>NC_081193.1:25358044-26003877 GCF_902713425.1 Acipenser ruthenus
ATACCATGGTAAATAGGTTACCTATTTACCATGGTATCTCTCCCCTGGGTGCGTTGTGTTTTCGTGAGCAATAATGCAGGAAAGCAGCGGGCGGGATGGCGAGCTTGTCCTGCTGCTCCAACACAAGCTACCTTAAGAGCCGGTACGATGCGGGCAATGGGTGAAGTTCGTCAGGAGTACTGTATAAAAAAACGAGTGTGTTGCCGTGGCAGTTGGTGATCAAAGAAATAAAACAAAATAAAATCAATAAATAATAATGTCATAGACTTAAAGTCATACCTTTGAAGTCATAATGCATTGCAAGTGTTATTAGGGAATGTTGTGCTGTGTTTTCAAGCGCTTCAATGTGCTGCTCTGCAAGGTTTGGAGACAGCGGGTGCGTTCACGGAGATCATGAGCAGCCGGAGATCAAGAGCAGCCGCAGCAAGGGAGGGATACCATGGTAAATAGGTTACCTATTTACCATGGTATCTCTCCCCTGGGTGCGTTGTGTTTTGGTGAGCAATAATGCAGGAAAGCAGCGGGCGGGATGGCAAGCTTGTCCTGCTGCTCCAACACAAGCTACCTTAAGAGCCGGTACGATGCGGGCAATGGGTGAAGTTCGTCAGGAGTACTGCATAAAAAAACGAGTGTGTTGTCGTGGCAGTTGGTGATCAAAGAAATAAAACAAAATAAAATCAATAAATAATAATGTCATAGACCTAAAGCCATACCTTTGAAGTTTGGAGACAGCGGGTGCGTTCACGGAGATCAAGAGCAGCCGCCGCAGGGGAGGGATACCATGGTAAATAGGTTACCTATTTACCATGGTATCTCTCCCCTTGGTGCGTTGTGTTTTGGTGAGCAATAATGCAGGAAAGCAGCGGGCGGGATGGCGAGCTTGTCCTGCTGCTCCAACACAAGCTACCTTAAGAGCCGGTACAATTGCGGCAATGGGTGAAGTTCGTCAGGAGTACTGCATAAAAAAACGAGTGTGTTGTCGTGGCAGTTGGTGATCAAAGAAATAAAACTAAATAAAATCAATAAATAATAATGTCATAGACTTAAAGTCATACCTTTGAAGTCATAATGCATTGCAAGTGTTATTAGGGAATGTTGAGCTGTGTTTTCAAGCGCTTCAATGTGCTGCTCTGCAAGGTTTGGAGACAGCGGGTGCGTTCACGGAGATCATGAGCAGCCGGAGATCAAGAGCAGCCGCCGCAGGGGAGGGATACCTGGTGCGTTGTGTTTTCGTGAGCAATAATGCAGGAAAGCAGCGGGCGGGATGGCGAGCTTGTCCTGCTGCTCCAACACAAGCTACCTTAAGAGCCGGTACGATGCGGGCAATGGGTGAAGTTCGTCAGGAGTACTGCATAAAAAAAACGAGTGTGTTGTCGTGGCAGTTGGTGATCAAAGAAATAAAACAAAATAAAATCAATAAATAATAATGTCATAGACTTAAAGTCATACCTTTGAAGTCATAATGCATTGCAAGTGTTATTAGGGAATGTTGTGCTGTGTTTTCAAGCGCTTCAATGTGATGCTCTGCAAGGTTTGGAGACAGCGGGTGCGTTCACGGAGATCATGAGCAGCCGGAGATCAAGAGCAGCCGCCGCAGGGGAGGGATACCATGGTAAATAGGTTACCTATTTACCATGGTATCTCTCCCCTGGGTGCGTTGTGTTTTCGTGAGCAATAATGCAGGAAAGCAGCGGGCGGGATGGCGAGCTTGTCCTGCTGCTCCAACACAAGCTACCTTAAGAGCCGGTACGATGCGGGCAATGGGTGAAGTTCGTCAGGAGTACTGTATAAAAAAACGAGTGTGTTGCCGTGGCAGTTGGTGATCAAAGAAATAAAACAAAATAAAATCAATAAATAATAATGTCATAGACTTAAAGTCATACCTTTGAAGTCATAATGCATTGCAAGTGTTATTAGGGAATGTTGTGCTGTGTTTTCAAGCGCTTCAATGTGCTGCTCTGCAAGGTTTGGAGACAGCGGGTGCGTTCACGGAGATCATGAGCAGCCGGAGATCAAGAGCAGCCGCAGCAAGGGAGGGATACCATGGTAAATAGGTTACCTATTTACCATGGTATCTCTCCCCTGGGTGCGTTGTGTTTTGGTGAGCAATAATGCAGGAAAGCAGCGGGCGGGATGGCAAGCTTGTCCTGCTGCTCCAACACAAGCTACCTTAAGAGCCGGTACGATGCGGGCAATGGGTGAAGTTCGTCAGGAGTACTGCATAAAAAAACGAGTGTGTTGTCGTGGCAGTTGGTGATCAAAGAAATAAAACAAAATAAAATCAATAAATAATAATGTCATAGACCTAAAGCCATACCTTTGAAGTTTGGAGACAGCGGGTGCGTTCACGGAGATCAAGAGCAGCCGCCGCAGGGGAGGGATACCATGGTAAATAGGTTACCTATTTACCATGGTATCTCTCCCCTTGGTGCGTTGTGTTTTGGTGAGCAATAATGCAGGAAAGCAGCGGGCGGGATGGCGAGCTTGTCCTGCTGCTCCAACACAAGCTACCTTAAGAGCCGGTACAATTGCGGCAATGGGTGAAGTTCGTCAGGAGTACTGCATAAAAAAACGAGTGTGTTGTCGTGGCAGTTGGTGATCAAAGAAATAAAACTAAATAAAATCAATAAATAATAATGTCATAGACTTAAAGTCATACCTTTGAAGTCATAATGCATTGCAAGTGTTATTAGGGAATGTTGAGCTGTGTTTTCAAGCGCTTCAATGTGCTGCTCTGCAAGGTTTGGAGACAGCGGGTGCGTTCACGGAGATCATGAGCAGCCGGAGATCAAGAGCAGCCGCCGCAGGGGAGGGATACCTGGTGCGTTGTGTTTTCGTGAGCAATAATGCAGGAAAGCAGCGGGCGGGATGGCGAGCTTGTCCTGCTGCTCCAACACAAGCTACCTTAAGAGCCGGTACGATGCGGGCAATGGGTGAAGTTCGTCAGGAGTACTGCATAAAAAAAACGAGTGTGTTGTCGTGGCAGTTGGTGATCAAAGAAATAAAACAAAATAAAATCAATAAATAATAATGTCATAGACTTAAAGTCATACCTTTGAAGTCATAATGCATTGCAAGTGTTATTAGGGAATGTTGTGCTGTGTTTTCAAGCGCTTCAATGTGCTGCTCTGCAAGGTTTGGAGACAGCGGGTGCGTTCACGGAGATCATGAGCAGCCGGAGATCAAGAGCAGCCGCCGCAGGGGAGGGATACCATGGTAAATAGGTTACCTATTTACTATGGTATCTCACCCCTGGGTGCGTTGTGTTTTCGTGAGCAATAATGCAGGAAAGCAGCGGGCGGGATGGCGAGCTTGTCCTGCTGCTCCAACACAAGCTACCTTAAGAGCCGGTACGATGCGGGCAATGGGTGAAGTTCGTCAGGAGTACTGCATAAAAAAAAACGAGTGTGTTGTCGTGGCAGTTGGTGATCAAAGAAATAAAACAAAATAAAATCAATAAATAATAATGTCATAGACTTAAAGTCATACCTTTGAAGTCATAATGCATTGCAAGTGTTATTAGGGAATGTTGTGCTGTGTTTTCAAGCGCTTCAATGTGCTGCTCTGCAAGGTTTGGAGACAGCGGGTGCGTTCACGGAGATCAAGAGCAGCCGCCGCAGGGGAGGGATACCATGGTAAATAGGTTACCTATTTACCATTGTAAATAGGTTACCTATTTACCATGGTATCTCTCCCCTGGGTGCGTTGTGTTTTCGTGAGCAATAATGCAGGAAAGCAGCGGGCGGGATGGCGAGCTTGTCCTGCTGCTCCAACACAAGCTACCTTAAGAGCCGGTACGATGCGGGCAATGGGTGAAGTTCGTCAGTAGTACTGCGTAAAAAAAACGAGTGTGTTGTCGTGGCAGTTGGTGATCAAAGAAATAAAACAAAATAAAATCAATAAATAATAATGTCATAGACTTAAAGTCATACCTTTGAAGTCATAATGCATTGCAAGTGTTATTAGGGAATGTTGTGCTGTGTTTTCAAGCGCTTCAATGTGCTGCTCTGCAAGGTTTGGAGACAGCGGGTGCGTTCACGGAGATCATGAGCAGCCGGAGATCAAGAGCAGCCGCCGCAGGGGAGGGATACCATGGTAAATAGGTTACCTATTTACCATGGTATCTCTCCCCTGGGTGCGTTGTGTTTTCGTGAGCAATAATGCAGGAAAGCAGCGGGCGGGATGGCGAGCTTGTCCTGCTGCTCCAACACAAGCTACCTTAAGAGCCGGTACGATGCGGGCAATGGGTGAAGTTCGTCAGGAGTACTGCATAAAAAAAACGAGTGTGTTGTCGTGGCAGTTGGTGATCAAAGAAATAAAACAAAATAAAATCATAAATAATAATGTCATAGACTTAAAGTCATACCTTTGAAGTCATAATGCATTGCAAGTGTTATTAGGGAATGTTGTGCTGTGTTTTCAAGCGCTTCAATGTGCTGCTCTGCAAGGTTTGGAGACAGCGGGTGCGTTCACGGAGATCATGAGCAGCCGGAGATCAAGAGCAGCCGCCGCAGGGGAGGGATACCATGGTAAATAGGTTACCTATTTACCATGGTATCTCTCCCCTGGGTGCGTTGTGTTTTCGTGAGCAATAATGCAGGAAAGCAGCGGGCGGGATGGCGAGCTTGTCCTGCTGCTCCAACACAAGCTACCTTAAGAGCCGGTACGATGCGGGCAATGGGTGAAGTTCGTCAGGAGTACTGCATAAAAAAAACGAGTGTGTTGTCGTGGCAGTTGGTGATCAAAGAAATAAAACAAAATAAAATCAATAAATAATAATGTCATAGACTTAAAGTTATACCTTTGAAGTCATAATGCATTGCAAGTGTTATTAGGGAATGTTGTGCTGTGTTTTCAAGCGCTTCAATGTGCTGCTCTGCAAGGTTTGGAGACAAGCGGGTGCGTTCACGGAGATCATGAGCAGCCGGAGATCAAGAGCAGCCGCCGCAGGGGAGGGATACCATGGTAAATAGGTTACCTATTTACCATGGTATCTCTCCCCTGGGTGCGTTGTGTTTTCGTGAGCAATAATGCAGGAAAGCAGCGGGCGGGATGGCGAGCTTGTCCTGCTGCTCCAACACAAGCTACCTTAAGAGCCGGTACGATGCGGGCAATGGGTGAAGTTCGTCAGGAGTACTGCATAAAAAAAACGAGTGTGTTGTCGTGGCAGTTGGTGATCAAAGAAATAAAACTAAATAAAATCAATAAATAATAATGTCATAGACTTAAAGTCATACCTTTGAAGTCATAATGCATTGCAAGTGTTATTAGGGAATGTTGTGCTGTGTTTTCAAGCGCTTCAATGTGCTGCTCTGCAAGGTTTGGAGACAGCGGGTACGTTCACGGAGATCATGAGCAGCCGGAGATCAAGAGCAGCCGCCGCAAGGGAGGGATACCATGGTAAATAGGTTACCTATTTACCATGGTATCTCTCCCCTGGGTGCGTTGTGTTTTCGTGAGCAATAATGCAGGAAAGCAGCGGGCGGGATGGCGAGCTTGTCCTGCTGCTCCAACACAAGCTACCTTAAGAGCCGGTACGATGCGGGCAATGGGTGAAGTTCGTCAGGAGTACTGCATAAAAAAAACGAGTGTGTTGTCGTGGCAGTTGGTGATCAAAGAAATAAAACAAAATAAAATCAATAAATAATAATGTCATACACTTAAACTCATACCTTTGAAGTCATAATGCATTGCAAGTGTTATTAGGGAATGTTGTGCTGTGTTTTCAAGCGCTTCAATGTGCTGCTCTGCAAGGTTTGGAGACAGCGGGTGCGTTCACGGAGATCATGAGCAGCCGGAGATCAAGAGCAGCCGCCGCAGGGGAGGGATACCTCCCCTGGGTGCGTTGTGTTTTCGTGAGCAATAATGCAGGAAAGCAGCGGGCGGGATGGCGAGCTTGTCCTGCTGCTCCAACACAAGCTACCTTAAGAGCCGGTACGATGCGGGCAATGGGTGAAGTTCGTCAGGAGTACTGCATAAAAAAAACGAGTGTGTTGTCGTGGCAGTTGGTGATCAAAGAAATAAAACAAAATAAAATCAATAAATAATAATGTCATAGACTTAAAGTCATACCTTTGAAGTCATAATGCATTGCAAGTGTTATTAGGGAATGTTGTGCTGTGTTTTCAAGCGCTTCAATGTGCTGCTCTGCAAGGTTTGGAGACAGCGGGTGCGTTCACGGAGATCATGAGCAGCCGGAGATCAAGAGCAGCCGCCGCAGGGGAGGGATACCATGGTAAATAGGTTACCTATTTACCATGGTATCTCTCCCCTGGGTGCGTTGTGTTTTCGTGAGCAATAATGCAGGAAAGCAGCGGGCGGGATGGCGAGATTGTCCTGCTGCTCCAACACAAGCTACCTTAAGAGCCGGTACGATGCGGGCAATGGGTGAAGTTCGTCAGGAGTACTGCATAAAAAAACGAGTGTGTTGTCGTGGCAGTTGGTGATCAAAGAAATAAAACAAAATAAAATCAATAAATAATAATGTCATAGACTTAAAGTCATACCTTTGAAGTCATAATGCATTGCAAGTGTTATTAGGGAATGTTGTGCTGTGTTTTCAAGCGCTTCAATGTGCTGCTCTGCAAGGTTTGGAGACAGCGGGTGCGTTCACGGAGATCAAGAGCAGCCGGCGCAAAACACAAGGCACCCAGGGGAGAGATACCATGGTAAATAGGTTACCTATTTACCTATTTTTGTTTCGGCGAACGGTTTTGGTGAGCAGTAATGCAGGAAAGCAGCGGGCGGGATGGCGAGCTTGTCCTGCTGCTCCAACACAAGCTACCTTAAGAGCCGGTACGATGCGGGCAATGGGTGAAGTTCGTCAGGAGTACTGCATAAAAAAACGAGTGTGTTGTCGTGGCAGTTGGTGATCAAAGAAATAAAACAAAATAAAATCAATAAATAATAATGTCATAGACTTAAAGTCATACCTTTGAAGTCATAATGCATTGCAAGTTTTATTATGGAATGTTGTGCTGTGTTTTCAAGCGCTTCAATGTGCTGCTCTGCAAGGTTTGGAGACAGCGCGTGCGTTCACAGAGATCAAGAGCAGCCGGAGATCAAGTGCAGCCGCCGCAGGGGAGGGATACCATGGTAAATAGGTTACCTCTTTACCATGGTATCTCTCCCCTTGGTGCGTTGTGTTTTGGTGAGCAATAATGCAGGAAAGCAGCGGGCGGGATGGCGAGCTTGTCCTGCTGCTCCAACACAAGCTACCTTAAGAGCCGGTACGATGCGGGCAATGGGTGAAGTTCGTCAGGAGTACTGCATAAAAAAACGAGTGTGTTGTCGTGGCAGTTGGTTATCAAAGAAATAAAACAAAATAAAATCAATAAATAATAATGTCATAGACTTAAAGTCATACCTTTGAAGTCATAATGCATTGCAAGTGTTATTAGGGAATGTTGTGCTGTGTTTTCAAGCGCTTCAATGTGCTGCTCTGCAAGGTTTGGAGACAGCGGGTGCGTTCACGGAGATCAAGAGCAGCCGGAGATCAAGAGCAGCCGCCGCAGGGGAGGGATACCATGGTAAATAGGTTACCTATTAACCATGGTATCTCTCCCCTGGGTGCGTTGTGTTTTGGTGAGCAATAATGCAGGAAAGCAGCGGGCGGGATGGCGAGCTTGTCCTGCTGCTCCAACACAAGCTACCTTAAGAGCCGGTACGATGCGGGCAATGGGTGAAGTTCGTCAGGAGTACTGCATAAAAAAACGAGTGTGTTGTCGTGGCAGTTGGTGATCAAAGAAATAAAACAAAATAAAATCAATAAATAATAATGTCATAGACTTAAAGTCATACCTTTGAAGTCATAATGCATTGCAAGTGTTATTAGGGAATGTTGTGCTGTGTTTTCAAGCGCTTCAATGTGCTGCTCTGCAAGGTTTGGAGACAGCGGGTGCGTTCACGGAGATCATGAGCAGCCGGAGATCAAGAGCAGCCGCCGCAGGTTAGGGATACCATGGTAAATAGGTTACCTCTTTACCATGGTATCTCTCCCCTTGGTGCGTTGTGTTTTGGTGAGCAATAATGCAGGAAAGCAGCGGGCGGGATGGCGAGCTTGTCCTGCTGCTCCAACACAAGCTACCTTAAGAGCCGGTACGATGCGGGCAATGGGTGAAGTTCGTCAGGAGTACTGCATAAAAAAACGAGTGTGTTGTCGTGGCAGTTGGTTATCAAAGAAATAAAACAAAATAAAATCAATAAATAATAATGTCATAGACTTAAAGTCATACCTTTGAAGTCATAATGCATTGCAAGTGTTATTAGGGAATGTTGTGCTGTGTTTTCAAGCGCTTCAATGTGATGCTCTGCAAGGTTTGGAGACAGCGCGTGCGTTCACGGAGATCAAGAGCAGCCGGAGATCAAGAGCAGCCGCCGCAGGGGAGGGATACCATGGTAAATAGGTTACCTATTTACCATGGTATCTCTCCCCTGGGTGCGTTGTGTTTTGGTGAGCAATAATGCAGGAAAGCAGCGGGCGGGATGGCAAGCTTGTCCTGCTGCTCCAACACAAGCTACCTTAAGAGCCGGTACGATGTGGGCAATGGGTGAAGTTCGTCAGGAGTACTGCATAAAAAAACGAGTGTGTTGTCGTGGCAGTTGGTGATCAAAGAAATAAAACAAAATAAAATCAATAAATAATAATGTCATAGACCTAAAGCCATACCTTTGAAGTTTGGAGACAGCGGGTGCGTTCACGGAGATCAAGAGCAGCCGCCGCAGGGGAGGGATACCATGGTAAATAGGTTACCTATTTACCATGGTATCTCTCCCCTTGGTGCGTTGTGTTTTGGTGAGCAATAATGCAGGAAAGCAGCGGGCGGGATGGCGAGCTTGTCCTGCTGCTCCAACACAAGCTACCTTAAGAGCCGGTACAATTGCGGCAATGGGTGAAGTTCGTCAGGAGTACTGCATAAAAAAACGAGTGTGTTGTCGTGGCAGTTGGTGATCAAAGAAATAAAACAAAATAAAATCAATAAATAATAATGTCATAGACTTAAAGTCATACCTTTGAAGTCATAATGCATTGCAAGTGTTATTAGGGAATGTTGTGCTGTGTTTTCAAGCGCTTCAATGTGATGCTCTGCAAGGTTTGGAGACAGCGGGTGCGTTCACGGAGATCATGAGCAGCCGGAGATCAAGAGCAGCCGCCGCAGGGGAGGGATACCATGGTAAATAGGTTACCTATTTACCATGGTATCTCTCCCCTGGGTGCGTTGTGTTTTCGTGAGCAATAATGCAGGAAAGCAGCGGGCGGGATGGCGAGCTTGTCCTGCTGCTCCAACACAAGCTACCTTAAGAGCCGGTACGATGCGGGCAATGGGTGAAGTTCGTCAGGAGTACTGCATAAAAAAAACGAGTGTGTTGTCGTGGCAGTTGGTGATCAAAGAAATAAAACAAAATAAAATCAATAAATAATAATGTCACAGACTTAAAGTCATACCTTTGAAGTCATAATGCACTGCAAGTGTTATTAGGGAATGTTGTGCTGTGTTTTCAAGCGCTTCAATGTGCTGCTCTGCAAGGTTTGGAGACAGCGGGTGCGTTCACGGAGATCAAGAGCAGCCGGAGATCAAGAGCAGCCGCCGCAGGGGAGGGATACCATGGTAAATAGGTTACCTATTAACCATGGTATCTCTCCCCTGGGTGCGTTGTGTTTTGGTGAGCAATAATGCAGGAAAGCAGCGGGCGGGATGGCGAGCTTGTCCTGCTGCTCCAACACAAGCTACCTTAAGAGCCGGTACGATGCGGGCAATGGGTGAAGTTCGTCAGGAGTACTGCATAAAAAAACGAGTGTGTTGTCGTGGCAGTTGGTGATCAAAGAAATAAAACAAAATAAAATCAATAAATAATAATGTCATAGACTTAAAGTCATACCTTTGAAGTCATAATGCATTGCAAGTGTTATTAGGGAATGTTGTGCTGTGTTTTCAAGCGCTTCAATGTGCTGCTCTGCAAGGTTTGGAGACAGCGGGTGCGTTCACGGAGATCATGAGCAGCCGGAGATCAAGAGCAGCCGCCGCAGGGGAGGGATACCATGGTAAATAGGTTACCTATTTACCATGGTATCTCTCCCCTGGGTGCGTTGTGTTTTCGTGAGCAATAATGCAGGAAAGCAGCGGGCGGGATGGTGAGCTTGTCCTGCTGCTCCAACACAAGCTACCTTAAGAGCCGGTACGATGCGGGCAATGGGTGAAGTTCGTCAGGAGTACTGCATAAAAAAACGAGTGTGTTGTCGTGGCAGTTGGTGATCAAAGAAATAAAACAAAATAAAATCAATAAATAATAATGTCATAGACTTAAAGTCATACCTTTGAAGTCATAATGCATTGCAAGTGTTATTAGGGAATGTTGTGCTGTGTTTTCAAGCGCTTCAATGTGCTGCTCTGCAAGGTTTGGAGACAGCGGGTGCGTTCACGGAGATCATGAGCAGCCGGAGATCAAGAGCAGCCGCCGCAGGGGAGGGATACCATGGTAAATAGGTTACCTCTTTACCATGGTATCTCTCCCCTTGGTGCGTTGTGTTTTGGTGAGCAATAATGCAGGAAAGCAGCGGGCGGGATGGCGAGCTTGTCCTGCTGCTCCAACACAAGCTACCTTAAGAGCCGGTACGATGCGGGCAATGGGTGAAGTTCGTCAGGAGTACTGCATAAAAAAACGAGTGTGTTGTCGTGGCAGTTGGTTATCAAAGAAATAAAACAAAATAAAATCAATAAATAATAATGTCATAGACTTAAAGTCATACCTTTGAAGTCATAATGCATTGCAAGTGTTATTAGGGAATGTTGTGCTGTGTTTTCAAGCGCTTCAATGTGATGCTCTGCAAGGTTTGGAGACAGCGCGTGCGTTCACGGAGATCAAGAGCAGCCGGAGATCAAGAGCAGCCGCCGCAAGGGAGGGATACCATGGTAAATAGGTTACCTATTTACCATGGTATCTCTCCCCTGGGTGCGTTGTGTTTTGGTGAGCAATAATGCAGGAAAGCAGCGGGCGGGATGGCAAGCTTGTCCTGCTGCTCCAACACAAGCTACCTTAAGAGCCGGTACAATTGCGGCAATGGGTGAAGTTCGTCAGGAGTACTGCATAAAAAAACGAGTGTGTTGTCGTGGCAGTTGGTGATCAAAGAAATAAAACAAAATAAAATCAATAAATAATAATGTCATAGACCTAAAGCCATACCTTTGAAGTTTGGAGACAGCGGGTGCGTTCACGGAGATCAAGAGCAGCCGCTGCAGGGGAGGGATACCATGGTAAATAGGTTACCTATTTACCATGGTATCTCTCCCCTTGGTGCGTTGTGTTTTGGTGAGCAATAATGCAGGAAAGCAGCGGGCGGGATGGCGAGCTTGTCCTGCTGCTCCAACACAAGCTACCTTAAGAGCCGGTACAATTGCGGCAATGGGTGAAGTTCGTCAGGAGTACTGCATAAAAAGACGAGTGTGTTGTCGTGGCAGTTGGTGATCAAAGAAATAAAACAAAATAAAATCAATAAATAATAATGTCATAGACTTAAAGTCATACCTTTGAAGTCATAATGCATTGCAAGTGTTATTAGGGAATGTTGTGCTGTGTTTTCAAGCGCTTCAATGTGATGCTCTGCAAGGTTTGGAGACAGCGGGTGCGTTCACGGAGATCATGAGCAGCCGGAGATCAAGAGCAGCCGCCGCAGGGGAGGGATACCATGGTAAATAGGTTACCTATTTACCATGGTATCTCTCCCCTGGGTACGTTGTGTTTTCGTGAGCAATAATGCAGGAAAGCAGCGGGCGGGATGGCGAGCTTGTCCTGCTGCTCCAACACAAGCTACCTTAAGAGCCGGTACGATGCGGGCAATGGGTGAAGTTCGTCAGGAGTACTGCATAAAAAAACGAGTGTGTTGTCGTGGCAGTTGGTGATCAAAGAAATAAAACAAAATAAAATCAATAAATAATAATGTCATAGACTTAAATTCATACCTTTGAAGTCATAATGCATTGCAAGTGTTATTAGGGAATGTTGTGCTGTGTTTTCAAGCGCTTCAATGTGCTGCTCTGCAAGGTTTGGAGACAGCAGGTGCGTTCACGGAGATCAAGAGCAGCCGGAGATCAAGAGCAGCCGCCGCAGGGGAGGGATACCATGGTAAATAGGTAACCTATTTACCATGGTATCTCTCCCCTGGGTGCGTTGTGTTTTCGTGAGCAATAATGCAGGAAAGCAGCGGGCGGGATGGCGAGCTTGTCCTGCTGCTCCAACACAAGCTACCTTAAGAGCCGGTACGATGCGGGCAATGGGTGAAGTTCGTCAGGAGTACTGCATAAAAAAACGAGTGTGTTGTCGTGGCAGTTGGTGATCAAAGAAATAAAACAAAATAAAATCAATAAATAATAATGTCATAGACTTAAAGTCATACCTTTGAAGTCATAATGCATTGCAAGTTTTATTATGGAATGTTGTGCTGTGTTTTCAAGCGCTTCAATGTGCTGCTCTGCAAGGTTTGGAGACAGCGCGTGCGTTCACAGAGATCAAGAGCAGCCGGAGATCAAGTGCAGCCGCCGCAGGGGAGGGATACCATGGTAAATAGGTTACCTCTTTACCATGGTATCTCTCCCCTGGGTACGTTGTGTTTTCGTGAGCAATAATGCAGGAAAGCAGCGGGCGGGATGGCGAGCTTGTCCTGCTGCTCCAACACAAGCTACCTTAAGAGCCGGTACGATGCGGGCAATGGGTGAAGTTCGTCAGGAGTACTGCATAAAAAAACGAGTGTGTTGTCGTGGCAGTTGGTGATCAAAGAAATAAAACAAAATAAAATCAATAAATAATAATGTCATAGACTTAAAGTCATACCTTTGAAGTCATAATGCATTGCAAGTGTTATTAGGGAATGTTGTGCTGTGTTTTCAAGCGCTTCAATGTGCTGCTCTGCAAGGTTTGGAGACAGCGGGTGCGTTCACGGAGATCAATAGCAGCCGGAGATCAAGAGCAGCCGCCGCAGGGGAGGGATACCATGGTAAATAGGTTACCTATTTACCATGGTATCTCTCCCCTGGGTGCGTTGTGTTTTCGTGAGCAATAATGCAGGAAAGCAGCGGGCGGGATGGCGAGCTTGTCCTGCTGCTCCAACACAGGCTACCTTAAGAGCCGGTACGATGCGGGCAATGGGTGAAGTTCGTCAGGAGTACTGCATAAAAAAAACGAGTGTGTTGTCGTGGCAGTTGGTGATCAAAGAAATAAAACAAAATAAAATCAATAAATAATAATGTCACAGACTTAAAGTCATACCTTTGAAGTCATAATGCATTGCAAGTGTTATTAGGGAATGTTGTGCTGTGTTTTCATGCGCTTCAATGTGCTGCTCTGCAAGGTTTGGAGACAGCGGGTGCGTTCACGGAGATCATGAGCAGCCGGAGATCAAGAGCAGCCGCAGCAGGGGAGGGATACCATGGTAAATAGGTTACCTATTTACCATGGTATCTCTCCCCTGGGTGCGTTGTGTTTTCGTGAGCAATAATGCAGGAAAGCAGCGGGCGGGATGGCGAGCTTGTCCTGCTGCTCCAACACAAGCTACCTTAAGAGCCGGTACAATGCGGGCAATGGGTGAAGTTCGTCAGGAGTACTGCATAAAAAAACGAGTGTGTTGTCGTGGCAGTTGGTGATCAAAGAAATAAAACAAAATAAAATCAATAAATAATAATGTCATAGACTTAAAGTCATACCTTTGAAGTCATAATGCATTGCAAGTGTTATTAGGGAATGTTGTGCTGTGTTTTCAAGCGCTTCAATGTGCTGCTCTGCAAGGTTTGGAGACAGCGGGTGCGTTCACGGAGATCATGAGCAGCCGGAGATCAAGAGCAGCCGCCGCAGGGGAGGGATACCATGGTAAATAGGTAACCTATTTACCATGGTATCTCTCCACTGGGTGCGTTGTGTTTTCGTGAGCAATAATGCAGGAAAGCAGCGGGCGGGATGGCGAGCTTGTCCTGCTGCTCCAACACAAGCTACCTTAAGAGCCGGTACGATGTGGGCAATGGGTGAAGTTCGTCAGGAGTACTGCATAAAAAAACGAGTGTGTTGTCGTGGCAGTTGGTGATCAAAGAAATAAAACAAAATAAAATCAATAAATAATAATGTCATAGACCTAAAGCCATACCTTTGAAGTTTGGAGACAGCGGGTGCGTTCACGGAGATCAAGAGCAGCCGCCGCAGGGGAGGGATACCATGGTAAATAGGTTACCTATTTACCATGGTATCTCTCCCCTTGGTGCGTTGTGTTTTGGTGAGCAATAATGCAGGAAAGCAGCGGGCGGGATGGCGAGCTTGTCCTGCTGCTCCAACACAAGCTACCTTAAGAGCCGGTACGATGCGGGCAATGGGTGAAGTTCGTCAGGAGTACTGCATAAAAAAAACGAGTGTGTTGTCGTGGCAGTTGGTGATCAAAGAAATAAAACAAAATAAAATCAATAAATAATAATGTCATAGACTTAAAGTCATACCTTTGAAGTTATAATGCATTGCAAGTGTTATTAGGGAATGTTGTGCTGTGTTTTCAAGCGCTTCAAAGTGATGCTCTGCAAGGTTTGGAGACAGCGGGTGCGTTCACGGAGATCAAGAGCAGCCGGAGATCAAGAGCAGCCGCCGCAGGGGAGGGATACCATGGTAAATAGGTTACCTATTTACCATGGTATCTCTCCCCTGGGTGCGTTGTGTTTTGCTGAGCAATAATGCAGGAAAGCAGCGGGCGGGATGGCAAGCTTGTCCTGCTGCTCCAACACAAGCTACCTTAAGAGCCGGTACGATGTGGGCAATGGGTGAAGTTCGTCAGGAGTACTGCATAAAAAAACGAGTGTGTTGTCGTGGCAGTTGGTGATCAAAGAAATAAAACAAAATAAAATCAATAAATAATAATGTCATAGACCTAAAGCCATACCTTTGAAGTTTGGAGACAGCGGGTGCGTTCACGGAGATCAAGAGCAGCCGCCGCAGGGGAGGGATACCATGGTAAATAGGTTACCTATTTACCATGGTATCTCTCCCCTTGGTGCGTTGTGTTTTGGTGAGCAATAATGCAGGAAAGCAGCGGGCGGGATGGCGAGCTTGTCCTGCTGCTCCAACACAAGCTACCTTAAGAGCCGGTACAATTGCGGCAATGGGTGAAGTTCGTCAGGAGTACTGCATAAAAAAACGAGTGTGTTGTCGTGGCAGTTGGTTATCAAAGAAATAAAACAAAATAAAATCAATAAATAATAATGTCATAGACTTAAAGTCATACCTTTGAAGTCATAATACATTGCAAGTGTTATTAGGGAATGTTGTGCTGTGTTTTCAAGCGCTTCAATGTGATGCTCTGCAAGGTTTGAAGACAGCGCGTGCGTTCACGGAGATCAAGAGCAGCCGGAGATCAAGAGCAGCCGCCGCAGGGGAGGGATACCATGGTAAATAGGTTACCTATTTACCATGGTATCTCTCCCCTGGGTGCGTTGTGTTTTGGTGAGCAATAATGCAGGAAAGCAGCGGGCGGAATGGCGAGCTTGTCCTGCTGCTCCAACACAAGCTACCTTAAGAGCCGGTACGATGCGGGCAATGGGTGAAGTTCGTCAGGAGTACTGCATAAAAAAAACGAGTGTGTTGTCGTGGCAGTTGGTGATCAAAGAAATAAAACAAAATAAAATCAATAAATAATAATGTCATAGACTTAAAGTCATACCTTTGAAGTCATAATGCATTGCAAGTGTTATTAGGGAATGTTGTGCTGTGTTTTCAAGCGCTTCAATGTGATGCTCTGCAAGGTTTGGAGACAGCGCGTGCGTTCACGGAGATCAAGAGCAGCCGGAGATCAAGAGCAGCCGCCGCAGGGCAGGGATACCATGGTAAATAGGTTACCTATTTACCATGGTATCTCTCCCCTGGGTGCGTTGTGTTTTGCTGAGCAATAATGCAGGAAAGCAGCGGGCGGGATGGCAAGCTTGTCCTGCTGCTCCAACACAAGCTACCTTAAGAGCCGGTACGATGTGGGCAATGGGTGAAGTTCGTCAGGAGTACTGCATAAAAAAACGAGTGTGTTGTCGTGGCAGTTGGTGATCAAAGAAATAAAACAAAATAAAATCAATAAATAATAATGTCATAGACCTAAAGCCATACCTTTGAAGTTTGGAGACAGCGGGTGCGTTCACGGAGATCAAGAGCCGCCGCCGCAGGGGAGGGATACCATGGTAAATAGGTTACCTATTTACCATGGTATCTCTCCCCTGGGTGCGTTGTGTTTTCGTGAGCAATAATGCAGGAAAGCAGCGGGCGGGATGGCGAGCTTGTCCTGCTGCTCCAACACAAGCTACCTTAAGAGCCGGTACGATGCGGGCAATGGGTGAAGTTCGTCAGGAGTACTGCATAAAAAAACGAGTGTGTTGTCGTGGCAGTTGGTGATCAAAGAAATAAAACAAAATAAAATTAATAAATAATAATGTCATAGACTTAAAGTCATACCTTTGAAGTCATAATGCATTGCAAGTGTTATTAGGGAATGTTGTGCTGTGTTTTCAAGCGCTTCAATGTGCTGCTCTGCAAGGTTTGGAGACAGCGGGTGCGTTCACGGAGATCATGAGCAGGCGGAGATCAAGAGCAGCCGCCGCAGGGGAGGGATACCATGGTAAATAGGTTACCTATTTACCATGGTATCTCTCCCCTGGGTGCGTTGTGTTTTCGTGAGCAATAATGCAGGAAAGCAGCGGGCGGGATGGCGAGCTTGTCCTGCTGCTCCAACACAAGCTACCTTAAGAGCCGGTACGATGCGGGCAATGGGTGAAGTTCGTCAGGAGTACTGCATAAAAAAACGACTGTGTTGTCGTGGCAGTTGGTGATCAAAGAAATAAAACAAAATAAAATCAATAAATAATAATGTCATAGACTTAAAGTCATACCTTTGAAGTCATAATGCATTGCAAGTGTTATTAGGGAATGTTGTGCTGTGTTTTCAAGCGCTTCAATGTGCTGCTCTGCAAGGTTTGGAGACAGCGGGTGCGTTCACGGAGATCATGAGCAGCCGGAGATCAAGAGCAGCCGCCGCAGGGGAGGGATACCATGGTAAATAGGTTACCTATTTACCATGGTATCTCTCCCCTGGGTGCGTTGTGTTTTCGTGAGCAATAATGCAGGAAAGCAGCGGGCGGGATGGCGAGCTTGTCCTGCTGCTCCAACACAAGCTACCTTAAGAGCCGGTACGATGCGGGCAATGGGTGAAGTTCGTCAGGAGTACTGCATAAAAAAAACGAGTGTGTTGTCGTGGCAGTTGGTGATCAAAGAAATAAAACAAAATAAAATTAATAAATAATAATGTCATACACTTAAAGTCATACCTTTGAAGTCATAATGCATTGCAAGTGTTATTAGGGAATGTTGTGCTGTGTTTTCAAGCGCTTCAATGTGCTGCTCTGCAAGGTTTGGAGACAGCGGGTGCGTTCACGGAGATCATGAGCAGCCGGAGATCAAGAGCAGCCGCCGCAGGGGAGGGATACCATGGTAAATAGGTTACCTATTTACCATGGTATCTCTCCCCTGGGTGCGTTGTGTTTTCGTGAGCAATAATGCAGGAAAGCAGCGGGCGGGATGGCGAGCTTGTCCTGCTGCTCCAACACAAGCTACCTTAAGAGCCGGTACGATGCGGGCAATGGGTGAAGTTCGTCAGGAGTACTGCATAAAAAAAACGAGTGTGTTGTCGTTGCAGTTGGTGATCAAAGAAATAAAACAAAATAAAATCAATAAATAATAATGTCATAGACTTAAAGTCATACCTTTGAAGTCATAATGCATTGCAAGTGTTATTAGGGAATGTTGTGCTGTGTTTTCAAGCGCTTCAATGTGCTGCTCTGCAAGGTTTGGAGACAGCGGGTGCGTTCACGGAGATCATGAGCAGCCGGAGATCAAGAGCAGCCGCCGCAGGGGAGGGATACCATGGTAAATAGGTTACCTATTTACCATGGTATCTCTCCCCTGGGTGCGTTGTGTTTTCGTGAGCAATAATGCAGGAAAGCAGCGGGCGGGATGGCGAGCTTGTCCTGCTGCTCCAACACAAGCTACCTTAGAGCCGGTACGATGCGGGCAATGGGTGAAGTTCGTCAGGAGTACTGCATAAAAAAACGAGTGTGTTGTCGTGGCAGTTGGTGATCAAAGAAATAAAACAAAATAAAATCAATAAATAATAATGTCATAGACTTAAAGTCATACCTTTGAAGTCATAATGCATTGCAAGTGTTATTAGGGAATGTTGTGCTGTGTTTTCAAGCGCTTCAATGTGCTGCTCTGCAAGGTTTGGAGACAGCGGGTGCGTTCACGGAGATCATGAGCAGCCGGAGATCAAGAGCAGCCGCCGCAGGGGGGGATACCATGGTAAATAGGTTTCCAATTTACCATGGTATCTCTCCCCTGGGTGTGTTGTGTTTTCGTGAGCAATAATGCAGGAAAGCAGCGGGCGGGATGGCGAGCTTGTCCTGCTGCTCCAACACAAGCTACCTTAAGAGCCGGTACCATGCGGGCAATGGGTGAAGTTCGTCAGGAGTACTGCATAAAAAAAACGAGTGTGTTGTCGTGGCAGTTGGTGATCAAAGAAATAAAACTAAATAAAATCAATAAATAATAATGTCATAGACTTAAAGTCATACCTTTGAAGTCATAATGCATTGCAAGTGTTATTAGGGAATGTTGTGCTGTGTTTTCAAGCGCTTCAATGTGCTGCTCTGCAAGGTTTGGAGACAGCGGGTGCGTTCACGGAGATCATGAGCAGCCGGAGATCAAGAGCAGCCGCCGCAGGGGAGGGATACCATGGTAAATAGGTTACCTATTTACCATGGTATCTCTCCCCTGGGTGCGTTGTGTTTTCGTGAGCAATAATGCAGGAAAGCAGCGGGCGGGATGGCGAGCTTGTCCTGCTGCTCCAACACAAGCTACCTTAAGAGCCGGTACGATGCGGGCAATGGGTGAAGTTCGTCAGGAGTACTGCATAAAAAAAACGAGTGTGTTGTCGTGGCAGTTGGTGATCAAAGAAATAAAACAAAATAAAATCAATAAATAATAATGTCATAGACTTAAAGTCATACCTTTGAAGTCATAATGCATTGCAAGTGTTATTAGGGAATGTTGTGCTGTGTTTTCAAGCGCTTCAATGTGCTGCTCTGCAAGGTTTGGAGACAGCGGGTGCGTTCACGGAGATCATGAGCAGCCGGAGATCAAGAGCAGCCGCCGCATTTACTATGGTATCTCTCCCCTGGGTGCGTTGTGTTTTCGTGAGCAATAATGCAGGAAAGCAGCGGGCGGGATGGCGAGCTTGTCCTGCTGCTCCAACACAAGCTACCTTAAGAGCCGGTACGATGCGGGCAATGGGTGAAGTTCGTCAGGAGTACTGCATAAAAAAAAACGAGTGTGTTGTCGTGGCAGTTGGTGATCAAAGAAATAAAACAAAATAAAATCAATAAATAATAATGTCATAGACTTAAAGTCATACCTTTGAAGTCATAATGCATTGCAAGTGTTATTAGGGAATGTTGTGCTGTGTTTTCAAGCGCTTCAATGTGCTGCTCTGCAAGGTTTGGAGACAGCGGGTGCGTTCACGGAGATCAAGAGCAGCCGCCGCAGGGGAGGGATACCATGGTAAATAGGTTACCTATTTACCATTGTAAATAGGTTACCTATTTACCATGGTATCTCTCCCCTGGGTGCGTTGTGTTTTCGTGAGCAATAATGCAGGAAAGCAGCGGGCGGGATGGCGAGCTTGTCCTGCTGCTCCAACACAAGCTACCTTAAGAGCCGGTACGATGCGGGCAATGGGTGAAGTTCGTCAGTAGTACTGCGTAAAAAAAACGAGTGTGTTGTCGTGGCAGTTGGTGATCAAAGAAATAAAACAAAATAAAATCAATAAATAATAATGTCATAGACTTAAAGTCATACCTTTGAAGTCATAATGCATTGCAAGTGTTATTAGGGAATGTTGTGCTGTGTTTTCAAGCGCTTCAATGTGCTGCTCTGCAAGGTTTGGAGACAGCGGGTGCGTTCACGGAGATCATGAGCAGCCGGAGATCAAGAGCAGCCGCCGCAGGGGAGGGATACCATGGTAAATAGGTTACCTATTTACCATGGTATCTCTCCCCTGGGTGCGTTGTGTTTTCGTGAGCAATAATGCAGGAAAGCAGCGGGCGGGATGGCGAGCTTGTCCTGCTGCTCCAACACAAGCTACCTTAAGAGCCGGTACGATGCGGGCAATGGGTGAAGTTCGTCAGGAGTACTGCATAAAGAAAACGAGTGTGTTGTCGTGGCAGTTGGTGATCAAAGAAATAAAACAAAATAAAATCAATAAATAATAATGTCATAGACTTAAAGTCATACCTTTGAAGTCATAATGCATTGCAAGTGTTATTAGGGAATGTTGTGCTGTGTTTTCAAGCGCTTCAATGTGCTGCTCTGCAAGGTTTGGAGACAGCGGGTGCGTTCACGGAGATCATGAGCAGCCGGAGATCAAGAGCAGCCGCCGCAGGGGAGGGATACCATGGTAAATAGGTTACCTATTTACCATGGTATCTCTCCCCTGGGTGCGTTGTGTTTTCGTGAGCAATAATGCAGGAAAGCAGCGGGCGGGATGGCGAGCTTGTCCTGCTGCTCCAACACAAGCTACCTTAAGAGCCGGTACGATGCGGGCAATGGGTGAAGTTCGTCAGGAGTACTGCATAAAAAAAACGAGTGTGTTGTCGTGGCAGTTGGTGATCAAAGAAATAAAACAAAATAAAATCAATAAATAATAATGTCATAGACTTAAAGTTATACCTTTGAAGTCATAATGCATTGCAAGTGTTATTAGGGAATGTTGTGCTGTGTTTTCAAGCGCTTCAATGTGCTGCTCTGCAAGGTTTGGAGACAAGCGGGTGCGTTCACGGAGATCATGAGCAGCCGGAGATCAAGAGCAGCCGCCGCAGGGGAGGGATACCATGGTAAATAGGTTACCTATTTACCATGGTATCTCTCCCCTGGGTGCGTTGTGTTTTCGTGAGCAATAATGCAGGAAAGCAGCGGGCGGGATGGCGAGCTTGTCCTGCTGCTCCAACACAAGCTACCTTAAGAGCCGGTACGATGCGGGCAATGGGTGAAGTTCGTCAGGAGTACTGCATAAAAAAAACGAGTGTGTTGTCGTGGCAGTTGGTGATCAAAGAAATAAAACTAAATAAAATCAATAAATAATAATGTCATAGACTTAAAGTCATACCTTTGAAGTCATAATGCATTGCAAGTGTTATTAGGGAATGTTGTGCTGTGTTTTCAAGCGCTTCAATGTGCTGCTCTGCAAGGTTTGGAGACAGCGGGTGCGTTCACGGAGATCATGAGCAGCCGGAGATCAAGAGCAGCCGCCGCAGGGGAGGGATACCATGGTAAATAGGTTACCTATTTACCATGGTATCTCTCCCCTGGGTGCGTTGTGTTTTCGTGAGCAATAATGCAGGAAAGCAGCGGGCGGGATGGCGAGCTTGTCCTGCTGCTCCAACACAAGCTACCTTAAGAGCCGGTACGATGCGGGCAATGGGTGAAGTTCGTCAGGAGTACTGCATAAAAAAAACGAGTGTGTTGTCGTGGCAGTTGGTGATCAAAGAAATAAAACAAAATAAAATCAATAAATAATAATGTCATAGACTTAAAGTTATACCTTTGAAGTCATAATGCATTGCAAGTGTTATTAGGGAATGTTGTGCTGTGTTTTCAAGCGCTTCAATGTGCTGCTCTGCAAGGTTTGGAGACAAGCGGGTGCGTTCACGGAGATCATGAGCAGCCGGAGATCAAGAGCAGCCGCCGCAGGGGAGGGATACCATGGTAAATAGGTTACCTATTTACCATGGTATCTCTCCCCTGGGTGCGTTGTGTTTTCGTGAGCAATAATGCAGGAAAGCAGCGGGCGGGATGGCGAGCTTGTCCTGCTGCTCCAACACAAGCTACCTTAAGAGCCGGTACGATGCGGGCAATGGGTGAAGTTCGTCAGGAGTACTGCATAAAAAAAACGAGTGTGTTGTCGTGGCAGTTGGTGATCAAAGAAATAAAACTAAATAAAATCAATAAATAATAATGTCATAGACTTAAAGTCATACCTTTGAAGTCATAATGCATTGCAAGTGTTATTAGGGAATGTTGTGCTGTGTTTTCAAGCGCTTCAATGTGCTGCTCTGCAAGGTTTGGAGACAGCGGGTGCGTTCACGGAGATCATGAGCAGCCGGAGATCAAGAGCAGCCGCCGCAGGGGAGGGATACCATGGTAAATAGGTTACCTATTTACCATGGTATCTCTCCCCTGGGTGCGTTGTGTTTTCGTGAGCAATAATGCAGGAAAGCAGCGGGCGGGATGGCGAGCTTGTCCTGCTGCTCCAACACAAGCTACCTTAAGAGCCGGTACGATGCGGGCAATGGGTGAAGTTCGTCAGGAGTACTGCATAAAAAAAACGAGTGTGTTGTCGTGGCAGTTGGTGATCAAAGAAATAAAACAAAATAAAATCAATAAATAATAATGTCATAGACTTAAAGTCATACCTTTGAAGTCATAATGCATTGCAAGTGTTATTAGGGAATGTTGTGCTGTGTTTTCAAGCGCTTCAATGTGCTGCTCTGCAAGGTTTGGAGACAGCGGGTGCGTTCACGGAGATCATGAGCAGCCGGAGATCAAGAGCAGCCGCCGCAGGGGAGGGATACCATGGTAAATAGGTTACCTATTTACCATGGTATCTCTCCCCTGGGTGCGTTGTGTTTTCGTGAGCAATAATGCAGGAAAGCAGCGGGCGGGATGGCGAGCTTGTCCTGCTGCTCCAACACAAGCTACCTTAAGAGCCGGTACGATGCGGGCAATGGGTGAAGTTCGTCAGGAGTACTGCATAAAAAAAACGAGTGTGTTGTCGTGGCAGTTGGTGATCAAAGAAATAAAACAAAATAAAATCAATAAATAATAATGTCATACACTTAAACTCATACCTTTGAAGTCATAATGCATTGCAAGTGTTATTAGGGAATGTTGTGCTGTGTTTTCAAGCGCTTCAATGTGCTGCTCTGCAAGGTTTGGAGACAGCGGGTGCGTTCACGGAGATCATGAGCAGCCGGAGATCAAGAGCAGCCGCCGCAGGGGAGGGATACCATGGTAAATAGGTTACCTATTTACCATGGTATCTCTCCCCTGGGTGCGTTGTGTTTTCGTGAGCAATAATGCAGGAAAGCAGCGGGCGGGATGGCGAGCTTGTCCTGCTGCTCCAACACAAGCTACCTTAAGAGCCGGTACGATGCGGGCAATGGGTGAAGTTCGTCAGTAGTACTGCGTAAAAAAAACGAGTGTGTTGTCGTGGCAGTTGGTGATCAAAGAAATAAAACAAAATAAAATCAATAAATAATAATGTCATAGACTTAAAGTCATACCTTTGAAGTCATAATGCATTGCAAGTGTTATTAGGGAATGTTGTGCTTAGTTTTCAAGCGCTTCAATGTGGTGCTCTGCAAGGTTTGGAGACAGCGGGTGCGTTCACGGAGTTCATGAGCAGCCGGAGATCAAGAGCAGCCGCCGCAGGGGAGGGATACCATGGTATCTCTCCCCTGGGTGCGTTGTGTTTTGGTGAGCAATAATGCAGGAAAGCAGCGGGCGGGATGGCGAGCTTGTCCTGCTGCTCCAACACAAGCTACCTTAAGAGCCGGTACGATGCGGGCAATGGGTGAAGTTCGTCAGGAGTACTGCGTTAAAAAAACGAGTGTGTTGTCGTGGCAGTTGGTGATCAAAGAAATAAAACAAAATAAAATCAATAAATAATAATGTCATAGACTTAAAGTCATACCTTTGAAGTCATAATGCATTGCAAGTGTTATTAGGGAATGTTGTGCTGTGTTTTCAAGCGCTTCAATGTGCTGCTCTGCAAGGTTTGGAGACAGCGGGTGCGTTCACGGAGATCATGAGCAGCCGGAGATCAAGAGCAGCCGCCGCAGGGGAGGGATACCATGGTAAATAGGTTACCTATTTACCATGGTATCTCTCCCCTGGGTGCGTTGTGTTTTCGTGAGCAATAATGCAGGAAAGCAGCGGGCGGGATGGCGAGCTTGTCCTGCTGCTCCAACACAAGCTACCTTAAGAGCCGGTACGATGCGGGCAATGGGTGAAGTTCGTCAGGAGTACTGCATAAAAAAACGACTGTGTTGTCGTGGCAGTTGGTGATCAAAGAAATAAAACAAAATAAAATCAATAAATAATAATGTCATAGACTTAAAGTCATACCTTTGAAGTCATAATGCATTGCAAGTGTTATTAGGGAATGTTGTGCTGTGTTTTCAAGCGCTTCAATGTGCTGCTCTGCAAGGTTTGGAGACAGCGGGTGCGTTCACGGAGATCATGAGCAGCCGGAGATCAAGAGCAGCCGCCGCAGGGGAGGGATACCATGGTAAATAGGTTACCTATTTACCATGGTATCTCTCCCCTGGGTGCGTTGTGTTTTCGTGAGCAATAATGCAGGAAAGCAGCGGGCGGGATGGCGAGCTTGTCCTGCTGCTCCAACACAAGCTACCTTAAGAGCCGGTACGATGCGGGCAATGGGTGAAGTTCGTCAGGAGTACTGCATAAAAAAAACGAGTGTGTTGTCGTGGCAGTTGGTGATCAAAGAAATAAAACAAAATAAAATCAATAAATAATAATGTCATAGACTTAAAGTCATACCTTTGAAGTCATAATGCATTGCAAGTGTTATTAGGGAATGTTGTGCTGTGTTTTCAAGCGCTTCAATGTGCTGCTCTGCAAGGTTTGGAGACAGCGGGTGCGTTCACGGAGATCATGAGCAGCCGGAGATCAAGAGCAGCCGCCGCAGGGGAGGGATACCATGGTAAATAGGTTACCTATTTACCATGGTATCTCTCCCCTGGGTGCGTTGTGTTTTCGTGAGCAATAATGCAGGAAAGCAGCGGGCGGGATGGCGAGCTTGTCCTGCTGCTCCAACACAAGCTACCTTAAGAGCCGGTACGATGCGGGCAATGGGTGAAGTTCGTCAGGAGTACTGCATAAAAAAAACGAGTGTGTTGTCGTGGCAGTTGGTGATCAAAGAAATAAAACAAAATAAAATCAATAAATAATAATGTCATACACTTAAACTCATACCTTTGAAGTCATAATGCATTGCAAGTGTTATTAGGGAATGTTGTGCTGTGTTTTCAAGCGCTTCAATGTGCTGCTCTGCAAGGTTTGGAGACAGCGGGTGCGTTCACGGAGATCATGAGCAGCCGGAGATCAAGAGCAGCCGCCGCAGGGGAGGGATACCATGGTAAATAGGTTACCTATTTACCATGGTATCTCTCCCCTGGGTGCGTTGTGTTTTCGTGAGCAATAATGCAGGAAAGCAGCGGGCGGGATGGCGAGCTTGTCCTGCTGCTCGAACACAAGCTACCTTAAGAGCCGGTACGATGCGGGCAATGGGTGAAGTTCGTCAGGAGTACTGCGTTAAAAAAACGAGTGTGTTGTCGTGGCAGTTGGTGATCAAAGAAATAAAACAAAATAAAATCAATAAATAATAATGTCATAGACTTAAAGTTATACCTTTGAAGTCATAATGCATTGCAAGTGTTATTAGGGAATGTTGTGCTGTGTTTTCAAGCGCTTCAATGTGCTGCTCTGCAAGGTTTGGAGACAAGCGGGTGCGTTCACGGAGATCATGAGCAGCCGGAGATCAAGAGCAGCCGCCGCAGGGGAGGGATACCATGGTAAATAGGTTACCTATTTACCATGGTATCTCTCCCCTGGGTGCGTTGTGTTTTCGTGAGCAATAATGCAGGAAAGCAGCGGGCGGGATGGCGAGCTTGTCCTGCTGCTCCAACACAAGCTACCTTAAGAGCCGGTACGATGCGGGCAATGGGTGAAGTTCGTCAGGAGTACTGCATAAAAAAAACGAGTGTGTTGTCGTGGCAGTTGGTGATCAAAGAAATAAAACTAAATAAAATCAATAAATAATAATGTCATAGACTTAAAGTCATACCTTTGAAGTCATAATGCATTGCAAGTGTTATTAGGGAATGTTGTGCTGTGTTTTCAAGCGCTTCAATGTGCTGCTCTGCAAGGTTTGGAGACAGCGGGTGCGTTCACGGAGATCATGAGCAGCCGGAGATCAAGAGCAGCCGCCGCAGGGGAGGGATACCATGGTAAATAGGTTACCTATTTACCATGGTATCTCTCCCCTGGGTGCGTTGTGTTTTCGTGAGCAATAATGCAGGAAAGCAGCGGGCGGGATGGCGAGCTTGTCCTGCTGCTCCAACACAAGCTACCTTAAGAGCCGGTACGATGCGGGCAATGGGTGAAGTTCGTCAGGAGTACTGCATAAAAAAAACGAGTGTGTTGTCGTGGCAGTTGGTGATCAAAGAAATAAAACAAAATAAAATCAATAAATAATAATGTCATAGACTTAAAGTCATACCTTTGAAGTCATAATGCATTGCAAGTGTTATTAGGGAATGTTGTGCTGTGTTTTCAAGCGCTTCAATGTGCTGCTCTGCAAGGTTTGGAGACAGCAGGTGCGTTCACGGAGATCATGAGCAGCCGGAGATCAAGAGCAGCCGCCGCAGGGGAGGGATACCATGGTAAATAGGTTACCTATTTACCATGGTATCTCTCCCCTGGGTGCGTTGTGTTTTCGTGAGCAATAATGCAGGAAAGCAGCGGGCGGGATGGCGAGCTTGTCCTGCTGCTCCAACACAAGCTACCTTAAGAGCCGGTACGATGCGGGCAATGGGTGAAGTTCGTCAGGAGTACTGCATAAAAAAAACGAGTGTGTTGTCGTTGCAGTTGGTGATCAAAGAAATAAAACAAAATAAAATCAATAAATAATAATGTCATAGACTTAAAGTCATACCTTTGAAGTCATAATGCATTGCAAGTGTTATTAGGGAATGTTGTGCTTAGTTTTCAAGCGCTTCAATGTGGTGCTCTGCAAGGTTTGGAGACAGCGGGTGCGTTCACGGAGTTCATGAGCAGCCGGAGATCAAGAGCAGCCGCCGCAGGGGAGGGATACCATGGTATCTCTCCCCTGGGTGCGTTGTGTTTTGGTGAGCAATAATGCAGGAAAGCAGCGGGCGGGATGGTGAGCTTGTCCTGCTGCTCCAACACAAGCTACCTTAAGAGCCGGTACGATGCGGGCAATGGGTGAAGTTCGTCAGGAGTACTGCGTTAAAAAAACGAGTGTGTTGTCGTGGCAGTTGGTGATCAAAGAAATAAAACAAAATAAAATCAATAAATAATAATGTCATAGACTTAAAGTCATACCTTTGAAGTCATAATGCATTGCAAGTGTTATTAGGGAATGTTGTGCTGTGTTTTCAAGCGCTTCAATGTGCTGCTCTGCAAGGTTTGGAGACAGCGGGTGCGTTCACGGAGATCATGAGCAGCCGGAGATCAAGAGCAGCCGCCACAGGGGAGGGATACCATGGTAAATAGGTTACCTATTTACCATGGTATCTCTCCCCTGGGTGCGTTGTGTTTTCGTGAGCAATAATGCAGGAAAGCAGCGGGCGGGATGGCGAGCTTGTCCTGCTGCTCCAACACAAGCTACCTTAAGAGCCGGTACGATGCGGGCAATGGGTGAAGTTCGTCAGGAGTACTGCATAAAAAAAACGAGTGTGTTGTCGTGGCAGTTGGTGATCAAAGAAATAAAACAAAATAAAATCAATAAATAATAATGTCATAGACTTAAAGTCATACCTTTGAAGTCATAATGCATTGCAAGTGTTATTAGGGAATGTTGTGCTGTGTTTTCAAGCGCTTCAATGTGCTGCTCTGCAAGGTTTGGAGACAGCGGGTGCGTTCACGGAGATCATGAGCAGCCGGAGATCAAGAGCAGCCGCCGCAGGGGAGGGATACCATGGTAAATAGGTTACCTATTTACCATGGTATCTCTCCCCTGGGTGCGTTGTGTTTTCGTGAGCAATAATGCAGGAAAGCAGCGGGCGGGATGGCGAGCTTGTCCTGCTGCTCCAACACAAGCTACCTTAAGAGCCGGTACGATGCGGGCAATGGGTGAAGTTCGTCAGGAGTACTGCATAAAAAAACGAGTGTGTTGTCGTGGCAGTTGGTGATCAAAGAAATAAAACAAAATAAAATCAATAAATAATAATGTCATACACTTAAACTCATACCTTTGAAGTCATAATGCATTGCAAGTGTTATTAGGTTACCTATTTACCATGGTATCTCTCCCCTGGGTGCGTTGTGTTTTCGTGAGCAATAATGCAGGAAAGCAGCGGGCGGGATGGCGAGCTTGTCCTGCTGCTCCAACACAAGCTACCTTAAGAGCCGGTACGATGCGGGCAATGGGTGAAGTTCGTCAGGAGTACTGCGTTAAAAAAACGAGTGTGTTGTCGTGGCAGTTGGTGATCAAAGAAATCACAAGCTACCTTAAGACCCGGTACGATGCGGGCAATGGGTGAAGTTCGTCAGGAGTACTGCATAAAAAAAACGAGTGTGTTGTCGTGGCAGTTGGTGATCAAAGAAATAAAACAAAATAAAATCAATAAATAATAATGTCATACACTTAAACTCATACCTTTGAAGTCATAATGCATTGCAAGTGTTATTAGGTTACCTATTTACCATGGTATCTCTCCCCTGGGTGCGTTGTGTTTTCGTGAGCAATAATGCAGGAAAGCAGCGGGCGGGATGGCGAGCTTGTCCTGCTGCTCCAACACAAGCTACCTTAAGAGCCGGTACGATGCGGGCAATGGGTGAAGTTCGTCAGGAGTACTGCGTTAAAAAAACGAGTGTGTTGTCGTGGCAGTTGGTGATCAAAGAAATAAAACAAAATAAAATCAATAAATAATAATGTCATAGACTTAAAGTCATACCTTTGAAGTCATAATGCATTGCAAGTGTTATTAGGGAATGTTGTGCTGTGTTTTCAAGCGCTTCAATGTGCTGCTCTGCAAGGTTTGGAGACAGCGGGTGCGTTCACGGAGATCATGAGCAGCCGGAGATCAAGAGCAGCCGCCGCAGGGGAGGGATACCATGGTAAATAGGTTACCTATTTACCATGGTATCTCTCCCCTGGGTGCGTTGTGTTTTCGTGAGCAATAATGCAGGAAAGCAGCGGGCGGGATGGCGAGCTTGTCCTGCTGCTCCAACACAAGCTACCTTAAGAGCCGGTACGATGCGGGCAATGGGTGAAGTTCGTCAGGAGTACTGCATAAAAAAACGAGTGTGTTGTCGTTGCAGTTGGTGATCAAAGAAATAAAACAAAATAAAATCAATAAATAATAATGTCATAGACTTAAAGTCATACCTTTGAAGTCATAATGCATTGCAAGTGTTATTAGGGAATGTTGTGCTTAGTTTTCAAGCGCTTCAATGTGGTGCTCTGCAAGGTTTGGAGACAGCGGGTGCGTTCACGGAGTTCATGAGCAGCCGGAGATCAAGAGCAGCCGCCGCAGGGGAGGGATACCATGGTATCTCTCCCCTGGGTGCGTTGTGTTTTGGTGAGCAATAATGCAGGAAAGCAGCGGGCGGGATGGCGAGCTTGTCCTGCTGCTCCAACACAAGCTACCTTAAGAGCCGGTACGATGCGGGCAATGGGTGAAGTTCGTCAGGAGTACTGCGTTAAAAAAACGAGTGTGTTGTCGTGGCAGTTGGTGATCAAAGAAATAAAACAAAATAAAATCAATAAATAATAATGTCATAGACTTAAAGTCATACCTTTGAAGTCATAATGCATTGCAAGTGTTATTAGGGAATGTTGTGCTGTGTTTTCAAGCGCTTCAATGTGCTGCTCTGCAAGGTTTGGAGACAGCGGGTGCGTTCACGGAGATCATGAGCAGCCGGAGATCAAGAGCAGCCGCCGCAGGGGAGGGATACCATGGTAAATAGGTTACCTATTTACCATGGTATCTCTCCCCTGGGTGCGTTGTGTTTTCGTGAGCAATAATGCAGGAAAGCAGCGGGCGGGATGGCGAGCTTGTCCTGCTGCTCCAACACAAGCTACCTTAAGAGCCGGTACGATGCGGGCAATGGGTGAAGTTCGTCAGGAGTACTGCATAAAAAAACGACTGTGTTGTCGTGGCAGTTGGTGATCAAAGAAATAAAACAAAATAAAATCAATAAATAATAATGTCATAGACTTAAAGTCATACCTTTGAAGTCATAATGCATTGCAAGTGTTATTAGGGAATGTTGTGCTGTGTTTTCAAGCGCTTCAATGTGCTGCTCTGCAAGGTTTGGAGACAGCGGGTGCGTTCACGGAGATCATGAGCAGCCGGAGATCAAGAGCAGCCGCCGCAGGGGAGGGATACCATGGTAAATAGGTTACCTATTTACCATGGTATCTCTCCCCTGGGTGCGTTGTGTTTTCGTGAGCAATAATGCAGGAAAGCAGCGGGCGGGATGGCGAGCTTGTCCTGCTGCTCCAACACAAGCTACCTTAAGAGCCGGTACGATGCGGGCAATGGGTGAAGTTCGTCAGGAGTACTGCATAAAAAAAACGAGTGTGTTGTCGTGGCAGTTGGTGATCAAAGAAATAAAACAAAATAAAATCAATAAATAATAATGTCATAGACTTAAAGTCATACCTTTGAAGTCATAATGCATTGCAAGTGTTATTAGGGAATGTTGTGCTGTGTTTTCAAGCGCTTCAATGTGCTGCTCTGCAAGGTTTGGAGACAGCGGGTGCGTTCACGGAGATCATGAGCAGCCGGAGATCAAGAGCAGCCGCCGCAGGGGAGGGATACCATGGTAAATAGGTTACCTATTTACCATGGTATCTCTCCCCTGGGTGCGTTGTGTTTTCGTGAGCAATAATGCAGGAAAGCAGCGGGCGGGATGGCGAGCTTGTCCTGCTGCTCCAACACAAGCTACCTTAAGAGCCGGTACGATGCGGGCAATGGGTGAAGTTCGTCAGGAGTACTGCATAAAAAAAACGAGTGTGTTGTCGTTGCAGTTGGTGATCAAAGAAATAAAACAAAATAAAATCAATAAATAATAATGTCATAGACTTAAAGTCATACCTTTGAAGTCATAATGCATTGCAAGTGTTATTAGGGAATGTTGTGCTGTGTTTTCAAGCGCTTCAATGTGCTGCTCTGCAAGGTTTGGAGACAGCGGGTGCGTTCACGGAGATCATGAGCAGCCGGAGATCAAGAGCAGCCGCCGCAGGGGAGGGATACCATGGTAAATAGGTTACCTCTTTACCATGGTATCTCTCCCCTTGGTGCGTTGTGTTTTGGTGAGCAATAATGCAGGAAAGCAGCGGGCGGGATGGCGAGCTTGTCCTGCTGCTCCAACACAAGCTACCTTAAGAGCCGGTACGATGCGGGCAATGGGTGAAGTTCGTCAGGAGTACTGCATAAAAAAACGAGTGTGTTGTCGTGGCAGTTGGTTATCAAAGAAATAAAACAAAATAAAATCAATAAATAATAATGTCATAGACTTAAAGTCATACCTTTGAAGTCATAATGCATTGCAAGTGTTATTAGGGAATGTTGTGCTGTGTTTTCAAGCGCTTCAATGTGATGCTCTGCAAGGTTTGGAGACAGCGCGTGCGTTCACGGAGATCAAGAGCAGCCGGAGATCAAGAGCAGCCGCCGCAAGGGAGGGATACCATGGTAAATAGGTTACCTATTTACCATGGTATCTCTCCCCTGGGTGCGTTGTGTTTTGGTGAGCAATAATGCAGGAAAGCAGCGGGCGGGATGGCAAGCTTGTCCTGCTGCTCCAACACAAGCTACCTTAAGAGCCGGTACGATGTGGGCAATGGGTGAAGTTCGTCAGGAGTACTGCATAAAAAAACGAGTGTGTTGTCGTGGCAGTTGGTGATCAAAGAAATAAAACAAAATAAAATCAATAAATAATAATGTCATAGACCTAAAGCCATACCTTTGAAGTTTGGAGACAGCGGGTGCGTTCACGGAGATCAAGAGCAGCCGCTGCAGGGGAGGGATACCTTGGTAAATAGGTTACCTATTTACCATGGTATCTCTCCCCTTGGTGCGTTGTGTTTTGGTGAGCAATAATGCAGGAAAGCAGCGGGCGGGATGGCGAGCTTGTCCTGCTGCTCCAACACAAGCTACCTTAAGAGCCGGTACAATTGCGGCAATGGGTGAAGTTCGTCAGGAGTACTGCATAAAAAGACGAGTGTGTTGTCGTAGCAGTTGGTGATCAAAGAAATAAAACAAAATAAAATCAATAAATAATAATGTCATAGACTTAAAGTCATACCTTTGAAGTCATAATGCATTGCAAGTGTTATTAGGGAATGTTGTGCTGTGTTTTCAAGCGCTTCAATGTGATGCTCTGCAAGGTTTGGAGACAGCGGGTGCGTTCACGGAGATCATGAGCAGCCGGAGATCAAGAGCAGCCGCCGCAGGGGAGGGATACCATGGTAAATAGGTTACCTATTTACCATGGTATCTCTCCCCTGGGTACGTTGTGTTTTCGTGAGCAATAATGCAGGAAAGCAGCGGGCGGGATGGCGAGCTTGTCCTGCTGCTCCAACACAAGCTACCTTAAGAGCCGGTACGATGCGGGCAATGGGTGAAGTTCGTCAGGAGTACTGCATAAAAAAACGAGTGTGTTGTCGTGGCAGTTGGTGATCAAAGAAATAAAACAAAATAAAATCAATAAATAATAATGTCATAGACTTAAAGTCATACCTTTGAAGTCATAATGCATTGCAAGTGTTATTAGGGAATGTTGTGCTGTGTTTTCAAGCGCTTCAATGTGCTGCTCTGCAAGGTTTGGAGACAGCGGGTGCATTCACGGAGATCATGAGCAGCCGGAGATCAAGAGCAGCCGCCGCAGGGGAGGGATACCATGGTAAATAGGTTACCTATTTACCATGGTATCTCTCCCCTGGGTGCGTTGTGTTTTCGTGAGCAATAATGCAGGAAAGCAGCGGGCGGGATGGTGAGCTTGTCCTGCTGCTCCAACACAAGCTACCTTAAGAGCCGATACGATGCGGGCAATGGGTGAAGTTCGTCAGGAGTACTGCATAAAAAAACGAGTGTGTTGTCGTGGCAGTTGGTGATCAAAGAAATAAAACAAAATAAAATCAATAAATAATAATGTCATAGACTTAAAGTCATACCTTTGAAGTCATAATGCATTGCAAGTGTTATTAGGGAATGTTGTGCTGTGTTTTCAAGCGCTTCAATGTGCTGCTCTGCAAGGTTTGGAGACAGCGGGTGCGTTCACGGAGATCATGAGCAGCCGGAGATCAAGAGCAGCCGCCGCAGGGGAGGGATACCATGGTAAATAGGTTACCTCTTTACCATGGTATCTCTCCCCTGGGTGCGTTGTGTTTTGGTGAGCAATAATGCAGGAAAGCAGCGGGCGGGATGGCAAGCTTGTCCTGCTGCTCCAACACAAGCTACCTTAAGAGCCGGTACGATGTGGGCAATGGGTGAAGTTCGTCAGGAGTACTGCATAAAAAAACGAGTGTGTTGTCGTGGCAGTTGGTGATCAAAGAAATAAAACAAAATAAAATCAATAAATAATAATGTCATAGACCTAAAGCCATACCTTTGAAGTTTGGAGACAGCGGGTGCGTTCACGGAGATCAAGAGCAGCCGCTGCAGGGGAGGGATACCATGGTAAATAGGTTACCTATTTACCATGGTATCTCTCCCCTTGGTGCGTTGTGTTTTGGTGAGCAATAATGCAGGAAAGCAGCGGGCGGGATGGCGAGCTTGTCCTGCTGCTCCAACACAAGCTACCTTAAGAGCCGATACAATTGCGGCAATGGGTGAAGTTCGTCAGGAGTACTGCATAAAAAGACGAGTGTGTTGTCGTGGCAGTTGGTGATCAAAGAAATAAAACAAAATAAAATCTATAAATAATAATGTCATAGACTTAAAGTCATACCTTTGAAGTCATAATGCATTGCAAGTGTTATTAGGGAATGTTGTGCTGTGTTTTCAAGCGCTTCAATGTGATGCTCTGCAAGGTTTGGAGACAGCGGGTGCGTTCACGGAGATCATGAGCAGCCGGAGATCAAGAGCAGCCGCCGCAGGGGAGGGATACCATGGTAAATAGGTTACCTATTTACCATGGTATCTCTCCCCTGGGTACGTTGTGTTTTCGTGAGCAATAATGCAGGAAAGCAGCGGGCGGGATGGCGAGCTTGTCCTGCTGCTCCAACACAAGCTACCTTAAGAGCCGGTACGATGCGGGCAATGGGTGAAGTTCGTCAGGAGTACTGCATAAAAAAACGAGTGTGTTGTCGTGGCAGTTGGTGATCAAAGAAATAAAACAAAATAAAATCAATAAATAATAATGTCATAGACTTAAATTCATACCTTTGAAGTCATAATGCATTGCAAGTGTTATTAGGGAATGTTGTGCTGTGTTTTCAAGCGCTTCAATGTGCTGCTCTGCAAGGTTTGGAGACAGCGGGTGCGTTCACGGAGATCAAGAGCAGCCGGAGATCAAGAGCAGCCGCCGCAGGGGAGGGATACCATGGTAAATAGGTAACCTATTTACCATGGTATCTCTCCCCTGGGTGCGTTGTGTTTTCGTGAGCAATAATGCAGGAAAGCAGCGGGCGGGATGGCGAGCTTGTCCTGCTGCTCCAACACAAGCTACCTTAAGAGCCGGTACGATGCGGGCAATGGGTGAAGTTCGTCAGGAGTACTGCATAAAAAAACGAGTGTGTTGTCGTGGCAGTTGGTGATCAAAGAAATAAAACAAAATAAAATCAATAAATAATAATGTCATAGACTTAAAGTCATACCTTTGAAGTCATAATGCATTGCAAGTTTTATTATGGAATGTTGTGCTGTGTTTTCAAGCGCTTCAATGTGCTGCTCTGCAAGGTTTGGAGACAGCGCGTGCGTTCACAGAGATCAAGAGCAGCCGGAGATCAAGTGCAGCCGCCGCAGGGGAGGGATACCATGGTAAATAGGTTACCTCTTTACCATGGTATCTCTCCCCTGGGTACGTTGTGTTTTCGTGAGCAATAATGCAGGAAAGCAGCGGGCGGGATGGCGAGCTTGTCCTGCTGCTCCAACACAAGCTACCTTAAGAGCCGGTACGATGCGGGCAATGGGTGAAGTTCGTCAGGAGTACTGCATAAAAAAACGAGTGTGTTGTCGTGGCAGTTGGTGATCAAAGAAATAAAACAAAATAAAATCAATAAATAATAATGTCATAGACTTAAAGTCATACCTTTGAAGTCATAATGCATTGCAAGTGTTATTAGGGAATGTTGTGCTGTGTTTTCAAGCGCTTCAATGTGCTGCTCTGCAAGGTTTGGAGACAGCGGGTGCGTTCACGGAGATCAATAGCAGCCGGAGATCAAGAGCAGCCGCCGCAGGGGAGGGATACCATGGTAAATAGGTTACCTATTTACCATGGTATCTCTCCCCTGGGTGCGTTGTGTTTTCGTGAGCAATAATGCAGGAAAGCAGCGGGCGGGATGGCGAGCTTGTCCTGCTGCTCCAACACAGGCTACCTTAAGAGCCGGTACGATGCGGGCAATGGGTGAAGTTCGTCAGGAGTACTGCATAAAAAAAACGAGTGTGTTGTCGTGGCAGTTGGTGATCAAAGAAATAAAACAAAATAAAATCAATAAATAATAATGTCACAGACTTAAAGTCATACCTTTGAAGTCATAATGCATTGCAAGTGTTATTAGGGAATGTTGTGCTGTGTTTTCAAGCGCTTCAATGTGCTGCTCTGCAAGGTTTGGAGACAGCGGGTGCGTTCACGGAGATCATGAGCAGCCGGAGATCAAGAGCAGCCGCCGCAGGGGAGGGATACCATGGTAAATAGGTTACCTATTTACCATGGTATCTCTCCCCTGGGTGCGTTGTGTTTTCGTGAGCAATAATGCAGGAAAGCAGCGGGCGGGATGGCGAGCTTGTCCTGCTGCTCCAACACAGGCTACCTTAAGAGCCGGTACGATGCGGGCAATGGGTGAAGTTCGTCAGGAGTACTGCATAAAAAAAACGAGTGTGTTGTCGTGGCAGTTGGTGATCAAAGAAATAAAACAAAATAAAATCAATAAATAATAATGTCACAGACTTAAAGTCATACCTTTGAAGTCATAATGCATTGCAAGTGTTATTAGGGAATGTTGTGCTGTGTTTTCAAGCGCTTCAATGTGCTGCTCTGCAAGGTTTGGAGACAGCGGGTGCGTTCACGGAGATCATGAGCAGCCGGAGATCAAGAGCAGCCGCCGCAGGGGAGGGATACCATGGTAAATAGGTTACCTATTTACCATGGTATCTCTCCCCTGGGTGCGTTGTGTTTTCGTGAGCAATAATGCAGGAAAGCAGCGGGCGGGATGGCGAGCTTGTCCTGCTGCTCCAACACAAGCTACCTTAAGAGCCGGTACAATGCGGGCAATGGGTGAAGTTCGTCAGGAGTACTGCATAAAAAAACGAGTGTGTTGTCGTGGCAGTTGGTGATCAAAGAAATAAAACAAAATAAAATCAATAAATAATAATGTCATAGACTTAAAGTCATACCTTTGAAGTCATAATGCATTGCAAGTGTTATTAGGGAATGTTGTGCTGTGTTTTCAAGCGCTTCAATGTGCTGCTCTGCAAGGTTTGGAGACAGCGGGTGCGTTCACGGAGATCATGAGCAGCCGGAGATCAAGAGCAGCCGCCGCAGGGGAGGGATACCATGGTAAATAGGTAACCTATTTACCATGGTATCTCTCCCCTGGGTGCGTTGTGTTTTCGTGAGCAATAATGCAGGAAAGCAGCGGGCGGGATGGCGAGCTTGTCCTGCTGCTCCAACACAAGCTACCTTAAGAGCCGGTACGATGTGGGCAATGGGTGAAGTTCGTCAGGAGTACTGCATAAAAAAACGAGTGTGTTGTCGTGGCAGTTGGTGATCAAAGAAATAAAACAAAATAAAATCAATAAATAATAATGTCATAGACCTAAAGCCATACCTTTGAAGTTTGGAGACAGCGGGTGCGTTCACGGAGATCAAGAGCAGCCGCCGCAGGGGAGGGATACCATGGTAAATAGGTTACCTATTTACCATGGTATCTCTCCCCTTGGTGCGTTGTGTTTTGGTGAGCAATAATGCAGGAAAGCAGCGGGCGGGATGGCGAGCTTGTCCTGCTGCTCCAACACAAGCTACCTTAAGAGCCGGTACGATGCGGGCAATGGGTGAAGTTCGTCAGGAGTACTGCATAAAAAAAACGAGTGTGTTGTCGTGGCAGTTGGTGATCAAAGAAATAAAACAAAATAAAATCAATAAATAATAATGTCATAGACTTAAAGTCATACCTTTGAAGTCATAATGCATTGCAAGTGTTATTAGGGAATGTTGTGCTGTGTTTTCAAGCGCTTCAAAGTGATGCTCTGCAAGGTTTGGAGACAGCGCGTGCGTTCACGGAGATCAAGAGCAGCCGGAGATCAAGAGCAGCCGCCGCAGGGGAGGGATACCATGGTAAATAGGTTACCTATTTACCATGGTATCTCTCCCCTGGGTGCGTTGTGTTTTGCTGAGCAATAATGCAGGAAAGCAGCGGGCGGGATGGCAAGCTTGTCCTGCTGCTCCAACACAAGCTACCTTAAGAGCCGGTATGATGTGGGCAATGGGTGAAGTTCGTCAGGAGTACTGCATAAAAAAACGAGTGTGTTGTCGTGGCAGTTGGTGATCAAAGAAATAAAACAAAATAAAATCAATAAATAATAATGTCATAGACCTAAAGCCATACCTTTGAAGTTTGGAGACAGCGGGTGCGTTCACGGAGATCAAGAGCAGCCGCCGCAGGGGAGGGATACCATGGTAAATAGGTTACCTATTTACCATGGTATCTCTCCCCTTGGTGCGTTGTGTTTTGGTGAGCAATAATGCAGGAAAGCAGCGGGCGGGATGGCGAGCTTGTCCTGCTGCTCCAACACAAGCTACCTTAAGAGCCGGTACAATTGCGGCAATGGGTGAAGTTCGTCAGGAGTACTGCATAAAAAAACGAGTGTGTTGTCGTGGCAGTTGGTTATCAAAGAAATAAAACAAAATAAAATCAATAAATAATAATGTCATAGACTTAAAGTCATACCTTTGAAGTCATAATACATTGCAAGTGTTATTAGGGAATGTTGTGCTGTGTTTTCAAGCGCTTCAATGTGATGCTCTGCAAGGTTTGAAGACAGCGCGTGCGTTCACGGAGATCAAGAGCAGCCGGAGATCAAGAGCAGCCGCCGCAGGGGAGGGATACCATGGTAAATAGGTTACCTATTTACCATGGTATCTCTCCCCTGGGTGCGTTGTGTTTTGGTGAGCAATAATGCAGGAAAGCAGCGGGCGGAATGGCGAGCTTGTCCTGCTGCTCCAACACAAGCTACCATAAGAGCCGGTAAGATGCGGGCAATGGGTGAAGTTCGTCAGGAGTACTGCATAAAAAAAACGAGTGTGTTGTCGTGGCAGTTGGTGATCAAAGAAATAAAACAAAATAAAATCAATAAATAATAATGTCATAGACTTAAAGTCATACCTTTGAAGTCATAATGCATTGCAAGTGTTATTAGGGAATGTTGTGCTGTGTTTTCAAGCGCTTCAATGTGATGCTCTGCAAGGTTTGGAGACAGCGCGTGCGTTCACGGAGATCAAGAGCAGCCGGAGATCAAGAGCAGCCGCCGCAGGGGAGGGATACCATGGTAAATAGGTTACCTATTTACCATGGTATCTCTCCCCTGGGTGCGTTGTGTTTTGCTGAGCAATAATGCAGGAAAGCAGCGGGCGGGATGGCAAGCTTGTCCTGCTGCTCCAACACAAGCTACCTTAAGAGCCGGTACGATGTGGGCAATGGGTGAAGTTCGTCAGGAGTACTGCATAAAAAAACGAGTGTGTTGTCGTGGCAGTTGGTGATCAAAGAAATAAAACAAAATAAAATCAATAAATAATAATGTCATAGACCTAAAGCCATACCTTTGAAGTTTGGAGACAGCGGGTGCGTTCACGGAGATCAAGAGCAGCCGCCGCAGGGGAGGGATACCATGGTAAATAGGTTACCTATTTACCATGGTATCTCTCCCCTTGGTGCGTTGTGTTTTGGTGAGCAATAATGCAGGAAAGCAGCGGGCGGGATGGCGAGCTTGTCCTGCTGCTCCAACACAAGCTACCTTAAGAGCCGGTACAATTGCGGCAATGGGTGAAGTTCGTCAGGAGTACTGCATAAAAAAACGAGTGTGTTGTCGTGGCAGTTGGTGATCAAAGAAATAAAACAAAATAAAATCAATAAATAATAATGTCATAGACTTAAAGTCATACCTTTGAAGTCATAATGCATTGCAAGTGTTATTAGGGAATGTTGTGCTGTGTTTTCAAGCGCTTCAATGTGATGCTCTGCAAGGTTTGGAGACAGCGGGTGCGTTCACGGAGATCATGAGCAGCCGGAGATCAAGAGCAGCTGCCGCAGGGGAGGGATACCATGGTAAATAGGTTACCTATTTACCATGGTATCTCTCCCCTGGGTGCGTTGTGTTTTCGTGAGCAATAATGCAGGAAAGCAGCGGGCGGGATGGCGAGCTTGTCCTGCTGCTCCAACACAAGCTACCTTAAGAGCCGGTAGGATGCGGGCAATGGGTGAAGTTTGTCAGGAGTACTGCATAAAAAAACGAGTGTGTTGTCGTGGCAGTTGGTGATCAAAGAAATAAAACAAAATAAAATCAATAAATAATAATGTCATAGACTTAAAGTCATACCTTTGAAGTCATAATGCATTGCAAGTGTTATTAGGGAATGTTGTGCTGTGTTTTCAAGCGCTTCAATGTGATGCTCTGCAAGGTTTGGAGACAGCGGGTGCGTTCACGGAGATCATGAGCAGCCGGAGATCAAGAGCAGCCGCCGCAGGGGAGGGATACCATGGTAAATAGGTTACCTATTTACCATGGTATCTCTCCCCTGGGTGCGTTGTGTTTTCGTGAGCAATAATGCAGGAAAGCAGCGGGCGGGATGGCGAGCTTGTCCTGCTGCTCCAACACAAGCTACCTTAAGAGCCGGTACGATGCGGGCAATGGGTGAAGTTCGTCAGGAGTACTGCATAAAAAAACGAGTGTGTTGCCGTGGCAGTTGGTGATCAAAGAAATAAAACAAAATAAAATCAATAAATAATAATGTCATAGACTTAAAGTCATACCTTTGAAGTCATAATGCATTGCAAGTGTTATTAGGGAATGTTGTGCTGTGTTTTCAAGCGCTTCAATGTGCTGCTCTGCAAGGTTTGGAGACAGCGGGTGCGTTCACGGAGATCATGAGCAGCCGGAGATCAAGAGCAGCCGCAGCAAGGGAGGGATACCATGGTAAATAGGTTACCTATTTACCATGGTATCTCTCCCCTGGGTGCGTTGTGTTTTCGTGAGCAATAATGCAGGAAAGCAGCGGGCGGGATGGCAAGCTTGTCCTGCTGCTCCAACACAAGCTACCTTAAGAGCCGGTACGATGCGGGCAATGGGTGAAGTTCGTCAGGAGTACTGCATAAAAAAACGAGTGTGTTGTCGTGGCAGTTGGTGATCAAAGAAATAAAACAAAATAAAATCAATAAATAATAATGTCATAGACCTAAAGCCATACCTTTGAAGTTTGGAGACAGCGGGTGCGTTCACGGAGATCAAGAGCAGCCGCCGCAGGGGAGGGATACCATGGTAAATAGGTTACCTATTTACCATGGTATCTCTCCCCTTGGTGCGTTGTGTTTTGGTGAGCAATAATGCAGGAAAGCAACGGGCGGGATGGCGAGCTTGTCCTGCTGCTCCAACACAAGCTACCTTAAGAGCCGGTACAATTGCGGCAATGGGTGAAGTTCGTCAGGAGTACTGCATAAAAAAAGGAGTGTGTTGTCGTGGCAGTTGGTGATCAAAGAAATAAAACTAAATAAAATCAATAAATAATAATGTCATAGACTTAAAGTCATACCTTTGAAGTCATAATGCATTGCAAGTGTTATTAGGGAATGTTGAGCTGTGTTTTCAAGCGCTTCAATGTGCTGCTCTGCAAGGTTTGGAGACAGCGGGTGCGTTCACGGAGATCATGAGCAGCCGGAGATCAAGAGCAGCCGCCGCAGGGGAGGGATACCTGGTGCGTTGTGTTTTCGTGAGCAATAATGCAGGAAAGCAGCGGGCGGGATGGCGAGCTTGTCCTGCTGCTCCAACACAAGCTACCTTAAGAGCCGGTACGATGCGGGCAATGGGTGAAGTTCGTCAGGAGTACTGCATAAAAAAAACGAGTGTGTTGTCGTGGCAGTTGGTGATCAAAGAAATAAAACAAAATAAAATCAATAAATAATAATGTCATAGACTTAAAGTCATACCTTTGAAGTCATAATGCATTGCAAGTGTTATTAGGGAATGTTGTGCTGTGTTTTCAAGCGCTTCAATGTGCTGCTCTGCAAGGTTTGGAGACAGCGGGTGCGTTCACGGAGATCATGAGCAGCCAGAGATCAAGAGCAGCCGCCGCAGGGGAGGGATACCATGGTAAATAGGTTACCTATTTACCATGGTATCTCTCCCCTGGGTGCGTTGTGTTTTCGTGAGCAATAATGCAGGAAAGCAGCGGGCGGGATGGCGAGCTTGTCCTGCTGCTCCAACACAAGCTACCTTAAGAGCCGGTACGATGCGGGCAATGGGTGAAGTTCGTCAGGAGTACTGCATAAAAAAAACGAGTGTGTTGTCGTGGCAGTTGGTGATCAAAGAAATAAAACAAAATAAAATCAATAAATAATAATGTCATAGACTTAAAGTCATACCTTTGAAGTCATAATGCATTGCAAGTGTTATTAGGGAATGTTGTGCTGTGTTTTCAAGCGCTTCAATGTGCTGCTCTGCAAGGTTTGGAGACAGCAGGTGCGTTCACGGAGATCATGAGCAGCCGGAGATCAAGAGCAGCCGCCGCAGGGGAGGGATACCATGGTAAATAGGTTACCTATTTACCATGGTATCTCTCCCCTGGGTGCGTTGTGTTTTCGTGAGCAATAATGCAGGAAAGCAGCGGGCGGGATGGCGAGCTTGTCCTGCTGCTCCAACACAAGCTACCTTAAGAGCCGGTACGATGCGGGCAATGGGTGAAGTTCGTCAGGAGTACTGCATAAAAAAAACGAGTGTGTTGTCGTGGCAGTTGGTGATCAAAGAAATAAAACAAAATAAAATCAATAAATAATAATGTCATACACTTAAACTCATACCTTTGAAGTCATAATGCATTGCAAGTGTTATTAGGGAATGTTGTGCTGTGTTTTCAAGCGCTTCAATGTGCTGCTCTGCAAGGTTTGGAGACAGCGGGTGCGTTCACGGAGATCATGAGCAGCCGGAGATCAAGAGCAGCCGCCGCAGGGGAGGGATACCATGGTAAATAGGTTACCTATTTACCATGGTATCTCTCCACCGGGTGCGTTGTGATTTCGTGAGCAATAATGCAGGAAAGCAGCGGGCGGGATGGCGAGCTTGTCCTGCTGCTCCAACACAAGCTACCTTAAGAGCCGGTACGATGCGGGCATCTCTCCCCTGGGTGCGTTGTGTTTTCGTGAGCAATAATGCAGGAAAGCAGCGGGCGGGATGGCGAGCTTGTCCTGCTGCTCCAACACAAGCTACCTTAAGAGCCGGTACGATGCGGGCAATGGGTGAAGTTCGTCAGGAGTACTGCATAAAAAAAACGAGTGTGTTGTCGTTGCAGTTGGTGATCAAAGAAATAAAACAAAATAAAATCAATAAATAATAATGTCATAGACTTAAAGTCATACCTTTGAAGTCATAATGCATTGCAAGTGTTATTAGGGAATGTTGTGCTTAGTTTTCAAGCGCTTCAATGTGGTGCTCTGCAAGGTTTGGAGACAGCGGGTGCGTTCACGGAGTTCATGAGCAGCCGGAGATCAAGAGCAGCCGCCGCAGGGGAGGGATACCATGGTATCTCTCCCCTGGGTGCGTTGTGTTTTGGTGAGCAATAATGCAGGAAAGCAGCGGGCGGGATGGCGAGCTTGTCCTGCTGCTCCAACACAAGCTACCTTAAGAGCCGGTACGATGCGGGCAATGGGTGAAGTTCGTCAGGAGTACTGCGTTAAAAAAACGAGTGTGTTGTCGTGGCAGTTGGTGATCAAAGAAATAAAACAAAATAAAATCAATAAATAATAATGTCATAGACTTAAAGTCATACCTTTGAAGTCATAATGCATTGCAAGTGTTATTAGGGAATGTTGTGCTGTGTTTTCAAGCGCTTCAATGTGCTGCTCTGCAAGGTTTGGAGACAGCGGGTGCGTTCACGGAGATCATGAGCAGCCGGAGATCAAGAGCAGCCGCCGCAGGGGAGGGATACCATGGTAAATAGGTTACCTATTTACCATGGTATCTCTCCCCTGGGTGCGTTGTGTTTTCGTGAGCAATAATGCAGGAAAGCAGCGGGCGGGATGGCGAGCTTGTCCTGCTGCTCCAACACAAGCTACCTTAAGAGCCGGTACGATGCGGGCAATGGGTGAAGTTCGTCAGGAGTACTGCATAAAAAAACGACTGTGTTGTCGTGGCAGTTGGTGATCAAAGAAATAAAACAAAATAAAATCAATAAATAATAATGTCATAGACTTAAAGTCATACCTTTGAAGTCATAATGCATTGCAAGTGTTATTAGGGAATGTTGTGCTGTGTTTTCAAGCGCTTCAATGTGCTGCTCTGCAAGGTTTGGAGACAGCGGGTGCGTTCAAGGAGATCATGAGCAGCCGGAGATCAAGAGCAGCCGCCGCAGGGGAGGGATACCATGGTAAATAGGTTACCTATTTACCATGGTATCTCTCCCCTGGGTGCGTTGTGTTTTCGTGAGCAATAATGCAGGAAAGCAGCGGGCGGGATGGCGAGCTTGTCCTGCTGCTCCAACACAAGCTACCTTAAGAGCCGGTACGATGCGGGCAATGGGTGAAGTTCGTCAGGAGTACTGCATAAAAAAAACGAGTGTGTTGTCGTGGCAGTTGGTGATCAAAGAAATAAAACAAAATAAAATCAATAAATAATAATGTCATAGACTTAAAGTCATACCTTTGAAGTCATAATGCATTGCAAGTGTTATTAGGGAATGTTGTGCTGTGTTTTCAAGCGCTTCAATGTGCTGCTCTGCAAGGTTTGGAGACAGCGGGTGCGTTCACGGAGATCATGAGCAGCCGGAGATCAAGAGCAGCCGCCGCAGGGGAGGGATACCATGGTAAATAGGTTACCTATTTACCATGGTATCTCTCCCCTGGGTGCGTTGTGTTTTCGTGAGCAATAATGCAGGAAAGCAGCGGGCGGGATGGCGAGCTTGTCCTGCTGCTCCAACACAAGCTACCTTAGAGCCGGTACGATGCGGGCAATGGGTGAAGTTCGTCAGGAGTACTGCGTAAAAAAAACGAGTGTGTTGTCGTGGCAGTTGGTGATCAAAGAAATAAAACAAAATAAAATCAATAAATAATAATGTCATAGACTTAAAGTCATACCTTTGAAGTCATAATGCATTGCAAGTGTTATTAGGGAATGTTGTGCTGTGTTTTCAAGCGCTTCAATGTGCTGCTCTGCAAGGTTTGGAGACAGCGGGTACGTTCACGGAGATCATGAGCAGCCGGAGATCAAGAGCAGCCGCCGCAGGGGGGGATACCATGGTAAATAGGTTACCAATTTACCATGGTATCTCTCCCCTGGGTGTGTTGTGTTTTCGTGAGCAATAATGCAGGAAAGCAGCGGGCGGGATGGCGAGCTTGTCCTGCTGCTCCAACACAAGCTACCTTAAGAGCCGGTACGATGCGGGCAATGGGTGAAGTTCGTCAGGAGTACTGCATAAAAAAAACGAGTGTGTTGTCGTGGCAGTTGGTGATCAAAGAAATAAAACTAAATAAAATCAATAAATAATAATGTCATAGACTTAAAGTCATACCTTTGAAGTCATAATGCATTGCAAGTGTTATTAGGGAATGTTGTGCTGTGTTTTCAAGCGCTTCAATGTGCTGCTCTGCAAGGTTTGGAGACAGCGGGTGCGTTCACGGAGATCATGAGCAGCCGGAGATCAAGAGCAGCCGCCGCAGGGGAGGGATACCATGGTAAATAGGTTACCAATTTACCATGGTATCTCTCCCCTGGGTGTGTTGTGTTTTCGTGAGCAATAATGCAGGAAAGCAGCGGGCGGGATGGCGAGCTTGTCCTGCTGCTCCAACACAAGCTACCTTAAGAGCCGGTACGATGCGGGCAATGGGTGAAGTTCGTCAGGAGTACTGCATAAAAAAACGAGTGTGTTGTCGTGGCAGTTGGTGATCAAAGAAATAAAACTAAATAAAATCAATAAATAATAATGTCATAGACTTAAAGTCATACCTTTGAAGTCATAATGCATTGCAAGTGTTATTAGGGAATGTTGTGCTGTGTTTTCAAGCGCTTCAATGTGCTGCTCTGCAAGGTTTGGAGACAGCGGGTGCGTTCACGGAGATCATGAGCAGCCGGAGATCAAGAGCAGCCGCCGCAGGGGAGGGATACCATGGTAAATAGGTTACCTATTTACCATGGTATCTCTCCCCTGGGTGCGTTGTGTTTTCGTGAGCAATAATGCAGGAAAGCAGCGGGCGGGATGGCGAGCTTGTCCTGCTGCTCCAACACAAGCTACCTTAAGAGCCGGTACGATGCGGGCAATGGGTGAAGTTCGTCAGGAGTACTGCATAAAAAAACGAGTGTGTTGTCGTGGCAGTTGGTGATCAAAGAAATAAAACAAAATAAAATTAATAAATAATAATGTCATAGACTTAAAGTCATACCTTTGAAGTCATAATGCATTGCAAGTGTTATTAGGGAATGTTGTGCTGTGTTTTCAAGCGCTTCAATGTGCTGCTCTGCAAGGTTTGGAGACAGCGGGTGCGTTCACGGAGATCATGAGCAGCCGGAGATCAAGAGCAGCCGCCGCAGGGGAGGGATACCATGGTAAATAGGTTACCTATTTACCATGGTATCTCTCCCCTGGGTGCGTTGTGTTTTCGTGAGCAATAATGCAGGAAAGCAGCGGGCGGGATGGCGAGCTTGTCCTGCTGCTCCAACACAAGCTACCTTAAGAGCCGGTACGATGCGGGCAATGGGTGAAGTTCGTCAGGAGTACTGCATAAAAAAAACGAGTGTGTTGTCGTGGCAGTTGGTGATCAAAGAAATAAAACAAAATAAAATCAATAAATAATAATGTCATAGACTTAAAGTCATACCTTTGAAGTCATAATGCATTGCAAGTGTTATTAGGGAATGTTGTGCTGTGTTTTCAAGCGCTTCAATGTGCTGCTCTGCAAGGTTTGGAGACAGCGGGTGCGTTCACGGAGATCATGAGCAGCCGGAGATCAAGAGCAGCCGCCGCAGGGGGGGATACCATGGTAAATAGGTTACCAATTTACCATGGTATCTCTCCCCTGGGTGTGTTGTGTTTTCGTGAGCAATAATGCAGGAAAGCAGCGGGCGGGATGGCGAGCTTGTCCTGCTGCTCCAACACAAGCTACCTTAAGAGCCGGTACCATGCGGGCAATGGGTGAAGTTCGTCAGGAGTACTGCATAAAAAAAACGAGTGTGTTGTCGTGGCAGTTGGTGATCAAAGAAATAAAACTAAATAAAATCAATAAATAATAATGTCATAGACTTAAAGTCATACCTTTGAAGTCATAATGCATTGCAAGTGTTATTAGGGAATGTTGTGCTGTGTTTTCAAGCGCTTCAATGTGCTGCTCTGCAAGGTTTGGAGACAGCGGGTGCGTTCACGGAGATCATGAGCAGCCGGAGATCAAGAGCAGCCGCCGCAGGGGAGGGATACCATGGTAAATAGGTTACCTATTTACCATGGTATCTCTCCCCTGGGTGCGTTGTGTTTTCGTGAGCAATAATGCAGGAAAGCAGCGGGCGGGATGGCGAGCTTGTCCTGCTGCTCCAACACAAGCTACCTTAAGAGCCGGTACGATGCGGGCAATGGGTGAAGTTCGTCAGGAGTACTGCATAAAAAAAACGAGTGTGTTGTCGTGGCAGTTGGTGATCAAAGAAATAAAACTAAATAAAATCAATAAATAATAATGTCATAGACTTAAAGTCATACCTTTGAAGTCATAATGCATTGCAAGTGTTATTAGGGAATGTTGTGCTGTGTTTTCAAGCGCTTCAATGTGCTGCTCTGCAAGGTTTGGAGACAGCGGGTGCGTTCACGGAGATCATGAGCAGCCGGAGATCAAGAGCAGCCGCCGCAGGGGAGGGATACCATGGTAAATAGGTTACCTATTTACTATGGTATCTCTCCCCTGGGTGCGTTGTGTTTTCGTGAGCAATAATGCAGGAAAGCAGCGGGCGGGATGGCGAGCTTGTCCTGCTGCTCCAACACAAGCTACCTTAAGAGCCGGTACGATGCGGGCAATGGGTGAAGTTCGTCAGGAGTACTGCATAAAAAAAAACGAGTGTGTTGTCGTGGCAGTTGGTGATCAAAGAAATAAAACAAAATAAAATCAATAAATAATAATGTCATAGACTTAAAGTCATACCTTTGAAGTCATAATGCATTGCAAGTGTTATTAGGGAATGTTGTGCTGTGTTTTCAAGCGCTTCAATGTGCTGCTCTGCAAGGTTTGGAGACAGCGGGTGCGTTCACGGAGATCAAGAGCAGCCGCCGCAGGGGAGGGATACCATGGTAAATAGGTTACCTATTTACCATTGTAAATAGGTTACCTATTTACCATGGTATCTCTCCCCTGGGTGCGTTGTGTTTTCGTGAGCAATAATGCAGGAAAGCAGCGGGCGGGATGGCGAGCTTGTCCTGCTGCTCCAACACAAGCTACCTTAAGAGCCGGTACGATGCGGGCAATGGGTGAAGTTCGTCAGTAGTACTGCGTAAAAAAAACGAGTGTGTTGTCGTGGCAGTTGGTGATCAAAGAAATAAAACAAAATAAAATCAATAAATAATAATGTCATAGACTTAAAGTCATACCTTTGAAGTCATAATGCATTGCAAGTGTTATTAGGGAATGTTGTGCTGTGTTTTCAAGCGCTTCAATGTGCTGCTCTGCAAGGTTTGGAGACAGCGGGTGCGTTCACGGAGATCATGAGCAGCCGGAGATCAAGAGCAGCCGCCGCAGGGGAGGGATACCATGGTAAATAGGTTACCTATTTACCATGGTATCTCTCCCCTGGGTGCGTTGTGTTTTCGTGAGCAATAATGCAGGAAAGCAGCGGGCGGGATGGCGAGCTTGTCCTGCTGCTCCAACACAAGCTACCTTAAGAGCCGGTACGATGCGGGCAATGGGTGAAGTTCGTCAGGAGTACTGCATAAAAAAAACGAGTGTGTTGTCGTGGCAGTTGGTGATCAAAGAAATAAAACAAAATAAAATCAATAAATAATAATGTCATAGACTTAAAGTTATACCTTTGAAGTCATAATGCATTGCAAGTGTTATTAGGGAATGTTGTGCTGTGTTTTCAAGCGCTTCAATGTGCTGCTCTGCAAGGTTTGGAGACAAGCGGGTGCGTTCACGGAGATCATGAGCAGCCGGAGATCAAGAGCAGCCGCCGCAGGGGAGGGATACCATGGTAAATAGGTTACCTATTTACCATGGTATCTCTCCCCTGGGTGCGTTGTGTTTTCGTGAGCAATAATGCAGGAAAGCAGCGGGCGGGATGGCGAGCTTGTCCTGCTGCTCCAACACAAGCTACCTTAAGAGCCGGTACGATGCGGGCAATGGGTGAAGTTCGTCAGGAGTACTGCATAAAAAAAACGAGTGTGTTGTCGTGGCAGTTGGTGATCAAAGAAATAAAACTAAATAAAATCAATAAATAATAATGTCATAGACTTAAAGTCATACCTTTGAAGTCATAATGCATTGCAAGTGTTATTAGGGAATGTTGTGCTGTGTTTTCAAGCGCTTCAATGTGCTGCTCTGCAAGGTTTGGAGACAGCGGGTGCGTTCACGGAGATCATGAGCAGCCGGAGATCAAGAGCAGCCGCCGCAGGGGAGGGATACCATGGTAAATAGGTTACCTATTTACCATGGTATCTCTCCCCTGGGTGCGTTGTGTTTTCGTGAGCAATAATGCAGGAAAGCAGCGGGCGGGATGGCGAGCTTGTCCTGCTGCTCCAACACAAGCTACCTTAAGAGCCGGTACGATGCGGGCAATGGGTGAAGTTCGTCAGGAGTACTGCATAAAAAAAACGAGTGTGTTGTCGTGGCAGTTGGTGATCAAAGAAATAAAACAAAATAAAATCAATAAATAATAATGTCATAGACTTAAAGTCATACCTTTGAAGTCATAATGCATTGCAAGTGTTATTAGGGAATGTTGTGCTGTGTTTTCAAGCGCTTCAATGTGCTGCTCTGCAAGGTTTGGAGACAGCAGGTGCGTTCACGGAGATCATGAGCAGCCGGAGATCAAGAGCAGCCGCCGCAGGGGAGGGATACCATGGTAAATAGGTTACCTATTTACCATGGTATCTCTCCCCTGGGTGCGTTGTGTTTTCGTGAGCAATAATGCAGGAAAGCAGCGGGCGGGATGGCGAGCTTGTCCTGCTGCTCCAACACAAGCTACCTTAAGAGCCGGTACGATGCGGGCAATGGGTGAAGTTCGTCAGGAGTACTGCATAAAAAAAACGAGTGTGTTGTCGTGGCAGTTGGTGATCAAAGAAATAAAACAAAATAAAATCAATAAATAATAATGTCATAGACTTAAAGTCATACCTTTGAAGTCATAATGCATTGCAAGTGTTATTAGGGAATGTTGTGCTGTGTTTTCAAGCGCTTCAATGTGCTGCTCTGCAAGGTTTGGAGACAGCAGGTGCGTTCACGGAGATCATGAGCAGCCGGAGATCAAGAGCAGCCGCCGCAGGGGAGGGATACCATGGTAAATAGGTTACCTATTTACCATGGTATCTCTCCCCTGGGTGCGTTGTGTTTTCGTGAGCAATAATGCAGGAAAGCAGCGGGCGGGATGGCGAGCTTGTCCTGCTGCTCCAACACAAGCTACCTTAAGAGCCGCTACGATGCGGGCAATGGGTGAAGTTCGTCAGGAGTAATGCATAAAAAAAACGAGTGTGTTGTCGTGGCAGTTGGTGATCAAAGAAATAAAACAAAATAAAATCAATAAATAATAATGTCATACACTTAAAGTCATACCTTTGAAGTCATAATGCATTGCAAGTGTTATTAGGGAATGTTGTGCTGTGTTTTCAAGCGCTTCAATGTGCTGCTCTGCAAGGTTTGGAGACAGCGGGTGCGTTCACGGAGATCATGAGCAGCCGGAGATCAAGAGCAGCCGCCGCAGGGGAGGGATACCATGGTAAATAGGTTACCTATTTACCATGGTATCTCTCCCCTGGATGCGTTGTGTTTTCGTGAGCAATAATGCAGGAAAGCAGCGGGCGGGATGGCGAGCTTGTCCTGCTGCTCCAACACAAGCTACCTTAAGAGCCGGTACGATGCGGGCAATGGGTGAAGTTCGTCAGGAGTACTGCGTAAAAAAAACGAGTGTGTTGTCGTTGCAGTTGGTGATCAAAGAAATAAAACAAAATAAAATCAATAAATAATAATGTCATAGACTTAAAGTCATACCTTTGAAGTCATAATGCATTGCAAGTGTTATTAGGGAATGTTGTGCTTAGTTTTCAAGCGCTTCAATGTGGTGCTCTGCAAGGTTTGGAGACAGCGGGTGCGTTCACGGAGTTCATGAGCAGCCGGAGATCAAGAGCAGCCGCCGCAGGGGAGGGATACCATGGTATCTCTCCCCTGGGTGCGTTGTGTTTTGGTGAGCAATAATGCAGGAAAGCAGCGGGCGGGATGGCGAGCTTGTCCTGCTGCTCCAACACAAGCTACCTTAAGAGCCGGTACGATGCGGGCAATGGGTGAAGTTCGTCAGGAGTACTGCGTTAAAAAAACGAGTGTGTTGTCGTGGCAGTTGGTGATCAAAGAAATAAAACAAAATAAAATCAATAAATAATAATGTCATAGACTTAAAGTCATACCTTTGAAGTCATAATGCATTGCAAGTGTTATTAGGGAATGTTGTGCTGTGTTTTCAAGCGCTTCAATGTGCTGCTCTGCAAGGTTTGGAGACAGCGGGTGCGTTCACGGAGATCATGAGCAGCCGGAGATCAAGAGCAGCCGCCGCAGGGGAGGGATACCATGGTAAATAGGTTACCTATTTACCATGGTATCTCTCCCCTGGGTGCGTTGTGTTTTCGTGAGCAATAATGCAGGAAAGCAGCGGGCGGGATGGCGAGCTTGTCCTGCTGCTCCAACACAAGCTACCTTAAGAGCCGGTACGATGCGGGCAATGGGTGAAGTTCGTCAGGAGTACTGCATAAAAAAACGACTGTGTTGTCGTGGCAGTTGGTGATCAAAGAAATAAAACAAAATAAAATCAATAAATAATAATGTCATAGACTTAAAGTCATACCTTTGAAGTCATAATGCATTGCAAGTGTTATTAGGGAATGTTGTGCTGTGTTTTCAAGCGCTTCAATGTGCTGCTCTGCAAGGTTTGGAGACAGCGGGTGCGTTCACGGAGATCATGAGCAGCCGGAGATCAAGAGCAGCCGCCGCAGGGGAGGGATACCATGGTAAATAGGTTACCTATTTACCATGGTATCTCTCCCCTGGGTGCGTTGTGTTTTCGTGAGCAATAATGCAGGAAAGCAGCGGGCGGGATGGCGAGCTTGTCCTGCTGCTCCAACACAAGCTACCTTAAGAGCCGGTACGATGCGGGCAATGGGTGAAGTTCGTCAGGAGTACTGCATAAAAAAAACGAGTGTGTTGTCGTGGCAGTTGGTGATCAAAGAAATAAAACAAAATAAAATCAATAAATAATAATGTCATAGACTTAAAGTCATACCTTTGAAGTCATAATGCATTGCAAGTGTTATTAGGGAATGTTGTGCTGTGTTTTCAAGCGCTTCAATGTGCTGCTCTGCAAGGTTTGGAGACAGCGGGTGCGTTCACGGAGATCATGAGCAGCCGGAGATCAAGAGCAGCCGCCGCAGGGGAGGGATACCATGGTAAATAGGTTACCTATTTACCATGGTATCTCTCCCCTGGGTGCGTTGTGTTTTCGTGAGCAATAATGCAGGAAAGCAGCGGGCGGGATGGCGAGCTTGTCCTGCTGCTCCAACACAAGCTACCTTAAGAGCCGGTACGATGCGGGCAATGGGTGAAGTTCGTCAGGAGTACTGCATAAAAAAAACGAGTGTGTTGTCGTTGCAGTTGGTGATCAAAGAAATAAAACAAAATAAAATCAATAAATAATAATGTCATAGACTTAAAGTCATACCTTTGAAGTCATAATGCATTGCAAGTGTTATTAGGGAATGTTGTGCTGTGTTTTCAAGCGCTTCAATGTGCTGCTCTGCAAGGTTTGGAGACAGCGGGTGCGTTCACGGAGATCATGAGCAGCCGGAGATCAAGAGCAGCCGCCGCAGGGGAGGGATACCATGGTAAATAGGTTACCTATTTACCATGGTATCTCTCCCCTGGGTGCGTTGTGTTTTCGTGAGCAATAATGCAGGAAAGCAGCGGGCGGGATGGCGAGCTTGTCCTGCTGCTCCAACACAAGCTACCTTAGAGCCGGTACGATGCGGGCAATGGGTGAAGTTCGTCAGGAGTACTGCGTAAAAAAAACGAGTGTGTTGTCGTGGCAGTTGGTGATCAAAGAAATAAAACAAAATAAAATCAATAAATAATAATGTCATAGACTTAAAGTCATACCTTTGAAGTCATAATGCATTGCAAGTGTTATTAGGGAATGTTGTGCTGTGTTTTCAAGCGCTTCAATGTGCTGCTCTGCAAGGTTTGGAGACAGCGGGTGCGTTCACGGAGATCATGAGCAGCCGGAGATCAAGAGCAGCCGCCGCAGGGGAGGGATACTATGGTAAATAGGTTACCTCTTTACCATGGTATCTCTCCCCTTGGTGCGTTGTGTTTTGGTGAGCAATAATGCAGGAAAGCAGCGGGCGGGATGGCGAGCTTGTCCTGCTGCTCCAACACAAGCTACCTTAAGAGCCGGTACGATGCGGGCAATGGGTGAAGTTCGTCAGGAGTACTGCATAAAAAAACGAGTGTGTTGTCGTGGCAGTTGGTTATCAAAGAAATAAAACAAAATAAAATCAATAAATAATAATGTCATAGACTTAAAGTCATACCTTTGAAGTCATAATGCATTGCAAGTGTTATTAGGGAATGTTGTGCTGTGTTTTCAAGCGCTTCAATGTGATGCTCTGCAAGGTTTGGAGACAGCGCGTGCGTTCACGGAGATCAAGAGCAGCCGGAGATCAAGAGCAGCCGCCGCAAGGGAGGGATACCATGGTAAATAGGTTACCTATTTACCATGGTATCTCTCCCCTGGGTGCGTTGTGTTTTGGTGAGCAATAATGCAGGAAAGCAGCGGGCGGGATGGCAAGCTTGTCCTGCTGCTCCAACACAAGCTACCTTAAGAGCCGGTACGATGTGGGCAAAGGGTGAAGTTCGTCAGGAGTACTGCATAAAAAAACGAGTGTGTTGTCGTGGCAGTTGGTGATCAAAGAAATAAAACAAAATAAAATCAATAAATAATAATGTCATAGACCTAAAGCCATACCTTTGAAGTTTGGAGACAGCGGGTGCGTTCACGGAGATCAAGAGCAGCCGCTGCAGGGGAGGGATACCATGGTAAATAGGTTACCTATTTACCATGGTATCTCTCCCCTTGGTGCGTTGTGTTTTGGTGAGCAATAATGCAGGAAAGCAGCGGGCGGGATGGCGAGCTTGTCCTGCTGCTCCAACACAAGCTACCTTAAGAGCCGGTACAATTGCGGCAATGGGTGAAGTTCGTCAGGAGTACTGCATAAAAAGACGAGTGTGTTGTCGTAGCAGTTGGTGATCAAAGAAATAAAACAAAATACAATCAATAAATAATAATGTCATAGACTTAAAGTCATACCTTTGAAGTCATAATGCATTGCAAGTGTTATTAGGGAATGTTGTGCTGTGTTTTCAAGCGCTTCAATGTGATGCTCTGCAAGGTTTGGAGACAGCGGGTGCGTTCACGGAGATCATGAGCAGCCGGAGATCAAGAGCAGCCGCCGCAGGGGAGGGATACCATGGTAAATAGGTTACCTATTTACCATGGTATCTCTCCCCTGGGTACGTTGTGTTTTCGTGAGCAATAATGCAGGAAAGCAGCGGGCGGGATGGCGAGCTTGTCCTGCTGCTCCAACACAAGCTACCTTAAGAGCCGGTACGATGCGGGCAATGGGTGAAGTTCGTCAGGAGTACTGCATAAAAAAACGAGTGTGTTGTCGTGGCAGTTGGTGATCAAAGAAATAAAACAAAATAAAATCAATAAATAATAATGTCATAGACTTAAAGTCATACCTTTGAAGTCATAATGCATTGCAAGTGTTATTAGGGAATGTTGTGCTGTGTTTTCAAGCGCTTCAATGTGCTGCTCTGCAAGGTTTGGAGACAGCGGGTGCATTCACGGAGATCATGAGCAGCCGGAGATCAAGAGCAGCCGCCGCAGGGGAGGGATACCATGGTAAATAGGTTACCTATTTACCATGGTATCTCTCCCCTGGGTGCGTTGTGTTTTCGTGAGCAATAATGCAGGAAAGCAGCGGGCGGGATGGTGAGCTTGTCCTGCTGCTCCAACACAAGCTACCTTAAGAGCCGGTACGATGCGGGCAATGGGTGAAGTTCGTCAGGAGTACTGCATAAAAAAACGAGTGTGTTGTCGTGGCAGTTGGTGATCAAAGAAATAAAACAAAATAAAATCAATAAATAATAATGTCATAGACTTAAAGTCATACCTTTGAAGTCATAATGCATTGCAAGTGTTATTAGGGAATGTTGTGCTGTGTTTTCAAGCGCTTCAATGTGCTGCTCTGCAAGGTTTGGAGACAGCGGGTGCGTTCACGGAGATCATGAGCAGCCGGAGATCAAGAGCAGCCGCCGCAGGGGAGGGATACCATGGTAAATAGGTTACCTCTTTACCATGGTATCTCTCCCCTGGGTGCGTTGTGTTTTGGTGAGCAATAATGCAGGAAAGCAGCGGGCGGGATGGCAAGCTTGTCCTGCTGCTCCAACACAAGCTACCTTAAGAGCCGGTACGATGTGGGCAATGGGTGAAGTTCGTCAGGAGTACTGCATAAAAAAACGAGTGTGTTGTCGTGGCAGTTGGTGATCAAAGAAATAAAACAAAATAAAATCAATAAATAATAATGTCATAGACCTAAAGCCATACCTTTGAAGTTTGGAGACAGCGGGTGCGTTCACGGAGATCAAGAGCAGCCGCTGCAGGGGAGGGATACCATGGTAAATAGGTTACCTATTTACCATGGTATCTCTCCCCTTGGTGCGCTGTGTTTTGGTGAGCAATAATGCAGGAAAGCAGCGGGCGGGATGGCGAGCTTGTCCTGCTGCTCCAACACAAGCTACCTTAAGAGCCGGTACAATTGCGGCAATGGGTGAAGTTCGTCAGGAGTACTGCATAAAAAGACGAGTGTGTTGTCGTGGCAGTTGGTGATCAAAGAAATAAAACAAAATAAAATCAATAAATAATAATGTCATAGACTTAAAGTCATACCTTTGAAGTCATAATGCATTGCAAGTGTTATTAGGGAATGTTGTGCTGTGTTTTCAAGCGCTTCAATGTGATGCTCTGCAAGGTTTGGAGACAGCGGGTGCGTTCACGGAGATCATGAGCAGCCGGAGATCAAGAGCAGCCGCCGCAGGGGAGGGATACCATGGTAAATAGGTTACCTATTTACCATGGTATCTCTCCCCTGGGTACGTTGTGTTTTCGTGAGCAATAATGCAGGAAAGCAGCGGGCGGGATGGCGAGCTTGTCCTGCTGCTCCAACACAAGCTACCTTAAGAGCCGGTACGATGCGGGCAATGGGTGAAGTTCGTCAGGAGTACTGCATAAAAAAACGAGTGTGTTGTCGTGGCAGTTGGTGATCAAAGAAATAAAACAAAATAAAATCAATAAATAATAATGTCATAGACTTAAATTCATACCTTTGAAGTCATAATGCATTGCAAGTGTTATTAGGGAATGTTGTGCTGTGTTTTCAAGCGCTTCAATGTGCTGCTCTGCAAGGTTTGGAGACAGCGGGTGCGTTCACGGAGATCAAGAGCAGCCGGAGATCAAGAGCAGCCGCCGCAGGGGAGGGATACCATGGTAAATATGTAACCTATTTACCATGGTATCTCTCCCCTGGGTGCGTTGTGTTTTCGTGAGCAATAATGCAGGAAAGCAGCGGGCGGGATGGCGAGCTTGTCCTGCTGCTCCAACACAAGCTACCTTAAGAGCCGGTACGATGCGGGCAATGGGTGAAGTTCGTCAGGAGTACTGCATAAAAAAACGAGTGTGTTGTCGTGGCAGTTGGTGATCAAAGAAATAAAACAAAATAAAATCAATAAATAATAATGTCATAGACTTAAAGTCATACCTTTGAAGTCATAATGCATTGCAAGTTTTATTATGGAATGTTGTGCTGTGTTTTCAAGCGCTTCAATGTGCTGCTCTGCAAGGTTTGGAGACAGCGCGTGCGTTCACAGAGATCAAGAGCAGCCGGAGATCAAGTGCAGCCGCCGCAGGGGAGGGATACCATGGTAAATAGGTTACCTATTTACCATGGTATCTCTCCCCTGGGTGCGTTGTGTTTTCGTGAGCAATAATGCAGGAAAGCAGCGGGCGGGATGGCGAGCTTGTCCTGCTGCTCCAACACAGGCTACCTTAAGAGCCGGTACGATGCGGGCAATGGGTGAAGTTCGTCAGGAGTACTGCATAAAAAAAACGAGTGTGTTGTCGTGGCAGTTGGTGATCAAAGAAATAAAACAAAATAAAATCAATAAATAATAATGTCACAGACTTAAAGTCATACCTTTGAAGTCATAATGCATTGCAAGTGTTATTAGGGAATGTTGTGCTGTGTTTTCAAGCGCTTCAATGTGCTGCTCTGCAAGGTTTGGAGACAGCGGGTGCGTTCACGGAGATCATGAGCAGCCGGAGATCAAGAGCAGCCGCAGCAGGGGAGGGATACCATGGTAAATAGGTTACCTATTTACCATGGTATCTCTCCCCTGGGTGCGTTGTGTTTTCGTGAGCAATAATGCAGGAAAGCAGCGGGCGGGATGGCGAGCTTGTCCTGCTGCTCCAACACAAGCTACCTTAAGAGCCGGTACAATGCGGGCAATGGGTGAAGTTCGTCAGGAGTACTGCATAAAAAAACGAGTGTGTTGTCGTGGCAGTTGGTGATCAAAGAAATAAAACAAAATAAAATCAATAAATAATAATGTCATAGACTTAAAGTCATACCTTTGAAGTCATAATGCATTGCAAGTGTTATTAGGGAATGTTGTGCTGTGTTTTCAAGCGCTTCAATGTGCTGCTCTGCAAGGTTTGGAGACAGCGGGTGCGTTCACGGAGATCATGAGCAGCCGGAGATCAAGAGCAGCCGCCGCAGGGGAGGGATACCATGGTAAATAGGTAACCTATTTACCATGGTATCTCTCCCCTGGGTGCGTTGTGTTTTCGTGAGCAATAATGCAGGAAAGCAGCGGGCGGGATGGCGAGCTTGTCCTGCTGCTCCAACACAAGCTACCTTAAGAGCCGGTACGATGTGGGCAATGGGTGAAGTTCGTCAGGAGTACTGCATAAAAAAACGAGTGTGTTGTCGTGGCAGTTGGTGATCAAAGAAATAAAACAAAATAAAATCAATAAATAATAATGTCATAGACCTAAAGCCATACCTTTGAAGTTTGGAGACAGCGGGTGCGTTCACGGAGATCAAGAGCAGCCGCCGCAGGGGAGGGATACCATGGTAAATAGGTTACCTATTTACCTATTTACCATGGTATCTCTCCCCTTGGTGCGTTGTGTTTTGGTGAGCAATAATGCAGGAAAGCAGCGGGCGGGATGGCGAGCTTGTCCTGCTGCTCCAACACAAGCTACCTTAAGAGCCGGTACGATGCGGGCAATGGGTGAAGTTCGTCAGGAGTACTGCATAAAAAAAACGAGTGTGTTGTCGTGGCAGTTGGTGATCAAAGAAATAAAACAAAATAAAATCAATAAATAATAATGTCATAGACTTAAAGTCATACCTTTGAAGTCATAATGCATTGCAAGTGTTATTAGGGAATGTTGTGCTGTGTTTTCAAGCGCTTCAAAGTGATGCTCTGCAAGGTTTGGAGACAGCGCGTGCGTTCACAGAGATCAAGAGCAGCCGGAGATCAAGAGCAGCCGCCGCAGGGGAGGGATACCATGGTAAATAGGTTACCTATTTACCATGGTATCTCTCCCCTGGGTGCGTTGTGTTTTGCTGAGCAATAATGCAGGAAAGCAGCGGGCGGGATGGCAAGCTTGTCCTGCTGCTCCAACACAAGCTACCTTAAGAGCCGGTACGATGTGGGCAATGGGTGAAGTTCGTCAGGAGTACTGCATAAAAAAACGAGTGTGTTGTCGTGGCAGTTGGTGATCAAAGAAATAAAACAAAATAAAATCAATAAATAATAATGTCATAGACCTAAAGCCATACCTTTGAAGTTTGGAGACAGCGGGTGCGTTCACTTAGATCAAGAGCAGCCGCCGCAGGGGAGGGATACCATGGTAAATAGGTTACCTATTTACCATGGTATCTCTCCCCTTGGTGCGTTGTGTTTTGGTGAGCAATAATGCAGGAAAGCAGCGGGCGGGATGGCGAGCTTGTCCTGCTGCTCCAACACAAGCTACCTTAAGAGCCGGTACAATTGCGGCAATGGGTGAAGTTCGTCAGGAGTACTGCATAAAAAAACGAGTGTGTTGTCGTGGCAGTTGGTTATCAAAGAAATAAAACAAAATAAAATCAATAAATAATAATGTCATAGACTTAAAGTCATACCTTTGAAGTCATAATACATTGCAAGTGTTATTAGGGAATGTTGTGCTGTGTTTTCAAGCGCTTCAATGTGATGCTCTGCAAGGTTTGGAGACAGCGGGTGCGTTCACGGAGATCATGAGCAGCCGGAGATCAAGAGCAGCTGCCGCAGGGGAGGGATACCATGGTAAATAGGTTACCTATTTACCATGGTATCTCTCCCCTGGGTGCGTTGTGTTTTCGTGAGCAATAATGCAGGAAAGCAGCGGGCGGGATGGCGAGCTTGTCCTGCTGCTCCAACACAAGCTACCTTAAGAGCCGGTACGATGCGGGCAATGGGTGAAGTTTGTCAGGAGTACTGCATAAAAAAACGAGTGTGTTGTCGTGGCAGTTGGTGATCAAAGAAATAAAACAAAATAAAATCAATAAATAATAATGTCATAGACTTAAAGTCATACCTTTGAAGTCATAATGCATTGCAAGTGTTATTAGGGAATGTTGTGCTGTGTTTTCAAGCGCTTCAATGTGCTGCTCTGCAAGGTTTGGAGACAGCGGGTGCGTTCACGGAGATCATGAGCAGCCGGAGATCAAGAGCAGCCGCCGCAGGGGAGGGATACCATGGTAAATAGGTTACCTATTTACCATGGTATCTCTCCCCTGGGTGCGTTGTGTTTTCGTGAGCAATAATGCAGGAAAGCAGCGGGCGGGATGGCGAGCTTGTCCTGCTGCTCCAACACAAGCTACTTAAGAGCCGGTACGATGCGGGCAATGGGTGAAGTTCGTCAGGAGTACTGCATAAAAAAACGAGTGTGTTGCCGTGGCAGTTGGTGATCAAAGAAATAAAACAAAATAAAATCAATAAATAATAATGTCATAGACTTAAAGTCATACCTTTGAAGTCATAATGCATTGCAAGTGTTATTAGGGAATGTTGTGCTGTGTTTTCAAGCGCTTCAATGTGCTGCTCTGCAAGGTTTGGAGACAGCGGGTGCGTTCACGGAGATCATGAGCAGCCGGAGATCAAGAGCAGCCGCAGCAAGGGAGGGATACCATGGTAAATAGGTTACCTATTTACCATGGTATCTCTCCCCTGGGTGCGTTGTGTTTTCGTGAGCAATAATGCAGGAAAGCAGCGGGCGGGATGGCAAGCTTGTCCTGCTGCTCCAACACAAGCTACCTTAAGAGCCGGTACGATGCGGGCAATGGGTGAAGTTCGTCAGGAGTACTGCATAAAAAAACGAGTGTGTTGTCGTGGCAGTTGGTGATCAAAGAAATAAAACAAAATAAAATCAATAAATAATAATGTCATAGACCTAAAGCCATACCTTTGAAGTTTGGAGACAGCGGGTGCGTTCACGGAGATCAAGAGCAGCCGCCGCAGGGGAGGGATACCATGGTAAATAGGTTACCTATTTACCATGGTATCTCTCCCCTTGGTGCGTTGTGTTTTGGTGAGCAATAATGCAGGAAAGCAGCGGGCGGGATGGCGAGCTTGTCCTGCTGCTCCAACACAAGCTACCTTAAGAGCCGGTACAATTGCGGCAATGGGTGAAGTTCGTCAGGAGTACTGCATAAAAAAACGAGTGTGTTGTCGTGGCAGTTGGTGATCAAAGAAATAAAACTAAATAAAATCAATAAATAATAATGTCATAGACTTAAAGTCATACCTTTGAAGTCATAATGCATTGCAAGTGTTATTAGGGAATGTTGTGCTGTGTTTTCAAGCGCTTCAATGTGCTGCTCTGCAAGGTTTGGAGACAGCGGGTGCGTTCACGGAGATCATGAGCAGCCGGAGATCAAGAGCAGCCGCCACAGGGGAGGGATACCATGGTAAATAGGTTACCTATTTACCATGGTATCTCTCCCCTGGGTGCGTTGTGTTTTCGTGAGCAATAATGCAGGAAAGCAGCGGGCGGGATGGCGAGCTTGTCCTGCTGCTCCAACACAAGCTACCTTAAGAGCCGGTACGATGCGGGCAATGGGTGAAGTTCGTCAGGAGTACTGCATAAAAAAAACGAGTGTGTTGTCGTGGCAGTTGGTGATCAAAGAAATAAAACAAAATAAAATCAATAAATAATAATGTCATAGACTTAAAGTCATACCTTTGAAGTCATAATGCATTGCAAGTGTTATTAGGGAATGTTGTGCTGTGTTTTCAAGCGCTTCAATGTGCTGCTCTGCAAGGTTTGGAGACAGCGGGTGCGTTCACGGAGATCATGAGCAGCCGGAGATCAAGAGCAGCCGCCGCAGGGGAGGGATACCATGGTAAATAGGTTACCTATTTACTATGGTATCTCTCCCCTGGGTGCGTTGTGTTTTCGTGAGCAATAATGCAGGAAAGCAGCGGGCGGGATGGCGAGCTTGTCCTGCTGCTCCAACACAAGCTACCTTAAGAGCCGGTACGATGCGGGCAATGGGTGAAGTTCGTCAGGAGTACTGCATAAAAAAAAACGAGTGTGTTGTCGTGGCAGTTGGTGATCAAAGAAATAAAACAAAATAAAATCAATAAATAATAATGTCATAGACTTAAAGTCATACCTTTGAAGTCATAATGCATTGCAAGTGTTATTAGGGAATGTTGTGCTGTGTTTTCAAGCGCTTCAATGTGCTGCTCTGCAAGGTTTGGAGACAGCGGGTGCGTTCACGGAGATCAAGAGCAGCCGCCGCAGGGGAGGGATACCATGGTAAATAGGTTACCTATTTACCATTGTAAATAGGTTACCTATTTACCATGGTATCTCTCCCCTGGGTGCGTTGTGTTTTCGTGAGCAATAATGCAGGAAAGCAGCGGGCGGGATGGCGAGCTTGTCCTGCTGCTCCAACACAAGCTACCTTAAGAGCCGGTACGATGCGGGCAATGGGTGAAGTTCGTCAGTAGTACTGCGTAAAAAAAACGAGTGTGTTGTCGTGGCAGTTGGTGATCAAAGAAATAAAACAAAATAAAATCAATAAATAATAATGTCATAGACTTAAAGTCATACCTTTGAAGTCATAATGCATTGCAAGTGTTATTAGGGAATGTTGTGCTGTGTTTTCAAGCGCTTCAATGTGCTGCTCTGCAAGGTTTGGAGACAGCGGGTGCGTTCACGGAGATCATGAGCAGCCGGAGATCAAGAGCAGCCGCCGCAGGGGAGGGATACCATGGTAAATAGGTTACCTATTTACCATGGTATCTCTCCCCTGGGTGCGTTGTGTTTTCGTGAGCAATAATGCAGGAAAGCAGCGGGCGGGATGGCGAGCTTGTCCTGCTGCTCCAACACAAGCTACCTTAAGAGCCGGTACGATGCGGGCAATGGGTGAAGTTCGTCAGGAGTACTGCATAAAAAAAACGAGTGTGTTGTCGTGGCAGTTGGTGATCAAAGAAATAAAACAAAATAAAATCAATAAATAATAATGTCATAGACTTAAAGTCATACCTTTGAAGTCATAATGCATTGCAAGTGTTATTAGGGAATGTTGTGCTGTGTTTTCAAGCGCTTCAATGTGCTGCTCTGCAAGGTTTGGAGACAGCGGGTGCGTTCACGGAGATCATGAGCAGCCGGAGATCAAGAGCAGCCGCCGCAGGGGAGGGATACCATGGTAAATAGGTTACCTATTTACCATGGTATCTCTCCCCTGGGTGCGTTGTGTTTTCGTGAGCAATAATGCAGGAAAGCAGCGGGCGGGATGGCGAGCTTGTCCTGCTGCTCCAACACAAGCTACCTTAAGAGCCGGTACGATGCGGGCAATGGGTGAAGTTCGTCAGGAGTACTGCATAAAAAAAACGAGTGTGTTGTCGTGGCAGTTGGTGATCAAAGAAATAAAACAAAATAAAATCAATAAATAATAATGTCATAGACTTAAAGTTATACCTTTGAAGTCATAATGCATTGCAAGTGTTATTAGGGAATGTTGTGCTGTGTTTTCAAGCGCTTCAATGTGCTGCTCTGCAAGGTTTGGAGACAAGCGGGTGCGTTCACGGAGATCATGAGCAGCCGGAGATCAAGAGCAGCCGCCGCAGGGGAGGGATACCATGGTAAATAGGTTACCTATTTACCATGGTATCTCTCCCCTGGGTGCGTTGTGTTTTCGTGAGCAATAATGCAGGAAAGCAGCGGGCGGGATGGCGAGCTTGTCCTGCTGCTCCAACACAAGCTACCTTAAGAGCCGGTACGATGCGGGCAATGGGTGAAGTTCGTCAGTAGTACTGCGTAAAAAAAACGAGTGTGTTGTCGTGGCAGTTGGTGATCAAAGAAATAAAACAAAATAAAATCAATAAATAATAATGTCATAGACTTAAAGTCATACCTTTGAAGTCATAATGCATTGCAAGTGTTATTAGGGAATGTTGTGCTGTGTTTTCAAGCGCTTCAATGTGCTGCTCTGCAAGGTTTGGAGACAGCGGGTGCGTTCACGGAGATCATGAGCAGCCGGAGATCAAGAGCAGCCGCCGCAGGGGAGGGATACCATGGTAAATAGGTTACCTATTTACCATGGTATCTCTCCCCTGGGTGCGTTGTGTTTTCGTGAGCAATAATGCAGGAAAGCAGCGGGCGGGATGGCGAGCTTGTCCTGCTGCTCCAACACAAGCTACCTTAAGAGCCGGTACGATGCGGGCAATGGGTGAAGTTCGTCAGGAGTACTGCATAAAAAAAACGAGTGTGTTGTCGTGGCAGTTGGTGATCAAAGAAATAAAACAAAATAAAATCAATAAATAATAATGTCATAGACTTAAAGTCATACCTTTGAAGTCATAATGCATTGCAAGTGTTATTAGGGAATGTTGTGCTGTGTTTTCAAGCGCTTCAATGTGCTGCTCTGCAAGGTTTGGAGACAGCGGGTGCGTTCACGGAGATCATGAGCAGCCGGAGATCAAGAGCAGCCGCCGCAGGGGAGGGATACCATGGTAAATAGGTTACCTATTTACCATGGTATCTCTCCCCTGGGTGCGTTGTGTTTTCGTGAGCAATAATGCAGGAAAGCAGCGGGCGGGATGGCGAGCTTGTCCTGCTGCTCCAACACAAGCTACCTTAAGAGCCGGTACGATGCGGGCAATGGGTGAAGTTCGTCAGGAGTACTGCATAAAAAAAACGAGTGTGTTGTCGTGGCAGTTGGTGATCAAAGAAATAAAACAAAATAAAATCAATAAATAATAATGTCATAGACTTAAAGTTATACCTTTGAAGTCATAATGCATTGCAAGTGTTATTAGGGAATGTTGTGCTGTGTTTTCAAGCGCTTCAATGTGCTGCTCTGCAAGGTTTGGAGACAAGCGGGTGCGTTCACGGAGATCATGAGCAGCCGGAGATCAAGAGCAGCCGCCGCAGGGGAGGGATACCATGGTAAATAGGTTACCTATTTACCATGGTATCTCTCCCCTGGGTGCGTTGTGTTTTCGTGAGCAATAATGCAGGAAAGCAGCGGGCGGGATGGCGAGCTTGTCCTGCTGCTCCAACACAAGCTACCTTAAGAGCCGGTACGATGCGGGCAATGGGTGAAGTTCGTCAGGAGTACTGCATAAAAAAAACGAGTGTGTTGTCTTGGCAGTTGGTGATCAAAGAAATAAAACTAAATAAAATCAATAAATAATAATGTCATAGACTTAAAGTCATACCTTTGAAGTCATAATGCATTGCAAGTGTTATTAGGGAATGTTGTGCTGTGTTTTCAAGCGCTTCAATGTGCTGCTCTGCAAGGTTTGGAGACAGCGGGTGCGTTCACGGAGATCATGAGCAGCCGGAGATCAAGAGCAGCCGCCGCAAGGGAGGGATACCATGGTAAATAGGTTACCTATTTACCATGGTATCTCTCCCCTGGGTGCGTTGTGTTTTCGTGAGCAATAATGCAGGAAAGCAGCGGGCGGGATGGCGAGCTTGTCCTGCTGCTCCAACACAAGCTACCTTAAGAGCCGGTACGATGCGGGCAATGGGTGAAGTTCGTCAGGAGTACTGCATAAAAAAAACGAGTGTGTTGTCGTGGCAGTTGGTGATCAAAGAAATAAAACAAAATAAAATCAATAAATAATAATGTCATAGACTTAAAGTCATACCTTTGAAGTCATAATGCATTGCAAGTGTTATTAGGGAATGTTTTGCTGTGTTTTCAAGCGCTTCAATGTGCTGCTCTGCAAGGTTTGGAGACAGCAGGTGCGTTCACGGAGATCATGAGCAGCCGGAGATCAAGAGCAGCCGCCGCAGGGGAGGGATACCATGGTAAATAGGTTACCTATTTACCATGGTATCTCTCCCCTGGGTGCGTTGTGTTTTCGTGAGCAATAATGCAGGAAAGCAGCGGGCGGGATGGCGAGCTTGTCCTGCTGCTCCAACACAAGCTACCTTAAGAGCCGGTACGATGCGGGCAATGGGTGAAGTTCGTCAGGAGTACTGCATAAAAAAAACGAGTGTGTTGTCGTGGCAGTTGGTGATCAAAGAAATAAAACAAAATAAAATCAATAAATAATAATGTCATACACTTAAACTCATACCTTTGAAGTCATAATGCATTGCAAGTGTTATTAGGGAATGTTGTGCTGTGTTTTCAAGCGCTTCAATGTGCTGCTCTGCAAGGTTTGGAGACAGCGGGTGCGTTCACGGAGATCATGAGCAGCCGGAGATCAAGAGCAGCCGCCGCAGGGGAGGGATACCATGGTAAATAGGTTACCTATTTACCATGGTATCTCTCCCCTGGGTGCGTTGTGTTTTCGTGAGCAATAATGCAGGAAAGCAGCGGGCGGGATGGCGAGCTTGTCCTGCTGCTCCAACACAAGCTACCTTAAGAGCCGGTACGATGCGGGCAATGGGTGAAGTTCGTCAGGAGTACTGCATAAAAAAAACGAGTGTGTTGTCGTGGCAGTTGGTGATCAAAGAAATAAAACAAAATAAAATCAATAAATAATAATGTCATACACTTAAACTCATACCTTTGAAGTCATAATGCATTGCAAGTGTTATTAGGGAATGTTGTGCTGTGTTTTCAAGCGCTTCAATGTGCTGCTCTGCAAGGTTTGGAGACAGCGGGTGCGTTCACGGAGATCATGAGCAGCCGGAGATCAAGAGCAGCCGCCGCAGGGGAGGGATACCATGGTAAATAGGTTACCTATTTACCATGGTATCTCTCCCCTGGGTGCGTTGTGTTTTCGTGAGCAATAATGCAGGAAAGCAGCGGGCGGGATGGCGAGCTTGTCCTGCTGCTCCAACACAAGCTACCTTAAGAGCCGGTACGATGCGGGCAATGGGTGAAGTTCGTCAGGAGTACTGCATAAAAAAAACGAGTGTGTTGTTGTGGCAGTTGGTGATCAAAGAAATAAAACAAAATAAAATCAATAAATAATAATGTCATAGACTTAAAGTCATACCTTTGAAGTCATAATGCATTGCAAGTGTTATTAGGGAATGTTGTGCTGTGTTTTCAAGCGCTTCAATGTGCTGCTCTGCAAGGTTTGGAGACAGCGGGTGCGTTCACGGAGATCATGAGCAGCCGGAGATCAAGAGCAGCCGCCGCAGGGGAGGGATACCATGGTAAATAGGTTACCTATTTACCATGGTATCTCTCCCCTGGGTGCGTTGTGTTTTCGTGAGCAATAATGCAGGAAAGCAGCGGGCGGGATGGCGAGCTTGTCCTGCTGCTCCAACACAAGCTACCTTAAGAGCCGGTACGATGCGGGCAATGGGTGAAGTTCGTCAGGAGTACTGCATAAAAAAAACGAGTGTGTTGTCGTGGCAGTTGGTGATCAAAGAAATAAAACAAAATAAAATCAATAAATAATAATGTCATAGACTTAAAGTCATACCTTTGAAGTCATAATGCATTGCAAGTGTTATTAGGGAATGTTGTGCTGTGTTTTCAAGCGCTTCAATGTGCTGCTCTGCAAGGTTTGGAGACAGCGGGTGCGTTCACGCATGCAGGAAAGCAGCGGGCGGGATGGCGAGCTTGTCCTGCTGCTCCAACACAAGCTACCTTAAGAGCCGGTACGATGCGGGCAATGGGTGAAGTTCGTCAGGAGTACTGCATAAAAAAAACGAGTGTGTTGTCGTGGCAGTTGGTGATCAAAGAAATAAAACTAAATAAAATCAATAAATAATAATGTCATAGACTTAAAGTCATACCTTTGAAGTCATAATGCATTGCAAGTGTTATTAGGGAATGTTGTGCTGTGTTTTCAAGCGCTTCAATGTGCTGCTCTGCAAGGTTTGGAGACAGCGGGTGCGTTCACGGAGATCATGAGCAGCCGGAGATCAAGAGCAGCCGCCGCAGGGGAGGGATACGTTGTGTTCCCCTGGGTGCGTTGTGTTTTCGTGAGCAATAATGCAGGAAAGCAGCGGGCGGGATGGCGAGCTTGTCCTGCTGCTCCAACACAAGCTACCTTAAGAGCCGGTACGATGCGGGCAATGGGTGAAGTTCGTCAGGAGTACTGCATAAAAAAAACGAGTGTGTTGTCGTGGCAGTTGGTGATCAAAGAAATAAAACAAAATAAAATCAATAAATAATAATGTCATAGACTTAAAGTCATACCTTTGAAGTCATAATGCATTGCAAGTGTTATTAGGGAATGTTGTGCTGTGTTTTCAAGCGCTTCAATGTGCTGCTCTGCAAGGTTTGGAGACAGCAGGTGCGTTCACGGAGATCATGAGCAGCCGGAGATCAAGAGCAGCCGCCGCAGGGGAGGGATACCATGGTAAATAGGTTACCTATTTACCATGGTATCTCTCCCCTGGGTGCGTTGTGTTTTCGTGAGCAATAATGCAGGAAAGCAGCGGGCGGGATGGCGAGCTTGTCCTGCTGCTCCAACACAAGCTACCTTAAGAGCCGGTACGATGCGGGCAATGGGTGAAGTTCGTCAGGAGTACTGCATAAAAAAAACGAGTGTGTTGTCGTGGCAGTTGGTGATCAAAGAAATAAAACAAAATAAAATCAATAAATAATAATGTCATACACTTAAACTCATACCTTTGAAGTCATAATGCATTGCAAGTGTTATTAGGGAATGTTGTGCTGTGTTTTCAAGCGCTTCAATGTGCTGCTCTGCAAGGTTTGGAGACAGCGGGTGCGTTCACGGAGATCATGAGCAGCCGGAGATCAAGAGCAGCCGCCGCAGGGGAGGGATACCATGGTAAATAGGTTACCTATTTACCATGGTATCTCTCCCCTGGGTGCGTTGTGTTTTCGTGAGCAATAATGCAGGAAAGCAGCGGGCGGGATGGCGAGCTTGTCCTGCTGCTCCAACACAAGCTACCTTAAGAGCCGGTACGATGCGGGCAATGGGTGAAGTTCGTCAGGAGTACTGCGTTAAAAAAACGAGTGTGTTGTCGTGGCAGTTGGTGATCAAAGAAATAAAACAAAATAAAATCAATAAATAATAATGTCATAGACTTAAAGTCATACCTTTGAAGTCATAATGCATTGCAAGTGTTATTAGGGAATGTTGTGCTGTGTTTTCAAGCGCTTCAATGTGCTGCTCTGCAAGGTTTGGAGACAGCGGGTGCGTTCACGGAGATCATGAGCAGCCGGAGATCAAGAGCAGCCGCCGCAGGGGAGGGATACCATGGTAAATAGGTTACCTATTTACCATGGTATCTCTCCCCTGGGTGCGTTGTGTTTTCGTGAGCAATAATGCAGGAAAGCAGCGGGCGGGATGGCGAGCTTGTCCTGCTGCTCCAACACAAGCTACCTTAAGAGCCGGTACGATGCGGGCAATGGGTGAAGTTCGTCAGGAGTACTGCATAAAAAAAACGAGTGTGTTGTCGTTGCAGTTGGTGATCAAAGAAATAAAACAAAATAAAATCAATAAATAATAATGTCATAGACTTAAAGTCATACCTTTGAAGTCATAATGCATTGCAAGTGTTATTAGGGAATGTTGTGCTTAGTTTTCAAGCGCTTCAATGTGGTGCTCTGCAAGGTTTGGAGACAGCGGGTGCGTTCACGGAGTTCATGAGCAGCCGGAGATCAAGAGCAGCCGCCGCAGGGGAGGGATACCATGGTATCTCTCCCCTGGGTGCGTTGTGTTTTGGTGAGCAATAATGCAGGAAAGCAGCGGGCGGGATGGCGAGCTTGTCCTGCTGCTCCAACACAAGCTACCTTAAGAGCCGGTACGATGCGGGCAATGGGTGAAGTTCGTCAGGAGTACTGCGTTAAAAAAACGAGTGTGTTGTCGTGGCAGTTGGTGATCAAAGAAATAAAACAAAATAAAATCAATAAATAATAATGTCATAGACTTAAAGTCATACCTTTGAAGTCATAGTGCATTGCAAGTGTTATTAGGGAATGTTGTGCTGTGTTTTCAAGCGCTTCAATGTGCTGCTCTGCAAGGTTTGGAGACAGCGGGTGCGTTCACGGAGATCATGAGCAGCCGGAGATCAAGAGCAGCCGCCGCAGGGGAGGGATACCATGGTAAATAGGTTACCTATTTACCATGGTATCTCTCCCCTGGGTGCGTTGTGTTTTCGTGAGCAATAATGCAGGAAAGCAGCGGGCGGGATGGCGAGCTTGTCCTGCTGCTCCAACACAAGCTACCTTAAGAGCCGGTACGATGCGGGCAATGGGTGAAGTTCGTCAGGAGTACTGCGTTAAAAAAACGAGTGTGTTGTCGTGGCAGTTGGTGATCAAAGAAATAAAACAAAATAAAATCAATAAATAATAATGTCATAGACTTAAAGTCATACCTTTGAAGTCATAATGCATTGCAAGTGTTATTAGGGAATGTTGTGCTGTGTTTTCAAGCGCTTCAATGTGCTGCTCTGCAAGGTTTGGAGACAGCGGGTGCGTTCACGGAGATCATGAGCAGCCGGAGATCAAGAGCAGCCGCCGCAGGGGAGGGATACCATGGTATCTCTCCCCTGGGTGCGTTGTGTTTTGGTGAGCAATAATGCAGGAAAGCAGCGGGCGGGATGGCGAGCTTGTCCTGCTGCTCCAACACAAGCTACCTTAAGAGCCGGTACGATGCGGGCAATGGGTGAAGTTCGTCAGGAGTACTGCGTTAAAAAAACGAGTGTGTTGTCGTGGCAGTTGGTGATCAAAGAAATAAAACAAAATAAAATCAATAAATAATAATGTCATAGACTTAAAGTCATACCTTTGAAGTCATAGTGCATTGCAAGTGTTATTAGGGAATGTTGTGCTGTGTTTTCAAGCGCTTCAATGTGCTGCTCTGCAAGGTTTGGAGACAGCGGGTGCGTTCACGGAGATCATGAGCAGCCGGAGATCAAGAGCAGCCGCCGCAGGGGAGGGATACCATGGTAAATAGGTTACCTATTTACCATGGTATCTCTCCCCTGGGTGCGTTGTGTTTTCGTGAGCAATAATGCAGGAAAGCAGCGGGCGGGATGGCGAGCTTGTCCTGCTGCTCCAACACAAGCTACCTTAAGAGCCGGTACGATGCGGGCAATGGGTGAAGTTCGTCAGGAGTACTGCGTTAAAAAAACGAGTGTGTTGTCGTGGCAGTTGGTGATCAAAGAAATAAAACAAAATAAAATCAATAAATAATAATGTCATAGACTTAAAGTCATACCTTTGAAGTCATAATGCATTGCAAGTGTTATTAGGGAATGTTGTGCTGTGTTTTCAAGCGCTTCAATGTGCTGCTCTGCAAGGTTTGGAGACAGCGGGTGCGTTCACGGAGATCATGAGCAGCCGGAGATCAAGAGCAGCCGCCGCAGGGGAGGGATACCATGGTAAATAGGTTACCTATTTACCATGGTATCTCTCCCCTGGGTGCGTTGTGTTTTCGTGAGCAATAATGCAGGAAAGCAGCGGGGGGGATGGCGAGCTTGTCCTGCTGCTCCAACACAAGCTACCTTAAGAGCCGGTACGATGCGGGCAATGGGTGAAGTTCGTCAGGAGTACTGCATAAAAAAAACGAGTGTGTTGTCGTTGCAGTTGGTGATCAAAGAAATAAAACAAAATAAAATCAATAAATAATAATGTCATAGACTTAAAGTCATACCTTTGAAGTCATAATGCATTGCAAGTGTTATTAGGGAATGTTGTGCTTAGTTTTCAAGCGCTTCAATGTGGTGCTCTGCAAGGTTTGGAGACAGCGGGTGCGTTCACGGAGTTCATGAGCAGCCGGAGATCAAGAGCAGCCGCCGCAGGGGAGGGATACCATGGTATCTCTCCCCTGGGTGCGTTGTGTTTTGGTGAGCAATAATGCAGGAAAGCAGCGGGCGGGATGGCGAGCTTGTCCTGCTGCTCCAACACAAGCTACCTTAAGAGCCGGTACGATGCGGGCAATGGGTGAAGTTCGTCAGGAGTACTGCGTTAAAAAAACGAGTGTGTTGTCGTGGCAGTTGGTGATCAAAGAAATAAAACAAAATAAAATCAATAAATAATAATGTCATAGACTTAAAGTCATACCTTTGAAGTCATAGTGCATTGCAAGTGTTATTAGGGAATGTTGTGCTGTGTTTTCAAGCGCTTCAATGTGCTGCTCTGCAAGGTTTGGAGACAGCGGGTGCGTTCACGGAGATCATGAGCAGCCGGAGATCAAGAGCAGCCGCCGCAGGGGAGGGATACCATGGTAAATAGGTTACCTATTTACCATGGTATCTCTCCCCTGGGTGCGTTGTGTTTTCGTGAGCAATAATGCAGGAAAGCAGCGGGCGGGATGGCGAGCTTGTCCTGCTGCTCCAACACAAGCTACCTTAAGAGCCGGTACGATGCGGGCAATGGGTGAAGTTCGTCAGGAGTACTGCATAAAAAAACGACTGTGTTGTCGTGGCAGTTGGTGATCAAAGAAATAAAACAAAATAAAATCAATAAATAATAATGTCATAGACTTAAAGTCATACCTTTGAAGTCATAATGCATTGCAAGTGTTATTAGGGAATGTTGTGCTGTGTTTTCAAGCGCTTCAATGTGCTGCTCTGCAAGGTTTGGAGACAGCGGGTGCGTTCACGGAGATCATGAGCAGCCGGAGATCAAGAGCAGCCGCCGCAGGGGAGGGATACCATGGTAAATAGGTTACCTATTTACCATGGTATCTCTCCCCTGGGTGCGTTGTGTTTTCGTGAGCAATAATGCAGGAAAGCAGCGGGCGGGATGGCGAGCTTGTCCTGCTGCTCCAACACAAGCTACCTTAAGAGCCGGTACGATGCGGGCAATGGGTGAAGTTCGTCAGGAGTACTGCATAAAAAAAACGAGTGTGTTGTCGTGGCAGTTGGTGATCAAAGAAATAAAACAAAATAAAATCAATAAATAATAATGTCATAGACTTAAAGTCATACCTTTGAAGTCATAATGCATTGCAAGTGTTATTAGGGAATGTTGTGCTGTGTTTTCAAGCGCTTCAATGTGCTGCTCTGCAAGGTTTGGAGACAGCGGGTGCGTTCACGGAGATCATGAGCAGCCGGAGATCAAGAGCAGCCGCCGCAGGGGAGGGATACCATGGTAAATAGGTTACCTATTTACCATGGTATCTCTCCCCTGGGTGCGTTGTGTTTTCGTGAGCAATAATGCAGGAAAGCAGCGGGCGGGATGGCGAGCTTGTCCTGCTGCTCCAACACAAGCTACCTTAAGAGCCGGTACGATGCGGGCAATGGGTGAAGTTCGTCAGGAGTACTGCATAAAAAAAACGAGTGTGTTGTCGTTGCAGTTGGTGATCAAAGAAATAAAACAAAATAAAATCAATAAATAATAATGTCATAGACTTAAAGTCATACCTTTGAAGTCATAATGCATTGCAAGTGTTATTAGGGAATGTTGTGCTGTGTTTTCAAGCGCTTCAATGTGCTGCTCTGCAAGGTTTGGAGACAGCGGGTGCGTTCACGGAGATCATGAGCAGCCGGAGATCAAGAGCAGCCGCCGCAGGGGAGGGATACCATGGTAAATAGGTTACCTATTTACCATGGTATCTCTCCCCTGGGTGCGTTGTGTTTTCGTGAGCAATAATGCAGGAAAGCAGCGGGCGGGATGGCGAGCTTGTCCTGCTGCTCCAACACAAGCTACCTTAGAGCCGGTACGATGCGGGCAATGGGTGAAGTTCGTCAGGAGTACTGCGTAAAAAAAACGAGTGTGTTGTCGTGGCAGTTGGTGATCAAAGAAATAAAACAAAATAAAATCAATAAATAATAATGTCATAGACTTAAAGTCATACCTTTGAAGTCATAATGCATTGCAAGTGTTATTAGGGAATGTTGTGCTGTGTTTTCAAGCGCTTCAATGTGCTGCTCTGCAAGGTTTGGAGACAGCGGGTACGTTCACGGAGATCATGAGCAGCCGGAGATCAAGAGCAGCCGCCGCAGGGGGGGATACCATGGTAAATAGGTTACCAATTTACCATGGTATCTCTCCCCTGGGTGTGTTGTGTTTTCGTGAGCAATAATGCAGGAAAGCAGCGGGCGGGATGGCGAGCTTGTCCTGCTGCTCCAACACAAGCTACCTTAAGAGCCGGTACGATGCGGGCAATGGGTGAAGTTCGTCAGGAGTACTGCATAAAAAAAACGAGTGTGTTGTCGTGGCAGTTGGTGATCAAAGAAATAAAACTAAATAAAATCAATAAATAATAATGTCATAGACTTAAAGTCATACCTTTGAAGTCATAATGCATTGCAAGTGTTATTAGGGAATGTTGTGCTGTGTTTTCAAGCGCTTCAATGTGCTGCTCTGCAAGGTTTGGAGACAGCGGGTGCGTTCACGGAGATCATGAGCAGCCGGAGATCAAGAGCAGCCGCCGCAGGGGAGGGATACCATGGTAAATAGGTTACCTATTTACCATGGTATCTCTCCCCTGGGTGCGTTGTGTTTTCGTGAGCAATAATGCAGGAAAGCAGCGGGCGGGATGGCGAGCTTGTCCTGCTGCTCCAACACAAGCTACCTTAAGAGCCGGTACGATGCGGGCAATGGGTGAAGTTCGTCAGGAGTACTGCATAAAAAAACGACTGTGTTGTCGTGGCAGTTGGTGATCAAAGAAATAAAACAAAATAAAATCAATAAATAATAATGTCATAGACTTAAAGTCATACCTTTGAAGTCATAATGCATTGCAAGTGTTATTAGGGAATGTTGTGCTGTGTTTTCAAGCGCTTCAATGTGCTGCTCTGCAAGGTTTGGAGACAGCGGGTGCGTTCACGGAGATCATGAGCAGCCGGAGATCAAGAGCAGCCGCCGCAGGGGAGGGATACCATGGTAAATAGGTTACCTATTTACCATGGTATCTCTCCCCTGGGTGCGTTGTGTTTTCGTGAGCAATAATGCAGGAAAGCAGCGGGCGGGATGGCGAGCTTGTCCTGCTGCTCCAACACAAGCTACCTTAAGAGCCGGTACGATGCGGGCAATGGGTGAAGTTCGTCAGGAGTACTGCATAAAAAAAACGAGAGTGTTGTCGTGGCAGTTGGTGATCAAAGAAATAAAACAAAATAAAATTAATAAATAATAATGTCATAGACTTAAAGTCATACCTTTGAAGTCATAATGCATTGCAAGTGTTATTAGGGAATGTTGTGCTGTGTTTTCAAGCGCTTCAATGTGCTGCTCTGCAAGGTTTGGAGACAGCGGGTGCGTTCACGGAGATCATGAGCAGCCGGAGATCAAGAGCAGCCGCCGCAGGGGAGGGATACCATGGTAAATAGGTTACCTATTTACCATGGTATCTCTCCCCTGGGTGCGTTGTGTTTTCGTGAGCAATAATGCAGGAAAGCAGCGGGCGGGATGGCGAGCTTGTCCTGCTGCTCCAACACAAGCTACCTTAAGAGCCGGTACGATGCGGGCAATGGGTGAAGTTCGTCAGGAGTACTGCATAAAAAAACGACTGTGTTGTCGTGGCAGTTGGTGATCAAAGAAATAAAACAAAATAAAATCAATAAATAATAATGTCATAGACTTAAAGTCATACCTTTGAAGTCATAATGCATTGCAAGTGTTATTAGGGAATGTTGTGCTGTGTTTTCAAGCGCTTCAATGTGCTGCTCTGCAAGGTTTGGAGACAGCGGGTGCGTTCACGGAGATCATGAGCAGCCGGAGATCAAGAGCAGCCGCCGCAGGGGAGGGATACCATGGTAAATAGGTTACCTATTTACCATGGTATCTCTCCCCTGGGTGCGTTGTGTTTTCGTGAGCAATAATGCAGGAAAGCAGCGGGCGGGATGGCGAGCTTGTCCTGCTGCTCCAACACAAGCTACCTTAAGAGCCGGTACGATGCGGGCAATGGGTGAAGTTCGTCAGGAGTACTGCATAAAAAAAACGAGAGTGTTGTCGTGGCAGTTGGTGATCAAAGAAATAAAACAAAATAAAATTAATAAATAATAATGTCATAGACTTAAAGTCATACCTTTGAAGTCATAATGCATTGCAAGTGTTATTAGGGAATGTTGTGCTGTGTTTTCAAGCGCTTCAATGTGCTGCTCTGCAAGGTTTGGAGACAGCGGGTGCGTTCACGGAGATCATGAGCAGCCGGAGATCAAGAGCAGCCGCCGCAGGGGAGGGATACCATGGTAAATAGGTTACCTATTTACCATGGTATCTCTCCCCTGGGTGCGTTGTGTTTTCGTGAGCAATAATGCAGGAAAGCAGCGGGCGGGATGGCGAGCTTGTCCTGCTGCTCCAACACAAGCTACCTTAAGAGCCGGTACGATGCGGGCAATGGGTGAAGTTCGTCAGGAGTACTGCATAAAAAAAACGAGTGTGTTGTCGTGGCAGTTGGTGATCAAAGAAATAAAACAAAATAAAATCAATAAATAATAATGTCATAGACTTAAAGTCATACCTTTGAAGTCATAATGCATTGCAAGTGTTATTAGGGAATGTTGTGCTGTGTTTTCAAGCGCTTCAATGTGCTGCTCTGCAAGGTTTGGAGACAGCGGGTGCGTTCACGGAGATCATGAGCAGCCGGAGATCAAGAGCAGCCGCCGCAGGGGAGGGATACCATGGTAAATAGGTTACCTATTTACCATGGTATCTCTCCCCTGGGTGCGTTGTGTTTTCGTGAGCAATAATGCAGGAAAGCAGCGGGCGGGATGGCGAGCTTGTCCTGCTGCTCCAACACAAGCTACCTTAAGAGCCGGTACGATGCGGGCAATGGGTGAAGTTCGTCAGGAGTACTGCATAAAAAAACGACTGTGTTGTCGTGGCAGTTGGTGATCAAAGAAATAAAACAAAATAAAATCAATAAATAATAATGTCATAGACTTAAAGTCATACCTTTGAAGTCATAATGCATTGCAAGTGTTATTAGGGAATGTTGTGCTGTGTTTTCAAGCGCTTCAATGTGCTGCTCTGCAAGGTTTGGAGACAGCGGGTGCGTTCACGGAGATCATGAGCAGCCGGAGATCAAGAGCAGCCGCCGCAGGGGAGGGATACCATGGTAAATAGGTTACCTATTTACCATGGTATCCCTCCCCTGGGTGCGTTGTGTTTTCGTGAGCAATAATGCAGGAAAGCAGCGGGCGGGATGGCGAGCTTGTCCTGCTGCTCCAACACAAGCTACCTTAGAGCCGGTACGATGCGGGCAATGGGTGAAGTTCGTCAGGAGTACTGCGTAAAAAAAACGAGTGTGTTGTCGTGGCAGTTGGTGATCAAAGAAATAAAACAAAATAAAATCAATAAATAATAATGTCATAGACTTAAAGTCATACCTTTGAAGTCATAATGCATTGCAAGTGTTATTAGGGAATGTTGTGCTGTGTTTTCAAGCGCTTCAATGTGCTGCTCTGCAAGGTTTGGAGACAGCGGGTGCGTTCACGGAGATCATGAGCAGCCGGAGATCAAGAGCAGCCGCCGCAGGGGGGGATACCATGGTAAATAGGTTACCAATTTACCATGGTATCTCTCCCCTGGGTGTGTTGTGTTTTCGTGAGCAATAATGCAGGAAAGCAGCGGGCGGGATGGCGAGCTTGTCCTGCTGCTCCAACACAAGCTACCTTAAGAGCCGGTACGATGCGGGCAATGGGTGAAGTTCGTCAGGAGTACTGCATAAAAAAAACGAGTGTGTTGTCGTGGCAGTTGGTGATCAAAGAAATAAAACTAAATAAAATCAATAAATAATAATGTCATAGACTTAAAGTCATACCTTTGAAGTCATAATGCATTGCAAGTGTTATTAGGGAATGTTGTGCTGTGTTTTCAAGCGCTTCAATGTGCTGCTCTGCAAGGTTTGGAGACAGCGGGTGCGTTCACGGAGATCATGAGCAGCCGGAGATCAAGAGCAGCCGCCGCAGGGGAGGGATACCATGGTAAATAGGTTACCTATTTACCATGGTATCTCTCCCCTGGGTGCGTTATGTTTTCGTGAGCAATAATGCAGGAAAGCAGCGGGCGGGATGGCGAGCTTGTCCTGCTGCTCCAACACAAGCTACCTTAAGAGCCGGTACGATGCGGGCAATGGGTGAAGTTCGTCAGGAGTACTGCATAAAAAAACGACTGTGTTGACGTGGCAGTTGGTGATCAAAGAAATAAAACAAAATAAAATCAATAAATAATAATGTCATAGACTTAAAGTCATACCTTTGAAGTCATAATGCATTGCAAGTGTTATTAGGGAATGTTGTGCTGTGTTTTCAAGCGCTTCAATGTGCTGCTCTGCAAGGTTTGGAGACAGCGGGTGCGTTCACGGAGATCATGAGCAGCCGGAGATCAAGAGCAGCCGCCGCAGGGGAGGGATACCATGGTAAATAGGTTACCTATTTACCATGGTATCTCTCCCCTGGGTGCGTTGTGTTTTCGTGAGCAATAATGCAGGAAAGCAGCGGGCGGGATGGCGAGCTTGTCCTGCTGCTCCAACACAAGCTACCTTAAGAGCCGGTACGATGCGGGCAATGGGTGAAGTTCGTCAGGAGTACTGCATAAAAAAAACGAGTGTGTTGTCGTGGCAGTTGGTGATCAAAGAAATAAAACAAAATAAAATTAATAAATAATAATGTCATAGACTTAAAGTCATACCTTTGAAGTCATAATGCATTGCAAGTGTTATTAGGGAATGTTGTGCTGTGTTTTCAAGCGCTTCAATGTGCTGCTCTGCAAGGTTTGGAGACAGCGGGTGCGTTCACGGAGATCATGAGCAGCCGGAGATCAAGAGCAGCCGCCGCAGGGGAGGGATACCATGGTAAATAGGTTACCTATTTACCATGGTATCTCTCCCCTGGGTGCGTTGTGTTTTCGTGAGCAATAATGCAGGAAAGCAGCGGGCGGGATGGCGAGCTTGTCCTGCTGCTCCAACACAAGCTACCTTAAGAGCCGGTACGATGCGGGCAATGGGTGAAGTTCGTCAGGAGTACTGCATAAAAAAAACGAGTGTGTTGTCGTTGCAGTTGGTGATCAAAGAAATAAAACAAAATAAAATCAATAAATAATAATGTCATAGACTTAAAGTCATACCTTTGAAGTCATAATGCATTGCAAGTGTTATTAGGGAATGTTGTGCTGTGTTTTCAAGCGCTTCAATGTGCTGCTCTGCAAGGTTTGGAGACAGCGGGTGCGTTCACGGAGATCAAGAGCAGCCGGAGATCAAGAGCAGCCGCCGCAGGGGAGGGATACCATGGTAAATAGGTTACCTATTTACCATGGTATCTCTCCCCTGGGTGCGTTATGTTTTCGTGAGCAATAATGCAGGAAAGCAGCGGGCGGGATGGCGAGCTTGTCCTGCTGCTCCAACACAAGCTACCTTAAGAGCCGGTACGATGCGGGCAATGGGTGAAGTTCGTCAGGAGTACTGCATAAAAAAACGACTGTGTTGACGTGGCAGTTGGTGATCAAAGAAATAAAACAAAATAAAATCAATAAATAATAATGTCATAGACTTAAAGTCATACCTTTGAAGTCATAATGCATTGCAAGTGTTATTAGGGAATGTTGTGCTGTGTTTTCAAGCGCTTCAATGTGCTGCTCTGCAAGGTTTGGAGACAGCGGGTGCGTTCACGGAGATCATGAGCAGCCGGAGATCAAGAGCAGCCGCCGCAGGGGAGGGATACCATGGTAAATAGGTTCTCCCTGGGTGCGTTGTGTTTTCGTGAGCAATAATGCAGGAAAGCAGCGGGCGGGATGGCGAGCTTGTCCTGCTGCTCCAACACAAGCTACCTTAAGAGCCGGTACGATGCGGGCAATGGGTGAAGTTCGTCAGGAGTACTGCATAAAAAAAACGAGTGTGTTGTCGTGGCAGTTGGTGATCAAAGAAATAAAACAAAATAAAATTAATAAATAATAATGTCATAGACTTAAAGTCATACCTTTGAAGTCATAATGCATTGCAAGTGTTATTAGGGAATGTTGTGCTGTGTTTTCAAGCGCTTCAATGTGCTGCTCTGCAAGGTTTGGAGACAGCGGGTGCGTTCACGGAGATCATGAGCAGCCGGAGATCAAGAGCAGCCGCAGCAAGGGAGGGATACCATGGTAAATAGGTTACCTATTTACCATGGTATCTCTCCCCTGGGTGCGTTGTGTTTTCGTGAGCAATAATGCAGGAAAGCAGCGGGCGGGATGGCAAGCTTGTCCTGCTGCTCCAACACAAGCTACCTTAAGAGCCGGTACGATGCGGGCAATGGGTGAAGTTCGTCAGGAGTACTGCATAAAAAAACGAGTGTGTTGTCGTGGCAGTTGGTGATCAAAGAAATAAAACAAAATAAAATCAATAAATAATAATGTCATAGACCTAAAGCCATACCTTTGAAGTTTGGAGACAGCGGGTGCGTTCACGGAGATCAAGAGCAGCCGCCGCAGGGGAGGGATACCATGGTAAATAGGTTACCTATTTACCATGGTATCTCTCCCCTTGGTGCGTTGTGTTTTCGTGAGCAATAATGCAGGAAAGCAGCGGGCGGGATGGCGAGCTTGTCCTGCTGCTCCAACACAAGCTCTTAAGAGCCGGTACGATGCGGGCAATGGGTGAAGTTCGTCAGGAGTACTGCATAAAAAAAACGAGTGTGTTGTCGTGGCAGTTGGTGATCAAAGAAATAAAACTAAATAAAATCAATAAATAATAATGTCATAGACTTAAAGTCATACCTTTGAAGTCATAATGCATTGCAAGTGTTATTAGGGAATGTTGTGCTGTGTTTTCAAGCGCTTCAATGTGCTGCTCTGCAAGGTTTGGAGACAGCGGGTGCGTTCACGGAGATCATGAGCAGCCGGAGATCAAGAGCAGCCGCCGCAGGGGAGGGATACCATGGTAAATAGGTTACCTATTTACCATGGTATCTCTCCCCTGGGTGCGTTGTGTTTTCGTGAGCAATAATGCAGGAAAGCAGCGGGCGGGATGGCGAGCTTGTCCTGCTGCTCCAACACAAGCTACCTTAAGAGCCGGTACGATGCGGGCAATGGGTGAAGTTCGTCAGGAGTACTGCATAAAAAAAACGAGTGTGTTGTCGTGGCAGTTGGTGATCAAAGAAATAAAACAAAATAAAATCAATAAATAATAATGTCATAGACTTAAAGTCATACCTTTGAAGTCATAATGCATTGCAAGTGTTATTAGGGAATGTTGTGCTGTGTTTTCAAGCGCTTCAATGTGCTGCTCTGCAAGGTTTGGAGACAGCGGGTGCGTTCACGGAGATCAAGAGCAGCCGCCGCAGGGGAGGGATACCATGGTAAATAGGTTACTTATTTACCATTGTAAATAGGTTACCTATTTACCATGGTATCTCTCCCCTGGGTGCGTTGTGTTTTCGTGAGCAATAATGCAGGAAAGCAGCGGGCGGGATGGCGAGCTTGTCCTGCTGCTCCAACACAAGCTACCTTAAGAGCCAGTACGATGCGGGCAATGGGTGAAGTTCGTCAGTAGTACTGCGTAAAAAAAACGAGTGTGTTGTCGTGGCAGTTGGTGATCAAAGAAATAAAACAAAATAAAATCAATAAATAATAATGTCATAGACTTAAAGTCATACCTTTGAAGTCATAATGCATTGCAAGTGTTATTAGGGAATGTTGTGCTGTGTTTTCAAGCGCTTCAATGTGCTGCTCTGCAAGGTTTGGAGACAGCGGGTGCGTTCACGGAGATCATGAGCAGCCGGAGATCAAGAGCAGCCGCCGCAGGGGAGGGATACCATGGTAAATAGGTTACCTATTTACCATGGTATCTCTCCCCTGGGTGCGTTGTGTTTTCGTGAGCAATAATGCAGGAAAGCAGCGGGCGGGATGGCGAGCTTGTCCTGCTGCTCCAACACAAGCTACCTTAAGAGCCGGTACGATGCGGGCAATGGGTGAAGTTCGTCAGGAGTACTGCATAAAAAAAACGAGTGTGTTGTCGTGGCAGTTGGTGATCAAAGAAATAAAACTAAATAAAATCAATAAATAATAATGTCATAGACTTAAAGTCATACCTTTGAAGTCATAATGCATTGCAAGTGTTATTAGGGAATGTTGTGCTGTGTTTTCAAGCGCTTCAATGTGCTGCTCTGCAAGGTTTGGAGACAGCGGGTGCGTTCACGGAGATCATGAGCAGCCGGAGATCAAGAGCAGCCGCCGCAGGGGAGGGATCCCATGGTAAATAGGTTACCTATTTACCATGGTATCTCTCCCCTGGGTGCGTTGTGTTTTCGTGAGCAATAATGCAGGAAAGCAGCGGGCGGGATGGCGAGCTTGTCCTGCTGCTCCAACACAAGCTACCTTAAGAGCCGGTACGATGCGGGCAATGGGTGAAGTTCGTCAGGAGTACTGCATAAAAAAAACGAGTGTGTTGTCGTGGCAGTTGGTGATCAAAGAAATAAAACAAAATAAAATCAATAAATAATAATGTCATAGACTTAAAGTCATACCTTTGAAGTCATAATGCATTGCAAGTGTTATTAGGGAATGTTGTGCTGTGTTTTCAAGCGCTTCAATGTGCTGCTCTGCAAGGTTTGGAGACAAGCGGGTGCGTTCACGGAGATCATGAGCAGCCGGAGATCAAGAGCAGCCGCCGCAGGGGAGGGATACCATGGTAAATAGGTTACCTATTTACCATGGTATCTCTCCACTGGGTGCGTTGTGTTTTCGTGAGCAATAATGCAGGAAAGCAGCGGGCGGGATGGCGAGCTTGTCCTGCTGCTCCAACACAAGCTACCTTAAGAGCCGGTACGATGCGGGCAATGGGTGAAGTTCTTCAGGAGTACTGCATAAAAAAAACGAGTGTGTTGTCGTGGCAGTTGGTGATCAAAGAAATAAAACTAAATAAAATCAATAAATAATAATGTCATAGACTTAAAGTCATACCTTTGAAGTCATAATGCATTGTAAGTGTTATTAGGGAATGTTGTGCTGTGTTTTCAAGCGCTTCAATGTGCTGCTCTGCAAGGTTTGGAGACAGCGGGTGCGTTCACGGAGATCATGAGCAGCCGGAGATCAAGAGCAGCCGCCGCAGGGGAGGGATACCATGGTAAATAGGTTACCTATTTACCATGGTATCTCTCCCCTGGGTGCGTTGTGTTTTCGTGAGCAATAATGCAGGAAAGCAGCGGGCGGGATGGCGAGCTTGTCCTGCTGCTCCAACACAAGCTACCTTAAGAGCCGGTACGATGCGGGCAATGGGTGAAGTTCGTCAGGAGTACTGCGTAAAAAAACGAGTGTGTTGTCGTGGCAGTTGGTGATCAAAGAAATAAAACAAAATAAAATCAATAAATAATAATGTCATAGACTTAAAGTCATACCTTTGAAGTCATAATGCATTGCAAGTGTTATTAGGGAATGTTGTGCTGTGTTTTCAAGCGCTTCAATGTGCTGCTCTGCAAGGTTTGGAGACAGCGGGTGCGTTCACGGAGATCATGAGCAGCCGGAGATCAAGAGCAGCCGCCGCAGGGGAGGGATACCATGGTAAATAGGTTACCTATTTACCATGGTATCTCTCCCCTGGGTGCGTTGTGTTTTCGTGAGCAATAATGCAGGAAAGCAGCGGGCGGGATGGCGAGCTTGTCCTGCTGCTCCAACACAAGCTACCTTAAGAGCCGGTACGATGCGGGCAATGGGTGAAGTTCGTCAGGAGTACTGCATAAAAAAAACGAGTGTGTTGTCGTTGCAGTTGGTGATCAAAGAAATAAAACAAAATAAAATCAATAAATAATAATGTCATAGACTTAAAGTCATACCTTTGAAGTCATAATGCATTGCAAGTGTTATTAGGGAATGTTGTGCTTAGTTTTCAAGCGCTTCAATGTGGTGCTCTGAAAGGTTTGGAGACAGCGGGTGCGTTCACGGAGATCATGAGCAGCCGGAGATCAAGAGCAGCCGCCGCAGGGGAGGGATACCATGGTATCTCTCCCCTGGGTGCGTTGTGTTTTGGTGAGCAATAATGCAGGAAAGCAGCGGGCGGGATGGCGAGCTTGTCCTGCTGCTCCAACACAAGCTACCTTAAGAGCCGGTACGATGCGGGCAATGGGTGAAGTTCGTCAGGAGTACTGCGTTAAAAAAACGAGTGTGTTGTCGTGGCAGTTGGTGATCAAAGAAATAAAACAAAATAAAATCAATAAATAATAATGTCATAGACTTAAAGTCATACCTTTGAAGTCATAATGCATTGCAAGTGTTATTAGGGAATGTTGTGCTGTGTTTTCAAGCGCTTCAATGTGCTGCTCTGCAAGGTTTGGAGACAGCGGGTGCGTTCACGGAGATCATGAGCAGCCGGAGATCAAGAGCAGCCGCCGCAGGGGAGGGATACCATGGTAAATAGGTTACCTATTTACCATGGTATCTCTCCCCTGGGTGCGTTGTGTTTTCGTGAGCAATAATGCAGGAAAGCAGCGGGCGGGATGGCGAGCTTGTCCTGCTGCTCCAACACAAGCTACCTTAAGAGCCGGTACGATGCGGGCAATGGGTGAAGTTCGTCAGGAGTACTGCATAAATAAACGAGTGTGTTGTCGTGGCAGTAGGTGATCAAAGAAATAAAACAAAATAAAATCAATAAATAATAATGTCATAGACTTAAAGTCATACCTTTGAAGTCATAATGCATTGCAAGTGTTATTAGGGAATGTTGTGCTGTGTTTTCAAGCGCTTCAATGTGCTGCTCTGCAAGGTTTGGAGACAGCGGGTGCGTTCACGGAGATCATGAGCAGCCGGAGATCAAGAGCAGCCGCCGCAGGGGAGGGATACCATGGTAAATAGCTTACCTATTTACCATGGTATCTCTCCCCTGGGTGCGTTGTGTTTTCGTGAGCAATAATGCAGGAAAGCAGCGGGCGGGATGGCGAGCTTGTCCTGCTGCTCCAACACAAGCTACCTTAAGAGCCGGTACGATGCGGGCAATGGGTGAAGTTCGTCAGGAGTACTGCGTAAAAAAAACGAGTGTGTTGTCGTGGCAGTTGGTGATCAAAGAAATAAAACAAAATAAAATCAATAAATAATAATGTCATACACTTAAAGTCATACCTTTGAAGTCATAATGCATTGCAAGTGTTATTAGGGAATGTTGTGCTTAGTTTTCAAGCGCTTCAATGTGGTGCTCTGCAAGGTTTGGAGACAGCGGGTGCGTTCACGGAGATCATGAGCAGCCGGAGATCAAGAGCAGCCGCCGCAGGGGAGGGATACCATGGTAAATAGGTTACCTATTTACCATGGTATCTCTCCCCTGGGTGCGTTGTGTTTTCGTGAGCAATAATGCAGGAAAGCAGCGGGCGGGATGGCGAGCTTGTCCTGCTGCTCCAACACAAGCTACCTTAAGAGCCGGTACGATGCGGGCAATGGGTGAAGTTCGTCAGTAGTACTGCATAAAAAAAACGAGTGTGTTGTCGTGGCAGTTGGTGATCAAAGAAATAAAACAAAATAAAATCAATAAATAATAATGTCATAGACTTAAAGTCATACCTTTGAAGTCATAATGCATTGCAAGTGTTATTAGGGAATGTTGTGCTGTGTTTTCAAGCGCTTCAATGTGCTGCTCTGCAAGGTTTGGAGACAGCGGGTGCGTTCACGGAGATCATGAGCAGCCGGAGATCAAGAGCAGCCGCCGCAGGGGAGGGATACCATGGTAAATAGGTTACCTATTTACCATGGTATCTCTCCCCTGGGTGCGTTGTGTTTTCGTGAGCAATAATGCAGGAAAGCAGCGGGCGGGATGGCGAGCTTGTCCTGCTGCTCCAACACAAGCTACCTTAAGAGCCGGTACGATGCGGGCAATGGGTGAAGTTCGTCAGGAGTACTGCATAAAAAAACGAGTGTGTTGTCGTGGCAGTTGGTGATCAAAGAAATAAAACAAAATAAAATCAATAAATAATAATGTCATAGACTTAAAGTCATACCTTTGAAGTCATAATGCATTGCAAGTGTTATTAGGGAATGTTGTGCTGTGTTTTCAAGCGCTTCAATGTGCTGCTCTGCAAGGTTTGGAGACAGCGGGTGCGTTCACGGAGATCATGAGCAGCCGGAGATCAAGAGCAGCCGCCGCAGGGGAGGGATACCATGGTAAATAGGTTACCTATTTACCATGGTATCTCTCCCCTGGGTGCGTTGTGTTTTCGTGAGCAATAATGCAGGAAAGCAGCGGGCGGGATGGCGAGCTTGTCCTGCTGCTCCAACACAAGCTACCTTAAGAGCCGGTACGATGCGGGCAATGGGTGAAGTTCGTCAGGAGTACTGCATAAAAAAAAGAGTGTGTTGTCGTGGCAGTTGGTGATCAAAGAAATAAAACAAAATAAAATCAATAAATAATAATGTCATAGACTTAAAGTCATACCTTTGAAGTCATAATGCATTGCAAGTGTTATTAGGGAATGTTGTGCTGTGTTTTCAAGCGCTTCAATGTGCTGCTCTGCAAGGTTTGGAGAAAGCGGGTGCGTTCACGGAGATCATGAGCAGCCGGAGATCAAGAGCAGCAGCCGCAGGGGAGGGATACCATGGTAAATAGGTTACCTATTTCAATAAATAATAATAATAGGTTACCTATTTACCATGGTATCTCTCCCCTGGGTGCGTTGTGTTTTCGTGAGCAATAATGCAGGAAAGCAGCGGGCGGGATGGCGAGCTTGTCCTGCTGCTCCAACACAAGCTACCTTAAGAGCCGGTACGATGCGGGCAATGGGTGAAGTTCGTCAGGAGTACTGCATAAAAAAACGAGTGTGTTGTCGTGGCAGTTGGTGATCAAAGAAATAAAACAAAATAAAATCAATAAATAATAATGTCATAGACTTAAAGTCATACCTTTGAAGTCATAATGCATTGCAAGTGTTATTAGGGAATGTTGTGCTGTGTTTTCAAGCGCTTCAATGTGCTGCTCTGCAAGGTTTGGAGACAGCGGGTGCGTTCACGGAGATCATGAGCAGCCGGAGATCAAGAGCAGCCGCCGCAGGGGAGGGATACCATGGTAAATAGGTTACCTATTTACCATGGTATCTCTCCCCTGGGTGCGTTGTGTTTTCGTGAGCAATAATGCAGGAAAGCAGCGGGCGGGATGGCGAGCTTGTCCTGCTGCTCCAACACAAGCTACCTTAAGAGCCGGTACGATGCGGGCAATGGGTGAAGTTCGTCAGGAGTACTGCATAAAAAAACGAGTGTGTTGTCGTGGCAGTTGGTGATCAAAGAAATAAAACAAAATAAAATCAATAAATAATAATGTCATAGACTTAAAGTCATACCTTTGAAGTCATAATGCATTGCAAGTGTTATTAGGGAATGTTGTGCTGTGTTTTCAAGCGCTTCAATGTGATGCTCTGCAAGGTTTGGAGACAGCGGGTGCGTTCACGGAGATCAAGAGCAGCCGGAGATCAAGAGCAGCTGCCGCAGGTTACCTATTTACCATGGTATCTCTCCCCTGGGTGCGTTGTGTTTTCGTGAGCAATAATGCAGGAAAGCAGCGGGCGGGATGGCGAGCTTGTCCTGCTGCTCCAACACAAGCTACCTTAAGAGCCGGTACGATGCGGGCAATGGGTGAAGTTCGTCAGGACTACTGCATAAAAAAACGAGTGTGTTGTCGTGGCAGTTGGTGATCAAAGAAATAAAACAAAATAAAATCAATAAATAATAATGTCATATACTTAAAGTCATACCTTTGAAGTCATAATGCATTGCAAGTGTTATTAGGGAATGTTGTGCTGTGTTTTCAAGCGCTTCAATGTGATGCTCTGCAAGGTTTGGAGACAGCGGGTGCGTTCACGGAGATCAAGAGCAGCCGGAGATCAAGAGCAGCTGCCGCAGGGGAGGGATAACATGGTAAATAGGTTACCTATTTACAATGGTATCTCTCCCCTGGGTGCGTTGTGTTTTGTTGAGCAATAATGCAGGAAAGCAGCGGGCGGGATGGCGAGCTTGTCCTGCTGCTCCAACACAAGCTACCTTAAGAGCCGGTACGATGCGGGCAATGGGTGAAGTTCGTCAGGAGTACTGCATAAAAAAACGAGTGTGTTGTCGTGGCAGTTGGTGATCAAAGAAATAAAACAAAATAAAATCAATAAATAATAATGTCATAGACCTAAAGCCATACCTTTGAAGTCATAATGCATTGCAAGTGTTATTAGGGAATGTTGTGCTGTGTTTTCAAGCGCTTCAATGTGCTGCTCTGCAAGGTTTGGAGACAGCGCGTGCGTTCACTGAGATCAAGAGCAGCCGGAGATCAAGAGCAGCCGCCGCAGGGGAGGAATACCATGGTAAATAGGTTACCTATTTACAATGGTATCTCTCCCCTGGGTGCGTTGTGTTTTGTTGAGCAATAATGCAGGAAAGCAGCGGGCGGGATGGCGAGCTTGTCCTGCTGCTCCAACACAAGCTACCTTAAGAGCCGGTACGATGCGGGCAATGGGTGAAGTTCGTCAGGAGTACTGCATAAAAAACGAGTGTGTTGTCGTGGCAGTTGGTGATCAAAGAAATAAAACAAAATAAAATCAATAAATAATAATGTCATAGACTTAAAGTCATACCTTTGAAGTCATAATGTATTGCAAGTGTTATTAGGGAATGTTGTGCTGTGTTTTCAAGCGCTACAATGTGCTGCTCTGCAAGGTTTGGAGACAGCGCGTCCGTTCACGGAGATCAGGAGCAGCCGGAGATCAAGAGCATTTACCATGGTATCCCTCCCCTGGGTGCGTTGTGTTTTGGTGAGCAATAATGCAGGAAAGCAGCGGGCGGGATGGCGAGCTTGTCCTGCTGCTCCAACACAAGCTACCTTAAGAGCCGGTACGATGCGGGCAATGGGTGAAGTTCGTCAGGAGTACTGCATAAAAAAACGAGTGTGTTGTCGTGGCAGTTGGTGATCAAAGAAATAAAACAAAATAAATTCAATAAATAATAATGTCATAGACCTAAAGCCATACCTTTGAAGTCATAATGCATTGCAAGTGTTATTAGGCAATGTTGTGCTGTGTTTTCAAGCGCTTCAATGTGCTGCTCTGCAAGGTTTGGAGACAGCGGGTGCGTTCACGGAGATCAAGAGCAGCCGGAGATCAAGAGCAGCCGCCGCAGGGGAGGGATACCATGGTAAATAGGTTACCTATTTACCATGGTATCTCTCCCCTGGGTGCGTTGTGTTTTGGTGAGCAATAATGCAGGAAAGCAGCGGGCGGGATGGCAAGCTTGTCCTGCTGCTCCAACACAAGCTACCTTAAGAGCCGGTACAATGCGGGCAATGGGTGAAGTTCGTCAGGAGTACTGCATAAAAAAACGAGTGTGTTGTCGTGGCAGTTGGTGATCAAAGAAATAAAACAAAATAAAATCAATAAATAATAATATCATAGACTTAAAGTCATACCTTTGAAGTCATAATGCATTGCAAGTGTTATTAGGGAATGTTGTGCTGTGTTTTCAAGCGCTTCAATGTGCTGCTCTGCAAGGTTTGGAGACAGCGGGTGCGTTCACGGAGATCAAGAGCAGCCGCCGCAGGGGAGGGATACCATGGTAAATATGTTACCTATTTACCATGTCATCTCTCCCCTGGGTGCGTTGTGTTTTGGTGAGCAATAATGCTGGAAAGCAGCGGGCGGGATGGCGAGCTTGTCCTGCTGCTCCAACACAAGCTACCTTAAGAGCCGGTACGATGCGGGCAATGGGTGAAGTTCGTCAGGAGTACTGCATAAAAAAACGAGTGTGTTGTCGTGGCAGTTGGTGATCAAAGAAATAAAACAAAATAAAATCAATAAATAATAATGTCATAGACCTAAAGCCATACCTTTGAAGTCATAATGCATTGCAAGTGTTATTAGGGAATGTTGTGCTGTGTTTTCAAGCGCTTCAATGTGCTGCTCTGCAAGGTTTGGAGACAGCGGGTGCGTTCACGGAGATCAAGAGCAGCCGCCGCAGGGGAGGGATACCATGGTAAATAGGTTACCTATTTACCATGGTATCTCTCCCCTGGGTGCGTTGTGTTTTGGTGAGCAATAATGCAGGAAAGCAGCGGGCGGGATGGCGAGCTTGTCCTGCTGCTCCAACACAAGCTACCTTAAGAGCTGGTACGATGCGGGCAATGGGTGAAGTTCGTCAGGAGTACTGCATAAAAAAACGAGTGTGTTGTCGTGGCAGTTGGTGATCAATGAAATAAAACAAAATAAAATCAATAAATAATAATGTCATATACTTAAAGTCATACCTTTGAAGTCATAATGCATTGCAAGTGTTATTAGGGAATGTTGTGCTGTGTTTTCAAGCGCTTCAATGTGCTGCTCTGCAAGGTTTGGAGACAGCGCGTCCGATCACGGAGATCAAGAGCAGCCGGAGATCAAGAGCATTTACCATGGTATCCCTCCCCTGGGTGCGTTGTGTTTTGATGAGCAATAATGCAGGAAAGCAGCGGGCGGGATGGCGAGCTTGTCCTGCTGCTCCAACACAAGCTACCTTAAGAGCCGGTACGATGCGGGCAATGGGTGAAGTTCGTCAGGAGTACTGCATAAAAAAACGAGTGTGTTGTCGTGGCAGTTGGTGATCAAAGAAATAAAACAAAATAAAATCAATAAATAATAATGTCATAGACCTAAAGCCATACCTTTGAAGTCATAATGCATTGCAAGTGTTATTAGGCAATGTTGTGCTGTGTTTTCAAGCGCTTCAATGTGCTGCTCTGCAAGGTTTGGAGACAGCGGGTGCGTTCACGGAGATCAAGAGCAGCCGGAGATCAAGAGCAGCCGCCGCAGGGGAGGGATACCATGGTAAATAGGTTACCTATTTACCATGGTATCTCTCCCCTGGGTGCGTTGTGTTTTGGTGAGCAATAATGCAGGAAAGCAGCGGGCGGGATGGCAAGCTTGTCCTGCTGCTCCAACACAAGCTACCTTAAGAGCCGGTACGATGCGGGCAATGGGTGAAGTTCGTCAGGAGTACTGCATAAAAAAACGAGTGTGTTGTCGTGGCAGTTGGTGATCAAAGAAATAAAACAAAATAAAATCAATAAATAATAATATCATAGACTTAAAGTCATACCTTTGAAGTCATAATGCATTGCAAGTGTTATTAGGGAATGTTGTGCTGTGTTTTCAAGCGCTTCAATGTGCTGCTCTGCAAGGTTTGGAGACAGCGGGTGCGTTCACGGAGATCAAGAGCAGCCGCCGCAGGGGAGGGATACCATGGTAAATATGTTACCTATTTACCATGGCATCTCTCCCCTGGGTGCGTTGTGTTTTGGTGAGCAATAATGCTGGAAAGCAGCGGGCGGGATGGCGAGCTTGTCCTGCTGCTCCAACACAAGCTACCTTAAGAGCCGGTACGATGCGGGCAATGGGTGAAGTTCGTCAGGAGTACTGCATAAAAAAACGAGTGTGTTGTCGTGGCAGTTGGTGATCAAAGAAATAAAACAAAATAAAATCAATAAATAATAATGTCATAGACCTAAAGCCATACCTTTGAAGTCATAATGCATTGCAAGTGTTATTAGGGAATGTTGTGCTGTGTTTTCAAGCGCTTCAATGTGCTGCTCTGCAAGGTTTGGAGACAGCGGGTGCGTTCACGGAGATCAAGAGCAGCCGCCGCAGGGGAGGGATACCATGGTAAATATGTTACCTATTTACCATGGCATCTCTCCCCTGGGTGCGTTGTGTTTTGGTGAGCAATAATGCAGGAAAGCAGCGGGCGGGATGGCGAGCTTGTCCTGCTGCTCCAACACAAGCTACCTTAAGAGCCGGTACGATGCGGGCAATGGGTGAAGTTCGTCAGGAGTACTGCATAAAAAAACGAGTGTGTTGTCGTGGCAGTTGGTGATCAAAGAAATAAAACAAAATAAAATCAATAAATAATAATGTCATAGACCTAAAGCCATACCTTTGAAGTCATAATGCATTGCACGTGTTATTAGGGAATGTTGTGCTGTGTTTTCAAGCGCTTCAATGTGCTGCTCTGCAAGGTTTGGAGACAGCGGGTGCTTTCACGGAGATCAAGAGCAGCCGGAGATCAAGAGCAGCCGCCGCAGGGGAGGGATACCATGGTAAATAGGTTACCTATTTACCATGGTATCTCTCCCCTGGGTGCGTTGTGTTTTGGTGAGCAATAATGCAGGAAAGCAGCGGGCGGGATGGCGAGCTTGTCCTGCTGCTCCAACACAAGCTACCTTAAGAGCTGGTACGATGCGGGCAATGGGTGAAGTTCGTCAGGAGTACTGCATAAAAAAACGAGTGTGTTGTCGTGGCAGTTGGTGATCAATGAAATAAAACAAAATAAAATCAATAAATAATAATGTCATATACTTAAAGTCATACCTTTGAAGTCATAATGCATTGCAAGTGTTATTAGGGAATGTTGTGCTGTGTTTTCAAGCGCTTCAATGTGCTGCTCTGCAAGGTTTGGAGACAGCGGGTGCGTTCACGGAGATCTAGAGCAGCCGGAGATCAAGAGCAGCCGCCGCAGGGGAGGGATAACATGGTAAATAGGTTACCTATTTACAATGGTATCTCTCCCCTGGGTGCGTTGTGTTTTGTTGAGCAATAATGCAGGAAAGCAGCGGGCGGGATGGCGAGCTTGTCCTGCTGCTCCAACACAAGCTACCTTAAGAGCCGGTACGATGCGGGCAATGGGTGAAGTTCGTCAGGAGTACTGCATAAAAAAACGAGTGTGTTGTCGTGGCAGTTGGTGATCAAAGAAATAAAACAAAATAAAATCAATAAATAATAATGTCATAGACCTAAAGCCATACCTTTGAAGTCATAATGCATTGCAAGTGTTATTAGGGAATGTTGTGCTGTGTTTTCAAGCGCTTCAATGTGCTGCTCTGCAAGGTTTGGAGACAGCGCGTGCGTTCACTGAGATCAAGAGCAGCCGGAGATCAAGAGCAGCCGCCGCAGGGGAGGGATACCATGGTAAATAGGTTACCTATTTACCATGGTATCTCTCCCCTGGGTGCGTTGTGTTTTGGTGAGCAATAATGCAGGAAAGCAGCGGGCGGGATGGCGAGCTTGTCCTGCTGCTCCAACACAAGCTACCTTAAGAGCTGGTACGATGCGGGCAATGGGTGAAGTTCGTCAGGAGTACTGCATAAAAAAACGAGTGTGTTGTCGTGGCAGTTGGTGATCAATGAAATAAAACAAAATAAAATCAATAAATAATAATGTCATATACTTAAAGTCATACCTTTGAAGTCATAATGCATTGCAAGTGTTATTAGGGAATGTTGTGCTGTGTTTTCAAGCGCTTCAATGTGATGCTCTGCAAGGTTTGGAGACAGCGGGTGCGTTCACGGAGATCAAGAGCAGCCGGAGATCAAGAGCAGCCGCCGCAGGGGAGGGATAACATGGTAAATAGGTTACCTATTTACAATGGTATCTCTCCCCTGGGTGCGTTGTGTTTTGTTGAGCAATAATGCAGGAAAGCAGCGGGCGGGATGGCGAGCTTGTCCTGCTGCTCCAACACAAGCTACCTTAAGAGCCGGTACGATGCGGGCAATGGGTGAAGTTCGTCAGGAGTACTGCATAAAAAAACGAGTGTGTTGTCGTGGCAGTTGGTGATCAAAGAAATAAAACAAAATAAAATCAATAAATAATAATGTCATAGACCTAAAGCCATACCTTTGAAGTCATAATGCATTGCAAGTGTTATTAGGGAATGTTGTGCTGTGTTTTCAAGCGCTTCAATGTGCTGCTCTGCAAGGTTTGGAGACAGCGGGTGCGTTCACGGAGATCAAGAGCAGCCGCCGCAGGGGAGGGATACCATGGTAAATATGTTACCTATTTACCATGGCATCTCTCCCCTGGGTGCGTTGTGTTTTGGTGAGCAATAATGCTGGAAAGCAGCGGGCGGGATGGCGAGCTTGTCCTGCTGCTCCAACACAAGCTACCTTAAGAGCCGGTACGATGCGGGCAAAGGGTGAAGTTCGTCAGGAGTACTGCATAAAAAAACGAGTGTGTTGTCGTGGCAGTTGGTGATCAAAGAAATAAAACAAAATAAAATCAATAAATAATAATGTCATAGACCTAAAGCCATACCTTTGAAGTCATAATGCATTGCATGTGTTATTAGGGAATGTTGTGCTGTGTTTTCAAGCGCTTCAATGTGCTGCTCTGCAAGGTTTGGAGACAGCGGGTGCTTTCACGGAGATCAAGAGCAGCCGGAGATCAAGAGCAGCCGCCGCAGGGGAGGGATACCATGGTAAATAGGTTACCTATTTACCATGGTATCTCTCCCCTGGGTGCGTTGTGTTTTGGTGAGCAATAATGCTGGAAAGCAGCGGGCGGGATGGCGAGCTTGTCCTGCTGCTCCAACACAAGCTACCTTAAGAGCTGGTACGATGCGGGCAATGGGTGAAGTTCGTCAGGAGTACTGCATAAAAAAATGAGTGTGTTGTCGTGGCAGTTGGTGATCAAAGAAATAAAACAAAATAAAATCAATAAATAATAATGTCATAGACCTAAAGCCATACCTTTGAAGTCATAATGCATTGCAAGTGTTATTAGGGAATGTTGTGCTGTGTTTTCAAGCGCTTCAATGTGCTGCTCTGCAAGGTTTGGAGACAGCGCGTGCGTTCACTGAGATCAAGAGCAGCCGGAGATCAAGAGCAGCCGCCGCAGGGGAGGGATACCATGGTAAATAGGTTACCTATTTACAATGGTATCTCTCCCCTGGGTGCGTTGTGTTTTGTTGAGCAATAATGCAGGAAAGCAGCGGGCGGGATGGCGAGCTTGTCCTGCTGCTCCAACACAAGCTACCTTAAGAGCCGGTACGATGCGGGCAATGGGTGAAGTTCGTCAGGAGTACTGCATAAAAAACGAGTGTGTTGTCGTGGCAGTTGGTGATCAAAGAAATAAAACAAAATAAAATCAATAAATAATAATGTCATAGACTTAAAGTCATACCTTTGAAGTCATAATGTATTGCAAGTGTTATTAGGGAATGTTGTGCTGTGTTTTCAAGCGCTTCAATGTGCTGCTCTGCAAGGTTTGGAGACAGCGCGTCCGATCACGGAGATCAAGAGCAGCCGGAGATCAAGAGCATTTACCATGGTATCCCTCCCCTGGGTGCGTTGTGTTTTGATGAGCAATAATGCAGGAAAGCAGCGGGCGGGATGGCGAGCTTGTCCTGCTGCTCCAACACAAGCTACCTTAAGAGCCGGTACGATGCGGGCAATGGGTGAAGTTCGTCAGGAGTACTGCATAAAAAAACGAGTGTGTTGTCGTGGCAGTTGGTGATCAAAGAAATAAAACAAAATAAAATCAATAAATAATAATGTCATAGACCTAAAGCCATACCTTTGAAGTCATAATGCATTGCAAGTGTTATTAGGCAATGTTGTGCTGTGTTTTCAAGCGCTTCAATGTGCTGCTCTGCAAGGTTTGGAGACAGCGGGTGCGTTCACGGAGATCAAGAGCAGCCGGAGATCAAGAGCAGCCGCCGCAGGGGAGGGATACCATGGTAAATAGGTTACCTATTTACCATGGTATCTCTCCCCTGGGTGCGTTGTGTTTTGGTGAGCAATAATGCAGGAAAGCAGCGGGCGGGATGGCAAGCTTGTCCTGCTGCTCCAACACAAGCTACCTTAAGAGCCGGTACGATGCGGGCAATGGGTGAAGTTCGTCAGGAGTACTGCATAAAAAAACGAGTGTGTTGTCGTGGCAGTTGGTGATCAAAGAAATAAAACAAAATAAAATCAATAAATAATAATATCATAGACTTAAAGTCATACCTTTGAAGTCATAATGCATTGCAAGTGTTATTAGGGAATGTTGTGCTGTGTTTTCAAGCGCTTCAATGTGCTGCTCTGCAAGGTTTGGAGACAGCGGGTGCGTTCACGGAGATCAAGAGCAGCCGCCGCAGGGGAGGGATACCATGGTAAATATGTTACCTATTTACCATGGCATCTCTCCCCTGGGTGCGTTGTGTTTTGGTGAGCAATAATGCTGGAAAGCAGCGGGCGGGATGGCGAGCTTGTCCTGCTGCTCCAACACAAGCTACCTTAAGAGCCGGTACGATGCGGGCAATGGGTGAAGTTCGTCAGGAGTACTGCATAAAAAAACGAGTGTGTTGTCGTGGCAGTTGGTGATCAAAGAAATAAAACAAAATAAAATCAATAAATAATAATGTCATAGACCTAAAGCCATACCTTTGAAGTCATAATGCATTGCAAGTGTTATTAGGGAATGTTGTGCTGTGTTTTCAAGCGCTTCAATGTGCTGCTCTGCAAGGTTTGGAGACAGCGGGTGCGTTCACGGAGATCAAGAGCAGCCGCCGCAGGGGAGGGATACCATGGTAAATATGTTACCTATTTACCATGGCATCTCTCCCCTGGGTGCGTTGTGTTTTGGTGAGCAATAATGCAGGAAAGCAGCGGGCGGGATGGCGAGCTTGTCCTGCTGCTCCAACACAAGCTACCTTAAGAGCCGGTACGATGCGGGCAATGGGTGAAGTTCGTCAGGAGTACTGCATAAAAAAACGAGTGTGTTGTCGTGGCAGTTGGTGATCAAAGAAATAAAACAAAATAAAATCAATAAATAATAATGTCATAGACCTAAAGCCATACCTTTGAAGTCATAATGCATTGCACGTGTTATTAGGGAATGTTGTGCTGTGTTTTCAAGCGCTTCAATGTGCTGCTCTGCAAGGTTTGGAGACAGCGGGTGCTTTCACGGAGATCAAGAGCAGCCGGAGATCAAGAGCAGCCGCCGCAGGGGAGGGATACCATGGTAAATAGGTTACCTATTTACCATGGTATCTCTCCCCTGGGTGCGTTGTGTTTTGGTGAGCAATAATGCAGGAAAGCAGCGGGCGGGATGGCGAGCTTGTCCTGCTGCTCCAACACAAGCTACCTTAAGAGCTGGTACGATGCGGGCAATGGGTGAAGTTCGTCAGGAGTACTGCATAAAAAAACGAGTGTGTTGTCGTGGCAGTTGGTGATCAATGAAATAAAACAAAATAAAATCAATAAATAATAATGTCATATACTTAAAGTCATACCTTTGAAGTCATAATGCATTGCAAGTGTTATTAGGGAATGTTGTGCTGTGTTTTCAAGCGCTTCAATGTGCTGCTCTGCAAGGTTTGGAGACAGCGGGTGCGTTCACGGAGATCTAGAGCAGCCGGAGATCAAGAGCAGCCGCCGCAGGGGAGGGATAACATGGTAAATAGGTTACCTATTTACAATGGTATCTCTCCCCTGGGTGCGTTGTGTTTTGTTGAGCAATAATGCAGGAAAGCAGCGGGCGGGATGGCGAGCTTGTCCTGCTGCTCCAACACAAGCTACCTTAAGAGCCGGTACGATGCGGGCAATGGGTGAAGTTCGTCAGGAGTACTGCATAAAAAAACGAGTGTGTTGTCGTGGCAGTTGGTGATCAAAGAAATAAAACAAAATAAAATCAATAAATAATAATGTCATAGACCTAAAGCCATACCTTTGAAGTCATAATGCATTGCAAGTGTTATTAGGGAATGTTGTGCTGTGTTTTCAAGCGCTTCAATGTGCTGCTCTGCAAGGTTTGGAGACAGCGCGTGCGTTCACTGAGATCAAGAGCAGCCGGAGATCAAGAGCAGCCGCCGCAGGGGAGGGATACCATGGTAAATAGGTTACCTATTTACAATGGTATCTCTCCCCTGGGTGCGTTGTGTTTTGTTGAGCAATAATGCAGGAAAGCAGCGGGCGGGATGGCGAGCTTGTCCTGCTGCTCCAACACAAGCTACCTTAAGAGCCGGTACGATGCGGGCAATGGGTGAAGTTCGTCAGGAGTACTGCATAAAAAACGAGTGTGTTGTCGTGGCAGTTGGTGATCAAAGAAATAAAACAAAATAAAATCAATAAATAATAATGTCATAGACTTAAAGTCATACCTTTGAAGTCATAATGCATTGCAAGTGTTATTAGGGAATGTTGTGCTGTGTTTTCAAGCGCTTCAATGTGCTGCTCTGCAAGGTTTGGAGACAGCGCGTCCGTTCACGGAGATCAAGAGCAGCCAGAGATCAAGAGCAGCCGCCGCAGGGGAGGGATACCATGGTAAATAGGTTACCTATTTACCATGGTATCTCTCCCCTGGGTGCGTTGTGTTTTGGTGAGCAGTAATGCCCTTGGTATGTCATAGAATAAAGCAAAGAAGCTGTGAAAAGAGATGAATTATTACTTATTCCACAAAGATATTCTAAAATGACCTGGACACATTTGTTGGTACCCCTTAGAAAAGATAATAAATAATTGGATTATAGTGATATTTCAAACTAATTAGTTTCTTTAATTAGTATCACACATGTCTCCAATCTTGTAATCAGTCATTCAGCCTATTTAAATGGAGAAAAGTAGTCACTGTGCTGTTTGGTATCATTGTGTGCACCACACTGAACATGGACCAGAGAAAGCAAAGGAGAGAGTTGTCTGAGGAGATCAGAAAGAAAATAATAGACAAGCATGGTAAAGGTAAAGGCTACAAGACCATCTCCAAGCAGCTTGATGTTCCCGTGACAACAGTTGCAAATATTATTAAGAAGTTTAAGGTCCATGGAACTGTAGCCAATCTCCCTGGGCACGGCCGCAAGAGGAAAATCGACCCCAGATTGAACAGAAGGATAGTGCGAATGGTAGAAAATGAACCAAGGATAACTGCCAAAGAGATACAAGCTGAACTCCAAGGTGAAGGTACGTCAGTTTCTGATCGCACCATCTGTCGCTTTTTGTGCGAAAGTGGGCTACATGGAAGAAGATCCAGGAGGACTCCACTTTTGAAAGAAAAACATAAAAAAGCCAGACTGGAATTTGCTAAAATGCATGTTGACAAGCCACAATCCTTCTGGGAGAATGTCCTTTGGACAGATGAGTCAAAACTGGAGCTTTTTGGCAAGTCACATCAGCTCTATGTTCACAGACGAAAAAATGAAGCTTTCAAAGAAAAGAACACCATACCTACAGTGAAACATGGAGGAGGCTCGGTTATGTTTTGGGGCTGCTTTGCTGCGCCTGGCACAGGGTGCCTTGAATCTGTGCAGGGCACAATGAAATCTCAAGACTATTAAGGCATTCTGGAGCAAAACGTACTTCCCAGTGTCAGAAAGCTCTGTCTCAGTCGCAGGTCATGGGTCCTCCAACAGGATAATGACCCAAAACACACAGCTAAAAGCACCCAAGAATGGATAAGAACAAAACACTGGACTATTCTGAAGTGGCCTTCCATGAGTCCTGATCCGAATCCTATCGAACATCTATGGAAAGAGCTGAAACTTGCAGTCTGGAGAAGGCACCCATCAAACCTGAGACAGCTGGAGCAGTTTGCTCAGGAAGAGTGGGCCAAACTACCTGTTAACAGGTGCAGAAGTCTCATTGAGAGCTACAGAAAATGTTTGATTGCAGTGATTGCCTCTAAAGGTTGTGCAACAAAATATTAGGTTAGCGGTCCCATCATTTTTGTCCATGCCATTTTCATTTGTTTTATTATTTACAATATTATGTTGAATAAAAAATCAAAAGCAAAGTCTCATTTCTATTAAATATGGAATAAACAATGGTGGATGCCAATTACTTTTGTCAGTTTTAAGTTATTTCAGAGAAAATTGTGCATTCTTCATTTTTTGTGGAGGGGTACCAACAAATTTGAGCACGTCTGTATATATATATATATATATATATATATTATATATATATATATATATACAGTACTGTGCAAAAGTTTTAGGCAGGTGTGAAAAAATGCTGTAAAGTAACAATGCTTTCAAAAATAGACATGTTAATAGTTTATATTTATCAATTAACAAAATGCAAAGTGAGTGAACAGAAGAAAAATCTACATCAAATCAATATTTGGTGTGACCACCCTTTGCCTTCAAAACAGCATCAATTCTTCTAGGTACACTTGCACACAGTTTTTGAAGGAACTCGGCAGGTAGGTTGGCCCAAACATCTCAGAGAACTAACCACAGTTCTTCTGTGTATTTAGGCAGCCTCAGTTGCTTCTCTCTCTTCATGTAATCCCAAACAGACTCGATGATGTTGAGATCAGGGCTCTGTGGGGGCCATACCATCACTTCCATGACCCCTTGTTCTTCTTTACGCTGAAGATAGTTCTTAATGACTTTCGCTGTATGTTTGGGGTCGTTGTCATGGTGCAGAATAAATTTGGGGCCAATCAGATGCCTCCCTGATGGTATTGCATGATGGATAAGTATGTGCCTGTACTTCTCAGCATTGAGGAGACCATTAATTCTGACCAAATCCCCAACTGCATTTGCAGAAATGCAGCCCCAAACTTGCAAGAAACCTCCACCATGCTTCACTGTTGCCTGCAGACACTCATTCGTGTACTGCTCTCCAGCCCTTCGGCGAACAAACTGCCTTGTGCTACAGCCAAATATTTCAAATTTTGACTCATCAGTCTAGAGCACCTGCTGCCATTTTTCTGCACCCCAGTTCCTGTGTTTTCGTGCATAGTTGAGTCGCTTGGCCTTGTTTCCATGTCGGAGATATGGCTTTTTGGCCGCAAGTCTTCCATGAAGGCCACTTCTGACCAGACTTCTCCGGACAGTAGATGGGTGTACCAGGGTCCCACTGTTTTCTGCCAATTCTGAGCTGATGGCACTGCTGCACATCTTCCGATTGTGAAGGGAAGTAAGCATGATGTGTCTTTCATCTGCTGAAGTAAGTTTCCTTGGCCGACCACTGCGTCTACGGTCCTCAACGTTGCCTGTTTCTTTGTGCTTCTTCAAAAGAGCTTGAACTGCACATCTGGAAACCCCTGTCTGCCTTGAAATTTCTGCCTGGGAGAGACCTTGCTGATGCAGTATAACTACCTTGTGTCTTGTTGCTGTGCTCAGTCTTGCCATGGTGTATGACTTTTGACAGTAAACTGTCTTCAGCAACCTCACCTTGTTAGCTGAGTTTGGCTGTTCCTCACCCAGTTTTATTCCTCCTACACAGCTGTTTCTGTTTCAGTTAATTATTGTGTTTCAACCTACATATTGAATTGATGATCATCAGCACCTGTTTGGTATAATTGTTTAATCATACACCTGACTATATGCCTACAAAATCCCTGACTTTGTGCAAGTGTACCTAGAAGAATTGATGCTGTTTTGAAGGCAAACGGTGGTCACACCAAATATGGATTTGATTTACATTTTTCTTCTGTTCACTCACTTTGCATTTAGTTAATTGATAAATATAATCTATTAATATGTCTATTTTTGAAAGTATTCTTACTTTACAGCATTTTTTCACACCTACCTAAAACTTTTGCACAGTACTGTATATATATATATATATATATATATATATATATATATATATATATATTATTGGGTTTTTTTTTGTTTTTTTTTTTATGTTAGGAGTTAGGATGGTATTTACTCGCGCATAGTTTTGAATGTTATTTCCAAATCTCTCCTTTAACATGTCTGAAGGGGACACTGTATTACTTAAAACGTGAATTAACGTCTTAAAACGTGTTAACAGTGAGCAGTTACCTGGGATTACACACCAGGTTCAGACGCAATGATTGGACTAATGTATCCGCAGGCGACCTAAGACTCACCGTTTCAACGGTGTCAGTAGTGCTCAACAGAAAAGAATACATACAGAAAAATATTGCTTACTGGCCATGTGCTTTGGTTTTGCCCAGAGCCGTAACTAAGCATTTAGCTACCGGGCATTGGCGACTCATGGCTTGAAAAACTGGTGGGGCACAGATTAAATAATAAACCCTGGCAACAGTAGCGTAGCCAGGATTTTTTTTCGGGAGAGGGTGGCAATGGTAACTTTTTTAAGGTGAATAGTCACAGTGGTGAAATTGGCAACCTGATTTCTTATTAGTGCATTGACGTTTTATTTTCGAAAAATAAAGAACTTTTTTTTTTAACAGAAGATCCAATAACCAAATACACTGTTGTGCAAAATAGTTAAAAAGAGAGATTCAGTTCAGAACACTTCCGTTTAAAAACAAAAAAGGAAATACGAAGCAAAGGACTTCAACTTTTAACATGCGCATCAGATTTCAATTTCACATCATGATAATAAATAACTATATATAATTTCATTCGTACTTATGGTTGTTCATTTCATATTTGGTGTTCAAACAAAGCAAACCATTTTATTTAATTTCACTAATGTAATTACTCTTTGACTGACGCAGGACTGCCGATGGTACCTAATCTTCTGGAGGTTCGGGGGAGGAGGGACTTGTGCACACAGTTGCATTAACTACATTGTATAACTACAGCGCCTTTAAAAACAAAACAAATGTACAAACAGCTGATCCAACAAAAAACTTTGATTGACAGCAAATCCAACCACTCATTTTTTTTTTTTTGGTATCACACTTCACTGACATTCGCTAGTTGAGCTGACGGACACGCTGTAGCCTAAACAAATAATCAGAATGAAAACAAGTAGGTAACCAAACTCAGGAATTGAAACAGTTTTGCCGGTTTTCTCTCAGCAGCGTCCAGAACTGTTTTCATTCTGATTTATTTCTTTAGTTATTCAATTAATAACAGGTTGTACATTTACCACTCCATCTCCAAGACCTGGATGGACTTGGTTACCGTCCCTTGATGAAGCTGGCTGCACAATCCGTGAAAAATGATAATCTTATTAGTAGGCTGGCTGCTGGAGAGGTCAGCTGGCAGTAAGATATGTCATGAGGCGAGTGCATTCTATGTAAATACATAGGCTACTCATTACATAGTAGATGTCCTCTACCACATCTATGTGTGTAGTAGCTAGGCTACATAGCATATACAGTAATCATAGCCTATATGTTTCATGCATCTGTGTTTGGGGTTGAGCAAGTACAGCTTGCTTATGTTTTCTCATTGGTTGATAGCAACGCGGTAAATAAAAAGTTCTTTCCGTGAGCGAAAAGAAAAATCAGCGCCGCCCATGCCACGTCCGCCCCGCTATAATGGGAAGCGAAAAATATAACAATATTGCAATTTCTTACACATGTTTCAGTGTGAACGACCCTAACACAGTGGCTAAGCCACTGCCTGGCAGAAATCTGGGGGGGGGGGGGGGGCACGTGACCAGGCGTGCCCCCCCTATGCGTCGCCACTGTCTAAGACCCTTCACCGTTGTATTTGTTCTCGTGTGAGACTCACTTTTTCAGTCAGCGAAAATATGTGCTAAAACGGAGTGAATTTGAGCCCTTTTAAAATGGCAAAAAGACAGCTACGTTTGGAGTTTTTCTACAACAAAAAAGCTAACCCTCCAACGCCAGAGACATCAACAGAAACCGAACCTGACTCTTCTGTAGTTCAGAATGTTACGAACAGCACAAGAGTGTGACGATACTTCCATTTCAAACGCTCAGGTTAGTGCAGGTGTAGCTGTCTGTCGATAAGAGACTCTTGCCTGTAAAGTTGTTTGCAGCTCTCTTGATTGTGACAATCTGGCGTACAACTGTTTGTGATTAAATATCTGGTAGTGTTAGAAAGCTAGCTTAATGTTTACATAAAAATGGTTAAAATCGGGCATCGGGTTTGAGCACGTTTTTGGGAGTCGCCAATGCATGGATTAAAGTTTTCGGAAAAACGCAGGATATTTCCGCATGCAAAGTACTGTAGTAGCCTATGTACGATATGAACAAACCGCACATACCTACGATAGACCGGACACCACTCCAATAACTCAAGTGCTTTATCGAAGTGTCAGGTCTTAAATTCAGAGATTACTATCTTGTACCTCTATTCAGATTCCAAACAATGTGGCAGCCTTTCCAACAGCTCATCCTGTTCTATATTACCAGTTTCTTTTGCAGACATTATTTTAAATTCTCACGTTATTTTAAAGCTGGAAAACATTTGCTGCTTCAGTATGGGCTATTAACAAATACATAAGGACTTTAACAAATGTATTGCTTTATCCCTAACTAGACAAATGGATGCATGCAGACTGACCACAGATTATTACTATTTTCTCTGTTTTGTAAAACCACGTGCAGGAATGACGTTCAAAGTTTGCACATGTGCAGTACGCTATCGGAATAGATTTTCCTTAAAGTGTGTTTACATTATATACATTTTGATAGTTTTCGGAATATAATCGAATATTTCTAGGTGCTGTTTTCTGAAAACTGACTTTCTGAATATTCCGATACATTTTCTGAAAACTTGTTAACATGACTTTTGATATTGAAATTAGTTTTCAGAAAAATTAATTTTCAGAAAAATATCAGAATTCTCATGCTCATGTAAACGCACTGAGTGTTTTTTTTTATATCCCAGCTGCCCGAGCGGTCTGGCGGTTGCGCAGTAGGAAAAGGAGAAATATGTTTGTTAGACCTGTTTTGCGCGCTTACGAAAAACAAACAAACAAAAACTTCTTGTGAGGTTTGTGCAATTTATTTTATACGCGTCGCCTATGAACACATTTTTCGAAAAATGTATTTTTAGCAGTTTTTGTCCATCTTCATTCACTTTAATGGGACTTTTAAAGCTCCCCGTTGTTTAAAAACTCCCAGACTTCCAACATTCTATTTACTGTAAACGATGTAACTTTTGACACAAATCAGCTACTTTGACCACTTTCCCAACAAGTAAAACACAAAGTTAGAGCATATGGAATATTCCTCTACTTCTCTGCTATTCAAATCTAAAATCAAAACAGAAATAATTGTTTACCAATCACGAGGTACAGCTGTTTTAGTAACCGCATCAACTACATTTTCTCTAACTTTTTATAAACAACTGAAATTTTGACCACTTTCCCAACAAGCTAGACAAAAAGTTAGAGGATATGACATCTTCCTCTACTTCTCAGCTATTCAAATATGAAATCAAAACAGGAATGGCGTCTACCAATCAAGAGGTACAGCTGTTTTAGTAACCGCATCAACTTCTTTCAGTAGGCTACTTCCCACTGTTGAATTAACTGTCATAGAACTTTGAGAAATTTCAAATTCTAGCACATTCTAAGCATGAGACAATTAATAAACAATGTGACTTTTGACACAAATCAGTTACTTTGACCACTTTCCCAATAAAGCAAGCCCCACAACTTTACTTGTAAAGTTACCATCTAGTTTGAACTGATACCTCATGAACCTAAAATGAATACTTTCAAGTGGAAGGTGTTGCCACATCCCTTGGTCGACAACCTGCTGCAGGCAAAGGCTGAACAGCGAGGCATATTGTTTAAATGAATAGAGAATTAATACACAAACTATAGCAGGAGAGGTGTGTTTATAGATCAGTGGTCCCAATCCATTCAAAGCATTGGCCCACAGCCGCCTACTCCTCCGTCTCTGCCTGTTTTTAGTTCATCAAAAGGCATGTAATGTTAATATTCAGGAGGTTTCTGACGTATCTCATTAATATTACTCGTTTCGTCTCTTCTGACGTATTTCCGCACGGACTGGGCAGACTTAGGGTTATGTTATTGTTGTTATTGTAGGCAGAGTAGGTTTTATTTTTTTTTCATTTTTTGTCCTTGCCCCGCGTCCCCGAACGCATTAGTGTGAATGTCCCACTATTCTGTGACAATTATCTGGAGGATTCAAGGGTATCGATGCTGTGATGGATCCGCGGGTGGCAGAGTTTTTCGGTACCGGTTCCGGATTGATGGCGGGGCCGCAGGGACTAAATTCGGGTTCGGGCAATGGTTTGAGTTTGATGTCAATAAAATCCTACGCAAAAAACAGCAAAAAAGTAAAAAACCGAGCAACCAGAAATACGAAACCCAGCAACAACCCACCTTATTTACCTCCTGAGGTAAGTTTAAAAAAAAAAAAAAAAAAAAAAAAAACCACAGTACGTGTCATTTAATTTGTGTGCCAGAGGGCTTATTATTACAGGTAGGTACCTCACGCTTTATCGAGTATTATCCAAAAGAAGATAACATTAATGATCACAAGAACACAATTGAATACTTCCGCAACGACATGTATGTTTTGCTGGTTGTGAGTTTATATTTTGGCACGTTGTTAAGAGCGTTAATATCTTTATATATACTCCAGTTACTACCCTATACAACTCAGAGACGGTTTATCCAATTTTAATCAAATAACAACCCCTACCCCGGAAGATAACAAAAAAAAATGTGTAAGGCCAGCCAATGTATGTAGTCAATGTCTAGAGGCTACCACATGATTTCCATGAGTTAGTTATATTTATAATTTTACAATATTTTCATTGTGTAAACTGTTTCATGTAATATAGTGTAACAAGATGAATTCAAACAAACGCTATGAAACGTAGCAACAGAAAGCTAAACCTTGACCCTGTAAATACGTTATGTTGGACAGTTCTGCGGTCAGACCATCTTCTCCTTCTTATTTACACTGCCAGCTGTGTTACTAAATATACTGACATTGGGCGGGGGCGGGGAGCGTGGTGTTCCTTTGACCCTCTCTATGTAAATATAGAGGGTATATTTATGATCCTCTATATTTATTGAAGTACTATATGTAAACCTCTGCTACAGTGGTTTCCATAAACACATGTTCAAGCCTTCTCTTTCCTTAGTAAAGCCATTCATTAGCTAATGTAATGCCTTGAAGTCTTACCTTACAAAAACTATAATTGAGCACAATTTTTTATTTTATTTTATTATAATATTATGAATTTGCATAATTATCTGTGATATGTGTTCATAACCAGATTTTAACTTTGGGGCAGTCTCAGATCAAGCTTGAGCAAAGTGGAATTTCTGACATGATACTGGTAAAAAAGAGACTTTCCATTGCAAATGTATTTAATGTTATACTGCCTTCATTAAAGAAATTCCACTTTTCTTGGGCTTTGTGATAATACTTGTATTGTGATTTTCCAATGAGTGACTTTTTTCTGTTTTTATTATTATTTTAAGATTAAGATGTATTTATTTTTTACTTTTGGAAAATGACATAAATAATCATGTGGGGGTTGTGACAGCAAGAGAATAGAGACCTGACATGGTTCAGCTGTCAGCTGTGTGGTGTGTTTTTTTTATGCTTGAAAACCCAGATTTTAGTGCTCACAAAAAGATCTGGACAAAAGCAGCCATAGTCAGGTCCAGGAGATTGAGAGAGTGCACCTAAATCAGGGCTGGCCAAAGTTGGCTTTTCCACTCCTGGTCTTTGTTCCAACCCTGTTCTAAATTGTTTAATTGAACCAATTAAACTGCCACCCAGACCCTAAAGTAGTTAATTATATAATTAATATCTGTGTGTAGTGTGTTTAATTATGACGTTTTACCTTAAGGTAACACTGAAAGTAAACTAAGGATCTAATTTGATCAACCCATACTGATTAGGTGGTTTATTCAATCAATGCAAGATAATATCCCCAGTGCTGTAAAATGCTCCAGTTAAATTCCGTTGTGTCTTATACCGACAAGTTCTGCCTCCCAGTTTCTTCCCCACCATGCTGGTTCACCAAAATCCAATACACTGATGCCTTCTAATCTATCCTTCCAACCTGTGTTTTCCTTGACTGTGACAGGTGGAGGATTTATTTCCAGGGTGTCCGTTTCATACCAAGCAGCATCTGCCTTAACCTTGAAATCTTCCTTATTCAAAAAACAGTGTTGTCTTAAACTCATCATTCAATAGGAGAATTGGGATTTTAACAAGGTTACCGTTTGTGCCCCTGTCCCTGTGACATCATTCTCAAGCCTTTCGTATTTAGAACTGCTAAACAAGGACCTCAAAGCAAAGCTGATTCTGATACTCACTTAGTCCCAACAGGGATTCCATTATTTACAGAGCTGATACTTCAGCGGGGGATACTTTAGTGCAATTTTTATCTTTTCAACAGTCATTTGAACCTGAAGTCTGTAAACCTTTCCCACAGGTGAACACAGATTTTGATAGATGACATTCTGTGATCAAGACTGTTGACAGTTTACTTAATCAGCACTAACTGCTTGTCATGGTTTTTTTGTTTTGTTTTGTTTTGTTTTTTTTTTTCTGTTATGCTGCTATGATTTATGAACTGTGATGCAAAGATCCAGACTGCTGGTATATCCAGAATAAGGGTTGCAAAAAAAAAAAAAAAAAGAAAAGAGAAATCCTACTGAATGGGGACTTCATCCCTTGTGATTAATGGGCCGTCTCTTCCACTTATAACCAAGGTATAGGCCTGTCCTCTGTAAGCCCAGGAAACTGTACAAGACATCAATCATTTTCAAGAAGTTAGCTGATCTATATAGTATCTTGTGTGAGCATATACGGTGAGCTTGGATATTAATACTATCCCATAATAAGGACTGGCGCGCATTTCATCTTTTAAAAAATAATTTATTGGAGTTGGAGATACAATGGGTCATTTGAAAGGTCAAAGCAGGCAATAAAGGGTCATTCCCCGGTTGTTCTGGATTTATTCGTCTGTCCTAGTGTTTACTGGAGGGTTGTTTATGTGCAACAGCAGATTTTCCTAAGGCATTCAGAGGAATTAAACCAAAAAAAAAAATATCTATCCCAATGGGTAGGTCATTTTGTGACACCCTACATAATCTTCCATGTAACCATACCAAATTTAGCCTAAGTAGTACACACGTTTTTTGTTTTCATTTTGTTGTAGTAAGCAAAACGTTGTCCTCTATAGAATGTGTACTACAAGTTGGTTATAGACATACAAAACTAGCCTGACCATATCAAGAGTTTGAAACGTGTGTGTGCCACTTGGCAGCCTCCCTGTTTTAGAATGTAATGATACCCATCTTTTCATTGCAGGAGCCAGAGTGCTAAAAACAGAACCAGCAAACAGATACAGTTAAACATGCTTGGCTTTAATTTGGTTGTCCTTTACAGTAGATTTGTACAATCTGAGGTAAAACTTTGTCAAGCAGAATTGCAGGCTATTGCTTTCATCAGTGCTCTTGGTTTCAGCTAACACAAACATTTTTATTTGACACTCGATCTTCCAGTATATTTTCATGGTCTGTAATCTGTAGTTTAGGACATGTTTGATAAAAAAAAAGTATTGATTTCAGTGTCTAATTACCATCTTCAGAACACTGCTGTTATAACTAATGCCCTGTCCCCAGAAAAGTTTCTATGTGGAGAGTGAAGTTTGAAGCCCTTCACTGGAATTCAGGTGGTAAAAGGACAAGTGTAAACATGTACTGAGATTTCTGTCTCAGTATGCGACCAATTTTAGCATGTTACACGCAGTCCAAATTAAGTAATAACTAAAATATGCAGTAATTGGAGAAGTGATTCATATAAAAAGTCCAACAGTTGAAACACACAAAGGTTCGTAGTGTAACATAAAGTGATCTATAATTGAATACATGCAAAGGATGAGCTTCTCTGCTAACTCTTTTTTGTGTGTGTTTTAGGCTGAAGAAGGAAATATAGAGTACAAGGTAAGCTATTTTTCCCATGTTTTTTTTATTTTATTTTATTTTATTTTTATTTTATTTTATTTTTAAGGACAATCTCTTTGTCAAACACAGAAAACTCAAACACTAATAGAAATGCCTACTTTGAAAATGGAGGGAGTCTGGATCACTTCTGTTAGTTCCCCCATGTTGCTGAGAGAAATTGTGTAGTTTACAGATGGGTAGTCTGGTTGAAAATTGGAAGAGATGCAAGGACAACAAACAAACCGAAATGCAAGTTTTAAGTTTATAAACCCCAACAGCTTGTGTTTTTTATTAGGCAAGTACAGTAATGAAGCATTATATAAAATTCGGACACAACGCTCAGCCTGTACGGTAATTCACCCAGCTTGAACTGAAAGCTGCATTCTTCTGGGGATTTAAATAGCAGACAATTCCTGGCACCCAAAATCCAGCTGCCTTTTTTGCAGTATTCATGGAATGAAATAAGTCATATTGCATAGCACTTTTGCCCATTCCAGGTTTTATTACAAGCATTATTAGCCACCATGTATAGGTAACAAGCTCAGACATGTCTTCTTAAACTTACTATATTATCAATGTTTATGGGCATTAAGCATTTATTATATAGTCTTATATAATGTGTGTATGTGCTTGAAAGCACATTGGTACAATTACTAATTTGTAAAACCACTGTTTTACATAAACCAGTTCAGGTGTGGTTCTGTGTGCCCAAAGAATCTGTTTACATTTGGGGAAAAAAATGTTGTCCGTTTTAAACTAGCATTCGATTATGTGGAGAAGTTGCATGCATGCAACAGATTAGATAAAAAGCACAGTGAGTAGGTCACAGTAGGCAGTTCAGTTTCCACCACAGACAAGCAGATCACCAGACCGCATGACTGTCCCATATAGGAAGGGGTAATATCTTTTCTTTATGTATGCTCATGGCTTAATAGAATACATTGTTATATTAGAAGTAAATAATAAAGATTGTTAACTTTGCTTCTTTGTGTGACGTGTTGTTTATTCTCTGTCGCCTTCGGGCAAAACCTTTAAAAACTTACAAACTTGTAGTAAAACCAGGAATGGATTAAACAGCTATGCAATGGGAGTCTTATTGCCATCCCTGGTGTTAAACAAGAGGTTATCATGTGAGACTTTGGCATATTTTGATCCTTCAGTCTAAACGTTTACTGTAGACTCCTGCCGAGGGAGCCAGTGGATAGGGTTTGGGTGAAGATGGAGTGGTTTCTATTTTTGTTTTGTATGTTTAGTTGAAGCTGGTGAACCCCACACAGTACCGCTTTGAGCACCTGGTGACGCAGATGAAGTGGCGGCTGCAGGAGGGCCGTGGGGAGGCGGTGTACCAGATCGGGGTGGAGGACAATGGCCTGCTGGTGGGCCTGTCTGAGGAGGACATGAGAGCCTCGCTCAAGACGCTCCGCAGGATGGCTGAGAAGTAAGCGTGCTGTGACTTTAAAGCACTAGGAAAGCTATGCACGTGCAGGTGTTTTTAGTTAAACATAATCTTCTCCGAACAATATGCAATACTTCTCTGTTTTAGAGTATTCTTCTCACTAGGGCTCCAGTTTCCCTCAGGTCTTTCTACTGGAATCTTTCTAACTGGAATCTGAGTGAATCGCACATCCAGCTCATGCCACTGATCTTCTCAGTTTAATAATTGAAGACACTGTTATAGTGTTCTGTACTTTGCAGCTTCGCTGGTTGTCGATGGCAACCAGAGTTGTATAACTGATACAAGAGACAAAGAGCACCTGTAGTACCAGAGTCAAGGTTTATCCTAAATGGTGGTCTCCTATAGAAAGAGTTTTTGCTTTACACACAGATACTGCTTAAACAAAAAGCCACCACACTGGAAAGATAATAGCAAACAGGTATTATCAGTGGCAGCTTTGGTAGGATGATTTAAGGTATAATAGGTGAGGAGTTGATTGTTGCCTGGCAGTGTTGTTGAAAGCTGAAGCATGTTTGATGGAATGTGTACAGAAGGATTGTAACATTTCATTGCTGTCAATATTCATTAGCACTGAATCCTAACATCTTCATTCATATTGAAAGTTTGCAGTCTTACTGAAGATAGATTTCCACATTAAAAATGTTCTGCATTTCATTCGAAAGGTGGGGGAATTCTTATATGGCTTTGAATTTGTGTATTTCCAGCCTCTGTTCCCCTGTATTTGACTGGTGAAGTTGGTTGGTCTCCATGCTCTGAATGAATTTTCTGTTAAGTGGTTGTTTAATATGAATCTGTCATCATGGCTCACCACCCTCTTTCCGCTAGAGGCACCCTGGAGCCAGTGCTTACCCAGCAGGGGGCTATAAGGCATGGAGGATCAATTTTTGTATTCACACTGCTAGTGGGTCAGATTATTGATGGGTGTGGCAAAGTGGTAATTAGTAGTAGGTGTATATCAGGTGCGGTGCAGGTGCAGTAATCCCAAGAACAAACAGACAACAAAGTACGGGTGAAATGGTTGATTTAATGATTATTAATCCAATGGTCTGATGACCAGCCAGCAAATAATAATGAAATGGCAATACACAACAGTATTGCACAGTAATCAAAAGGGTTGCAGTCTCGTAAATAATAAGCACAGTACAAACACACACAATTAGACACACACACGATCACAAGTCCAAAGTGAGTGCTGTCAGTGCTTGTGGTGAAGTACGATATAATACGTGCTATACTTGTGAACAAGTGCTGATAACAATGTTAATCGTGACTGTAGTGCAGTGTTGATCTGGTTTTGTGCTGGCCCTTGGCGACAGCTCCGGATTCGAGTTCAGCCGTCTAGTGCTATATAACAAAAACACAGACAGTTACTAAACAGACACGAAGAAACAAACAAAACACTCACAAATATTTTCCCGTCCACTTTCTCAGCGTCTCACACGGTCCGTCCAGTCTCTCAATAAAACCCAAGTGAAGGAAAAGATTTACAATTCTCTGACCCCTTTTATGCAATCATGCATGACCCCTTGGTAAACCATTACAGCTGACTATTGCCTGCAGCTGCTACCTCGTTTATCTTCCGGGTCAATACGATCCTGCAGCGGAGCCCCGTCTTTTTCCAGGCCGACTGACTTTCCGACCCAGGAAATGAACAGAGGCAACCCGTCCAAAGCCTTTCCCTTTCGCTACTTAGCGCCCTCACAGGTCGGGAGGGAGATTTACAACCAGAACTCATATTTCTGTCACAATGGGACAGATGTTTAAATACTTCATGAAACAATACTTGAGATGTAGGCTAAAATGACAATATTTGCATTCACCAGAGGTATTGGTAATTTTAGAACGACAAAAGCAAAAAAAAAAAAAAAAAAAAAAACATTCTACCCTTGTAAATTATGTAAGCCTCCCCAACTTTTTTGATAGCATTATACTAATGAATTGTAAGCATATTCAAATGAGACAATGGCAACATTCTAACACAATGAAATCTAATATGTTGCTTCTTGTTTTCTAGGGTTGGAGCTGACATCACAGTCATCAGAGAGAGAGAGGTAGACTATGACTTGGACATCCCAAGAAAAATCGCAGAGGTTTTAGTGAGGAAAGTTCCAGACGACCAGCAGGTGAGTTTCGATGTTGTTTAAGAGGAGCCAATCTTCCAAAAAAAAAAAGGTATATTCCCATATAAACAAATGCTGCATTTGATTATATGTGATTACAGACAATTTAATAAAACTGTGTAAGATGTTATTGAGCTTCTTATAATTGTTAGCATTGCAAGGTTATGAAGCTAATAAGAGGTCAGCACTCCTTTAAATTCACAAAAAGGGGTTTGGAGGGAAATGAAAATCTTGGAATATAGTATTAGTTCAGTAGACTTAGATTAGAAATGAAGAGTTATTCACTATGTACCATTGAATACAAAATAGTTATTCAACACCAGAACTCTCAACACATTCTGTATTGTGTCCTGAAAGTTAGGAAGACAGTGTTTGAAAGAAATAAGCCAGCGCTTGTGTGTTTGTGTGCAGTTCCTGGACCTGCGGGTGGCAGTGCTGGGGAACGTGGACTCAGGCAAGTCTACCCTGCTGGGCGTGCTGACGCAGGGAGAGCTGGATAACGGGCGGGGGCGGGCACGCCTCAACCTCTTCAGACACCTCCACGAGATCCAGTCTGGCAGGACCTCCAGCATCAGCTTTGAGATCATGGGCTTCAACAGCAAAGGGGAGGTATGCAGGACAGGACAGGACAGGAGAGCAGAGCAGTCTGACAATAAGCAGACATTTTCAAATAGTCTAAAGAATCTGAATGTGGCCCTGACCTTGCCTGGTCCTCTTTCCAGGTGGTAAACTACAGCGAATCACGGACAGCAGAGGAGATCTGTGAGAGTGCCTCCAAGATGATCACCTTCATCGACCTGGCTGGCCACCACAAGTACTTGAAAACAACCATCTTCGGCCTGACCAGCTACTGCCCTGACTTTGCCATGCTGGTAGTTGGTGCTAACACAGGCATAGGTAAGCGTTATTCATCAGTAGCGTTCTAGCGTGTGTTTTTTTTTTATTTTTTTAATTTTTTTGGAGTTATATTTTCCAAATTATTTTTATGTGGGGAAACCATAAAACTGGCAGTCATTCAGTTGCTTACTCAAGAATCTTCATGCACTATGACAATGCTTAAAAACTGAAGCAGCCAGACTGGAAGGAACACCATTACTGTTTTGCGCACAAGCTAGCAGCGTTCTATGGAAACTGAGCTGGTCTACGCCTACATCCTTTTCCACCGCTGACCTAGATATCAGACGTGAGTTTGGAAACGCATTCCCTCCCATCTCTGGCGCTACGGCTCCTTGAATTACAGTTCCAACTGGACAAGATAGATGCACAGTTGATAGCTGCAGTTAAATACCATTTGCTATTTGGGGACCGAGTGTAGTGCTTACAAAGTGAAAGCAGTTTGCAGAAATCATCATTTAAAAAAATAAAATCGTAAGGTCTGCAAACTTTAAAGCCTAAAATAAGCGCCATGTTTTTTTTTAGGTTTTTTTAACTACTGCATTGCATCTCAACAATCTTTGTGCCTCATTGACACCCTAATTTCTTTGATCTGTTAATTCAGATTACTTTGCCAGTACTCACTGCTGAACTTCTCTGTGATTGCTTGCCATCTCTTGGGCCAGTTCTCCCTAAAGGAATTACCAGCTGTTTGGCAATTGACCTCAGGCTCTGAAGTCCGCTGCAGTCACCCCTGGTTTTGTTTCTTCCACAATCGAATACTGCAATTCTTTGTTAGCTGGGCTTTCTGCTTACATGGCTGAAGTTAGTTTAGAAGTACATTCACCTAGTTTTATGTTTTATTTATTTATTTGCTTTTGTTTTTCTCCATTCTGTGCTGTGCCTTGGGATGACTTTCTCATGACAGGCACTGCATGAAGCCAAAGTTGTATTCTATTGAATTGTATTAAAATATTAATAAAGAGTAGCAAGGTCTAACATCTACTTTTCTGGAATATCTCCCATTTATATGACCCTTTTAAAACACAGGGTAAAGATTATAATAACAGAATTTATAATACTGTAATGCCCCATCACAAAATGTTTTGTAAAGTGGGTTGGTTTGTTTACTATACGATGCCACAGTCTGTTGACAGTACTGGCAGCTGCTCCCTCCGTACATTCCTGGGTATGTGTTGCACCCTGTTAAGACTCCATGCTGCCCTTATCTCAGCTTTAAAACCGAGAGGTATGTTAAGATAGCGCCACTGTAGATCAATGGCGTTGACACGTCAGGTTTGTTCAGGGCCCAGCTGATACTTGTGAATGTCAGGCAGTTGTTTTGGAACACTCAGCTATTACTAACTAGCACAAGACTGGAGGAGTAAACACAGCAGTGCTTCTTTCTGTTTGGATGAATTAAATAACGTTTGAAAGTGTATTTTTATTATTTAAGGTCTGCAACTTTTAGATGCAACAGAAACATATACTTTTATCCTTTTAAGTTATTCAATAAAAAACACAAATACATACAGCAAAACCCTTTTAACACTAAGACATACTGTATGCTTTTAGATTTATGTCTACAGTTCACATGATGTCACACAAGTAAGCTTCCATTGTTACAAATGATTATTACATCTAGTTTGTATCTAATATAAGATTTCTTCGCTTACCTAAACGTTTCGAAAACTCAACAAAATCATTAAGTAAGCTGTCCCATTGCAGTAACTGCTACTATAATAAATTGAGACGTTAAAACTTGCATTCTGTGTCTCTGACGGTTTCCTCCAAGACAATTATCAAAATACAGTAATCAGGTCACCCTAAATTAAAATAAACTCACTGTATTGCATTTGGTAGAGCTATGAATTAGATGATAGATGTTGTATTACGGTAGCTTTTATTTGGCAGCATTATAATAAAATCATAATAAAGTGTCTGACATTTAAATATAAATAAAAATACAAACCTAACTTTTCAGTGCTTTTCCTATTTTTTGTTGACATGTCTGGCTTGTATTACGTTTTTATGTTTTAGCTGCGAGAATCCACCTGCGTACAAAGCTATTTTAGTTTTTACCGGTAATGCAGAACACGGTACTGTGTGGTGTCTCAAATACAAAACCTTTATTTTCTTTTGAAATGAATTCAGACAATGCCTTGACTACATTAGAATAAATGTGAGTGACATGGGAAGATCACAGATTGCATGTTCATGTTTGTAATGGCCTCCCTCCCCTCCTCAGCTGGCACGACGCGAGAGCACCTGGGCCTGGCCATGGCTCTGAAGGTCCCCATCTTCATAGTGGTCAGCAAGGTGGACCTGTGCACCAAGAGCACCATCGAGCGCACGGTCAAGCAGCTGGAGAGGATCCTAAAGCAGCCCGGCTGTAACAAGGTCCCCATGCTGGTGGCCACTGCAGATGATGCCGTCACTGCCGCCCAGCAGTTTGCACAGTCCCCCAGGTGCACTCTCATTCCACTGCTCAATGATTTCTCTCATTTGTTTATTTATAGGACTGTTCACGCAACTAGGTCTGCATTTTCAAAATGTGACCTAGAAATATGGACATGCAAAAAAAAGCTTTGTAAATTCAATGAGAAGCGTTTTGACTGTTCTTCGCAATTCCAAAATAGAAACACTTGGGTGCACTGTGATTGAGCCCTCAACACAAAAGCTGTTTGATATTCATCTGTATGCTTGACACTAAGGGCCTGACGTTGAAACAAGTGCAAAGTTGTGGCAATATAAAAAAAAAAAAAGTTTTTTTTGCTATTTTTAAATGGTTTTATTCCCTTCAGGACAACTGATCAAACAAGTGTGTCTGAAACTCAATAAAGAGTATTCATTTGTGTATTGTTTGTATTCTTAGTATCACGCCGATTTTCACACTGTCCAGCGTCTCGGGTGAAAACCTGCATCTACTGAAGGTTTTCTTCAATATCATCCCACCACTGAGCAACAGCAAGGAGCAGGAGGAGCTGATGCAGCAGCTGACAGAGTTCCAGGTACAGCCTCGCCTCTCCTGTCTGCGCTCAGGGTGCCACAGCCTAGAACTGAACCTCTCACCCCTGGCCCCAGGACTCCTGCACAGCCCCCATGATGATTATTCAGAGAAGAGCTGCATTTCCATGCAAAATACCTACTCTCATAGTTTTTCATACAACAACTGCACCAGTTTCTTTTAAAAATTAAACCATGTTCTGTGCGTAATCACGTGTGCAGATTTCAACATTTCAATACCATCGTACGGTTATTACAGTAGCCTTTAGTCAGTACAGTATGTCAACATGACACTGAGATTTAAGGGTATTGATAATGAGGCCTGCCTGCCATCAAGTCTGATTTACTACCATTCTTTCTTGTTTTCAGGTTGATGAAATCTACACAGTACCTGAAGTTGGAACAGTTGTTGGGGGAACTCTCTACAGGTCAGTGTTACAAATATCAAGCTTTATTCCTGCTTGGGGGAGATGCAGGGCATATTTTGCATGATGCACTCACTGACTCATATGAACAATCAGGGAGCAGAAGAAGACTGCAAAGCTGTTTTTTTTTTTTTTTTTTTTTAGCTGTTTTTTTATGATTTTCTATAGGCTTGACAAGCATGTATAGGCAATGCTATACAATAGGAGTGATAGTCTACCGAGGAATGGCTCAGACAGCTACACAACAGGAGTAGTATTTCTGTTGCAGTTTTTAAGGTTCCCATGTTATTATGCACCCACTGGCCTTGTAAAAGCCATACCACCTCCCAAACATGCCATTTTGTCTGTAGCAATTAGGATACACAACACAGCTTTATTTGGGCTAGTTTAAGCAAATACCTGAATTTCATGTCACCCCCTAGTGGTATCTGCCGGGAAGGCGAGCGGCTGGTGGTAGGTCCCACTGATGACGGGAACTTCCTGGAGCTGAAGGTGTGCAGCATCCAGAGGAACCGCTCAGCCTGCAGGGTCCTCCGGGCCGGCCAGGCAGCCACGCTGGCACTGGGCAACTTCGACAGGTCCCTGCTGCGCAAGGTCAGACATTTATATTAAAAAAATGCACTTCAAATGTGTTCAGAGAGGGGGACCATACTGAGATACTGGGCTACATTTGAAGGTGTTTTGCTTGTCAGTAGGGTAATTTATTTTAGGGAAAGGTAAAAATGACAAGCCCTTTTTTTTCTGGCCTCCTCCAGGGCATGGTGATGGTGAGTCCTGAGATGAACCCCACGATATGCTGGATGTTCGAAGCGGAGATCGTGCTGCTGTTCCACGCCAAGACTGTCAGAAAGGGCTTCCAGGTCACTGTCCACGTGGGCAACGTCCGACAGACTGCCATTGTTGAGTGCTTACATGGAAAGGTAGGTCGCGCAGTGTGCTCGCCTCCTAGCAATGACATGGTGCCTGCCAGTGCTGGTTTCTCACTCATTCTCGTTTCACTCGTGTCACTTACACCCGCCTCATACCACCAAAGTGGAATTTGTTTTCTTCACATTGAGGCTACCACTTTCCAAAGGTAAAAGGAAAATTAAAATAGTAAAATAATCAAAATGAATACTGTCAATACAATCAGCTGTTCCTTGGGATAAGTATATTATGCCTCTTCGTTCCTTAGTTTCTTTTTGCGCTACAGTAATTGTGAGGTTTCTTTTTTTTTTTTTCTTGTTTCAGGATGAGCTGCGGACAGGGGAGAAGGCTGTAGTGTGTTTTAAGTTCATAAAGCACCCGGAGTACTTGAAAATCGGCGCCAAATTACTCTTCCGAGAGGGAGTAACGAAAGGGATCGGACACGTTGCCAGCCTGCACCCTCTCTTTATGGACCAATACAACTAGGAAGTGCAGAGAAGAGAGAGAATTGAAAAAGGGACATACAAGCTCCACCGGACCTCATCAATACCGCAGCCCTGAGCAGGTAGCCCTTTAAACCACGTTTAAACAACAGCCACAGAGTGGAGGATGAAGGATGATACTATTTTGCACAGCCCTGTATTTTAGCCTACCGAGTGTCATGCCAGTGCAGTCCTTCCATTAACTTGCTCATTGTTCAACACGGGGCACTTTAATAATGCCAGTTTCCAAATGTTTTAATCATTTTTAGCCTATTCATTTGAGTTAGGGTTGTGCGTTAAAACTGGTTTTATGTTTTGTATGAACTTAAACTTTCTGTCTCATTCTCTTTTTGAGATTTTGACTTTTTAAAATGTTATTTCTATTGAGATTTTGTCAAGCAGTCTACAAAGTGTCGAGGTGCTGCAACAAGCATCTCCTACAGCGATCCAGAGCAATACAGAACCCAGAATGCTGAATACCTATTACTCTGGTAACAACCCTGAGCTTGCTCAAAACCTCCTGGCAATGCAGATTGAAATAAGGGTTTTACTACAAAAAACAAGCAAACGTATTAACAATGTTACTGAAAAGAAGAAAAAGAAACAGTGCAAACTCAGATAAGAAGCACTACAAATTCTCATGTTACTATATATATATATATATATATATATATATATATATATATATATATATATATATATATATATATATAATGCACTTTGGCAATGGAAATCGGTATTATTGGAAACTATTGTGAAGTGTTGACATTTTAATTTTTAAAGCAATTTAGGAAGATTAACCCAGTTTTTCACAGTGTCCAGTCAAGAAGGAAAGATATCAGACGTGCTAAACAGATAGTGAGAAGTTATATATATATATATATATATATATATATAATCAGGGCTGTCACTCGATTAAAATTTTTGATTGGTTATTTTTTGGGCATTAGTTGATTAATCGGTAGATTCATCCCTGCACATTTTTAATAAAGGTAACGATCTTATAGTGGCTGTCCTGCATATTAATACATAAAAAAAATCAGTAGACTCTAAAATAACATAAGACAATGGGAATTTGGTCATTTTAAAAGCGTTTTTATTTCAGTAAATGTAGCACATTTTCACAGAACAACATCAATCCATGAAAGAGTTTAATAGCAAAATATAATGCACAAAAACTGAATTGATTTTTTTTTTTTGTACAAATCAAATTTGTGTGTGTATATATATATATATATATATATATATATATATATATATATATATATATCTGAATGCAGTTTTGTTAAATTCTCATGGGAAATAAGCTCAGCCAAATAGCAGCTTTTTAGACCTGACTGTCTGCTGAGTTAAAATATTGATTCATTTGTATGTACTTATGTCCACAGTCCAAATTCTGAGATGTTACTAGCAGCTGAAGGATTCATTGCACTGAGTTGCTTCGTTTTTTTTTGTTCATTTCCATTGTTTCAGTATGACTGCCAATGTTCTACACAGGAGATATTGTTCATTTCACTGTTGGTCAATGTGGTGAAAGGGGTAAAAATATAACCGGAGGGAGAGTTACATTTCAAAAGGTGCTATTCCTTGAAAAAACCTTTTTGTATACTTTCTGGACGTTTTCAACAATGCAGAGGAGAACAGCATCAATTCAGCACGACCTCCTCTCTTTTTTAAGCTGTTAGGTGACTGCTATATTCAGCAACATTAATTATGACTGACCGTTCTCTCTTTTTGAAAACAATGAGAATGCAGGCAAGAAGTGTATTTATAGTTTTATGCTTAAACTGTTGATTTTATATGTGTGTTTCCTGTGCAGTTACAGAAAAATGCACAACTGAACAATGTAGAACCAGTTTAAAAAAAAAATAAAAATAATGTAATCATATTTCATGTTCAACTATTTGAAAATACCTGTTTTGTGTTTTGCAAGTAGCTATTGATTTTATAAATTCTAGTCGTGTAGTAGACCCCCTGAGACTCAGCAGAGTTCACTGCAGGCTGAGTTTCACTGATGGGAAAAAAAAAAAAAAAAAAAAGATAGCTGACAGGGGGAACTCGGCTAACTATATAATATTTTAAACTCTGCGTTTGGGTGGAGTATCGCATGTTTATGTACAAATCAAATTTGTATATGTGGTGTACATAAATAAAAATAAAAAAGACTTGGTTTTAATAAGTTTTTTTTTTTTTTTTTTTTTTGTTATTTGCTTTAGTTAAGAGTTGAGTGCATTTTGATTACCTGTAAAGTCAAAATAGATGCACCAATAGATCTCTATGATCTTTTGGACCTTTCATGAGAACGGGTTGCACTGCTAATCCTGGGACATTGTTTTACATTTATTTTAGAAAAGGATTCAGTTGCAAACATCCTGAATCGGGGAGTACTGAGTACTGCATGGTGTAGCCACTGCTGACCTGTGTATTCAACAACATTCCTGTACCAGACAGGCAAATACAGTTTCCATCTGTATCATTCCAGTATCCTTCCTCATACTTGCCTGCTTTCACCTAAAGAAAGGCAGAGGTTGCAATGCTACAACAAAAAAGTGTTCTGTGTAAATGTAACAAAACAAAAGCTGATGAAACAGGTGTGAAAACATTAATTAAAAATATGCATTTTAAAATGGTATATTTTAAATATGATTTCTGGCATTTTAAATATGGGTTGTAGTGCAGTGTATTGTAATATCTGGCTCGGCACTGAAATCCCAATCCACAGCTTTACCCCAACCACACCCAGCATGTGTGACCTAGAGGCAATACTGCTTACTTGACAAAATACCTTTAGAATGCTAATAGAGCCTATTTCTAGTTCAATGTGTACAGATGAAGTTCAACTGAAATACAGACTTGTATCTTCAAACAAACATAGTGCAGTGTAAGACAGTCCTGTAGGGCCAGTTGTATAAAACACCTTGAGCTAAATTTCCCCTTAGGTTCCCCCTTAAGTGTTCCTTGACTTTTAAGGGTGTTGCAGAAACCAGCTTAACACATTAAAGTGTAATACTTAAACTTGATACTTAAGATGTTTTATGCAACCAGCCCCTGAAATGCCCTTTCTGAGTTATGACATCATTGCTGTTTATTGACAGCTACTGGCAGTTACAGACTTCTGAAAACTGCAGCCCACAGAAACAGAACATCAACGAGCATCAGGTTTCTTAACAACAGGCCCTTTTTAAACACGACCATGTCGTAAGAAGATGCAGGACTGTAAACCCAAACAACACATCATCTGAGGTGATGAAAAAACGTGAAAATGTGTAGCCGAGATGAGACATTCCTCTCGTCTCAACCACGTGGCAGGCAAACGGCACAGGCTGTATTTATTACATCAAGCTAAAAGTAGAAAATGGAAGACGTGCACTCTGAATAGTTATTGATATGATCTGGGGAGAAGGGTTAACCCTTCATCACCCTCCCTCACTTAAATATTCTTGTCTAATACACATGACTTTTTTATGACTTAGTTACAAATATGTGTATTTTCAGCAATTTAAAAGTCTAAAAATCATCTGAAGGGTTGTCGGTGGTGGGAGATGCTGAAATGTAATATGCCACAGGTTTCATATTTATTTAGCAAACATCATACATGCAATTCTACCAGTCACTGAAAATAACAGCTCTTTCAGAGAACTCTTTTTTCATCTTCATTTAAAATATAACTGGTGTAATGTAATTTTAAAGTGCTGCAATATTACCACTGCAGTGACACCTGAACACTCAACACATAGACTGCAGGACTATCGACAGAGAGAGAGAGAGCACTTTCAACTGAAAATACTTACGTCAATGCATTAACACAGCCTACACAGCCCTCAAAAAGCAAGCGGCAGCAACTGACATAAAATCAAAATCTGCATCACAAACAAGATCCTACACTTGAGTTTAAATAAACTTGACTTTAACAATAGTCAGCTTTAGACAACATAATTATCAACCCGCTCTAGAGAGATGACAGCCCACAAAGCTTTAACCACTTTGAGGAGGCAGCAACTCTTTATTGCAGTGGAAGACAAAGCAAAAGTCAACTGAACAAAAAAATGGGGGTATTCTCCTTCTCTACTTTGTATGTTTCCAGATAAATAGAAACATCTCTTGCAAGAGCCGGCAATCATTATATAAACCATATAAAAACGGTACATAGAATTTATATAGAACTGAAGGTGTTAATAACTTGTAAACACTGTCGTGCATATTAATTATCTCAATTATCTGACAGGAAATATGGTCATTGATCCTGGATCATTCTACAGGATGATTATGTACCATTTAAGAAAAAAAAAGCTAACTAAGGTGTCACAACAGTGCACTGTTGTGGGCTGATGTTACAGGCAAACACAGTGGAATTATTCTTGTGTATGCTCTGCCTGGTAGTTCTGTAGCACAAAGCCAATCCTAATTCCTCTTGAAAAAGGAGTCCAGGGTTTTGTTGGTGGCCTGCGATTTGAGTCTCTTGGGCGTAGGGGCTGGCATGTTCTTGGACTTGCTTTTCCCTCTCGAGGGGGTGGTATTGGTAGCAGCAGGTTGCAACATCGAGGTCAGAACTGGATAACTGAGTAACGGAGATGAAGAGTTTTCAGAACTGAGATTTTCATGAGCCTTGCTCTTCAAGAAAGAGGAAATACCCGATTTACTTTTGGAAGATAAAGGTGGCACGGTGGCGGCAGCAGGAAGCCTTGGTGCCGACATGGACAGCGATGATCCCGACACTTCACACCTTTCCTTCTTCCAGATGCTCTCTGAAAAAATGACTATAGCACCAGCAGGCTTCTTGACTGAACCCGTTTTCTTAGGGCTGGGGCTCGAGACAGACAGGCTGGGGTGAAGGTTTCTGTGTAGATGTGACATCACTGCTTAAAAAACTTGCAACCCCAGTAACGGATGATTAGGTGGGCTCTAAAAACTTGCTGGCAGACAGGTGAAGCAGTGTGAGTGCCAGGGACCTGACACTAAAAAAGAACATAACTGATGAATACACTGTACAAGACTTAGACAGTTAAATAGATTCAAGTTGACAATTTAATTGCTTTACCACTGAAGAGTCATATTCTGCTCCATAACGAAGCATGGTAAAATATACAGACACATTTGATAAACCTACGAATACTGAATAATACAATTTGGAAAGCAATAATTCAGTATTAAAAAAAAGAAAGATAAAAAAGAAAATCATCAAATCCTGACAGTGGTACTTAATAATGTTTAATTCTTCCCTAAATAATGCACCAAAGAGCTTCCCATTTCATTAAGAAAAAACAAAAACAGTAACATGTCTTCTAAATGATGACACTGGTGAGGAAGTAATCAGAATATAAAACCTGCTAATTATTTGTGCTCAAATACAAAGCTCTGTTATGCCTGCAGCCTGTACGCAGTCCTGCCTCCAACAAAATGGCACACATCTTCAAGCCAGAATCCAAAGAGGTTTACTTTCTTTAAAAATATATAGCAGCAATTCTTTCAAAGCCCTACCATGCCAACTAGTGGTTCCCTGCTGTGTTGAGGCTTTTGATCAGGGCCAGCCACGTGATCTTCTGCGCCTCGTAGCGTGACAGCACACAGCACCAGGAGAAGCTGCTGGCCCTGCGGTCCCCCTCCACCCGCACCCCACAGTCAGCTGCTTCAACCTGGCTTGTGATTCTGGAGAAGAGAAAGAGAACCTCTGTGTGAGAAACAAAATCCTGGGTTGGGATCAGAGCTCTGCCACATCCGTCGAGCCACCTGCAAAACCAGGCTCCCTTCATGAAGATGAAATCCTAAATACATTGAAAAATGTTAACTGTATTGGTCCAGAGATGAGAAAGAATAATCAATGCTGAAGCTGACACCTTTTATTAGACCAACATAACAGTCTAATAAAAGGCATCAACATTGGTTCTGCTAAACAATTTCCTATTGTTCTATGATGTTCTATGATGAACTGAAAAGAAAACATTTACACTATATATATATCTATATGGTGTGTGTATATATATATATATATATATTGTAACAAGGCAGGGAGGGGGGGTTAATATCCTCCCTGCCAGAAATGTGTATTTGTTTGTTTATTTATTTATTTATTTTATTATTGTTTAATTATTATTTATTGTTACATTATCACCTGCACCTGGCTACCATTGTAAATTATAGTCAGGTGCAGGGTATTTATAGAGAGCAAGCAGTCTGCTCGAGGCTGCTGCTGTGTGAAGGAGCCTGATTGAAGGTGTGCTCAATCGTAACAAAAAGGAAGGTAACTGTGTGTCCCTTTTTGTGTTACTTGTGAAAAACTGTGTGTTTTTGTTTATTTTAACAGGTAAACAGCTTAGCTGTCCTGTTTTGTAGTCAGAGTGTTTAGTCAGCGCTGCAGTTTTGTTTTCGTTTTTGTTTATTTTGTTTATTAAAAATAGCATGTCAGTACTTGAAAATTCAAGTTCTGTGCCTGGGTCTCTCATTAAAGGGGAAAAAGAACCACGGAGAGTAAACCTGGTTTACTATACATATATATTTATATATATATATAATATACACACACACACAGTCGCATACAAAAGCATTTGGGCAGTTAAAAAAAAGAGAAAGATATAAATTAAAGTAGAGATTCAGCTTTATAATAAAATAACACATTCTTAGATAACATGTATAACATGAAAAATAACATGCAAAAACTAATTCCATACTTTGACAAAAGGATTTGGGCACCCTTACATTAGTATTTTGTGCCCACCCTTTTGCTTGAATTGACAATATAACTGGCAGAAGGCACAGGTGTTGTTGTCCATCAAATCAACAGTACGAAGGTCACTCTTGAAATCAGGACTTAAAGGATGTGTTGCAGTAAGAATACCTCTGTTAAGAAAGGGGGACAAGACTAAAAGCTAACATATGCACAAGAACACAGAAATTGGACTATGGAACAATGGTCAAAGGTGCTTTGGACTGTTGATGGATGGACAATGACACCTGTGCCTTCTGCCAGTCCTTTTGTCAATTCAATGCTTGTCTTCTTTCTATTCCTTAAGGATGTTATCTTCAAGTATTGCTCATCCTTGTTAGACAGCTTTTTGTATCTTCTAGTCCTGGGTTTGTCAATTACAGATGATGTTTCTCTGTACTTGTTGATTATGTAGGTAGGGAGGGAGGCCGGACAGAGCCTGCTCCTTCTCCACTCTTGCCCCTCAATGGTGGAATGACCTACCCAAGGATATCAGGACTGCTCAGTCCCTGACCACCTTCTGGCACCTCCTCAAGACAGATCTGTTCAGACAGAATCTGTAAACCTCACCACTCTCGACTATACTAGACTATATGGCATCCAATTGTACCAGTACTTGCATCAGCTTGTACTTCCACTGAACTGCTCCATACCTTGCAGAATTCTGCTACTGCTCTTAATTGTAACTATTTCCTGTATCTTGTACTTGATTTTACTCTTATAGATATCCGTATTCATGTTTTTTGTAATTGCTCTTATTTTAAATAATTCTTATAAATTGATCGTACTTACTACGTGCTCTTAATGGACTTCACTCATGTAAACAAATATTTTTACTCTAAGTTTGACTGCGGTTAGTCGAACTTGCTCTTAATTGTAATTGATCTTATTTTCTACTGATTTTACTGTACTTTAGAACTGTGCTTGTTATATTCTGTAATGTGGTATTTTGTAATGTGATATTCTATAATGTGATGTTCTGTAATGTGATATTCTGTAATGTGATACTTTGTAGTGTGATATTTTGTAACAACTGTAAGTCACCCCGGATAAGGGAGTCTGCAAAGAAATAAATAAATAAATAAATAAATAAATAATACTAGGTTCCACTGTAAGAATGTGGAGTATTATTAGAAGCATGCTCCTATGTTACTTATGTACAGTAACAAGGAGTTTCAAACATGCCATATCACTTATTACAGTAGTGCTATACTAGGCTATCCTTCATGCTACTGTACATACAGTAGCATTGCACATTGCAGCACTATAGGTAACCAATATACACAATATCCTAGCTGCATATGTCCACTGTGTTGCTTCAGCTCAACTTTCTTGAACTAGCAGTATTCTGATATTAGTTATCTATAATACTGTATAGGCTATCCTATACAGTATTATAAGCTGATTATATATATATATATATATATATATATATATATATATATATAATCTCAGTCTGGGGATGAAAGACCGAGGTCCAAATGGTCTTAATCCCCAAAAGTTTTACATGTTCCGCAGACTAGCCGGGACATAAAATTGGTGCCTTGGTCGGTCAGTATTTCCTTGGGGATTCCCACCCGGGAGAAAACCTTCACAAGCTCATTGGCAACAGTCTTAGCAGACGCAGATCGGAGGGGAATGGCCTCTGGATAACGCGTAGCATAATCCAAAATGACCAATAGGTGTGTGTATCCTGCCGAACTCCTTTCTAGCAATCCCACTATATCCATTCCAATACGCTCCACTAGGGGCAATGGCACCAGTGGAGCTCGCAGGACGGCTCTAGGGCTAGCTTTCTGACACTCCCCACAGCGTTCGCAAAAACGCCTGACGTCACCATCCAGCCCCAGCCAATAGAACCGTGTCACGAGCCTCGCTTTGGTCTTGTCCCTTCCCAAATGACCAGATGGGAACAGCGTGAGCAAGCTGCAACAAATCCTCCTTATAGGGCTGAGGAATGAGCAACTGATGACACACTTCCCCCATCTGGGGTAATTTTTAAACACGATACAAAAGATCTCAATTAATTTCAAAGTGAGGGTACGTGGCGGCGCGTCTGGGCTCGACCACCCGACCATTAACCACCGCTGCTTGGTCAAAGAGCCTGCCCAGCGCGTCATCACGCCCTTGCTCGAGTCGGAAGTCATGGGAACAAGCTAAAAAATCAGCTCCCATGGCTTCCAGCTCGGGATCAGGTCGGTCCTGAGCGGAGGCAGCCGAACCAGACCCCTGCGCTGGCTCCGCGGCCTCCCCCCCAGACTCTTCACCAATCGCCCCCATCTGAAACTTCTCAGACTCCCTCCATTGCCAGCCCTCATTCTTAGCGGTCCGGTGTTCCCGTTTAGTTTTGCGGGGTCTAAATCTATGGCAATAACAATCCGGGTCACGAAAGGGGAAGATCTCGCCAATTACTTCCTCTTTCTTAGCCAATAAGGAGGACGGGGTCGTCACAGCAGCTAACAATGCTCAAACCTGATGCCTGATTTTAACCATTTTTATGTAAACATTAAGCTAGCTTTCTAACATTACCAGATCTTTCATCACACAGTTCTACGCCAGATTGTCACAATCAAGAGAGCTGCAAACAACACTTTACAGGCAAGGGTCTTTTATTTTCGAAAAATAATGAACAATCTTTTTTAAAAAAAAAATAAAAAATAGAAGATCCAATAACCACAGTGTCGTGCAAAAAAAAAAAGATTCAGTTTAGAACACTTCTGATTAAAAAAAAAAAAGGAAATACAAAACAAAGGACTTTTAACATGCGCATCAGATTTCAATTTCACATTATGATAATAAATAAAAATAACTATATATAATTTAATTTGTACTTACGGTTGTTCATTTTTGTTAACTAACATTTGGTGTTCAAAGCAAAGCAAACCATTTTATTTAATTTCACAAATCGTGGCTAATTTAATTACCGTTTGACTGACGCAGGACTGCCGGTGTCATGGCAAATTTCGCCCCCCTGCCAAATTTGTCGTCCCCCCCCCCCCCCCTCCCGCCGCCCCGCCCCGCCCCGCCCCGCCCCGCCCCCTCGCCCCCTCGCCCCCTCGAGTCATGTGACATGTCAGCGTTCTGTTGCTATGCGTGTCACTGCTTTTGCTCCACAGATCTTGACACTGACATTTGGAGTTCGTTGGCGCCGTCATACAATTGTAATCAAATCATTTCTCTTTTTACAATACAAATTTGTTATAATGTGTTTATTCCCCTTCAGAAAACTACATTTATCAATCTATCACTTGAGAGCGGTATATCGCTACCTCAGCACAGGTGAGTATCCTGAAAAAGCCACCAAAGAAGAGAAGAGGGGTATCAGAAAGAACGCCAGTACATTTGTTTTGAAAGGTAAAAAAAATAGAGAAATATTGAAAATTAATATTAATACATTATAAGTTATTGAAGCCGTCCTGTATTTTTGAAGATGTACATAGACATTTAAATAAATGATAAACGCGTGTGTGTGTAATATATATATATATATAATATGAAAGAAAAGGTTTAAAAGATTAAAACATCTCTCTATATATAACTAATAGCAGAAATGTGAGTACCAGAAAACAGAATTTGTATTAAAGAAGAATATATAAATATATATAAATTATGTAACTTGAGTCTAAGAAATGACCATTATAAAGGGCAGAGACAGTTTTCCACATGTCAGTATTGTCAGTGGTTCTGATTCTTTTGAATAGGTTTTAGGTCATTCTTTTTAAAAACATTCATTTAAAAACCTCCACTCATTGAAGTATTTACTGTAGTATTATCTTTCCTTTTGTTTTATCTGTCAGGTAAGTACCTGTGTGTCCCTGAGAAGACTGGAGACTGTCTGTGTAGGGTTATGACCGATGAAGAGAAGCCTGCCATTCTCAATGAAGGGGGGGTGGGGGTGGCAGAATTAGGAGTCATTTGTTTTATTGTGTTGGACAGCACACGTGGAGGGGTGATGAGGTGATGGACCACAGCCAGGCTCTGCTACGTAGACAGTACCCACAGGTGGGAGGTTTGTATGCTGTCACCAGCCTGACACAGCTGACTTCCTTCAGCTCATCGGCTCAGGGATTTGTACAGATTCTCAATGTGTCTTGCAATCACTGGGTCACGGTAAGTAACATAGGCTGTGAGGAAGGTACTTTAAATGTGTTTGACTCTTTAGGAATTAATAATAACCATGATTTCCATTCCCAGGTCATATCAATGCTGCAATACAGTGGAAAGACAGTTTGGATCGGGTGGCCACATGTACAGCAGCAGCAGGGATGTAGTGACTGTGGACTGTTTACCATCGCAAACAGCCTCACACTCTGCATGGGTGAAGATCCAGGTAAGTTATGTTATGATCAAAAGCAAATGCGTGATCATCTTTTTTCTTGTTTTGTAGATGGATCTCTTCCTCCTTTCCCGAGCTGTGAGAGAACCCCCCTCCCAGAGGTACATTTCTGTGATGTGGAGACCATACAGGATTGCACTGGAGCTGATGGTGGAATGCGGGAGCTGTGGTGAATGGTTCCATGGCCAGTGTGAAGATCTACAGCCAGATGACCTCATAAGTATGGAGGAGTGTATGTGCTCCATTTGCAGAGTTACACACATGGGTAAGTATGGTAAGTAAAGGCGTAACAGGTTTATTTTGTTTTTTACTGTATATGTTTTTTCGTACATATTATACTAACACTCCAATGTGGTAATGCCTGTCAAGCAACATTACCATAATTTACAGCTATTTACATGTGTATTGTTAATAAGACTCATTGTCTTCAGTGTTTATTTTTCATGAGCGCACAAACTACTTATTTTGAAGAATTTATTTTTTTCAGCAGACCCTGATTCTGTATTGATACCTTTTTATTTGGAGAAATATTGCAGATGCTTTTGCACTTTCATTTTTAACTGGTATGGTAGTCTTAGTTTCTGAGCTACTGAATTACTGCCTGACTTGAGTATTTCCAGGGCAGAGATATCAAAAGTAAACTGGATGTCAGTTCTAACACCCACCTTGCTTAATGTAGTTATATTGAACCAGCTGGGGAGAGGCTGATTCACTGTATTGAAGTGAAATTGTGCCAAATAAGGTGGGTGTAACATAGATGTAATTCTGAAGTAATAAACAACTTCACATTTTACGTGTACATGTTTCAGACATTAATGCTTCAATTTCAAATTCGATTTCCAATCCTATTTACTGATATTAGACAATGACATACTATAAAAGTTAAGAGTATGAAATGTCCATATGATTTAGTGATAACATGTTTCTATAAATTGGTGATGTCATTTTTAGACAGGCAGCCTCTTTAAAGTCCTTCTTTTTTGTGGGTTATGTGAGAAGGCATTTTAAAGTTCTGTTAAACCTGCTACTAACACCCTACTCAATAGGTCAGGACCCTGACATGGTGAGGGGGCTTTTTACCAAAGCTGACCTGCAGTATAGTGTTTTTTTTTTTTCACTAATGCTTACACATTAAGTCCTGGATAGCACGTTACAATGGAAAATATGCAATCTGATCATGTACTTGTTTTATTGTGAAGAATACAGAAAATAAAGTTTGCTACATTTTTCAACAGGTGCCTTTTTTGTGAATGTCTTTCTGGTTTGGACAACTACACCTGATACACAACTCACTAAAATGATTGAGTGCAGATTTCTGCTCGCCCTGCAGTGCTCTGTTAAGGGTTCATCAGCACTAAGACTGGACAACTCGGATCTACATTGACTTCTACTCTAGCATTTACACAAATCTGACTTCCTGTATGCTTCATTAGTTAAGAGCCTGAATTATACACACTAAAGTCAGGGACAATATGTAGTGGTTAACAATCATATTGCTTCTAGTTCCAAATTTGTACTTTTGAGTGTTTGAAGTTATGGAAGAAACCTTAAGAAATCTTATTTGATAGCATATGATATAATTTGGCTTCATACATATTTAACAAATGCATATACAGTATTACCGATAACAAAGGAACAACAACCAATCTGCAGACCTGCTTTGAGAAATGACAGGCTCCATTCCTGGATGATGCCAATGATTTGACAAACACTGTAGGAAGTGGCAACACATACAATGAGGGTGTATTACTTCATTTTTTAATGACAAGTTATATGGTTAAACTAAGAGAAATGTGTTTGCAGATTTAGTGCAAGACCATGCATGAATAATGCTAAAGATTAAATCTTGACCTGTTCATTCCTTTAATTTTTGACATTCCCTAAATATTTCTCACAATATACACTGAAGCTACTGTATAACCTATATTAATCATACTGCCTTATTGGTGTAAATAACAATATTTGTTGATCACAGACTTACTGGCACATTTTCAATTAAAGTCTGTGTAAGTTAAGGTTAGTCTTAATTGAGCTAGTCACTATTAACACTATTCATCAATTAGAAACCACTACTTATCAATTTAGCAATATTATAAATAATAAAAAAAAAAAAAAACATTAGCTGTAAAACACACACAGAAACTGAAGCAAAGTAGTTTGTGCACTCAGCACAGCATGGTCAAAACAAAGGAGTTGGATCCAGATGTGAGAAAAGCACTTGTTACAGTAACTACTACAGCAGAAGGGGAATCGATAAAGAGCGTTGTGGGGAAAAAATCGTAATACAAAAATCCACAATAATCAGGAAGTATTTGAAGACTAATTCAACTGAAAGGATGGAAAGAAATGGACGTCCCAGGAAAAGTACGACTATAGCATAAATAATTGTTTGAGCTCCTCGCAAAAATACACCATTAACAGCCAAGGATTTAAAGAAACATCTGGTATAGCAGTGTATGAAATAACTATACAAAGTCATCTAAACACAAAAGGCTTATACGCGACCTTAATGGTAACCACATTTCACAACAATTAAAAAAAAAAAAAAAAAAAAAAGCGTCTTGAATGATCTTTAGTTAAGGGTGTCAATAATTTTGTTTGCAACTGTATGTGTAATCATGACAACTCCCTCATTGTGATAAGTATAGCAAGACTATAAACATCAACATGACTACCCACAAATGTGCAGAAATTATTACCAGACTATACTTCTAACTTATTGTTTGTTATAAACATTTTTTTTTATTTGAAAAGTTACCATTGTAATATAACGTTTGCGTTACAGTTGTGATCATTTAAGCTGTTCAACATTATTATTATTATTATTATTATTATTATTATTTATTTATTAGTATATATATATATATATATATATATATATATATATATATATATATATATATATGTGTGTGTGTGTGTGAAATTAAACAATATTGAATGTATTTTATATTTACTGTAAAAGCTCTTATGTAATCACGTGAAGAGCAATCAAATAAAATACAACTATTTATGATACAAACATTGTTAAATATTAAAAATAAATATAATAATACGAATAAATGTAAAAAAAAAAACCACGCAAACGTAATTTTCAGTAAGTAAAACAAGAGCAATCAAATAAAATACAACCATTTATGATACAAAAAAACATTGATACAAAAAAATAAATATAATACGAATAAATGCCAATAAAAAAGCAAACGTAACTTTCAGTAAGTAAAATGCCAATGTTTTACCCTATCCTCTCCGCATCACGAAACCTAATCGTCACGTGACTCGTGCGCTAATATGTCACATGACTCAGGGGGGTACAAATTTGGCAGGGGGGCGAAATTTGCCATGACACCCCCAGCCACTCGTTTTTATGGTATCACACTGCACTGACATTTGCTAGTCTATCAGGCTTTGTTGAGCTGACAGACGTGCTGTAGCCTAAACAAATAATCAGAATGAAAACAGATAGGTAACCGAACTCAGGAATTAAAACAGTTTTGCCGTTTCTCTCTCAGCAGCGTCCAGAACTGTTTTCATTCTGATTTATTTCTTTAGTTATTCAATTAATAATAGGTTGTACATTTACCACTCCATCTCCAAGACCTGGATGGACTTGGTTACTGTCCCTTGATGAAGCTGGCTGCACAATCCATAAAAAATGATAAACTTATTAGTAGGCTGGCCACTGGAGAGGTCAGCTGGCAGTAAGATATGTCGAGAGGCGAGTGCATTCTACGTAAATACATAGGCTATTCATTACATAGGCTAGTAGATGTCCTCTACCCCATCTATGTGTGTAGTAGCTAGGCTACATAGCATATACAGTAATCATAGCCTACATGTTACAATTATCTATGTGTGGGGTTGAGCGAGTGCAGCTTGCTTATGTATTCTCATTGAGAAAAGAAAAATCAGCGCCGCCCGTACCACGTCTGCCCCGCGTCCTGTGTGAACACACAGATAGACTATAACGGGAAGCGAAAAATATAACAATATTGCAATTTCTTTATTTCTTACACGTTTCAGTGTGAACGATCCTAACGCAGTGGCTAAGCAACTGCCTGGCAGAAATCTGGGGGGGGGGGGGCACGTGACCAGGCATGCCCCCCCACGCTTCGCCACTGCTCCCGGCTTCAACCATCCCCGGGCGTAATCCTGCAAGTGGTGTGCGATGGCCCTGGGGTGTTCCTCCACAGAGAAGCTCTCCTCCCTGAATTTGCGGCGGTAGCCCTCCGGAGTCGCACCCACGCAGTTGAGGATGGCAGCTTTCAGCGTGGGGTACTCCATCCTTGCCACCAGATCCAGGGTTCTTGCTGCCACCTGCGCCTCCTCCGTAAAGCTGGGGCAGGAGGTAGCTAGCCCAATGCTCTCGGGCCCATCCGGCAGAAATCGCCATGGCCTCGAACACCTCCAGGTATACGTCCGGCCGATCCTCTGCCGTCATTTTTGTTGGCCGCTGTAGCATTGGGTCGGGCGCAGCAGCTCTTACACTCCCCTGCCCTATCTCAGTCAGGGTTTGGTGCAGGAGGTCCATCATTGCGGCGAATTGCTGCGGGTCCATTCTGCCTCCCTCGGCTATTGTACTGCTCTGGTTGGGCAGTGCCAGTGAATCCCACATGTAACACCACGTGTGGAAGGGTGGTGGGCAATTCACTGACACACATGGGAGACAGAAGTTTTATTTGGAAACACCGCACTGGTGCCCAGTTTTATTATTTTGGCTATTTTGTCTTTTAGCCCGCAGAGGGTGCTGTTGTCCATGGCCTGGGTACCGACAACTGTACACAGGACCACAGGAATACCAATACTGGTAAACAGTAGACACACTCGCACACTCACAGGTGCTCAAAATAATAATGAAAACAAAAGGCGAAATGAAAAGGGAAAATAAAACACAATAATAAAACTACAAAATAAAGGTTCTGTTTATGCAGTGCCCCCACTGCTGCTAAGCCGGTCAGTACAGGCCTCCGACCTACGCTCAGCTATTTCTATACACTGGGGTGGCCAGAGTTCCCCGTATAACTACACAGGTCCCCTCGGGTACGGAAATATTTATTTTACTTTGTAAATTATTTTAAGACAGGCTGTCTCCCTCAGCCGGGCTTGCCTGGTCCTTGTTTTACACTGGCGTCTTCTGCCAGCGTCATTGTATATTTCCGAACACGGCCCCCCGAATGCACAACCAAGCGCAGTTCTTATAAGGCCGAACAATCTCCCAAGGCCCACCTCTCAGCCACTCAGAGAGGGAAAGCCAATACACCCTCTTCCCCACCTCTCCGTGTCATCGCCATGACTGACAGGCAGATCCTACGAGACTGCTGCCCTCTTCCAAAAGTACCACGCTTATGCCAGATAGTCAATCCAGCTCTTCCCTGTTACAATTACATAAAGCAGCAAGGCATATTTGGAAGTAGAATTTGAATGTGCACTGGTCTTAACTGCAACACACAATTATCAGCTTATTACAAATGGATGTTACTTTAAGGAGAAAATACATTTCTTCAGTGTATTTTTGTTAATGTCTCTGTATAAACTTAAAGATTAATAAATAAATCTCAATTACCATCTTTAAAATGTGACTATGTATGGGGGAGAGAGACCTTTACATGCAATTGGAAAAGAGTTCCAGTATCTATAAAGCTCTGCTAAAATAAATAAATTACAGTAGCACACTCATTTTATTTTATTGTGAATCCTTAAACTCTACAAGTGATCTTATAATTACTATACAAAAAAAGCACCAAAAAAAATAAAATATACATTTGTGGAAACATTGTTTGATATTTAAGGTCTACACTGCTCCAAAGAATTAATGATATTCATGGATGTGCATATTAAACAACACAAATCCACAAATGTAATTTTAATCTAATGTCTAGAGGGGATTAGTAACTTAATATACACATTTATGGATATACTTTAATAGCTTGGAGCAGCAAATAAACCTATAGTGCAGTGAAACTTTATCGAAGTAATATAAACTTTGCTACAATAATCAATAGAATGTATTGCTTGATAAAAGAATGGATACGGTACGACTTATGGGCGTAAGGTTTTCACTGAAGAGGACCAATAGCTTTTATTTAAAGGCAAAATCTGACACCCATTGCGAGATCTCCAATATGTGCCAGCTGCAGTTAAATATATTGTCCTGCACTTGGAGGTGGTATCAGTAAAGAGGTACAGAGCTAATGTTTCAGGGGCTGGTAGGCTGATGTGTCAGTTTTTTTCTTAAATGCTGTCAGCAGGAGGATTTTCATAAATGCAGTCAATGCAGTGTTTATTTCCAAAGATACACAATGTTTAAGTTGATCAATTTTAGCTGTTTTCCCACATTTACTACTGACTCTGCACATGCTCAGTAAGTTTTAGTGTCTGCAGGGATAGCAAGAAGAATTCCACAGCAGTATGAGCCTTTCTAGATTTCACTGGTCAAAGATTTTTCACAAGGCCCACCCACGATATTTGTGTCTACTGCTCACCTATTTAAGCTCAACCGAGACAAATTATCTCCATAAAACCAGGAGTGTATCCATCCATGTAGAGCACTATTAAAAGGTAATAGAGAACTGTTGATCTTACAGTATCGTTTGGCTCATGAAGATATGTATACCTTTTATGTTAGTTGTATTGCTAGATACAGTAACAGCAGTTTCATTAAACAGAGTGAACTTTTATTTGGCCTATGACTCCAATATTCTCATATTGTACACAAGAGCCATTTTTTGGAAAAGACTTCACCTTCATATTACAGGTAAAAATATATGAACACTTTTAGTTCGAAGCATATACCATACATTCTGACTGTTGTTAAACCACTGTTATCAACAATTTAAATCATAATTTTATCCAAAAAAAAAGTACAAGTGCTTTTTTTTTCACTTGTGAATGTCTATTAATAAAATACAACATGAAGCCATTAGTAAACTGAAGCCCTATCAACCATGCTTTTATTGAGTAAAAAATAAAACTTCTGTATTTTACTCCTATAAAAAAACAAATACTAGAGATAGTATCAATACACCTTTCTTACAGACCAAATGACTTTGACCAGCCAAGCATTGCATTGAAGACATTAATCAGGTCCACAAACAGCCCTGCTGTTCATGTCTGGCCTTCAAATCACAATACCACCATATAAAGCAAGCCTGGTACAATATGTTATATATTATATATATATATATATATATATATATATATATATATATATATATATATATATATATATATATATTTATTTATTACTAACACTTTCTACACAAAAGCAATATCTTAAAGTTCTATATTACTCTCAATGCTGCAGCAAACAGTTCGAATATACATAACTGGTGACATGAGAGGTGTGGTGCTGCCATTTTTCAATAAAAAGCCACCCGTCTGAATTTGGTCTTTTGTTTAAATCCCTTTTTTTTTTTTTTACCTCACACCACAGCAGCAACAGTATCAGTCTGTGGAACAGACCTTCACATTACAAAAAAGCAAAAGCATTGTTCCTTCATTTAGTGTTTTCTTCATACGAGCGGCTTTCTTCATTCTAAAAGACTTGGACGATATATAGTTATTTTATTTTTTAATTTCAGCTGCCGTGTCACAGGCAGATTAAAAGGGTTTGAGGGTTTACTCCAGAACCTTTATGCTAGGCTCCTTTGTCTTGGTTTGATTCTTGGATACAACTAAGGAGAAAAATAAAAGAAATATACATTAGTAAACTACACAAGAAAATAATACAATTACAATAGAAACAGAATTCTGCAAATAAAAGGCATTCCGTTAAGGTTATTGGATTAAAACCTTAATTGGCAATAGAGATACTTTACCCCAACCCCCGATCTGTAGAAATCTATTTAACTGAACACACTGGCATTTAAATTGTGAGGAAGTCTTTCCTTCAGATATACATATTTCTATTTAAAATTCCCAGTTCCTTGAAACAGCATCATTGCTTCTAAAAGCTATTTCACAGTGCTCATAATGCTATTGAAAAGCCTCCATCTGCTCCATCCAGAGGCCATGAAGTTAAAGTGCAGTTCAGTTAAACTGCTCAGTAGGCTCACTCACCCCTAGCAGGTTGCGGGGGACGTATCCCTCTTGGTCTCCGAGCCGCACCCACCACCACTCGACCTCATCCTCATCCTCGCGCCGCACAGTCGTCATGCAGTCCCCCTCTCTGAACACGAGCTCGTCATCGTTGTCAGCCTCGTAGTTCCACAGCCCGTACACCACCCCTCTGTTCATGATGCCCATCTTCTCCTGGACACCTACCCAGCAACCACAACACAGGTACTTAAAACAAGAATACTGTGCAACATCTCATTCACTGGACCTCTACTTTTAAATATATTCCTATTCGTTTAGTACATTTAAAAAAAAAAACAACATGAAGAATGAATAGAAGGTGTTTGCAAGACTGGGTTCAGATATTTCTCAGGGTTTGGGGATTGGTTAGATTTAGGCATACTGTGGCTGTGGTAAATTCAGGGTACATTGTTTCTAAATGTTTCCTCAATATGTGTGCACAGGTCAGTCTTAGTATATCCTTGGACCATCCTTAATTCATTAATTACAGTCAATTGTCAACAGATGTCATTGCTACAAATGAATCTGTTCCCCATAGAAACAGGGCTAATATCTCTTTGTTCTGAGCTGAAAGCAAATTCCAGGAAAAACTCTATGCGGAGGTTTTTTAGTCAATGTTGCTACATGCAGAAAACCCAGTACCTACCATAGAGGAACTGCGAGCACTGGGTGTACCCTTCCTCCATCTCCTCACACTTATCAGCAGCTGTCTGCATGTCGCTGTACGTCATTGCAAACACAGCTGCCCCAGACTCCACGAGAAACTTGCAGACCTGGACGTTATTGCAAGAGGCAGCACAGTGTAAGGGGGTCCTGCAGAGTTGAGAAAAAAAATATTTTAAATGTAACAGTCAGCAGCCAGACAGACAAAAATCAAGTGGAAGATACAGGGATATTATCCTAGATATTTTTCTATTAGGTACCCCTATCTATATTTCAAATTGTCTAAAGAGCAAGAAATGTATAAATAATAAAGCAAAGATTTTACAAAATGCAATGCCTGCGTTCTATAAAAGACCCACTGTAGCCATTCTGTACAGTAGGTCAGTCTATGACACTATTATTTTGTCACACTGATGAACACTTTCAGTTACTCCCAAGGGGTCCCTTTGGCCCTACTTCCCCAGATGTTCACAAATTTTGAGACTGCATGTATTTTGATTACAGGCAGCTCTTTTTTGTGACATGCATCAATAGTATCCTGAACTAGTGAGTGAGGATTTGTTAATTTACAACAGCACAGACCAGGACTGCCGAAAGCATTGAAAACAGCTAGGAATCTAAGGGAGATGCCATTGAAATTTAACTCACCAACCATCGCTGTCGGCAGCGTTAACGTTCACCCCGAACTGGACAAGGAACTTGACGATTTCGGTGTGGCCCGCACACACTGCATTGTGAAGAGCTGTGATGCCTTCGTCATTTGGCTGGCTTGGGTCATCCACCTGAGGAAACAATGGTCAAAGTGACAGCTATTAGTGTTTGTGTCTCTATGCATACATGAGGTCACATTCTGGCCTCTGAAAAGATGTTGGTATCAGCCCCTATTCGGGGATTAAAGATACAGAGTTAAAAACAGAGTTTGAAAATTGCCTAATGCACCAATTAAACTTTTCAGGATTTACTGAAACAAAACTGTTTAAAACATTATTTCTAAAATGAACTTAGTTAGCCATGTTTTAGTTAAGAAGGTGAATCGGTTACCTCATATATTATTCTCTGCACCAGGTCAAATTCTCCCTCCAGAGAAGAGTCGAGCAGAAGAGCGAGTGGGTTGAATTTTACACGCATCCCGTGGTCTATCCTCTCTGAGCCTGTCTTCCTCAGGTTTGTCCTCTTACCCTAAATAGAAGCAAATCAGAGTTAGAGAGAGGAGAAACAGAAAATGATAAAACACAAACACATCAGTCCTAGAATGAAGTTACCGGCACAACAGATTTGAGAATTTGCATTGTTACAGTACATGTAGTTGGGATTAAACAAAAACTGCAACCATGATAACACAGCAACTTTCAAGGGTCTAACCACAGACTAGATGAACTGATTAAAGCACAGAATCACTTTTAAATCACTATAAACTGTGGACTTTGATCATTACTCAAACTAATTAATCTTCAAGTTCAAAAAGACTAATCATTCGTAATAATAAAGTAAACTGATTTTGTTTAGTTCTTTCATCATGTAACAATAATTTAATCAAATTAACCTCAGGACAGCTATAACAAATGTTACAATTCTACACTAGTAGTGTTTCAGAAAAATCTTGTTCAAAGAAACAGGTCAACTTCAACACACACACACACACACACACACACACACACACACACACACACACACATATAATTTTTTTTTTAAATAAATGTTTATTAAAATCAACAAATAACCAAAGAGTGACCCATTTAACAAGGCTACTTCAAAGAAAAGGAAAGCCACTGAAATAGCTGGATGTTCAAATTGCTGCCAACGTACCGGTGGAAGCGAGACCTGGCCTGTGATCTCAGGGGGGCGCATGCTGAAGGTGTCCTCTCCGAGGTTCTCCTGCTCCCCTGTGGTAGGGTAGGGAGGAGGAGGGTACGATGGGTACTCCTCCACCACCAGAGGCAGCGGGTCACTGGGGTCATGCTCTTCCTCTGGAGGGCTCAAGGATTCCTGCAGTCCTTCAAGGATGGGCGCAGGGTGGGAGGGTGGAGGGGGCACAAACTGATCCTGCTGTTCTATTATCATGTCATCTTCTGATGTGACATTTGCAGGCAATGTTTCCGCTTCAGGGCCCTCTCTGTCCTTCATGCTAGCTGCTGCTTCTTCGTGTGGCCCATTTTCCTCCTCTGCTGCTGGATTCGGCTGATAGAAAGGGGTAGAACCTGTTGTCCCCATGGCTGGCAAGGTAGCCTTCTGGTACAGCAGCTTTTGGATGTTAGGGCCGTTGGGGCCCTCGGGCTCTGTGATGGAGCTGCGCTTTTTCAGGGGCCGAGGCGCATTGTACAGCTTCTTTCTGAGAGCATCCAGTTCCATTTCGCTTTGGTGCCGGTACGGGTTAGAAATGAAGGGAAGCAGCTTGGTGGGGCTCAAGGGCCGAGGGATTCGCTCTGTTTCCTGAGGCTCAGACCCAGAGCTGATCACTCCCTGCTCTGGTTCAGAATCAGACCGGTCCAGGTGGGCGTTTTCAGAGAGTTGCTGGGAGTTGCTGGTTCCTGCGATTACAGGTTTACCATATACTATATAAATAAATTAAAAGACAAAAAACAAATTAGCTAAATAAATTACTAAAATAACCTCTTTCTAAAACACAGAATTTAATAATTTAGACAAACAACCAGTTGGTTAAATTTGACAATTCTACACATTCTAACATATGACCTAAGACGAGACAAATTTCATTTTAAATGAAGCAAAGCATTCTTCTTGTTTTGCCTCTATTTCTACCGCAAGGTCAGCATGCATTCAAGTACACACGCTCACCGCTAGTGAAGGGTGTCCCTCGCGTCTGTGTACGGGTCAGTGCGCTTTGCACTGCTTGCTGGAAGTTTTTGCCCGGGGTCTGTTGCTTTGTGTACATGGAATAAATAGAGCTGGCTGCCACGGTCTGTGGTTTGTGAAAGGACTGGGATGGTGCCTCCTTAGCTGGTGGCTGTGGGGTGAAGGGGTGCACAGTAGCAGCTGGGGGGGTCTCCTGTTTGGAAGGCAGTGGGAGGGTGTGGCTTTGACCGGTGGCTGGCAGGGGGTCGGGTACAGAGATTCTTTGCTGGATCTGCTGAGAGGAATGCTGTGCCAAGGGCTGCGACTGCTGGTTTACCGGCTTGGTTTTGCCAGGAAAAGTCCCTGTAACCAAAACAGGCTTCTGTGAACCCTCCAGTCTATTGTCAGCAGTTAGAGGCTGGCTTGACGGATTGATGAAAGACAGGTTGATTTTATTGGGCTTGCTGGGGACAGGGGGTGGGATTTTCACTGGATTCCTGGGAGCATTCTGGGAGAGCATATAAAAAAAAAAAAAGTTAATATAAAATGTACATTATCTACAGGTGTCTAGCATTTCCTAGATTAACCAAAGTAATATTTCCCCAAATTAGCCAAAAGGCAAGCACATTTTTTTTCTTCTTGTAAAGTGTATTCTTCTTGAATTGGATCTTTTTTTATTCCCACTCAACAGTGAGCTCACAGGTCAGCAGGCTACACCAAGATCCAGCTGTTTTACAAACAATCACCACCACCTCATCCATGAGGATGATCTGCCATTATGTTTCCAATGTTGTATTGTGCTCTCTGGTATTGTGTACCTGTGCATCACGCAGCAGATCCTCGCTGCTCTGGTTTTTCCGGAGACCACCTGTGGACGTTATGCCAGTGGACGGATCTGTGGATTCATACATGGAGAAAGGACGCACCTTCTTGTCTTTTTCTCTCAACATTATGTCCATGTCACCTGTTAAAGGAAGACAGGCCTTTATCAGACATGACCAATAAAATAACTTGACCAAAACTTTCACACAGGGAATGTGTAAAAAAACGACAAATAAAAACTCCACAGGTCCAAGATCAGCATCTTGAAAGGAAATCACTCAGCACCAAGTACAAGTGCTTTCACTAGGGGACCTGTTAAACACATTAATGGGATACACACATCACAGTAGAGATCATTAGTGGGTGTCATTAATATTCCAATTTGTAGTTGTGTGTACCATATCGAGAAGTGCCCTTACCCTGTTCTGCAGTGCTGTAGGTGCCTGTCCTAGGCAGAGTGGCGGCCGAGCCATGGTTCGCAGAGGGGTCTACATTACTCCAGTCAGTGCTGCCCTGAGGTGGCCTGGGAGCCTGGATTCCTGAACCTATTAAAACAAAATTTAAACATTAGCACCACAAAATATGTTTCAACTTTTTCATTTAGCATTCTCCTATTGGTAACTGCTCCCCTATTTACAGTTACATCATTTACAGCTTTAACAGCCAAGAGCCTTCAAAATCCAAGCTTGTAGTCCGAGATCAAAGGGGTTGGCATGAAGTTTATCAAGCTTTTCTTTATAAGGGTAAGTGTTGATGTAAATACAAATCACTTCAACTGTAATACCTTTACAATAAACAAATAAAACCAAGTGAATTGAATTAATTAATTCAATTCCAGTTTTTTTTTTAGGTGCAATGTCTGAGCCAATCGGACAGAAATATCTCAATATGTACCTTGTCTCTTAGCCTGTAGTTCTTTTAGTGGCTTTAGTAAGAACAGCTCTTCTATAAATGCACACAGTAAAATCAAACAAAGACATTTTTAATAATCTAAAAACTTAAAACATAATAAAACAAATACCACACACTCACATACAATTAAACCGTCATTATTAAAAGAAACTGCTTTCCTAAGTTCCAAACTAACAGGGTGTCAAATAAGTTAGCAGTAAGGACATATAAACACGGCTGTTTTTGGATTGTTTTGTTTATCTTTTCAATGAATTTCAGAATGCGGTGAAGAAAACTTCCACCCACAAAGCATACTTGCAAAACCTGGGACATTTAATATCATACAGTAAGGAGATTTTAAAAATGATCTATTTCTTAAGAACAAACATTACTATTTTGGTTATTAATGCAATATATATCTGAGAACTGGGTCAGGCATTTATCAATTATCAGAAAGATAGAAGCTAGAATGAACCTGGTCAGATGTATTCAACCAAGCAGCAACCTCTGTTAGAAAGTTAGTTTCAAGGACGAGAATGTAAGCCAGGAGGAAAGTAATCATGCAACACAGCACAGCACTGCACTGCACCACTACAAGAGATCCTGCTCACTGGAAAGCAGGGGCTGCCTGCTGCACTACCTTCTGAACTCAGAGTCATGTCCAAGCTGGATTCTGCCCAGGGCCTTGACAGTGCCCGGGCAAGCTTTTTACCTGCTTATAGAAAATAAAAAGGCTACTGTAACACATTCTAGGCTGCTAATGGACAGCAAATTCTGATCCTGCCAAGTATTTACTTATTTTTTATATATATAAAAGAGCAAGGATTAGCTGTAGCATTTCTTGAGTTTTACCTAAAGATCATTGCTTATGGGCACAGAATGTAACGTTTTTGTAAATTTGATTTCAATAGAAGCTTTAAAAAAAATAGTACCTCCAGCAGTTTTCACAGCTCTTCCCATTGGAAGCGTCTGTGTTTTCAGGGGACTGTCTTGCACAGGCAGAGTGGACGTGCCATCAGGGTAGGCTGGCTTGACCAGGAGCTCACGTCTGGAGGGGCCGCACAGCACAGTGGAGGACTGGATGTACGGACCGACCGCGGCCACCCTGCTTTGGGATGAACCTGTCTGCTGAGATGCAGTGCTGTCAGGTGTAATCTAAAAACAGACAAAAAAAGTTAGATTTCATTAGTTAGATTAATAAGAATGTCTGTTATTCACTTGATATTAAAAGCAGCCATTTTCTACACATCAAGAAGGACCATGCAAGGTGGCTTAAAGAGGATTGAAAGAACACTATTTCAGAACGGATGTATTTTATTTTAGTTAAAACTGGGTAGGATGTGCAAAAATTGGGATTTAACCTTTGATTTAAAAAGAGCAATTTCAATATTTGGCCACATTGTGGTGATGTGTTTGTCAAAAATCCTAGAACTATATTCAAGTTTGTGTAGACCTCAAAACAGTCATTTACTATTCAAATATATGCAGATATTACAGAAATAATAATGATAGAAACTGCTGCAGCACAAACAGAGAACAAAACATTATCAATAACAGGCAGATTGCATTGCAGATCTTTCAGAAGCAAGACTGGTCTATGTTTTTCCAATCAACATCCTATAATATATTTATAGGTCTTTATTTGGGTATGCCAAAAATGCATCTATACTAAATGGGACATGGTTAAGGGAACAGATTTATGTTCTCCTTTGTTAGATAACAAAAAATGCATGTAACCATTAAAATAAATCTATAAAAATGTATAATACACACATTCATACCCTTTGTGGGGATTGTATATTGAAGTACTTCAGACATTAATTTCCATAGAGGAAAAACAATTACCTTCTTTGTAAAATATTGGTTTTGGTTTTCTTTTGTAGAATTCTCTTTACCAGGAAAGACAGTCTTAAGAAAAAAAGGAGACAAAAAAAATGAATCTGACCTTGCATATCAAAACTACAGAACTACAGTTAGTTGCAGTGGGAGGCACCACTAAATTGTCTAAGGAATACAATACAGCATTAAGAAACTGAACTTTGATTTATTTGGGTATGGGTAAACAACTTATCCTGGCAACCCTGGCTGCTTTAGAAAAACCGACCAATCTGGCAGTGCAAGGTGAAATCTGTCGATTCCCTTCTACAGCAGTGATAAATGACCTGCTTCATTAAGATTCTGGTCAGAAGAACATTGAAATTACATAGCTGTAAATAAAACAAATGTGAATTACTTCAGCCAGGAAAAATGCAACACCTTTTATATCACATACCCAAAAACCTTTTCATCTATATGCATTAAAGTCTTTAAAAGAGATGTAGCCTACTCTCTCGTGTCTTGAATACATATTTCAGAACAAGTTTAAGGGCTGCTGTACACCCGGAGCACTGCTTTTCATCACAATGATAATGTGATTCCTGAAACCTAGAATTACTTTTTTGTTCTTCATTTATTATCCCCATTACTTTCAACTCCACAGTTGTGTAATTCCAATACAAAAAAAGTGGCTCTGACCTGGAGCATTTACAATGCATAAAAATGTTGTTCCTATCTCAAGAGATACAGTGAGAAAAGACTTACTAAAATATATATCTATAAAAAAAATGGAGGGGAGTTCTACTGCTTTGTCTGTTGCCGTGTAACAATGTAATGTCATTAAGAATGACTCATAAAAAACACATCAGCATGTTTAGTTACTGTTAAATATACAAACAGTTTATTTCAAAAGGGAGTCTGTTTTGTTGCAGCAGTTTCCAAGAAGAAAACAGTTAAAGTGTTAAAATCGATGTTCAATTTAACCCAACTAGCCCACTACAAACACACACACTACAGATATTCTTTCGCCTTCAGCTAGTACTTTACTCACTGGCACATTCTCCTTATGCTGCAGGGCTGCCTTCTTCTTCCACAGGCGATCTCGCAGCTCGTTCACACGCTTGTCCATCACTACCACCTCCGTGTTGCGCTTGTTCAAACATTCCCTCTGCTGCTGCAGCTTTGCATTCTGTTCCTGGTTCAGTTTGTTCCTTAGCTGGGGGCACAAATTAAAAGTTTCAGTATAAAGTCACTTCATGGCAACACTGAGTCATTTCTGAGTGCAGCGTTTCTCAGTCTTTGGTTAGGGTGCACACCCTGGCATTACAGGCTGGAGACCCACAGTAAGAGAAGTATTATACATTTTTAGGATATGGCTCTTGACTGAATAAGGAAGTAGCTCTGAAAGAGCAAGGTCATTTCATGAGCACACAGTACAGCCCAGTATTGTTTCCAATAAAAAGGCAATGGGAATGCAGTAAACAACTGGGTTTAAAAGAGAACCAGGTTCTAAAATAATTATTTAACACATCCTAATTCATTATGCTTGTAAACTACAGGGTTTAATTAAATTCTTCACACTGCACATTTAGCTTACAATTTAGCACTGCAGCAAATCCCTTTTTGATCAAATGGAAAATGATCCCTGGGTTAATCTTAAAACTGGAATTTGCCAGATTTATAGCGTTATAACACAAACACACACAGCAAGGTTTCCCACCTGCAGTTCCTTGTAAAGTCGGTCAAGCTCAACAACAGCCCCTTGGTTATCATGAAAACTGTCAATCTTGCCATTGTTCAACATCTCCAGCTGCCTATTGAGTTCCTCCACCTTGGACACTGCTACCACCAGCTCCCTCTGCTTCTGCTGGAACAGGCTGTTCATCTGTTCAATCTCCTCCACTGCAGGGAACAATGAGCAGCAGTAGTTATAGGGAGGAGGCCTGGCTATGAAGCAGGCAAAAGGACTGCCAGGACCTTCACTACACAGTACCAACCATGTCTAATCAAAGTTTCACAGGACTATCTTAAGTTTAGGTCAAATGAGAACCTGGTGGGGAAAAAGTGCCAAGTTTTACAACAAGGGCCTAAAAGCGGCATAACCCATGTCAGGGGAAATAGGACTGCAGCAGATGACCAAAAAAATAAAACACATCTGTCATTTTGTTGAGACTTCTTCCAGCTCTGACTGTTTGGTCCCTCCTCTATATTTTTGGTTTTGGCCAGGAATCTTTGTGTATAGAAATAAAACACAAGTTAACACATCTGTTGTTAATATCTCTGAAAAGTGATTTTCTAGGAATGCCAGGTGAGGGCGACAAAATGCAGAATTGAGAATCCTCTTGGCTCCTTATGCCTCTTTTCCACTGTACAACTGAGCCGCGCTGGGGCCGTACCGAGCCCTCACGGTGTGGTTAAGAAGAGCCTGGGTTGTGTTTCCACTGCAGAGCCGAGCCATGCTACTGACATCACACACAATGAAAGACAGTTGTTATTAATTAACAGTTTGTCAAAAGATGCATGTTCAAAAATGAATAGACCAACAGTACAGCTGTACCTTGTATCGCTATATTTTGTAAATATATTTAGGAATGTCTTTATAACCCACAGAATTTACTGATTACATCGACTTACTATAGTTCAGTTAATTCTGTTGAAGGGGGAAAAAGGTGGTTTTAAAATTTTCCAAAGATATCCCATTTAAGGATAGTAGTTGTTTTTTCTAGTTTTTTTTTTGCTTAAAAAAAGAAGCTGCGCGAGCGTGTGTTAATGTTGGTGTATAGATTGGTACACGGGATATAAACGGGTCTGTGTTTCACGTGTGTTTAAAGTGTATAATTATATTTAGGCACGAGGATGGCACATCACTTCACGTGCAGATAAAATATGTATAGTGTGTGGCACGGGGTTGCACAGAATTAATTCACGTGCTGGGATTCAAGTGAATAATTAATTAGTAATTGAATCCCAGCACAATAGTATATATAGACGCACATTTCATTCAGTCGGGGTTGGGTGTTCAGAAGAGGAGAACGGGTGAGAGAGAGAGAGAGGAGTAAGTAAAAGCAAAGTAAAAACGTGCAAGATAAGTGTTTGTTCTCACCGTGTTTGTTTGTCTGTCCGTGCACCGTTTGTTTAGTGTCAGTCGTTTTGTCTGTCTGTTTATTTTGGCGTCAAGTGCCGTGTCCTGTTTTGTGCTGTTTTCAAACCTTTTATTTGTTAATAAACGCTGAGTGCAGCCATTGCACTCAGCTCATCATCACAACCATGGTCTGTGTTTGAATTCCTTTCTGGTCTGACGCAACCCACTCTGGCCGTCTTTGTGACACGTGGTGTCATCGTGGGATAGCCGCGCCTCCAAGCGTCAGACCAGGAGGGGTTTTGTTTAAAAAAAATTATATATATATATATATATATATATATATATATATATATATATATATATATATATATATATATATATATATATATATATATATATATATATAATGGCAGAAGACGCCACAAAATGGCGGGACTGGTTCCTGGAGAATGCTGGGCTGGAGGCCCAGTCTCTGCCCATAGTCGTCCACGCCCTGTGGATGATGGACAGTGAGAGATGGGAGGCCTATCAGCAGGAACACACCCCAAACACCTTGGAGGAAGGTGTGGAGTTTCTCCTCAGCTACCTGGAGGCAACGATAAACGGAACAGCAGCCCAGGTAGCAGGACCACCAGCAGAGGAGTACCTGCTGTCCCCATCTCCACCAGCAGAGGGTGAATGCCTGCAGGTTTTGCCTCCACAGCCCAAGCGGGAGGCAGAGACAGATAAAGAGGTGAAGGACAGGGAGGAGGAGTGCCGCCTAAGGGCCAGGCATCCACGGCGATGTAACAAGCCATCGCCGGGGTGCCTCCTCTGCGACCAGGATCACCTGTTCGCCCACTGTCCCTTCCGCAGTTATGGGGAGGAGCCCGAGCGTCCTACGCCTGAGCGGGAGGAGCCCGAGCGTCCTACGCCTGAGCGGGAGGAGCCCGAGCGTCCTACGCCTGAGCGGGAGGAGCCCGAGCGTCCTACGCCTGAGCGGGAGGAGCCCGAGCGTCCTACGCCTGAGCGGGAGGAGCCCGAGCGTCCTACGCCTGAGCGGGAGGAGCCCGAGCGTCCTACGCCTGAGCGGGAGGAGCCCGAACGTCCACAGCCCAAGAGGGGGGAGTCGGTGCGTCCACAGCCCAAAAGGGAGGAGTCGGTGCGTCCACAGCCCAAAAGGGAGGAGTCGGTGCGTCCACAGCCCAAAAGGGAGGAGTCGGCGCGTCCACAGCCCAAAAGGGAGGAGTCTGCGCGTCCACAGCCCAAAAGGGAGGAGTCGGCGCGTCCACAGCCCAAAAGGGAGGAGTCGGCGCGTCCACAGCCCAAAAGGGAGGAGTCGGTGCGTCCACAGCCCAAAGGGAGGCAAGTCGGGGCTTCCACAGCTCTGGGACCCAAGCCACCAGCAGAGGGAAAATGCCTGCTGGTTCAGCCCCAAGAGCCGGAAGGGGAGGAGTTACAGGCCCAACCCCCTTAAAAATTTTTGGGGGGAGAGGGGCAGGAGGCTGGTGTCCCCCAGCAGCCTCTATTCATGCTGCTGAAGGCAGCACGGCGCGCACCAGCCCAGCCGCCACAGCGGAGGGAGCCAGCGTCGCCAGGAGCAGAGGAGCTGCCTCTGCCTCCGCCACCTCCACCGGCAGGAACAGAGCAGCAGGAGCTGCCTCCGCCACCTCCACCGCTTCCTCCACTAGGAGCAGAGGAGCAGGAGCTGCCTCTGCCTCCACCACCACCAGGAGCAGAGGAGCTGGAGCTGCCTCTGCTGCCCGTACCTCCACAGAAAGGGGAGCTGCCGGCCACGAAGAAGGGGGACGAGGTCTGGAGACCACTTTCCCCAGCAGCAGTTTCGCTGCAGGAGTTCTTGTGGCCGGAGCCCCACAGGAGGGAGCTGCCGGCTACGAAGAAGGGGGAGGTCGGGGGACCACCTGCCCCCGCAGCTTTTTCGCTGCAGGACGGGACCAGCATGCTGTCAGCCGTGCCACTACCGGCAGGGGAGCTGACAGCATTTCCAGCCATGGGCCCACTGAAGCCTCCCTTCCCAGCCCGAGACTTTGGCCTGGACTGCTGGGTATTTAAGGGGGGGAGGTGGCCGTTGAGGCCATGTGTGCTTTGCACAGGGGGGGGTATATGTGGCAAAGTGCCTGCCCCTGTGTGCATTTGTGTGTTATGTGTTGTATGTTGCGTGTGTTAATGTTGGTGTATAGATTGGTACACGGGATATAAACGGGTCTGTGTTTCACGTGTGTTTAAAGTGTATAATTATATTTAGGCACGAGGATGGCACATCACTTCACGTGCAGATAAAATATGTATAATGTGTGGCACGGGGTTGCACAGAATTAATTCACGTGCTGGGATTCAAGTGAATAATTAATTAGTAATTGAATCCCAGCACAATAGTATATATAGACGCACATTTCATTCAGTCGGGGTTGGGTGTTCAGAAGAGGAGAACGGGTGAGAGAGAGAGAGGAGTAAGTAAAAGCAAAGTAAAAACGTGCAAGATAAGTGTTTGTTCTCACCGTGTTTGTTTGTCTGTCCGTGCACCGTTTGTTTAGTGTCAGTCGTTTTGTCTGTCTGTTTATTTTGGCGTCAAGTGCCGTGTCCTGTTTTGTGCTGTTTTCAAACCTTTTATTTGTTAATAAACGCTGAGTGCAGCCATTGCACTCAGCTCATCATCACAACCACTGTCTGTGTTTGAATTCCTTTCTGGTCTGACGCAACCCACTCTGGCCGTCTTTGTGACAGTGGTACAGCTGGATTTAGCTGTACGTATGGTACAGCTGTAACTAGCTGTATGTGTGGTACAGCTGGATTTAGCTGTACGTATGGTACAGCTGTAACTAGTTGTATGTGTGGTACAGCTGGATTTAGTTGTACGTATAGTACATCTGTAACTAGCTGTGTGTGGTACAGCTGGATTTAGTTGTACGTATGGTACAGCTGTAACTAGCAGTATGTGTGGTACAGCTGGATTTAGTTGTACGTATGGTACAGCTGTAACTAGCGGTATGTGTGGTACAGCTGGATTTAGTTGTACGTATGGTACAGCTGTAACTAGCTGTATGTGTGGTACAGCTGGATTTAGCTGTACGTATGGTACAGCTGTAATTTGTTTTACTATACTATACTATAGTAAGTTTAGAATTGTTTGATTTTCTGCATTTCTTTTATCCTTTATATTAACATAAAGAAGGTCAAGGTAGAATTTTGTATTTTTGAGTGTGTGAGTTATGTGTCATACCCGCGGTTTATGTCCATTTCTTTCAAATAGTCAGAAATTCATGCATAAACTTTCTCATTTGACACATGACTCCAGATCTTCCTGAACACTTCTATCTGGCCACAGAGAAACAAAAGCCTGCACTTCTCGGTGTACCTCAGCGTCCTAAGCGTACTTTTCTCGCATCACACTCGCTGCCCGCCATGTTTGTTGTTTTTCTTTGTGTGTACTGACTAATACAACGTAATGATGAAAATCCTTAACCCAGCCCCTGGCTTGGCTCGGCTCACAGCCGGATTCAGATGTCTTGTGAGGCCGGAGTTGCACAGTTTGGTACCCGTACTGTACCGAGCCCTCACAGGTCACATAGGTTATGAAGCTTCAACAGGACTAAACTTCACATAGACTGTGGGTATGTGTTCAACTTTTATTTTTATGTCTTCTCTGGAGCCTTTCAGGTACTGTAGAGCAGCAAATAGCAGTCAACTATTTTAATTAAATACCTTTTGGTATTGTACAAAAAAAAAAAGTTGACCTTTTGTTTTGAACAATTTAGTAATTTGCATCACAAATTCAAACAGTCATTTTAATATTTTCCCTAAAGATCTCCATTGACATTTCCCCAGATTTAAATACCACCAATTTTCCCCAATTCATTATAAGGAGTTACATATTTAACACAACTCTTTATCGTTTATTAAAATGTTTTTAAGGCAGTGGCTTCTAAACTTCTGACATAAACCTACAAAAATATGCTATTTAATTCAATCAATTTTGTAATTTTATTATTATTTTTTTAACAATTTGATTAAATTAAGATGTTGTTGCATCAGATGTATTATTCCATCTGCTTGAATATTTCCTAGCTGGTTTTTCAGCCCAAATGGATCATCCTGTTTCACGACAAGGATTGAGATAATCAGGGTTAGGACATACCATTCTAAACTCTCAATGTGTTGCTGTATAGAATGTGGCTCACCAAGTTTGCCATTGCTGAGACGCTTCTGCTCCACATGCCCCTTTAGCACTCGTACTTTCTTGAGCTTGGCTTCCTGGTTCTCTGCAATTTCCCGCAGTCTCTGGAGCTTGTCCTGCTCGGATGCCTGCTGCTGCTGCCTCTGATCATGCATCTTGAGGTAGCGCAGCCGCTGCTCCTGTAGGAGGCGACAGAGACACACAGCAGAGTTTACACTTTAAGGATCGGGATCATGTTAACACCTCTTACGCCCTCTAGTCCCGCGGGCGGAACACGGAACTGCACGTAAATATTATATTTCATAACTCATTTTTAATATTATTACAAAAGCAAGAGAGACAAAAAGCTGACTCGATATCAAAATCGTTGTTTTCCTACCGTCAAACAGCGAAGGAATTTTTCGAATCTGTCATTTCACCGCTGAGATATCCCATTCACAATGTGTCTAGTACCCCCATGCATTCAAAACAAAAGCAATCCACTAGCTTGCATTTTGCTGCTCTGGTCTTACAACCTTGATGACGGTAAAGTCTCCCTGATCACGTTGTAGGGGAGGTCACAAGCTTTCCATTCATACCTTTACTTTGTTTGTAGCCCAATCCATCACAGAGTAATCGATGTGCAAACAAACACGCCCACCTCTTGAATGAGATAAGGGAAAAATCCTTTCAAAGGCAACTGCATGTGGCAATGGATAGCATGTGAGGTGCCAGAAGATAACATCCCTTTTAGAACTTAGTGTATCAATTGACATAAAGATTTACACAATGTTTATTTTTGGAGAGGTTTGGGGACCCTTGGACTTAGCTTTGTAAAAACTCCTGTAGAATTTGATCCCTTTGTTCAAACAGTTCCAAATTTTTACCCAGTATATTAGACATGTTGGTGAAGCACTGGTAAAAAATTGTTTTTTTATCTATTTTTTCTGGATATCTCCTTCCAGTGTGGTACTGAGTAAGACTTTTATCACACCTGAGGTTTTAGTCTTGATGCCCAAAGGGTTACCTTGAATTCAAGCCCTGAACCATGCCTGTGCTGTCTATATGTTGGAAGATATTGTGATTTATTTAAGGGCACAGCCCCCCAGGCGGAAATTGTCTGTGAGGGGCTGGGGTTTTGACAGGTTAACATGATCATACTGAAATGGGCTTCTAGGACCGCGATCGTGTAAACACGATAAAAAAAAAGCACTTGGTTTTGATGACTTACAGGGCCACCGTACTTTGCAGCACAGACTTGAAACACATATCTGACATTCACCGAGAGGGGCATTTAGTCTCTATAGGGCGGAGACAGTTTACAGCAGCCCGACAGACAAAAGCAGAAACAAAAATCACAGGAACTTGTTTAGAGCAAATTTAAAAAAAAAAAAAAAAAAAGGGGGGGGGGGGGGGAACACTGTAAATCTGATGTATTTGACTTATTATATTAGAACATTTATTATGTCTCATGTATTTTAATATATATGTTTTTACAACATTTATAAATATCAAGAAGCGAGTGGATATAAGAATATACTATTTCATGAACTAAATGTATCAGGTACATTTTTTCTTATTACTTATAATAATGGAATGAATAACTTATTTTATTCATAAAATATTTATTTTGAGAAAAAAAAAAAACATTGTACTGTGCTGTCCATTACTGCTTATAAAAGACACTGAGAATAAAACGTGTATTATGCCATTGCATCAGTATGGTGAAACAATGTCTTGAAATTTGCCCAAACATAAATATTCTTCAACAAAACTTTCAGGAAGTATTGTAAGGTCCCTCAGGTCATAGAATAATGCTTTTTTATACATGTATCTCTAAGCAGAACACAAAAAACTACTTTAATATATGATATCTATCTATCTATCTATCTATGAAAAGCAAAAAAAAGTTTGTATGGTTTCTGAAGTATGTTATAGCGTTCCCCAGAGTGTTCTGAAAAAAGGACACCATTTTCAAGATGCTACTGTAAAAAAACAGATTTTTTGTGAATTTTTATAGGGAGAGAGTCAACTGCAGCCAAAAAATGCCTGGTCCTGGGGGCTATTCCCACAGAAAAATGCTTGGTCCTAAAAGGGTTAAAAGCTATTCCACTCCAGTTTTTAAATAATTAGAACTATGTAATTAAAGGACATGGATGGAGGTCCAGGTCATTTCATTATTATACTGTAACTGTACTTGCAAACAGCTTTTATTTCTCATAATTTCTTACCGTTGTCGTAGACTAGTCAAATAATTAACAGGTCTACATTGTATTTAAAACAAACATGTGGACCCTTGGATAAGAGGGACGTTATGGTTCACTTGTTTTACATGCAAAGTGGGATTTTGCATGCAAAACAAGTGGAGAAGATAGTTATCATAATATATTAACAAAATGTCTTATAATGTTGAATAGGGAACCTTTTGAAGTTCATATTCTTATGAATGTTGTTATAATAGATAGCTAATTTCCTGATAAGGGAATTTACAAGTAAGGATTATTAATATCAGTTTATATTATTTTTTAAACATGTTCACGTTATTGTTAACCAGGGGAATTGTTTGCTGGTGGTACAACATCGCTAGCTAGCAGGTACATACCAAGTGCAAATGAACAAAATGTAGCAGTCATGGCACTCAGTTTCAATAAACAAAGCATTTGGTGCCATACCTTGGATGCTAGTAGCTGCTGCTGAGCATCAATTTGCTGTTGCTGCCTTGTTGCCATCTCCTGCAGTTCAGACAGAGTCATGTCCATCCGGGGAACTCCCACCTGTGAAAAAACAAAGGTACTTAAGGTTGAGTTCTTAAAACTATAGATCTGTCCTGATGCTCAGACCAACAGAAGAGGACAATGAGGGGTCACACGGAGTGTTTGAAGCTACTACACAGGAAGTGAATCTAGTGTGGTGGCAGGATAAGTTGGCACAAAAATGTTAAAGTTCATATGCTGTTAGGATTGTATTAAAAAAAAAAAAAATTCCAAAACAAAAACACTGAAACAGAAAGATGCCTTACACCCAACATGTTCTGCCACACCACTCATTTAATTTAGTTTGGATTGCGTCTTCAAATAACGCAAAGCACCAAAAGGCTCAATCTTGCTCTTAACACATAGGAACTCACCCCGTTTTCCATCCTCCTGTCCACACCATTCTTGGCAGTCTGATCCTGGGGTCTGGTTACACCTATTTAATAAAAGATAATTCCATGTTAAACAATTGTATTTTTGTTAAAGGAATTCAATTATCAAGGAAATGCAACAACTGAGTAAATGAAACAGGAGTTGCAAAAACAGGATCTGAAAAACAACAATGCTCAGTGAGCTCAAGCAGCAAATGAGATGCGTTTACTTCCCTCCCAGCCAAAACTGGATTTCCCAGGGTAGTAACCCATTAACACCTGCAGAATCAATATCCTGATTTTTGCTGTTGAGCAGTATAAAGAAACACAAATTTATAGGACTGCTTCATTGCCTCACAACTGTACTAAAAAGTGTGTTTGAAATAACGAATCTAGGATAAAAAAAAAACAGAAAGGTTTAGCAAATACACCCAATTAGTTATGAACAAAGTTTAAAAAAAAAAAAAAAAAAAAAAAAAAAAAGAGTTGGCCCATGATGTTAATTTCATAACTATCGTACATGTGAGAGATTAGGAACAGAAAAAGTTTAAGTAAAGAAATCCAAGGCATCATTATGTAAGGTATCTCATCCTAAAGTTCATCCTAAATCTACAGGCACTTCTTTTGTATGCCAAATTCTTGTAGTTATGAAATGATGGGGCAAATTCTTGATCAGCTAGATCAGCAACCAGCCATCTATAAGTGAACATGAGAAAGGCTTGTTAAATCACAGGATTGAATATCTGAATCCTAAATAGAGGAGAAGCCAACAGAGGAGGCTAACATTTTACACAAAACTCGTTCACGCCATACTTGATAGGAATGAATAAAGTCACCACTGACTGCCCCCTTAAACAGAGGAAACTAAAAAAATACAGCCCACCGAGTGTCTCACAAACAGATGGAAATCTATTAGCCTTTGATGCAGAAATTTGAAATATAATGTGGTACAAAAACTGAACTTATACATTACCCCAACGTAGTAGTATATTGTAACATGATTCCTTCTATTTGTCTGGAAGCCATTATATGAGGGTGTGTATGGTATTGATAATTAAGAAAGGGCTACAGTCATACTTTCATCTCACAACTGTAACAGGACAACTTCATATGGGAATGAACTTGTCTGAAGACATGAAGGATGTTAAGGATCAATAAAGCATGTGGTACAAGTGGTACATATTTCCAACGTTGCCAAGGAAAACACTTGCTTATCACTCTGTGTCTCATCTTTCCGTTTATGACATCAATAACTGAGCATGAGTCAATTTTGATCTTGCAATGCGAGTCACAGTAACCTGTAATAGGCAAAACATTCTCACATCTCTTATGGAACAGACAAACTACAATATTAATAAAACAGTTATCTGTGAACTATATTTTAACCCCTTTCTCCAGAACCTTGGTCTCTCTCAATATAGGCTACATTTGGTAACAAACTAAGACTGTCCCTGTATCACACACTATCTGCTCACACTTAGCCAGGTCTGCAGGCACTTTGAACTTCTCTGAATGAAAAGTAAAAGTAAAATACAATTACATAAATAATGCACATGTGTTAATACCAGGGTATTATATGACTTGTCCCTCCAGGACAGGTTTGATCATTTGTGCTGGTTTTCAGAATCTTATACACTGGCACGTCTGACCCATGAGGGCTCGGTACGGTACGGGTATGGGTGGTTCTCCACTGGCTATTTGTCGAGCCGAGCCAAATCGTGAAACTCCGGCCTCACAAGACATCTGAATCCGGCTGTGAGCCGAGCTGAGCTAGGGGCGGGGTTAAGGATTTTCGTCATTACGTGGCATCAATCAGTACGCTCCAAAAAGACAAACAACATGGTGGGCAGAGAGTGTGAGGAGAGAAAAAGTACAGCCTTGGGATGCTGAGGAAGTGCAGGCTCTAGTTTCTCTGTGGACAGATAATAGTGTTCAGGAAGATCTGGAGTCATGCGTCAGAAATGAGAACGTTTATGCTTTAATTTTTTTTTTTTAAATTTAGTCGTTGCCAATTATTTTGTATTATTTTCTCCCAATTTGGAATGGCCAATTATTTTTAGGCTCAGCTCAACGCTACCACCCCTGCGCTGGCTCGAGAGGGCGAAGACGAACACACGCTGTCCTCCGAAAAGTGTGCCGTCAGCCGACCGCTTTTTTTTCACACTGCGGACTCACCATACAGCCACCCAAGAGCTACACTGTCAGAGGATAACACAGCTCTCGAGCACCTTGCAGGCATGTCCGCAGGCGCCCGGCCAGACTACAGGGGTCGCTGGTCCGTGGTAAGCCGAGGACACCCTGGCCGACCTAAACCCTCCAAACACCAGGCGATGCTTGGCCAATTGTGCGCCGCCCACTGGGAGCTCCCGTCCACGGTCGGCTGTGGAATACTGCACCACTCGAGAGCCAATATGCCTGAATTTCAGACGATTTTAAGCAAATGGACATAAACCGTGGGTATGGTACACTTAACTCGCACACTCAATTTCTCATCTTTGACCTTTATTATATAATATAATGAAAAACAAATCTAAAATAAAACAATTCTAAACTTTTACAAAAATATAGTAAAACAGAATACAGCTGTACCATACATACAACTATGGCTCTTGCTTTTTTAAGCACCCAAACAAAAAACAACTATCCTTCAAAACAGGATATCTTTGGCAAATCATATTTTTATAACCTTCTTTTTTCCCCCTTCAACATGACTAACTGAACTTTATTAAGACGATATAAATCAGTAAAATGTGTGATTATAAAGAAATTCCTAAATATTTAGCTGTACCGTTGGTCTATTAATTTTTGAACACCATTTGTTTGCGCATCTTTTGACAAACAGTTACTTAATAACAATATTTAATAACAACTGTCTTTCATTGAGTGTGATGTCAGTAGCATGGCTCGGCTCTGCAGTGGAAAAACAACCCAGGCTCTTCTTAACCACACCGTGAGGGCTCGGTACGGCCCCGGTGTTGCTCGGTTGTACAGTGGAAAAAATGCAGGACTCTTGCCTGCAATTAGTAAATAATGGACATGAGCCTAGTCAGTAACATCAGCATGGATGACATGCAGTAGAACAGCAGATACCACAATGACAAGGATCATTCCAGCTGAAATTAAGGATTGTATTCACTTCAGACGGGTGAAATTCAGGTGAAGCGCATACAGCTCTAAAACCACAGCTGGGAACCAAGGATGATACTCAGCTTGGACAGGAGTGAATGGGTGTACAATGTTTATTGCAAAGGAAAAGACAGCATTGCTGTGTGTGTGTGTCTGTGCAATCCGAGATAAGACACATTTAAAGCTGTCTCCACTGACAACATTTTTTTACACTCATCAACTTGCATCTAAATTAAAAAGGTTTGTTGACTTTCCAAATAGATCTGCTAAATAGCACTGTGACTCAGGACGCTGCAATGTAGTAACTGATTAAACCATTGACAGGATGAATGATGAGCTACTTTGATAGCTGCTGGAGTACCTGACTTTTATTGGTGCAAGAATAAAATAAAAAAGTTCCTGTTTCACAAAAAAAGGGTGAATGTCAATAAATTTCAACCAACACCACCAGGATGGAAGTAAGATTCCTATTGCACAGCAGTTTCGTTGATTCCAGGCTTTGATACGAGCTTGATAAGCCCCAGTGTATATGTAAAAAGCTCAGGTTTGTCCTATTAAAACACATAGTAAAACCTGGAATGGATCAAACAGCTATGTAATGGGGTCTTTATTTCCGTCCCTGCACCTGTACTGAAAATACAACAAGCTTTTGTGCAACAGCCAACTACTGTAAATACTAAAAAATGTGTAATCTGAAAAGAGAAAATAAAAGAAGAAAGAAATTTGTGCTAAACAAACATTGCAGGTCACACAATACCAGCTTTGTTAAAGACAAGGAGTGAGATGCAGGCCATGTACTGTATAAAGCAAATGTAGGACTCATGGTTTTAATATTGCATCTGTATCACAAAATAAGTACTTTCTCTACCAATGTTTAATTAGATAATCTGGAGCGAAGTGGATAATTTGATTTTCCCTCCTATGGGATAGAATGACCCTTACCTGATTCTCTGCTGGGTAGCCGGTCATGCCGAAGGAAAAATCTCACTTCAGTTCTCTTGTGCCCCCAGTGCTGCAGGACGTCAAGCATTCGCTCATCATCTGCTATTGCTCGCTCTGCAGAGATGGAAAAACAATAACTAGAAGTTGCAAGCAAGGAGTTATTATGAAATTTAAGCATTTTGATTGGTTGCCATCCACTCGGTTGTAGAAACTACTCTGAAGTTTCAAGAGTTTTTGTTCAATGGTGTTCATTTTATGCGCAATATATGCAACTAGGAATGCTGAAATTGGATTGGCCCACTGTTACTATAGCAACTACATTTGGGTAAAATAAAGCCATACTTGGATCATGTATGCCAAATTTTGCTTTTTGATTGTTACCTGAACCCCGCCACATTTCTGCCAGCTGGCATTCGGTTTCTCCGGGTTCTTTGCATAGCTCCACCACATCACGGCAGGTGGTCTCCGGAGTAATGGGCACCTCTGTAAAATGCTGATCATTGTTACTGAGGTACACAGTCAGAAACATCTGCAAAACAGAGAGGAATGCAATCATTAATGTTAATAGAAAGCTTTTTATACAGAATACATCCCATAATGGATCTCCAATCTGTCCTTGCGGTCTCTCACCTTATAGGGGATGGGATGGACACTCAGGTTATTTTAATACTCTCTGGGTATAATCTTTAAGTGCATCAAACTGCACTGCAAGATCACAGTCCACAATATGATTTCTCTGGAGTTGGATACCAGCTGGGGCAGGTTTGGCTCCAATGTAGACTGGCAGTGCAATCCACACATTATAAATGAGATCCTTCACATATAAATCAAGTGATCAGTCAGCAGCCTCAGTCAAAACCAACTTCTGGCTGCTGATAAATCGCCTTCGAGTAATTCTACCTTTTTACATTTCTAGTTAATTGCCCTTTCCGTTATTCTTTTTTCTCTACTGGCCTGTGCCGCTATCTGAGACTGCACATTTAATTACTTTTCTTTTCAACATGGTTATTTAGGGAGCCTTTCAATACAGAAATTTAACTCCAGGCCCTTACAAAATAAAGAAACCACCCAGACTAGAATTTGGTTTTTTTTCTTTAACATTTTAGGAATAACCGATTTACCATACATCATTTGTAATTAAAATACATTCAAATGTTTTCTGAACATATTGGTACTTTAATATATATTAGCCTGTTACACAATATATAACATTTTAGTTTCAACACTGCTCTGAAAATATACTGTATATATAGTTTAGCACATGCAATTCTTCCAAATAGGTTTTGAATTCATGCTGCTTTGAACATCAACCAGATTCTGTCTGTGGGGCTTGTTTAAAGCCACTACGGAGTACAGATAAGCGAGGCTGACTGCCATTGCTAGTCATCTCCCATGGCAACCCTAACCCCGATGTGCCGATACTTTCTGCCTGAGAAAACCTACTTGGTTGATCTTACAACGGTTGACTAGCATCTAATCAACTCTTAATGAGATCTACTGCATACTAAAGCCTTATGTAGAATGTATAGCTGCAACTGTATTTGCAAGAGAAATAATGGGGGCTGTGTAGTCCAGTGGTTAAGGAAAAGGGCTTGTAACCAAGAGGTCCCCAGTTCAAATCCCACCTCAGCCACTGACTCATTGTCAGGACCAGCTTTGTGACCATGTCTAGTCCCCTTCCATTTGTTGACTTGCTTTTATTGTATTTTATTGTTTTTTATTGTTATTTCTAATTGTATTTTTATTGTAGTATTTTTAATTGATTTTTATTGTTGTTTTATTGTTATTATCACTGTATTTGTGGTTGTTTGTTTGTGGGTGCGATGCATCACGTTTTAATCATGAATGTTTTTATTGCACATGGTCCTCAAAAAAAAAAAAAAAATGCGTAAAACAAAGATGGGGGGGGGGGGGAGAGACACCACACACAACAGTTTACCAAGTCAGTATACAAAACTGCAGAATACAGTACTTGATAAGGCCCTAATGGCACAGTTCACTTACAAATGAAAATGCACAAAAGCAACAAAAGACCAGATTAAAAAAATATATATACATCACAGTATCCAATACTGTTTAATGATTAACTGTTATATTACCCTAGCTTGCCTCCTTCACTTTGTTTTGGCTGCATTGTCATCTCGTCAAACTGGAGGAAGTGCAGTGTAAATGCACAAAGTAAGACTGATGGATTTGGCATTAGAGAGAATTAAAAAAAAAAAAAAAAAAAGTGGGCTGTGACAGTATTCAGATAAATTGTAACATTGAAGATTAGCTTTGTATCAGAAAACTGGGAGGGAGTCAGGTAAGTGCATTAATTTGTTATACACATTATATATATATATATATTATATATTATATGTATATATATATATATATATATATATATATATATATATATATATATATATATATATATATATATAATGTGGATTGATTTTATTCTTAATACAAGGGCAGTAAAACACGACTCACGTGTATCTGGGTAACGGATATCTGAGTGCTGACTATATATAATCTCTTGAATGTTTTGTTTTTTATTTTTTGTTTAGTTCGGTGGGTGGGGGGTTCGGTTATTAAAACTAAACACCACTGAAGCACATACATTTTCAGTTTTTGTAATAAACTGCATGTACATTTCACAAATACATGTACAAAGGTTATATAACTCTGTTGAACTGAGGATCCACACTTGGGATTTAGACAATGTAGAACTCGGGACGCATTTTTAATCCGAGAATTGTGAGAAGTAACACAGATTTCGTTTTATGCCCCATTACCTGTCTATCACACTGTAATCTGGGGGCCTGGATGTGGTGAAGAAATAATATCAATAATTCAGATTCCAATGTTACAGTTGTATTACTGCAGCTGACACGTTTCCAACCTCTCAACTCACTTTCTGGTTTGTCAATAAAGCTTATTTGAATACAAGTCTCTTCAATAACTCTTTACAAACAATGCCTAATGCTAACAGGAGAGGTTAACCAACTGACTTTGAGTTTAACCAGTCTGGAAGTGGTGAGCAAGGCAACCAATAGGTCACAAACTAAAATCCTAAATGTGCCCAGTAACATCAGACATGACCCAGAAATGTGTGAATGGGAATTTTGTAGCACTATTTTTGCAGTAGACAGTGCACATTCATCATTGGAAAAACAAAAACATTTTGGTTTACATTTTGCAAAGAGGGGTTTCCATAATACTAAAAATACAAAGCCAGCATCTCAAACATAAGCAGTTCAAAAAGGAGCAGTTCCAGGTAAACTGAGTAGCAAATATAGGCTTCCTTCACAGGGATGCTTAATTACTGTAGATTGAAGACAGACAGGCTTGACCACTGTTCTGTCAGGCTTCAGGATTCTATAGTCTGGAAGAAAATGTCAACCACCATGCTAATGTGTTGTTTGGCCTGCTCATTGACTTGCTGGAACCAGATTTTATACAATTTCATGACCAATCCTTTACGGTCCAGCTGTTTCCATCTCCCAACCCCTACTCCCAAAGAAATCCTCCCAGCTCTTTGAAAGAGGGGGGTTATATGAGCATGCAGTGGTCCTCCATGGCTCTCTGCCTTGCTTTTTGGTTAATTTCTTTACTACTCTGCAAATCTAAAATCGCCACATTTGACTAAAACATTTCCTTCCACTCAGTAACCACTGTCACCAACATTCATTAGAAGTCAAGGTCACACATAAAAAGGGCTTAATCCCATTCGTCATAAAAAAAAGAAATTAATTCTGGACAAATTTGTACTGTAGTCACATGCCTTAGGTAATCATATTGGCCTATACATTTTACCAAGGGAGCGACTGCGACTCAATGAGTTTTCACAGGGAGAAATCAGACAACACTCCTCCCGATACAGATGTAAAATACTGCAAACATGCTGAAGGTCATTAGCTTCAGGCTTGCGTAATACAAGTCATGCTCGAGCCATATGTCCCGTCTGTAATTAAGGATTCCAGCACAATACTTGGTTTGATTTGTCCTTAGATACCCAGGGTTGCTGGCGTGCCTCACTGAATGGATTGCGTGTTTCTCTTTCTCTGCCTCTCTCTACCCTTCACAGTCAGGCACCATGATTACATTTCTCAAAAGCTTAAGAGAAAATGTCAAATATTTGTTCTACTTAAATTTTTTCTGTTCACTCATGGAAAAAATATGGCTGTTACAGTACTATGGTAAAAGGGGATTCCAAAAACTATAAACCATAATTTGCCATACAACTGTACTGTAAGTTTCAACTGTCAGAAGAAAGCTATTTTCTTTTCTGTCTGACAATCAATCTTCAGCATCAAGTCAATATATTCTCCAAAACCTTTTTTTTTATCGTTCTCTCTCACCCACTCACAGACACACTTTTTTATTGAAGGTTTTGAGAGTTAGTAGATAAGAGTATTCAGCATTTTCCGTTTGTTTAGAAAATGAAAAACCCTACTGAGGTTTGAAAGACATAAACACACAATAGCTGAACCTAAACACAGGAAGGCCTCTGTTTCTACTCAACTTTGACCACTGCAGATAAAAAAAGAAACAAAAGCAAAACAAATAAACACACAGATAGTTGCTAGGAATTCCTTTAATGTTTCCGTAAGGTTGCCAAGGCAGTAATTTCCCAACCTAAAATGCCAAAACAGCCTCACAGCTATAAAAAACTCGGGATGGGCACCTTTGAGACTCCAGCACAGATGAATTAAGGGTGTCTAACTAAGAGAGGGAAAAGGCTGGAAAGCTAATGCTTCACAGAGGTTGACTTATCATGCTACGACTGTTGTCCCATTCATATTATAGTTTCAAATCATTTTCAACATACTGCAGACTGAGCAAGGCAACCAAATTAAAAATAAAAAAAATAATAATAATAATAAAAAAAAAGACTCAGAAACCAGGTGCTGCTGATACTGCCCACTGAGAAAAAGATAAACCAGTGCTGTCCAAAAACTAGGCTACATATTAAGGACTATTACAATAAACGCAACTGGCCCATAAAGCTAAGTCATTTAATAGTTAGTATTTGTATAATATAACTGTTTAATTTAGTTTAACTTTAATTTAGTCAGTGTTTACAAATGATTGCTATAATGAAAACAAAAATAAATCATGGAAGGTAAACATTTTTCAGACAGTGCAAAACAGTTACTCAAAACACATGTATCTTTTATTACCAAGGTAAACTGCAGTAAAAGGCAGAATGCTAGAATCTATAACATACCTTCTTTCATTCATGCAATTGTCTAAATTATAGCACCACCTTTTAACTCAATTACAGTAATCAAAAACAAAAAAATACAGCAACAAGAGGTCCATGTTGGAGTAGACTTTACTACTGTATTCATAAACACACCCTCTCAAAACATGCAATTTCTTTCACAGGTCTAAAAATACACATGCATTTGTCAAATATAATAAAATAAGTACTTGTAACAGTGCATCTTTTCAGCGTTGAGAATTAGCATTTTTTATAACAGATGTCATGTGTAGGATACAACAGCTCTGTGGTTTAAAACAAGCAGCAGCATCAAAATCAATGTAAAGCACACTTACCCCAACAGAAGTCAGTTCAAATTCCTTTTGCAAATTGTTCAGTACCAGTATGTTACAACCACTCTATTCCCCAGACAAAAAGTTAAGACAAGCTAAGAATTTGTATTAGGAAGCTGTCACTCAAACTGACATCTGCTTGAGAGATGGACAGCACAAGGCAAAACCGGCTGTGAAAACACTAGAGTACTGTAACCTCAAAGGTCATCGGAAGGGTTTTTGCAGCCAACTATTGTATGTCCTTCACAAGCTAAACATACAGGGCTGCAGTAGAAATATGTGCTGGCTAGTCTATCCATTATAGATATTGCTCAGGTAAGCAAGGCATGCTGTTCAATCAGCCAACTCAAAATCAAATTATTACTGAAAAACATTAGCAAGGGACACAAGGGACTGCACCAGCAACTCTAATCTTTTCATAGCAATACCAAGCAAAATACCTAGAACACAGCTGTGGGGGGGTATGAAAGTTTCATATTGCAGACTGGAAAACTGATGCAAAGCAACCTGCATCAAGAATAGTTCAACTGAGTTAGTCATGTTCAGTCTTGGTGTGAACACTTATGCACAATGCACAAACAGTATGGTACTGCTGTATAAACAACACTCTCCACACAGTATCAAAAGAAAGAGCACAATAAAGTTCTTTAATTAGGAGTTAAACCTATGCAATACCTACACAGATGTAATTTCTGTTCAGTAACAGATGTCCTGCTCTACCAAGTCTACACTGCACTCCAACACACTTCCAGCAAACTGCAGGAAAACCTGAGAGTAGAGTGGAGGTACTGTACAGGAAGCAGCAGTGATGGAAATAATTCCTGGATCTAACAGGCAACAAGGTTTATTTTTCCATGCTTTCACACACACACACATATACATATTATATATATATATATAATATATATATATATATGTATGTGTGTAATATATATATATATATATATATATATATATATATATATATATATACACACACATACACACATATATATATATATACATATATATATTTATATATTACACACACACACACATACAGTGCAGTGAAAAAGTATTTCCCCCTGTCTGATTTTCTGCATTTTTGCATATTTGACACTGAATGTTATCAGATCTTCAACCAAAACCTAATATTAGATAAAAGGGACCCTGAGTGAACAAATATCACAATAATTGATACATATTTCATTTATTTATTAAAGAAAGTTATGCAACACCCATTGCCCCTGTGTGAAAAAGTAAATCGCTCCCTTAGACTCAATAACTGGTTACGCCACCTTTAGCAGCAATAACTGCAACCAAACGCTTCCTGTAGTTATTGATTAGTCTCTCACAGCGCCGTGGAGGAATTTTGGCCCACTCCTCCATGCAGAACTGCTTCAATTCGGTGGGTTTTCGAGCATGAACTGCTCATTTCAGGTCCTGTCACAACATCTCAATGGGGTTTAGGTTTGGACTTTGACTAGGCAATTCCAATACTTTAAATTTCTTGTTCTTCAACCATTCTGATGTAGACTTGAGGTATGAGGTTCTTACTGTGGAATGCAGTGTTTGGTTTTCGACAGACATAACGGGGCCCATGTCGGCCAAAAAGTTCCACTTTTGACTCATCTGTCCATAGAACATTGTTCCAGAACTCTTGAAGATCATCCAGGTGCTTTTAGGCAAACTTGAGACGAGCATTCATGTTCTTCTTAGTGAGCAATGGTTTCCGCCTTGCTGCTCTGCCATGAATCCCATTTTTGCCCAGTGACTTTCTGATGGTGGAGTCATGAACACTGACCTTAGCTGAGGCGAGAGAGGTCTAGGTAGAGTTCTAGGGTTCTTTGTGACTTCCTGGATGACTTTACGCCTTGCTCTTGGAGAGATTTTGGCAGGACGGCCACTCCTGGGAAGATTCACTACTGTCCCAAACTTTCTCCATTTGGACAATATGGCTCTGACTGTGGTTCGGTGGAGCCCCAGAGCTTTGTAACCCTTTCCAGACTGATAGGCATCAACAAGTTTTTTTTCCAGAGGTCTTCAGGAATTTCATTTGTTCGTGGCATGATGTGCCTCTACAACCTGTGTGCTGACAACTTCACTCTGATGGTAAGGGCCAAAGTTATTCAGATTTATATTGGGCAGGGCTGGCCCAAATCAGGCCTGGTTGTTAACCAAAGTACTCAAACAGCTGACCCTAATTATCCCTTTAATTGGGTTGAGTTAACTGGGGGGGGGGGGGGGGGCAATAACTTTTTCACACCTGAATATTGCATGTTTGATTACTTTGCACACCAAACAAATGAAAGAAGCACCAAACTTTGGTGTCATTTTTCCTCTCAAGGACTCTCTCTAAATACTACTACAACCAACAAAAGAATCTGACCAAATACAATGTGAAAAATGTGCAAAAATGCAGAAAATCAGAGGGGGCAAATACTTTTTCACGGCACTGTATATACACACACACACACACACACATTTTTACTTTATATTAGGTCAACAGCTCACATCTTCAATAGGTACAAAACCATTGCTAAATAAAGTTGCACTGTACAGAAACTGTATACACATAAGACACGAGAAGGGCCTGTCCAGTTAGAGATCAGCTGCTTGAAGTTTCATTATTTACAGAATCAGTTAACAATTGATGGTAACCATAGCTGCAACAGGAAGCTGTAAATATATACAATCATTGAAATACACCTACTCTCAGAGGAAAACCCAGCCATTCACATCGCTGTATAATACAATAGCTCCATATGGAACGACCAAAACCTGACTATCCTGACATGACCTGTCTCATGTGACTTACTGAAACCAGAAAGAGTTTGCTGATTTTGGGAAGGCCACTGTTTGTTGTGGCCCTCTTTTCAAAAAACGTTAACTGTGGTTAGTTTAATAGTTCACACACCCTAGTCTCTGTAAGTCGCCTTGGATAAAGGCGACTGCTAAATAAACAAATAACAATAATAAACAAATAATGTAAAATACAAAAAAGAAATGTGAGCTGTTTTCTGTTCAGACAGAGGAACAAATGCATCGCAGAACAGGTTACCAACTTACAAAGGCTTTCTTTACAACATGCTGTTTATTTCACAATTGAGGAAAACTCTATTAAAGCCTGGTTCATACTTCTGTTGCAGATGCACGGGATGCATCGTGTGTTGCAGCCCTTTTGACTGCGCAAAGCGGTCGCAGCTGCTGTTCATACTTAGAATACACATTCGCAAAATTGGATACATTTACATTAAAGCAGATGTGCTGAGTTTGTACCTCTATACAAGAGGATTAAAAAAAAATCAAAATCGATGCCATTGGTACATCCATTCTCTCAACCATCACAGAACCCGACATGGAGAATTTCAGACATTATTTAGAGAGATGCGGGTATGAGAGATATTTTAGAATGACGATTTGCTGAGGCTGTATCACGTAATTCTGACGGAAATTATGACGGAGTCTGAAGTATGTGCTGTAAGTTTTGTACTCTAAAGTAACATTTAAACTTGTCAGTAGTCAAAAGCAATAGTCTTTATATTATTGGTTTTGGTGTACTATTTAAAAGCTCTTGTGTATGTTGATGTTGCATAAAACAACCTTATTTGGTGAACTTTCCGTGAATTCTTGGATTTTTGCTGCACCTCATCCATGAAACGTACAAAAAATTACTGTGCCAAAATCATAGCCTTACTCATTTATCTACATAGGAGCAGATACAGTACCATCTACAAGTGTGCTTTTTCTGGGGCAGGCACCTCATGGCTCTGAAGATCAGACACATTTATAACTGAGTGTGACAGCTTATGAAAAATTGATGGAAAACAAGACCAAATGGAGTCCCACATGCAGCCAACCCTAATGTGTTGTTCACATTGACCAAAAAAAAAAAAAAAAAAAGAGAATTCCAAGAAAATTCTGTATTTAATTCATAGCACAGCCTCCAAAAAACTTAAAAACAATACCACCACACAGCTCACTTAGAAGAATTTAACAAAAATGCATTATTCATAACATTTGTCAACTCTAGCTTCTTAACTTTCACCCCATATATAATTCACATGAATTGCAGAAAAACTGGGGTCATCCCTGTACATAAAATAGGTGTTGTTCCAACAGCATTGCTCAGAAAGCAGCTTACTTAAATTCCACAATAAACTAGAACTACACCCTTGCTAGTACTTAAAAAGGGACTCAGGCTGTCGACCCTACATGGGACACAACCCAAATTACAAAAGTAAAAGAGGGTTTGAGCTGTTTGAGTTCTTTATTTGCCAGTTGGGGAAAAAGGGAACTTGTATTGCCTTAAAAGGATTAGTGAATGTGATCCAAAGAAAAAAATAAATAAATACATAACTTCCCTTGTTGTATTATGCAATTATTGTACCAGGGAGGGGAAAAAGCCAGGTTACATAATAGATGTCCGTGCGTTGTCAAATCTGTCAAGGAAAGTAATTGTAATAAGAGACAGAACCTAATGATGATACCTATGACAGTACTTGTAGATAAGAAATCTAAGAAAGCTTCTCATATCACAGTATGACCTTTTAATAGACCCTGTGGAGTTTGTTACAATGACCTTATAAATATCCCAATTATTACTGGCCAAATAAAACTACATCAGTCTAATAATCTTCATTTGGCATTATTTAATCTTAGATCACTGTCCAATAAAGCACCTTTAATTCATGATTTTATTGTAGAGCAAAAGCTTAATATGTTGGCTCTCACCGCAAACCTAGCTTGGGGTAGATGATAATGTCTCATTGATTGAGGCTTCCTCTCCAGACTACTCCTTCATCCAGAAGGCTCGTACCAGTGAGAGAGGAGGTGGACTTGCTACAGTTTATAACTCTGATCTTCAAGGAACTATGGATGATTATTCGTTGTTTAATTATTAATTTTACATAATGAAGTATCTGTGTACATTGGTATTGTATATCGTGCACCAAAGCTGCATGCTTCATTTTTATCTGAATTTGGTGATTTTCTATCTATCCTATGAAAGAATTCTTCTGTTGGGTGATTTTAACACTCATGTAGATATCGAATCAGACAAGTACTCAACACATTTTTTTTTTAATTTACTTGACTCTTTAGACTATGTCCAGCGTATTACAGGTCCTACTCATAACCATGGACACAAGTTACTAGTAATTCCTCACGGCCTAAACGCTATGGACTTTAAAATTACAGATCTGACCATTTCAGATCATTTTGCTGTTATTTTTTAGGTTAATGTGCCAGTACTTATAAATAAAGTGATACACACTTTTACAACTCGGGAACTTAACCCTTCAACTACTTTAAAGTTTTCAGAGGCACTTGGCTCTATTACCTTTGCACTCTGAAACTATGGATGAGCTTGTTGATAATTATAATATCTTTCTATCTAGTACCCTTGATGCTATTGCTCCAGCTAAGGTTTGAAATGTTTCTCTAAAGAAATACTCACCATGGTTTAATGACGCCACTCGAAAACTTAAACGGCATGGTCGAAAATTAGAACGTAAATGGAGAGGTACTAAACTACATGTGCATTATCTTATATGGAAGGACCATCAAGTAAAGAGAGGCTTTGGTAGTAGCCAGATCAATATCCTACTCTAACTTAATTGAAACTAACAAAGATAATCCTAGATATTTTTTTTCTATTTTGAATAAACTTGTTAATCCTCTGTGTAATCCTCCTTCTGCTGCCACAGTCTCTTGCAATGACTTCATTGACTATTTCCATAGTAAAATTATAAACATCAGATATCAAATTTCACAGATATCTTTGGTGATGAAAGACTTAACCCCAGTAGAACCTACCAGACCTATTCTGGTTACTTTTCATTCCTTCTCTCTGGTGACCTTAAAAGGTTTAAATGATAGTCATGCATATTAAACCTACTACTTGTATTTTTGATCATATTCCAACTAAATTATTGAAAGAAATATTTTGTTCTCAATACCTATACTCTTAATTTTATTAATGGTTCACTTTCTTCTGGGCTAGTTCTACATAATTATAGGCCTATTTCAAACCTTCATTTTCTTGCAAATATATTAGAAAGGGTAGTTGCAAATCAACTGCATACATTTTTTACACAAAACATCTATGAAAAATGTGTCTGGTTTCCGCCATGCACATAGTACTGAGACAGCTCTTGTTAGAGTATTAAATGATCTTAATTGGCACTAAGTGCTCTAAGTGCTGCTTTTGATACCGTGGATCACTCTATCTTAATCAATCACCTGCAAAATTTTGTGGGTGTATCTGGAGTTGTTGTATCGTGGTTAAAGTCTTATCTTTCTGATAGGTCTTATCTTGTTTTAATTAGGAATGAAACATCTGCATTGTCTGAATTAGTCTGTGGTGTTACACAGGGCTCTACTTTAGGTCCTTTATTATTGTCCATATATATGCTTCCTCTGGGTGATATTATAAGCAAACATGGAGTAAATTTCAATTTTTATGCAGATGACACCCAGCTGTATTTGTCTCTAAACCTGGTGATGCCTCTTTTGTGACCAATATAGTATCTTGTCTTACTGACATTAAGGGCTAGATGTCTCAACATTTCTTAATGTTCAATGCAGAAAAAACAGAGGTTTTGTTAGTTAGTTCATCAAACCAGCTAGATAAGCCTGAATCATTTGGCCTGGATTTCAGCAGACTATCTTCTGAACCTGTACTAGAAATGAGAAATTTAGGTGTGATCTCTGACCCTACTCTTATTTGAAAAACATATCAAAAAGACTACAAAATCGTCTTTTTATCATTTGAGAAATATTGCAAAACTCTATAATCTCTACATCTGACGCTGAAAGACTGCTACATGTACCCTCCAGAATTGATTATTGTAATGCGTTATTTTCTGGCATTCCAAAATGTTTATTGTCTTGTTTGCAACTGGTTCAAAATGCTGCTGCTAGAATCTTGACTAAAACCAGAAAAAGGGAACATATCACCCCAGTGTCGGCTTCCTGTAAATTTTAAAGTTGATTTTAAAATACTGTTAAGTATAAGTACTAAATCATTTGGCACCAACCTATTTAGGAGAACTGCTTACCCCATATATCCCCAGTCGTAACCTTAGATACCTGAATATGGGATTGCTGGTAATCCCTAATTAAATGGGGAAGAAGGGCTTTTTGTTAGAGCCCCCAAACTTTGGAATGAGCTACTAGCACATATGAGGGAAGCAAAGACTATCTGTTTTTAAACGAGACTAAAAACATATTTGTTTGAGATGACATATCTATCTATCTATCTATCTATCTATCTATCTATATATATATATATCTGTTTTAGTTTTTATTTTGTAGCTGATTGTATTTTAATCGGCATTATATATATATATATATATATTATTTTTAATTGAGTTACTGGTGTTTACATTTTATAGGTCTTAAACTTTTTTCAGACATGTTTGTTTTGTTTTTATATTTTTGTAAAGTGCTTTGAGATCCACCTGTGCGAAGGGCGCTATATAAATAAACTTTGATTTGAATATCAATAAGTATAAATCAGACTTGAGGGCACTACAAAAATCCATGGTATCTGTAATCGAACTACAATTATCTTCTGTTCTTTAATCAATTATTCAAATGAAATTTCAGGTTTTGGGGCAGCCAATTTATTTATTTGTTTGTTTTTAGTTCAGCACCAATATTTATCCCAGGATTATCACTTTTGGCAAGTAATAGTGTTGTTATTTAAGGGTTTTCCACTGTGTGCAAGGCACAGTACAGTTTGTTCCTTCAATCAACCAGCTGCAATTTTATTTTAACTTTGAAACAATATAATGGACATTTCTGTCTGACTCCTAGACTAGTGGAAATGTGTCCTCATTCCCTGACCATGATCAAATTGTGTACCAATTAGAAATGACAACTCCAATACAGAACAGAAGGCTCTTGTACCGCATACTGTAGTGGCTACCACCAAATGCACCAGATGGCGACTGAGATATAAAACCATTTTCCAAAATATTAAATATGTATCAGAGCTTTTTGATCACAAAGAATGGACAATATACATGTATGTTCCAGACAAGCAGTTAATTTCATATAGACTACAACTTATTGGAGGTTTTTAACAAAACATGACTGGCTAAATAACATCCGGTTAAATAAATAACGACGGTTTGTGAACTTTGTAAAACATGTAAAGAATAAAAAGTACAGCCAATTTTTTTTTTCGTTTGTTAAGGATTTAAATAAGTTTTAGTATTTAAGTTCCTGTTATGTTCTAAAATGTATTCGCGAAAAACATTTTAAAAGATTTAGTAATTAAAAATATCTAGTTGTCTAATGTTTAAATACAGCTGCTCGTGCTGTTTGTTGAGTGACTTGTTCACAGTGTGTGTTCATAAAGTATTCAAAGCCTCCTTCCTGGCTTTGTTAGATAAGAGCGCACCGTGCCTGTATTGTTATTGTGACTGATAAGCTAAAATAAAGTTATTAAAAATAATGCGACTGCATCCAGTTGTTTAATTTCTTCAATCGTCAATCAAGCCGGATACTAGTTGCTATTGTGGCTACTGTACTATTGCCGCCAACTGACTATTCTCGATTTTTATTTATTTATTTATTTATTTTATTTGATATACTAAATTCAAATAGATTTATAGGGCAGCGAGGAAGCAGGATTCGTTTACATTGACAGACAACATTCATAGGGCGTGTACACTACAAGAACTGAGACACTTCTTTCATAAAGCAGAAAAAAATGTAAAATACACGAATGTTGTATTTACCTATTTTCAGGCGGATTGATTTGGAACACCGATTAACATAGTAAGCAATTGAGGTCCTTTACCAGAGATAAAGCCCTATTGACCAATCAGGTTAAAGTAAAAAAAAAGTTAACGTGTCAATTAATTAATTTACTCCTCTAAATATAGCAAATATGTTTAAAATACTGTAATATTGTTTATAAAATTGTGTTAAATTATGTTTCATTTCAGTCAAACAACGTGATTTACGTTATTTGTGTGTCTGTAAAGGTACTGAAGTTTTTATTTTATTATTGATGAGACCGTCAGCCACATATTTATAACAGTTTTTTTGTGCGTTATTTTTTTTTAAACCATGTATAATTTAGATTTTTGTTGAAACAATAAAATAGACATTATACAACATTTAGTACTTCTGTACGGTTCATGTATGGACGTAACCTAGTACTACATGATGTACTTGACACAGTCACTAACTTCGGAACTAAAGATTTTAAAAAACAAAAACACACAGTTAAACATGAAGCTGGATTATAGTCAAATGTACAGTATGCATATATTTTAAATGTTACACAAACACACGTAAATTATAAATCAGTAAATGTAGTTTTACATTTGCCACTAAATAATTAGTGGTAAAGTTATTGTATTTTATTTTGTAATGACATCAGAACTTACCGGCATCATTTTAGCTCCGTACCGCATTTAAACTTTCAGCTGAATAGAATATATATATATACACACGTATATATATTTAAAATTTTAATTACACTCTTGTTTGTATTTGTTCTTATTCCTTATTTTCCTTCTGTACAAAACTTATTTTCTTGTTCTTCGGTAGAAACCTGTTGCAGTGTTAAGGCGAGGCCTGCTCCTTTTCCACCTCTTAGTTTAATTCAAAGAAAGTTCTCCGTCCGTCGTTTTCTTTTTTGAAAAAAAAACTACTGCATGCGACTCGTACCCTCTTTCCGATTGACGGGTTGTACTATATATAATGAATGTCTTCACTGCCCACAACGATGTACGGAAATTAAACGTTTGGGTTGTTTTATTTAAAAACAAAAACAGGTGAATGGTAACCGTGAAAGCTCAATATAAACTGCTTCGGTTCTCATCCTGGTTGTATCAACAACCGCCAACCCAGCCCGTCGTGACGTCATGAAAGGAAACTCATCCCACTGGAATCCACGCTGGCTCCTCCCCGGCCCCAAGACTCTACTTAACCCGACGTCTAGTCTGAGAGAGATACACAAAGAGTCCCGGTGGAACCGGCTGGAGAAAGGAGTTGCATGCTAGGGTCACGCCCTGATTGTGAAAGACCTCGGGGAACACAAGAATCGCCTTTAATTTAAACGTGTTTGTTTTCTTGATATGTTAAGCAACGTATCAACGTAAGGGCAGAAGTGTGGAGTAGTGGTTAGGGCTCTGGACTCTTGACCGGAGGGTCGTGGGTTCAGTCCCCAGGTGGGGGACACTGCTGCTGTACCCTTGAGCAAGGTACTTTACCTAGATTGCTCCAGTAAAAACCCAACTGTATAAATCGATCATTGTATGTACAAATAATGTGATATATGTGTAATATGATATAACAATTGTAAGTCGCCCTGGATAAGGGCGTCTGCTAAGAAATAAATAATAATAATTAGAAAAAATTCAACCCCGTTATGAAATGAGTAAAACACACACAGTCCTACACAACTATTGGTTACTAAAGACTGCGTTTTAGTGATTCTTTGAAAAGACTGCGTTTTAGTGATTCTTTGATCAAAGAATCACTAAAACGCAGTCTTTAGTTACCAATAGTAGTGTAGGACTGTTGGGCTTGGCTCATATTTACACGCTACGATTTTGTCACATAGGTCATATATATATATATATATATATATATATATATATATATATATATATATATATATATATATATATATATATATATATTCATTCAACCCATACATGTTTCACACGTAGGCCTGTTACTTCACGATGTGGTTAAAACAAATCAAAAGAATAGGTATCTATGAAATAGCCCTTGCATGATTTTCCGTATATACAGTGGAATATTATTATTATTATTATTATTATTATTATTATTATTATTATTATTATTATTTATTTCTTAGCAGACGCCCTTATCCAGGGCGACTTACAATCGCAAGCAAATACAAATACATTCAAGTGTTACAATACAAGTCATACAATAAGAGCAAGAAATACAATAAAAAAAATTTTTTCCCCACTGCGGAGCAAGGGTGGAGAAGGAGCGGGCTCTGGAGGCAGGGGAGCGTAGCGGAGGTAGAGCTAGTCTTCTAGTGCAGGCGGAGCGGAGAGGTCGAGTGGGGGTGTAGGGAGAGATGAGGGTCTGGAGGTAGCTGGGTGCAGTCTGGTCAAGGCATCTGTAGGCTAGTACAAGAGTCTTGAACTGGATGCGAGCGGTGATCGTGAGCCAGTGGAGCGAGCGGAGTAGTGAAGTAGAGTGGGCGAAGCGAGGCAGAGAGAACACCAGGCGGGCAGGAGAGTTCTGGATGAGCTGGAGCGGACGGGTGGCGGACGCAGGGAGGCCAGCCAGGAGGGAGTTGCAGTAGTCTAATATTGTTTTGGATGTTAGACTGCAGGTCGGCGCCACCTTGTGGCTCATTGTTATACCACACTGTTACTTCCTGTACCTTTGACCCTGGTTGTGTATTATGTGTTCAACATGTCTTTGATTGAAACAGCTTGTAGTTGTCGTTGTCGTTATTTCTACATCAAAAACAAGTATTTAAGTCTTTTTGCTTCATGATTTGACGATTTGGCATCAGCGGTTAATGACATTAAGAATTTTGTTACACACACACAAAGGTAATTTCAAATTCGTTTACTGCAGTAGTTCACATGCAACAACCCTATCCCCTGCTAATTACATCAAAAAACAGATTGTCAATCAGGACATGAAAAAGACATGAGTGACCCACATGCTGATCCACAGCATATATAGAACACCATATAAATGTTTTATGAGAAAAGTGTACTGTATGATTATGTAAAGTTTAATCAAATCCAGGAAATGGGTATTCAATATATTGCCTTGATGTGCTTGCTTAGCCATGCAGAGGTCGTGCACAAGTAGGACTCAGAGACCTAGATTCCAATATTACCAAGACCATATTGGTATAGTAGTTTAAATGTGTGACATACGTTGACAGATATATAATGTCACACAGATACATACAAAACACAGTGGAAATGAGGTTGCAAATTAACTAGTGCTGTACTACTATACACTTTCCATATTCAACATCTGTACAAATCATTACTCATTTAAACTCAGGAATGTGGAAATGTTTAAATAAAAATCTACTGTATTCTGTATGCTAAGTGTGGGATGAGATCATATCATTGGCTAGAATTCAACTCTTGACTCCCCTTGACATAATACCAAACATACAAGACATACCATTCATAAAAAAAAAACAGGCTCTTCAGCTGATGCTCCTTATAGAATTGATTCAAATGTGAGTATCAGTGATATGTAGTATGGCAACATACTTCTGATTCTAATACAGAATTAAGTATTGGTCCAGCATTTGCTGGTTAGCAGTTGTTTGTAAACTGACACTAAACAGTGGTGCTTTTTTGTTATTGATTGAGCACCATTGGGAAATTCATAGTGAAGCAATGTTGTTAATTTAATCGACGACCAGTCCCAATAAGTAAATATAGACAGGGTGGAAAGACCAAGCAGCAAGTAAAAAGGAAATAACCTTTGGCAAAAGCAGGCACTTATTGCAAGCCAAATCATCATTTATAGATATTTCAAATTAATTTTTTTAAGATATCTCTAAATCATTTCCAGATATCTCTAAATCATTTTAAGATATCTCAAAATAAGTTGCTGTTCATTTAGAGATATCTCTAAATAACAGTTTGATGTACCATGCCAGCGAAACATTATTTAAAGATATCTGTAAATCAATTTGAGATATCAATCTCTATTTCATTTTTAGATATCTAAAAATGGTTTAATGCAGATATCTCAAATTAATTTAAAGATATCTGCAAATGACTGACAGATATCTCAAAATATTTCAAGATATCTTAAAATGCAATTAGATATCTCTAGATGTTAACTTGGCTTGCCATAGGCACTCAGTCTTCCATTGGTAGTATACAGCAAATTAATGTGAAGCGCTTTAAAAGGACATTGGTTACAAGGAGGACGACGACTACAGATTGTGAAACCGAAAAAGTGTCAATCAGCACTTACAGTATACCGAAGACTGAATGATGACATAGTTAAGGTCAATGTAACACTACAGTGTGATTATAGGATGTGATATAACTTCATTACACTTTCAGCTTTCAGCATTCATTAAAGGTAGCTTCAGCTGCAAGCACACAAGCTTTCTCCCTGCCGGAATCATTCTTGCCACCCTGTGAACTAAACAAACACATACCTGATGCAACCTCCTGCTGCAGCATGTGATCACCGTAGGTTCCCCTGTAGCTCAAGGAAGCGTTTTTGTTATACTGAAAACATTGTACTGGAAGAGCAGCTGATGTTGTCAACATGCAACAGTAAAAAACAGTAACAACATGGACAAGTTTCACAAAGCGGTTCTAGGTAGCTAAATCCAATTCACTTCCATAACAGCATTTAAAAAATAGAAAAAGAAAAGAAAACATTTATCCTTTAATCATATGCTGTAGACTTCTACTAAACTTTATCGTTCTAGCTTATAATATATATTTTTTTAAAACAGGTAAAAAATAAGATAGCTTGCTAGCTAGCAGCCTGTGAAGTGCTAGCGGTGCTTCGTGAAACTGGGCTTCAGAATAGAAACTGCTCATTTTGTCAAATGGTGATACTCATATCATCATACCTCTGTTGTGTCCAAACTAAGTTATTATCTGATATTATTTTACTTGAAATGTATTTGAAGCCAGGGACCCAGCTGGGATAAGGCTGGTGTATGAACCTACCAAATGGTCATGTATATTCTCTCAATCTCTTTTCTGTGGACTTATAAGATGACTCCCTGGGTACTGCCTGAGTTGATGAATTGCTATTGCGAAATATCCTAAAGAAAAAAGGTTGTTGTAAAGTAAAATAATAATGCTGAAAGAAGAAAACAGTTTTGCTTGAACAGTTGGACAATATAGTGAGACTTCTCAGTTAGTCATAGCCTTGCAGTGTCTGAAGGCTTTGTTTTTACTGGTTCAACAAAAGCTCTTTTTACTCCCTAGATGGCTAAGTCTTCTTTTCATCCAGTGTGCATTCTAGAAGGGATATGACACATCTGCCTAAAGAGGGAGCTGTTTGATGTCACTGTGGAAACAGCTTGAATCCTATCAAGTGCCAAAAGGAAGCACAAAGCAACTTGGCACTTTGAAGAGCAGTTTTGTTTGGAGCACCAATTCTCTGGGTCATTAGAAAGGGAACCTGGACGAAAGCCAGGGGTCTCTATTCAAGACCGCCTTGGTAGGGATTGTTTTTTTCAAAGTCGTTCTCTGATCAAAATAAGCCTAACTGAAAGTTTAACTGGTCTTACTATGCTATCTTAATCTTTGGCCAAGTTATACATAATCGTCTAACATCAGGGAGTCATTTGACACAAGGGGTTTCAACTCATTAACACAGCTCACATTTTTAGGTATTTTTTTTTATTAGTTACATACTTCAGTATACGTTTTGACCTCTTATTTGTTGGACTAGTAAAGTCCATATCTGAAGAACCCTCATCTGAATTAAATTAAACTTTGCATGGACATTTGTTATCCCACTTTTGTGTAATGTGTTACATATCTCACCTACAGTGACATCAAGCTTTATTATACTGACACTATTGGTCGAGATATTCATGGTTCTATTTTGAGAACTGCTGGCCCAATTTTGATTAAACTTTGTTACAAACGTTATTCCCTATAAGTCACGACGACCTTGGGAATTAACTGATTGGTTCCAATTGATGGCTATATCTTGGCAACCACTTACCTAGTTTTGATGAAGCAATTCCAATCCATTGGCTTCTCAGGCCATTAGCAGGGGCTGGACCAGGGGTTCAAGTGCAATTTGGCACCAGGGTACCTCACAGAGCGCCAGAAATATTACATTCTAGCGCCAACTGACGTGTTTAAATATATATATTTATTATTTCTTAGCAACCTTAGATGATAATGGTTTCTCGTTGGATCTGGACTACTCACATGACCCACCTACACTCACCCACATACACAGGAGAGAAGGTTCGTGTCCTGTGGGAAGTTGTGAGGGGGGTTTGATAATTTAGCATCAGTAGGCTCTCTGGTGCTAAGCTTTCAAAATAGTTTAGCACCAATTTTGAAAACGATTTGTTCCTCTGAGCGGGACACTAACCTTGATCCAGCAATCTAGAGCTATCCTTATTAAAGTATACCACAGTAAATGTGCAGTTTACCGACGCTTTTCCATGGTTGTGCTTTTTTTATGTGCTTTAAGGACTAGGTTGTTTTTCTTATTTTCTTTATTGCTTTATTTTCCAGAAGCAAGACAGCCAAATGTAATTACCAACAGATCTGATATAACAAGAAATAACACATTCAGTCATGTCTGCCACTACTGTACATTTATTTACAGTGATACACGATGTAACATCGGCAAAACCAAACAAACTTGTTTCCAAAAACCTAGCGGCAGCTAAACTAGCAGTGGGAGTGGTTAAAAAAAACTACAATTCCCAGGATCCAAAGCGCATTCTTTTGCTTGATGCACGCGCTGTGTCGTCTTACGGCCTTGCACGTTGTGTGTATAGAGTTGGAAAAGCGGAGCGTTTGGGTTGTAGTGCAGTGGCATTGTAGATTTTTATTTACCCAAATCGGTACCTTGTATTTTGTTTTCTAAACTGTTTTTTTAAAATTAAAAGGCAAAATCATGTCTGAGCAGGTGAACGCGCTGTGTGACCAGCTGATAAAGGCAGTGAATGTAATGATGGATACGGAATCAAGTCAAAGATACCGACTGGAGGCCCTAAAGGTAAGCAATGCGCTTACATTACAGAGGCAGGTTCATTAAACGGACCGCTATATAAATTATAGACGGTTATATTATTCATTTCTGAGGAATGTGCGTCTTGTAAGTATTGTTGTAATGTCGTTGAAGTGTAGTTAAACTCGTCTTTTTTCATTCATTCGCTGTGAAATGGACATTTTGTTCTTCGTGCGCCTGCTGCATTTTCGTGTTAGCGGCGTTATCCTAGTTATTCGGGGTCGTCCCTGCTGTTGTTGCGTCTTTGTCACATCATGTTAATTTCTGCTCTGTCCGCTTATAGCAATGGTGCCCCCCAAATTAACTGAGATGTTGGCTAATGTTTTATTCTACAAGTATTAAACACACACCATAAGTAGTTGTGTTTTTTTAAAGTGATATACATTTAAAATAAAACCCGCATCGTAAATTTAAACGGACATAAAGTTAGCATTCTACTGAAGACCCAGGTGCGTGCTGGAATAGTCACCCCCAGGGGTCGCGTATGCTACTGTACTTGCAATAACTCGTCTGTACAATTAGCGTTTTGACAGTTATGGTGTAAAATAATATAGTGGCATAGAAAGGGTACTAAATAACTAAAATATTACGTAAAACCACACTCGCATATTTGATATTAAACTATATGGATTTTTTTCACCAACAATTCTTGCTCATGATTGCTTTTAGTTTTGTGAAGAATTCAAGGAGAAGTGTCCGATCTGTGTTCCCTGTGGATTTAAACTAGCAGAGAAGACCCAACCACCAATTATCAGACATTTTGGTCTTCAGATACTGGAACACTGTGTCAAGTAAGTCAACAGGAATGGAAATAAGACTGCCATTGCATAGCAGTTTGATCAGTTTAATCAGGCACACCTGAGCTTGTTGCCTATACACTGTGTCCAATCAAGCTCGTAGTAAAACCTGGAAAGCAATGCATTATGGACCTTTTATTTTATATTATCCTTTTGTGCATTGTAGAAACTGAAAGTGCTGCAAATGTCTCTCTGCTTGTTGCAAGAGCCTAGAGATGTACCTGTGCTGGACCTGCGGGCACAAAGTCAATAAACTAAAGTGAATAAACTGAGTCTCTTGAGCACAGACCACTGGTCTGTATTTGCTTGCAGCTGCTGTTGCCACTTTATGATTTACAATGCAAGCTGGGTAACTTGCTGCAGACCATTGCTTTTTGAATACACTTATACTGGAAAGCTATACCTTGAGAACTGCTCATCCAGTTGTGATAAAACTGTTTATGGGCATTTGTAGCCCTTGAGTTTTAGAGATACCCTGCATCCCTGGAAGCTCTTCCTATGGTTGCTGTCTGAACATTTCCATATTTGTGGACAGATTTATGCATTCTATGCCTGTTGCTACTTGTAATAGTTTTGCTAGTGGCACTAGTGTGGACTGTGAACGATTTAACTTTTTTAATTTTTTTTTAATTAGATTCCGCTGGAACAACATGCCACAGCGGGAAAAAGTAAATTTGAAAAACAACGTGATGGGATTAATATCAAATGTAAGTCACTTGCTTAAAATATCTAATTTTACATATAAAAAGGGTGCTCTTTTAATGTGGACTTTCAGTAACTTTATAATGATCAAAAATATAGTCTATGCCACATGACTTTGCTTTTACCTTTGTTTTACATCTCATGCACCGTTTCCAGGGCATTCGTCCCATTCTGGAAGAGGAGAGTCATATCAAGGATGTCCTGTCCCGAATTGTGGTGGAGATGATCAAGAGAGAGTGGCCGCAGCACTGGCCTGACATGCTGAAGGAACTCGAGTCTCTCACGAAGCAGGGGGTAAGTGACACCGTCCACTACTGCAGTTCCACATTCGCAGATCCTACATGCATCCACACAGCTTTCAGCTTTTACCTCCGGAGCAAAGGAGCAGCTGTCATGTGGCGTGTGTGTGTTATTGTCTATTTCTGATCTGTTCAGTTTTCTCCCACCATCTGGAAACAGTGACCATTTACTCCAGTTAAAGTTCAGCATCAAAATTCAGGGACAGGGCGAATAAATGACAGTAACAAGAGAAATGTTTCCTCCTCCAGGAAGCGCAGACGGAGCTGGTGATGTTCATTCTGCTGCGACTGGCAGAGGATGTAGTGACCTTCCAGACCCTCCCCACCCAGCGCCGGCGCGATATCCAGCAGACCCTCACCCAGAACATGGAGAACATCTTCAACTTCCTGCTCAACATCCTGCAGCAGAACGTCAACAAGTACCGCAAAATGGTCAGCCGCTTGCACTTAAAACTTAAGAATTAGTCACGCTGGACTTTCTGGGCATGGTTTTTTTTCTTCTCTCCTGTGTTACCAATGAGGGGACAATTTGCCTGGAATATGTCCAGATGGGAAAATGTAGGTCTCTGTATTTATTCCTGTAAACCTCCTTTCAGAGTTCACTTTCTAAATGTTACCCTGCTCTTTCTGCCTTTCTTTTAAACACTGTATTCTCCCCCACACATACTATCCTCCATCTCTAGGTCGAGTCATTCTGAAATACATGGCAGTGTAATTCAACATACTCAATTATCAGATTAAAATGTGTCAGGAATGTAGGTAGAGCGCACTGTGTGTGATTAAGAGGTTTTTGTTTTGCAAATGAGGAACATAATTGTTATAATTTAAGAATGTTTTAAGTGGTTTCATTTATTTATTTTATTTATTTATTTACAGAAAACAGACCCAACACAGGAAATTAAGGTAAGGTCCTGTGACAGGGTGGTGGGTAGTGAAATGATGCACACAACAGTAGTTTTACTTCCCAAGAACGTCTGTGTTTTAATAACATTTATATATACAAAAATAAAACGGGTCACCCCTATACCAGCAATGGTATAGGGAATCTAAAACACGACGGGTTGCAGTCCCGAACAAAAACAAACACTCCTTTAACCACAAGCCTCCGTGCACGAAACTGTGCTCTGTGAAGCGGTGAATCAGGTGAGTGAGCTGGCTCCGTGGCTGCAGCTCCCGATCTCTGTTACTTCTCTGTAACACAACAAACAAACAAAAACAAATACAAAATACAGACTCCTGCCAGTTCGTATTGTCTTGGTGTAAGGGGCAGTACTCGTGTAGCAGCGTCCCCTTTGTACTGCCCAACTCCTCCCTGCAATCAGCCCAGCGCCAGCCTTTCTCCAATCGCTGTCTGCCCTTTAGCCGATCACAAGGGATTCATTTTGTGTACGTGCCACTACGTGCTTCCACCAAGATTGCTGACTTCCAGTTTTCGCTCACCGTCGAGTCGACCAGTCTACGGGAAGCATATCGTCCACCTTACACAGCGGCCTTTCTGGTCGGGAAGGAGATTTAGAGCTTAGACACAGCTCCTCTGTAGTGAGAACCTTGTACTCTAACACAACTGCTGATGCAGTAGGGCCAAAACCAATATTAATTCAAAAGGCATTGCTATAACTTTTATATATAGAGTATTGTTTAGGTTAGGGGTTTGTAAGAATAATTAAACATTATACTTAATCTTATGTCGTTTCCAACAAATTCAAACTATCTCATACAAAGAAATGGCACGTGGTATCCCATCAAGATAAGATGCTGTTATAAATGATCTCTCTTCAAAAGAATATTTAACCTTCTTACTTGGTGTCTACGCCTGCGTTATTAGGTTCCTTTGGCTTGGCCTTAATTTAAACTGTCTTTCTCCTTTTCACAGGCCAAGGCTTACTGCCGTGTTGGGGTAGCTGCTCTCAATACCCTGGCAGGCTACATTGACTGGGTGGCCCTGGTTCACATCACAAACGATAACTGCCGGCTGCTGGAGATGCTGTGTCTCCTGCTGAGTGAAGCTGAGCTGCAGCTGGAAGCAGCCGAGTGCCTGCTCATTGCTGTCAGCAGAAAGGTAAGCAGGCGTGCTTTTAAAGAAGCATGGTCACGTTGGTGGGGCAAACTTTCACTAAATGTGTTCAGTGTCCAACTATGATTCCATTGTTGGCCATTTTAAATCCTTCTTTTTTTCATATACTCATACTGTGTGTTTTAATGCACAGGGAAAGCTGGAAGACCGGAAGCCTCTCATGATCTTGTTTGGGGATGTAGCAATGCACTATATCCTGTCTGCTGCACAGTAAGTATTTCTTTTCCCTGTTAATGTGTTTTTTTTTTTTAAAGGTCTAATGGTCTGTTAATTTTTGTTCTCGCACCCACAGGTTCATTAAAAAAAAAAAGTATTTTGAGAGGTGCTAGTTTAAATGGGATGGAACTTGGTGTGAACGTTCCTAATCAAAAGTTCTTAAAGGAGTCAGAATCTATGGCATGTTTGATGTATTTCTGGTTTAGGTTGAAGTTCATTGAAGGCTAAATCTCCTGAAGTGTTTTAATGAAACTTCGTTTGGACATTTAAGACTGATTTTGTTAGGGTCTTGACAGCTATATCTTTTTTTATTAGTCAGTTGTAATGTGTCCATATAGTCATATACAGCTACCGCCCAAAAAAAAACAAACACATGCTGTCAGTCCATCTGTTTATATCCTTAGTGGTGGTGTAATTTTTTGCCTTCATTTAATGTATTAGAAAATCTAAAGCAGTTGATATTTGACTAATGTTTATGGCCTTCATATCTTAGCAATTCATTCAGCATAACTTTTGAGCTGATCAGGTCGTGCTGTGTGAAATATTACCTTGGTTATGGATTGTGGATACCTCAATTCTCTGCTCAGGGCATGCTGTTTGTTTGAGTGACTCGCTGCTCTAATAACTTTGTTTTTTTCAGGCCTGCGGACGGAGCAGGACTCACAGAGAGACACTACATTTTCCTAAAACGGCTGTGTCAGGTTCTGTGTGCATTGGGCAGTCAGCTGTGTGCACTGCTGGTATGTGAAGGTTGTTAAGGGGTCATTGTCACTGTTAAGTGAAAGTGTATATTTAGATTTAGATTTTTTGTGTAAAATATTATAGCCTAATCACTGTAATTTGTTAGCCTGTCTGTTCCTGTATCGCTAAGGGGTTTATGAAAATTCAGTTTCCATTGCCTTTTAATGCTGTAGGCACAGTGCGACCACCAGAAACACTATGTAAAACACAAGACTCCTGAAAGCTAATTCTTTAGGATGTCTCCAACTTGTGAGGACAGAGCCAGCCAGCCTGTGCAAAGAGTTCTCATTTAGCACCTCTTGTCAAACTGAAATCAGTCCTGACTGTACGAGATGAACCCAATAACCTAACTGTAATCTGTTACTCAGTCCTGTATACATTCTAAAATAATGTGACTGGAACGTACTTGCATGTTTAACATTGTTAGGTGACGTTGAAAGATATTCCCACTCCCAGCTGCAGATGCATTGAAACCAAACTCTTAAATTATATTCCTCTCCACTCAGGCATCTGATGTTGATGTTGAAACCCCAGCCAACTTGGGCAAATACTTGGAAGCCTTCCTTGCGTTTACCACTCACCCAAGCCAGGTGAGGCCAAGCAAAACACTTGCAGAACTTGCTCACCGGGGTCTGGGTCTGGGACACAGTAGTGACTCAAACCAGAATATGTATCACATTGCTTTGCAATTGTTGGAACTACACAGACCTACTCCATATAAAGCTAAACCTAAGCTTGCCCTTGTGTGTTAATTGTGAAAGATTATCCTATTTTTATTTACGTATACTTGTTCTGCTGGATCCCACTATTTTTTTTTCTACCCCCTGTACCCCAGTACTTGTTGGGGGTTAGTGCGTTTTGCATTATTTACTAAACTTCAATGTTGCACATGTATACTGGCTTGGATTTTGATACGGTACACCCACTCCTTTTTAACTGGAATTGTTAATGCACCATGAAAATGAAAAACAATATTAGAGGCTGGCGAGCCCAAGAATGTTTGGTTATCATGCTTCTTATTTATTAGATAGACGGACCCATGACCAAAATCTGATTAATCACTTATCTGTGTAACAGATGTACAATTTGTGATGTAATGACTCGCCAGCTACCTTGTTTCAATGGTGTTATGCTGTTCTGTATCTGGTTATTTTGTTACACCAATCACTATTTTAAAAAAGTGTATTATATAAAGCAATATGTGAAATAAAATACAGGTTTTGTGTGACACATAGATTAAAATGCACAGATGGTTATGGCTTGGTGGCCTTTGGGCAGAGTGATCATGATGAAATACCTAACTATTTCAATATGTGTTGTATGTATTTTTCTTGTTCAGTTTTTAAGATCTTCAACCCAGGTCACTTGGGGCTCGTTATTTAGACACGAGCTTCTGTCTAAAGATCCCATGACGATGGCAATAACTTCAAAGTACGTGAGAGCCTCCATGACCAACCTTGTTAAGGTAAGGCATGTTTTCTGTCAAGCACCCTTTTCCTAACAGAATAAATATTTATAGCTGTAGAGATGCCTCCTCATAATTTCAGTGTAAGCAAATAGTGTCTCAAATGTAGGGTCTCTTTATTTCTGAATACCAATAACATCGATGTTTGGTGTAAACTTTAACTGGCTTGTAACTTTTGCTGTAACTACTTTTATTTGAAAAAGTTCAGTGAGTTCCAATTGTGGTTAAATATATCTAGGGCTTGAAGTTTTCGGTTTTAACCGATAATAACCGAAACAATACCCCCGAAGATTTGTTTTTTATTTTTTTAAATCAATAAATGTGGGTTTAGGGAACGTATTTTAAATAACGTCAATAATTCACTACTCTCGCTACATAAAGAAAACTGCTTTCAGAAGGTTGGCAGTGTGCAAAGACAATCATCAGTTATCTGTGGCTCCCTGATGAGCTTTATCTCTGAAAATACAGTACATTATATTGCCAATGTAGATTTAGCACCCGCAGTGCCCACACACACAACGACGCATGCGTCAGTCATTCAAACCTGTGGAGTCGACGCGAAGACAGCAGCGCTACAGATGGGAGGATTCATTTCTTGGTGTGAAATGAATCCTCTCCACTCTGGCACACACTTGCCGATTCTTCCTGAGCAACATCCGAAGAATCCGACCCTTCGTCACCAACTATGCTACCCAGCTCCTGGTCCAGACCCTGGTACTCTCCCGCCTAGACTACTGCAACTCCCTCCTGGCTGGCCTCCCTGCGTCTGCCACCCGTCCGCTCCAGCTCATCCAGAACTCTGCTGCCCGCCTGGTGTTCTCTCTGCCTCGCTTCGCCCACGCTACTCCACTACTCCGCTGACTCCACTGGCTCCCGATCACCGCTCGCATCCAGTTCAAGACTCTTGTACTAGCCTACAGATGCCTTGACCAGACTGCACCCAGCTACCTCCAGACCCTCATCTCTCCCTACACCCCCACTCGACCTCTCCGCTCCGCCTGCACTAGAAGACTGGCTCTACCTCCGCTACGCTCCCCTGCCTCCAGAGCCCGCTCCTTCTCCACCCTTGCTCCGCAGTGGTGGAATGACCTTCCTACAGATGTCTGGACTGCCCAGTCCCTGACCACATTCTGGCGCCTCCTTAAGACTCGCCTCTTCAAACAGCACCTGTAGAACTCCTCTGTTTGTATCCTGGGACACTATCACCTTTCATTTAAATGTGCTTTATTTTGCTCTTATCTGCCCCCTATTTTACTGCATTTAATCCTGTACTTCAGAATACTGTAATCTGCCAAGTGTTTAACCTGTAGTATTTTGTATTTAATCATATCCTGATGTAACTATCACTATTATCTGCTGTATTATTGAATTGTGTTTTGTCACACTTGTACTTTGCTTGAACAAAAGTTATTGTATTTCTTGCTTTTATTGTATTACTTGTATTGTAACACTTGAAATGTATTTGCTTACGATTGTAAGTCGCCCTGGATAAGGGCGTCTGCTAAGAAATAAATAATAATAATAATAATGAGCAGCAGAAAGATGCAGATTCTGTAAAATTAGTTCTCTTGAGGCAGGCAGCTACTTAGTGAATCCCAGCAAATATAATTTGCCTCACTGAAAGAAAAGACTACGATGGACTTTCTCCAGGCTTGCTTTATTATTTTTTTTTAAGTAAACAAATAAATAATATAATTTATTTGTTTGAAATCCCAGAAAACTATTAACACTTAGCTACCATTATTTAATATTAATGCGTGGAATAAATTAGCGCTAATACCTTGTGATATTTCTAGCTGCTAGACACACAACTTAGTTTATAGGAAAATTTTGAGCTCTGATGGACTGAATAGCTTATTCCTGTTATCAAATGTCTCATGATCTTGTAGCTTTGTAGTATTTTTATATGTATTTATTTTTTATTAATTTATTTTGGCAATTGAAAAAGCTAGGGAATCGGGGCTAGAGGTGTGTCATATTTTGAAAAGATTTTGCTAGGATTAACACTGTTAAAGTAAACTCATTTTAGAACATTCTTCTGTCTAATATATTGCATACCTCTCCAGCAAACGCTAATTTGGTTTTAGTTTCTGTGTTGTATTCATGCATTCTAGTCACACGCAATGACACCTCATTTATCACACATCTGTGGACCTATGCCCCCTCGCCAAGCACGTGGATAAACTGAGTTCCTATATATACATGATACACATGCACTGAAATACTCTTTGCTTTGCTTGCAGGTCGGATTCCCATCTAAAACAGATAGCCCAAGCTGTGAATATTCTCGTGCGGACTTTGACGGAGATGAAGATTTCAACGCCTTCTTTAACTGTACGTCCACTTTAACCTGTAGCATTGGCGACTCATGGCTTGAAAAACTGGTGGGGCACAGATTAAATAATAAACCCTGGCAACAGTGCCGTAGCCAGGATTTTTTTTCGGGAGAGGGTGGCAATGGTAACTTTTTTAAGGTGAATAGTCACAGTGGTGAAATTGGCAACCTGATTTCTTATTAGTGCATTGACGTTTTATTTTCGAAAAATAAAGAACTTTTTTTTAACAGAAGATCCAATAACCAAATACACTGTTGTGCAAAATAGTTAAAAAGAGAGATTCAGTTCAGAACACTTCCGTTTAAAAACAAAAAAGGAAATACGAAGCAAAGGACTTGAACTTTTAACATGCGCATCAGATTTCAATTTCACATCATGATAATAAATAACTATATATAATTTCATTCGTACTTATGGTTGTTCATTTCATATTTGGTGTTCAAACAAAGCAAACCATTTTATTTAATTTCACTAATGTAATTACTCTTTGACTGACGCAGGACTGCCGATGGTACCTAATCTTCTGGAGGTTCGGGGGAGGAGGGACTTGTGCACACAGTTGCATTAACTACATTGTATAACTACAGCGCCTTTAAAAACAAAACAAATGTACAAACAGCTGATCCAACAAAAAAACTTGGGTTGATTGACAGCAAATCCAACCACTCATTTTTTTTTTTGGTATCACACTTCACTGACATTCGCTAGTTGAGCTGACGGACACGCTGTAGCCTAAACAAATAATCAGAATGAAAACAAGTAGGTAACCAAACTCAGGAATTGAAACAGTTTTGCCGGTTTTCTCTCAGCAGCGTCCAGAACTGTTTTCATTCTGATTTATTTCTTTAGTTATTCAATTAATAACAGGTTGTACATTTACCACTCCATCTCCAAGACATGGATGGACTTGGTTACCGTCCCTTGATGAAGCTGGCTGCACAATCCGTGAAAAATGATAATCTTATTAGTAGGCTGGCTGCTGGAGAGGTCAGCTGGCAATAAGATATGTCATGAGGCGAGTGCATTCTATGTAAATACATAGGCTACTCATTACATAGTAGATGTCCTCTACCACATCTATGTGTGTAGTAGCTAGGCTACATAGCATATACAGTAATCATAGCCTATATGTTTCATGCATCTGTGTTTGGGGTTGAGCAAGTACAGCTTGCTTATGTTTTCTCATTGGTTGATAGCAACGCGGTAAATAAAAAGTTCTTTCCGTGAGCGAAAAGAAAAATCAGCGCCGCCCATGCCACGTCCGCCCCGCTATAATGGGAAGCGAAAAATATAACAATATTGCAATTTCTTACACATGTTTCAGTGTGAACGATCCTAACACAGTGGCTAAGCCACTGCCTGGCAGAAATCGGGGGGGGGGGGGGGGGGGGGCACGTGACCAGGCGTGCCCCCCCTATGCGTCGCCACTGACCTGTAGTATAATTCCATGTACATACAGTAATGTATTCCCAAAACCTGCCATTTTCAGTTTTCACTATTTTGCAGGAATCATGTTAGAATATCCATATAACCAAATTCCAGAGTGGGTAATACTGGAGAAAATTTATACCCATATCAGTTGTGTTTCTCCTCTAGTGGTGATCTTGGAAAAGCGTTGTTACAGTGTAAGAGACCAGCTCTTGTTTTCTCTGTTTTGACAGCATTCCGAGCCCAGCAAGGTGAAGTTGTCCGTAACGCCTGCAAACTGATCCCTCTGGAGACCTTCCAAATGGCCGGGGAGTGGCTGCAGTACCAGCTGAACACGCCCATCGACATCGGCCCAACCACGTGTAAGTCCCGGCTTTCCATTAACACTGGCTACTCATTATTTACTAACTATTTCAGCAGACCACTGGTCCAGCTTCTGAAAAGACCTACTAAAAGCAGAATTTCTGAAGTGAGGTGGTTTGGAAAAGGATCACTAGGAAGGAATGATCTAAACAGAAACACCAATAGAAAAAAAACACAATGTTATGTAAAAATGAATAAACAACATTGGTAGAAAGTGGGTATCACTGTACTGTACATGCCTTCAGAAATTGGGTGTTCACTTTAACATCACACTCATACTGGAAACCACCACCGGTTTGTGAGAAGTCTATACATGTACAAGGCTGTGGGAACCCAAAACTGCAAGTTTTGCATGAAATGGAGCAAGGGGGAAGCACCGTGTATCAAGCCTGTATCATATCAAAGTGTTCTTGTCTATTTTTCGGTTAGACCGCTGAGGAAGTGGGTAGGTGAGATCACAGAGGACTTCTTTGAACTGTCTAGGGACTCTGCCGAACAAGTGAGGGCTTTCGAGTTTTATTTAATCACTTCCTCTGCCAGCTCACCCCTTCACGATACTGCTACTTCAAAAGAATCTACGGTTGCCTTTTCTTGCTAGCTGTTGTCATAACTTCCTGCGGGTCAAACGGCTTTGCATCATTTGACTTGTGTGGTTTTTCAAGTCTGTAGGTTTCCACTCATTTTATTTTGAAGGCTGCGATAATGTTCTCGTACTATAATAACGTATTTAATTTTATGGCTACAGTACATTTCTTTCTTGTACTTGTGTAACATTACTATAACCAGGATGATCCTTCAATTTATGTATGGTACAATATTTCTGATCACAGAGAAAGCACATCACTGCTGGATTTCAATCAGCCCCATTATTGCAGCATATAAACCTCCATTAACATTAGGCTTGTAAAGTTTGAATGTGGGATGATCATGGGAGTTTTATGAAATGCAATAACGCAGAAAATAATGCCAGAATGACAGGCAAACCCCAGAGTTCTACGTCAAGGACATGACTAGAAAAAACCCTGGGAAAACTGTCTCTGGCAAGAAACTGTCTGACCTTTACCTTGCATCAGCATTGTGAGGACTCGGGCATGCTCTATCAAAAGAGTTGAACTCTTTAAGCACCAAGCTAGTTTGTTCTGTCGTTGACCTCCGTACTTAACGAGTAAATAAATGTCAATACTCAAGGTAGCACAAAGTGGTTAGACTTGATTTCAGTGGGTTTTCCTCCCTCCCATCTATAAAAATTGTTACAGGTGGGGTCCAGTGAACATTAAACGTTTCAGTGCCACATTGTGTGACCTCTGGCCATGTTAATGATGCAGAACACTAATTTTCAGAGTAGCTTCTTTACAGTGGGTACACTGACTGCTGTGTTTATATGATTCTCTTGCAATAAAGTTCATTCCAGGTGGTGTCCAGTAGAAATGGACCATTTCACTTCCACAATGTATTAACTTCTGGACATATCAGTGGGATTTCTCGTTTTTCATTGTTCATTTCATCGTTATTCCTTATGTTCAGTGGGATTGTATGCTCAATGCGTCCTACTCGAAGCGTTTCTAATGTCTTGGTTTCCCTCTTTCACAGCGAAGACCGCAGAAGGCCTGTGCTCTATTTTCTCTCCGTCGTACGTACAGTGGGAAGCCATGACCTTCTTCACAGAGAGTGTTGTCAGCCAGCTGATCAAGTTCGTGGACAAGGAGGTAAGCATCCTGGTTCTGAGAGGTGAACCCTTCTATATTAACTCAAGAAAGGAAATAGGAAGTCTAGTTGCACAGCAGATTGAGCCATTCCATGTCGCACACGGTTTCTAATTTGACTGGCGTAGCAAGAGTGTGTAATTTGAGCCGACCAGTAAAACCTGTAATGGCTTAAGATGCTGTGAAACGGTAATCTTATTTGATGCGTTAGATTGGTTTGGTAATAAACTTTGTGCAGTCAGTCATTTGCATTTTTACTTTGGGGAATGTATATTTCTAGGCACAGCAATACCTACTGATATGGGTAATGAAGGAAATACTCTGAGCTGTAAAATAACACCAAAGTGTGTGTGTTTTTTGTTTGTTTGTTTGTTTGTTTGTTTGTTTGTTTGTTTTTGTATACCATTCACTGTATTACAAGTCATAATTGTAGTACTGGTAGCACAAGTCCTCTTTTGTTTATAAACTCAGTATGTTGTTTGAGAACACAAACAGTTAAAATAAAGTTTTGAAACACCTGTGAATGGATGCGAGGGACTTGGCCTAACCACAGAGGGTATTGTTTGTGCTCCTTCTTTTTCTCCCAGAAACTCCCGGTGGATCAGGGTATGGAGCTGCTGCAGGCTGTCCTGAATTATGAGACCAGAGACCCGCTCATACTCTCCTGCGTGCTGACCAATGTGTCAACCCTCTTCCCATTCGTCAGCTTCCGGCCTGAATTCCTGCCCCAGGTCCTCTCCAAGGTGGGTGTCTTCTACTATGTTTTATTACTATAAGAATTCCCTTTTCTCTGAGCCGCTGTTCTGTTAATGAGCAACTTTTCACTGATTTCACTGAAAAGCTGCACTGTAGCTCACATGGGGGTCTAGTCAGTTGATCAAAATGGTTGTTTAAATCATTTAAACAGGACCTTCCCTTGTGTTTTAACCTATCTGTATAAATGTAAAAAACTGAAGAGACTTAATTGCTCTGTTACAGTAAATGGTTGTTTTCCATGTTTTGTGTGTACTTGGCACATAAAGGCCTATTTTAAATAATTATCAGATCGGTTATTTAGATCTAATACTGCTTAGATCCATTGAATACACACCACAGGCTTTGTCGGGCCAGAATAGTCATCTTTAAAATTTGTACTACTTGAAATTGAGAAAATGATATATTTATGTCTTAAATTACTTACTGTGCACAGTTTACATTTATTTGCCTAAAAGATTCTATCCATTCATTGGCAAATTGCTAATTTCTTAATTTTTTTCTTTTTTTTTCAGCTGTTTTTATCAGTTACATTTGAAGTGATTGAGGAGAGCAAGGTAAGAACAATATCCAATGATCTCTCCTGGCTACAATTTTTTCTTTGCAGCAATGGTTTCTGATTTCTATAGGAGAGCATTGTATGTGAATCGCTGTTTGTCATGTGTCCATTGCTGCTGCAGCAAGAGAGTAGAGGAAATGTTACTTTAATATTCAGTGTGAATAAATGTTGCAGAACACGAAGTGGAAGTAAAGTCAGACTTGGTTAATCTTATCATTGGGCAAGTACTGTATGGGTTTGGGAAATCAATTAAGCTTGAGCTGTATGAAGTGGCACCAGATGAGAGTCCCTTCAGTTCACAGGTATACAATACACCTTGATTGTGTGGTTCAGTGATTTACAGAAAACAAAAATCCTCTCTGTGAAGGTGATCTTAACCAGCAGCTTGTTTATTTATACCAGCAGAACTGCTTCATTTTCACATGTAGGTTTGGATGTAAGAAATGAGCAAGACGTCGGTGTTTCTAAGTGATCTGGAATGCATTACACGGCATGCATTATCGAGGAATGTGTCTGAGCCACATTTCTCAAATAAGGAACTACAGTAGGGTGTCCATGACTGTCTAACCTATAGTGCATCAGAAAAACCTGTAGTGATCTACTGTAGTTCTGTAGATTTTTCTGGTTCGCATAGTTTTTTGTAGCTGATCAGAAATGAAAAGTTTTATCATACTAAGGGGCAAAGCCTCTGACACTTGTTGCACAATTAACACATTTCATGATGTTTCAATGAAGGACATGTGTTAGGTTCCTCTAACAGGTGTTTGATTTATGACATTGTTTTTTGAGGTGGGAAAAAAAATATTGACAGAATTGTTTTGTGATTGACAGGCTCCCAGGACCCGTGCAGTAAAGAATGTGAGAAGACATGCCTGCTCCTCCATTATCAAGATGTGCAGAGACTACCCACAACTCATACTGGTGAGGAATACAATGCATTAGTCTTAAAGGAGCCAGCAGCTTGCTCTAAATCCTTTTAAATATACCTTGCTTTTATATGGCACATTGTTACTTAAATATCTAAACCGTCCCAGCAGTCTTATGCTGTTCAATAATTCATATATAAATGTGAACGAGTGTCTATACAGTGCAGTATATTTGTTTAAACCTGGGTTTTGGAAAAATATTTTAAATAATGTCACTCAATCATTCACTACTCTTTCTACGTGAAGAAAACAGCTTTCACAGGGCAGGCAGTGGACCTATGTAATACGCTAGGAAAGTCAATGCTTCCATTTGCTTAGCATCGGGCTTAATGACAGCAAACCTGGTTGTAAACAAACCAGCAACATTGCGTCGCAAGTTAGTTTTTATGGCGTTAAGGTTTTATTCAGTCATGAACCGAAAAAGTTATTGTAACTATAAAACTGCTGTACAGTTATTGTTCTGCTGATGCATATGTGTTTTTCTTGTGTACAATGACTGCTATTATTATTAATAATAATAATAATAATAATAATAATAATAATAATAATATTATTATTAGTGGTTGCAGTATAGCTACATAAATATCAAACCTTAACCTTAGGAAAAAATGTAAGGGCAGCAGTGTGGCGTAGTGGTTAGGGCTCTGGACTCTTGACCGGAAGGTTGTGGGTTCAATCCCTGGTATGGGACACTGCTGCTGTACCCTTGAGCAAGGTACTTTACCTAAAAAAAAAATTGCTCCAGTAAAAACCCAACTGTATAAATGGGTAATTGTATGTAAAAATAATGTGATATCTTGTAACAATTGTAAGTCGCCCTGGATAAGGGCGTCTGCTAAGAAATAAATATTATTAATTATTATTATTAATTAATATTAATATAAATAACTTGTATGCTGGCTGAGATTACAGTAATTACTACAGTGCACTATGTCATACACTGGGGTGGGCTTAAAAAAAACAACACTTTACTAGTCGTGCTAGATACGCGTGCAGCATAAAAAGAAATCTGTTACTTCTCACAATTCTCGGATTCAGAATGCATCCAGAGTTCTACATTGACGGAATCCTAATGTGGACATCCTCACTTCAACACTGTAAGTTAAACTTTGTATATGTAGCAGTGAAACGTACATGCAATTTATTATAGAAACTGAAAATTAACGCAAACCGAAAAAGCACCCCCGACCTAAACAAAAAATAAAAGCTGACAAGTGTACCACCACTATAGTGGCCGCTGTTTTTCAATTCTCAGTTACTAAACATTTGTCTAATAACCTTGGGCCTTGCAGGTCATTGTTTAAACCATGTCCTTAATTATTCAATTTAACCATTTAAACCTCTGACCAGGTATTACACTGATTTAATCATTACATTCTACACACATTATCCTTTGTATTACCAGTTAACTTAAAACAACAAATTAAGGTGACTAGTTGACATTTAGGAATTGATATGTTGTTTCCTTAAAATTGTTGAAACAAACAGAATAATTCCATAAATCGTTATTTTTTTTACTTCCATTAGCCACATATGGCTGAAATGTGCAGTTTTTAAAGAAACATGGTTTTATTTTAAAACCTATCCTCTGGTACTACTTTAAAGGATGTTGTCTGTTTCTATGCCTTTTTCACAGTCTTTTACTTGCACTTTCTGGGTCATTTCACCTCCGCAGTGTCTTCTGTTACTGTCTGAAAGCATATCAGTCAACAGGGGGAGCAGTTGGCTGGTAATGACAGGAAAGAAGCCATTGAAAGGGTTGGGACAATTTCACTCTCCAGGTGAAATGACCAAGCAAGTGAAACACTATCTGAAAACATAGCTCGCAAACAGAGATTTAGTGTAGTACCCTGTATCACGTTTTAAATTAAAAACACACGTTTACTTTAACATTTGAGACCTATGTAATTTACTTTGCTATAATGACTTTAATCAGACCTATACATTATGCAATCTAACTTCTGGGAAAGTCCCAATAATAATAGTTGTCGTTTTTCTCTCTCTCTGTCTGTGTGTCTCCTGGGGTCTCCAGCCCTGCTTCGAGATGCTGTACTCCCATGTGAAGCGCCTGTTCTCCAATGAGCTGCTGCTCACTCAGATGGAGAAGTGTGCTCTGATGGAGGCTCTCGTTCTCATCAGCAACCAGTTCAAGAACTACGAGAAACAGAAGGCTTTCCTGGAGGAGCTGATGGCCCCGGTCTCCAGTCGCTGGCTCTCTGAAGAAATGACACAGTACGTTGCTTTTTAGTCTGAAACCGTTGGCTATACAGACTTCAAATTTATAGGGTTATATTAACACAATAGTTGTCAGTGCCCTGACCTCGGTCCTAAAATGGCTGCCGTATTTTGGTCATGTTGCATAACAGCAATATCCTAATTCTTAATCTAATGCGGACCAGTTGTATTTGCAACTCCATCTCCAACTCAGTCTGAAAAGCCCCCTCACTAATAAAATGTTTCCAATCTGTGTTGATTGATCCAGAGTGCTGTCGGACCCCACCTTGTTCCTTGCCTTTGTGGGCGCTGATGTGAAAGTGACTGGGATCATCGACGATCCCACTGGCATCAACAGGTCCAGGGTAAGGAATTCATGTTGCTGTTGGTTAAGATAACCTTCACAGAGAGGACTGAATTCTGTCAATAACCAAGCAATCAACGGCAGTAATGAACATGCAGGAAGGCAAACGGTTCAGGTCCTTGTTGAATGATAGCAATATTTCAGCTTTTCTTTCTTCTTCATATCCTAGCTTTTTATACTGGTTCTAGCATTGAGATTGGCAATGTTCTGTAAGTGCAATGTGTGTGTGTGTGTGTGTGTGTTTTCTTATATTTTTTTTTTTCTCAGCCTTACTTCTGAAGAAGAATAACTGAGATCACAAGGATGTGTGACAACTTTTAAGTAATCTTGTAAATATAATGCAGTGCACTCCTCTGTACAAAGCACTTTGGTGACTATAGGATTTTAAAATAAATAACACATTAACTTTCAGTTCCAGTGGTAATCTGGGAGAATCCTAGCAAACCCAGCTATGCTGTACAGGTACCACCAGAGAAGGAAAAGGTTCATATCAGGGTCACATCAGCAGCTAGATAGCATCTTGCTTTTTGAACTGTATACTGCCTCTTTGTGGTGTTAGGTAGAAGCCCAAAGGCTGTTGTAGACTGGTAATATTGGTAACTGTTTGGTTCTGTTAGGATTAAGAAGCCTTCAGCCTGGGACTGTTCCATCTAATTCTTCACTGCGGGTTATTTTTGAGTTTTTTTTGGTTTTTGTTTTGCCCACCTCCTACACCATGTCTTGTGAGTAACACAGCAATAATCTCTTTAAGTGCAGCTCTCCTCCCCCCCCCCCCCCCCCCCCATTTTCCCCCCTTCTGCTATAGATAAGCTTTTGTGTGTACACCATTCTGGGCGTAGTGAAACGGGCCCGCTGGCCCAGTGATCTGGAGGAAGCCAAAGCTGGAGGATTTGTGGACGGGTACGCCCCCAACGGCAATCCTATCTACCGCAACCCCTGCGCCGAGCAGGTCCGAAAACTTCTCCACAACTTGCTCGCTCTCATAAGGTGGGTCGAGTTGGACGTGAGTACCACAGCACTTTTCAGTGCCTTTGACTGTGCTCAGAACGCTGTCTCCCACTTTGAAACAGTGGGAGAACGGGCTGGGTGCATTGCACAGTACTACTTCCTACTGTTGTAAGTGGGCTGCAGTACTGGTGGAGAGTATGGAGAGGAAAAAAAAGCAACAAAACAAAAACCGTGGAGACCATACGGCCAATCTTGCATTCCTGGACCACGTTCTTCCATTTGAAACAACGGGAGCCCGTGCTGGGAGTTTTACTAATATTGTGGTACTACCTTTCATTGTTTCACAATGGGAGTTAGCACTGCAAAGATAGGGATAATCGTACCAGACCCTTTGTTTCCCCTTTTTATTAGTTTCATTTTATTTATTTATTTATTTATTTATTTATTTATTAAATTATTTATTAAATTATTTTCCTTTTTTTTTCCCTTAAGCTTCTGATCTTGGGTCTGTTGTTTTTCTGAGCATGTGCTCTATTTGTAAGATTGCTTTCAGTAGAGGCCCTGCTGAGATGCCTTATTTGTGCTTTTCTTTTTCTTTGGAGGCTAACCCTGATCCCTGTTCCTCAGTTAATAAGTAAATGAAACCTGGGCAGACCTAACACAATTTAAACAATCATAGTATCCACCTTAACCATTTCCATTCTCGATGATCCTCTTCATAGCTAAAGCAATCTTTATTTTTAGCGGATGGGGGAAGGACTTTGAAGACATTGAGGTTTTATGTTTGTTTGTTTTGTTTTTTTTACTCAAGGTTTTTTTTCTGTTTAATGTAAATTATGGCAGATCTAAATTTCCCCACTTTTTGGAGATAATATAAATTGATTTGGAAAACTCATGAAGAGACATTTAAAATCTGGGGAGATATGTTGGTAGATATTGTAGGTAATTCATAAGTAGGAGAAAAGGTATAGGGCATTAATATAAAACTATCTTTGTTCAATCTTGAATCTAGAAAGTATCAGTTTTTCAGACTGCGTAGCCTGATTGTGCATTGCTATTACCTCAAGACTATGCCTTTTGTTACTATTTTTTATTTTTTATTCCTTTAAGCAAAATTGCATTATTCTGATCATCTGTTTTGAAAATAGAGCATACAGGTAAGTAGAGTGGGTTGTTTTGAGTCTAAAAGAACAACAACAAATTATTTTATAGAGCAGTTTGACGCCATTTGTACTTTTATTTTAATCGGATGATTAAGACAGTTGAAGTCCATTTTTATAGAATTGTGAAGTGTAAGCAGTTTTTTGACTTGAACACATTTCTGTGTCATTGAAGAAGTGAAACCAAATCAGATTTCCTTTGACAATTAGCATTATTGAATTAAACGCTTTGTTAAATTTGGATCAATATTCATGGTCTCTGTTTAGTTGTCCCCTGTTTTCTGTATTTAGTTACATTAGGGCAAGTGGTTGAAAAATGTGTTAAACTTCAGACAAAACTAGCACTTATCCGGAACATTCATATTAAATGCAAGATGTTCCTAAAAAATGATTACCACTCTGCATTTAAATAGTACAACATGACAAAATACTCTTTGGTCTCCCTTGTGAACATAATAAATAGTGCTGCAGTGTTGACATGCAGTGCTTGTGCTGTATTCCCAGTGTCTGTTTGTGCAGCATCTTGTGCTTTTGTGTGTATGAATTGAAGGGGAATATTCTGGAGTTGCCCTTTTCTTTTGCAGGACTCACAACAACCTATTCCTGCCTGAGAACTTGGCCAAGTTGAGTGAGACGTTCACCAAAGCCTTCGACATGATGGAAGTGGAGAAGAATGCTATTTTGGGTAAAGAAAAAAAAAAAATTAGAATTGCAGCTACAATTGTATAGAGAGGACAACACATCCATAGTGACCACTAATTTAATTAGTCCTGGGCTGCAGTACTACAAGTTCTGTGTTTGAAACCAGGCTTTTACATTTGGCAGTCTGTCTTAAAGTGAACACAATCTAGTGGTTATGTGGTTGGAAATTGGTGAAGGTTAAGGGTGATGAGCTCTGCTCAGGGATCTTTTCCTGTCGGCATTCATTAACTTTTGAAAGGTGGAGGAATCAGATATTAAAGTAAATCTTTACAGCAACCAGCAGTAAAGATCAAATGCATGGCTTGCTATTTTAATAAAAAATAAAACAAATGCAATGTTTTGTTTAGAAGGGTGGCCTATTGGCAATAAAAGCAGCATATTACATTGCCATTGACATTTTAAGCCTAGAGTTTAATACAAAGAGGAAAATAATCGCATAGAAAAAGGCTCTTCAGATACAGGCACTGCTGCATGGGGTGTTGACGTAAGAATGAGGATGCTCCTTCGTCTTCAGTCCCCCTGTAACGGTATGTGTGGTAAAGGGGAGAAGTGCTGTACAGTGGCATGTTGGCCTGTATAATAGTATTAGTGTGTACAGAGTTCCCTGGTTCTCTTCCTTTTAGGTCTCCCGCAGCCCTTGTTGGATCTCTACGACGCCCCTGTATATAAAACGGCGCTTGAACGAATGCAGGGTTTCTTCTGTACGCTCTATGATAACTGGTAAGGGTTTCCATTATATTCCTTGTTAAGTGCAGTGCTTCAGCTTTAATTGTGGCCACGGTACACCTTGGGTGTAAAGTTTTCTGTATGCTGTACCTGCCCGTTTCCTGTCGCTGTGAATTAAAATGTTTGCTATATTTATTCTGAATACAGTTATGACTATGACAGGGGACCCTCACCCCTGTGCAATGTTCTGTATTGGGTGCTATACAACACCTCCCGAGTACTTGCGTAGTGAAAAGAGGGAGTATTGGTAAAGGTGCTGCTGTGAAAACAAAAGTATGAAATGGGAAATGGGTGACCTTTTTAGCTGGCTGGTATTGGCACGTTAAGTATGTCTACATACTGAAAAGTTTTGCTTTGTTTGCAGCTTCCACATTTTGGGGAACGCAGGCCAGTCATTGCAGCAGGATTTCTACACCATCGATGGCTTGGCTGGCCAGTTAATCACCTCTGCTTTCATCAACCTGGCCAATGTTCCTGACTACCGGCTCCGCCCCATGCTTCATATCCTTTGCTATTCCAGCAGCTGTAAGGACATTCTCAAGTTGGTTACGAAGAATGGTTAAGTGTCGGACTGTTGTAGCTTAGGGCTTGGAGCAGCAATGACTATACATGTTTTTCTGGAGACTGGTTTCTGCTAGACCGGTTGTTCCCTGGTTATAGACGTGTCAGTTAGTCTCAAGTAACGCTACTTGTGCAAAAACTACTTCAACTTGTGCAATAAAATCTGATTGACATAACTTCTCAAACTGAACATACTTCAATTTTAAAGTTTCATGAATCCAAAAGGATGTGATACTTGGCTTTATTTTCACTTTGCTATAATGAGAATGAGAATGACATGACCTAATTTAGATTTGTTAGATTCATAATATATGTTTTCCTTTTTACCCATAAATGTAATTTGTTTATTAAATTGCATGTCCCTTTAAATAGGTACATTTAAATAAATGAAGGGCTATTATCAACACAGCTTCATATGGGGAAGTGAGTAATCCACCCCACTCTTGCTTGAACTCTTCACATAATGTCCTCATACAACTGGTTGCTAACAAAGTTGTCTGGAAGCTGCTTCATGGGTTTTCTCTCTTATCAAGCCATTTCATGAGGTTCTTCCTTAATATTCTGTTGTGCCTACGTGTGTTCGTGAAGCAGCTGGTTCTCTCCTGCCCTCCGGAGTACTACAACACCCTCATGTGCCCCATCCTGGGGCCTCTCTTTGCCTATCTGTTACAGGTAAGACAAAAAAAAAAAAAAAAAAAAAAAAACGCACATGCAGGTGCCTTTGCCAATCATGGCTAAGGTGATAGATCTCGGCAGATAATGGTGGAGTGGGGGACTGCTTTAAGGAATGCTGCAAGATCTTACGTTTTTTTTTTTTTTGGGGTGGGGGGGGGGTTTCTTTAGTTTGATCGTGTTGGTCACTTGTACTACATGTTAGTTGTGGTGTGCGGTAGATTTGCAGGGGCAGTTATAATATTTGTCCATAATGTGGTGCTGTTGCCTTAATCCTTTGCGGACCATTGTCGGACCCGGTCCGACATCATCATAAAAACGCTAAAAACGGGTTTCTAGTCGTTTTTTCTCCGGAAAAAGCCGAGAAAACCATTCAATGGCCGAGTGGGAGCGAAAGGAGCCGAGACAAGCCGAAAAAAAAAAAGGCGTATCTCATGAATAGTCATACCTGCCCCTGGCATCCCATATGGGCGGTCATAAGGAAACAAGCTGCCTGATACTCCATCAGCGCACAGAAACTATCACAGACATTTGCAGAGCTTTTTTGAGATGTTATAGTAATAAAATAATGACTTGGATTGCATTATTGAGGAGTTTGGTGATAAAACGAGTGATCAGGAGATGATTGATCGGTATGTACGACTTATTATTTATTTATTTATTTATTTATTTATTAGCATACGTGAAAGCTATAGCGAACGAAAGGGTGGGGCGGGGCTGGAGATGCCTAGTGAGTGCTTTGTTGATATGCAGGGCCTTTTGAACCCGTTTGACTGTGAAAAAAAAATACTTTTAAACAGCGCGTCTAAAATTAACTGCGCGTGTGAAAATAAATTGGACATGACGCGCCTGACACGCACTTAATAAATGGACTGCAAAGGGTTAAAGGGTAGTTGCCAGTTATATTTGTATTTGTGCACACCCCTAGCTGATATGAAGGTACTAATGTGAGGTCTTTTTTAAAAACTTTGATAAATGTAATGTTTTTTTTCTTTGTTTCCAGAGGCTTACTCAGAAGTGGCAAGTCATCAACCAGAGAAGTTGCCTTTCGTAAGAATGTGATTTCATTTTATTCATTTATAGTTTTAGTGAAATATGAGGTCGGGATTGCTGTAGTATACCCTTACGGTGCTGTATAAAGAGTGTTTTTGCTCTTCATTTGTGTTTTTTTTATCATTTCCCCTTGTGTGTGTTTTTCCATAGCAACTCTGAGGATGAACCCCCTGAAGATAACCCCATGTCTCAGGAGATGCTGGATGAGCAGCTGGTCAGGCTGCTGACCAGGGAAGTCATGGACCTCCTCAGTAAGTGTGCTGGACAATACAGACTGCGTGTCATCTGAATGTTAATGAAACCGTTTAATTGCATATCTGCTTTGTATCAGGTGTGTGCTGTATTATGAAGAGGGGATCTGAAGCCGCTGGTGCTAAAGAAGGTGAATTGGAAGGTGAGTGTCCTTGAGTTCATACTGAATTTCAAAGGGCTTTGCTAAGCAGACTTCACACGTAGCACCGAGCAGTACTAAAATAACCTTTGTTAGTCTGACTAAAATTAGTCAATGGGAATCAGTGTTCAATGTCTGTATGTGGATGACTAGCTTGACGCTATCATTATTACGCCCCCATTAATCTTTCCCTGGGGTTTGGGGTTTCCCTGAGCAGTGTTTTCTTATGCATTATTTTTCAGTTACTCTACAGCAGTGGGACACTTGACTGCAGAGTTTTTGATATAATGGTTGGTGTTTTTTTGTTTCAGAGGAAGATATGATGGCTACAGATGCTTCCCAGGCTCCTCAGCCAGCGACTAACACGTTGGATGAATTGACTGAGCTGGGAAAGTGTCTGCTGAAGAACGAGGTAACGGAGGCCACTACTCTCCTCTGGTATTTGTGCACCTGTTGGGTTCATACAGCTTACTGGACATTTTAAATATATTGATGTACACCAACAGTGACAGTACTGACCTTCCCTGCACACCTGTGACAATCTCTATATCATCTTTTAATCCATTAGGACATTTGTACAACATTTCTGACAACTGCGTACAGCTCCCTTTCCTGGAAAGATACCATCACCTGCCAGAGGATGACGACGCAGGTCTGCTGGCCTCTGCTGAAACAGGTGAGTCTTGTAAAACCAGGTGAGTAGCCTGAGGCCTCCCAAGTGTCAACCTGCAGCCCCTACAAATAAGCCTCTAGCAGAGGTACGTTGTTAATTGAAAGAAGTAAAGCTTTTTACTTCTTCGGCATGACACTTCAAATAAGAGTGTATTATTAGAAGCCGTTTGTTTGTTTTTATTTTAAAAGTAAATTGGGTCATTTCATAAACCGTGAATTTATTTGTGGACTGTGTAATTGAAAAGCACAACAACAAAAACAGTTTTATTATCTACTATAAAAATTCAAGAAATAATATTCTTAAAGCTTGTTGGGAGTTGCCATATAAGTATTTTGGTTAACTCAGCAAACCAAGCTTCTGTATCGCACCCAAAACTATTTAAAGCATATAAAAAAAAAAAATGAAATTGTTATAAATTAACCACTTAACCTGTGATACAAGGGGGAAAACTGTTTTTGTATAAACTGCGCAATAGTAACCCCAATGCACTCAGAAACCGTACACTACAGATGCTACTTTTTGCTCTCTGCTCCTTGTTTTTAAAATGTATTTCAATTCTATTATGAAAGTCAGCATTAAATGTTACTGTAGTTTGTTGTACAGTAGCTGCTGTGGTGTCCTGTGACGTGCATGTGTTTCTGTCTCAGGTGATGTCTGGGAGTCTGTTGGCGGACGCAGTGACCTGGTTTTACGGCGCCGTGTTGAGGGGGTTGCAGATGCACGGGCAGCACGAGGGCTGCAACACGGCGCTCATCCAGCTGGCTTTCTTCATTTACGAGACACTGGTGGGTCTGAACACCAGAAAACAGCATGCACACCAAGTCTGTATGCCACCCCCTCCTCAATTCTACATGCTGTGCTTTGTAGAGTAAAGTAGAATCATCAAGCCAAAGAAATATGGGTTAAATACAGGAGCATTGAAGGGAGGGGGCCCAGTTAATTTACAAGTGGTGGGTGTTGATAATTACCAGATGGGTTGGTTGGAGAAGAAGCAAAAGCCTGTTAAAAGCTGCCTGGATGGATCTGATGGTTTTGCATATATTGAATTCCATTTGTATGACGCGAGTGCAAGGCAGAAAAAAGGATGCGAATTCGACACCAGACAGTCATTTATTTAACCCGCTGGAGTGTCCTGTAAAGCGGACAGAAATGTTTTATTGCGAGAGCGAGGGAAACATACCATAGTATGAATATAATTCAAACATATCTTATCATAAACCCTATAGAATTTTTTTCTCAGACATATTCTAAACAAACTTTTCAGGTTAAATGTCTATTATGTTTTATGTATTATGGTTGATTATGTGTTTTTTACTCCTTATTTCTTGTGTTTTATGTTGTTCGCTGTGGTGTTTTGAGCCTCTTGCCAGGTTGTTACTGTAAATGAGAATTTGTTCTCAATTGACTCCTCTGGATAAATTAAAGGTGTTGATTGACTGATTGTTTGACGCAGTGCAACATTGTTTTAACTTTGGTTTTAGAGGACAACACTGTGAGCTGAGGTTTATTTAATTTGATTGCTCCACAGAGACCCCGCTTCCCTGAGCTGAGGACTGTGATGGAGCAGGTCCCCCAGATCCAGATGGACTGTCTGGACCAGTTTGACTTGAAAGTGCTGAACCCTGGACAACAGAAAACAGCAGACAAAAAGAGGAAGGACATCTTCAAAAGGCTTATTTCTGGCACAGTCGGGGTAGGTGAACACAGAACACAGTGTTAACTATGGCATCCTTTGCTTCAATAATAAAACTACGAGGATCCACTGTTCAATGTTGCTGTGCAGTGATACCAACCAGTCCTTCATCTCTCATCAGGCTTTGCAGTTATTAGTACTGTACAACTATTTTGTAGAAACATACAATGAAATAACATTTTTTTTAATTGCCCCTTTACAGGTTAATAGAGCTAAATTTAGAAAAGACAAACATTCATAAAATCTACATTGCTTGTTTTGTTTCATGAAGTGCTTGTTTTTTAAAATGTTTTATTATGTCTTATTTTGTTCCCCTTGTTTTAGAAACCCCTTGGACAGCAGTTTAAAAAGGAAGTTCACATCAAAAACCTACCATCCCTATTCAAGAAAAACAAATCTGAGCCCACACTGGAAACCCTTGACAGCAATAGTGCTGGCTTGGCAACACTCTTTTCACCGAACCCTGACGATATTTGAAAAGGTCAAGGACTTGGCACTCGCCATTTTCTATAATGAAAATGTTAACCTGAGCGACTGCCTTTTAATGCATAGAAAGGTCCATTTTATAGGTTGACCACAGTGTTTGTGAGGTGTTTTTTTTTTTTTTAATTTTAAAAAATACTACATTCCAATTTGCAATTACCCCCCCCACCACCACCTCCCACCTTTTTATTTTGATGTACCCCATTTAGTGTAAATTTTGAAACTGTTCTTCAGGTATTTACTTCTCTTAATGTAACATTTCTAGACATCATTCATGGAACACTAATTGCAAACAATATAAATGTACAGGAAGCATAAACTATTGGAACCTATGAATTGCTGTTTAATTTTTTTTTTTATTCTTAACAGTTAAAGTGCACACATTTCTGCCCAGCATGTGTTTAAATTCCCTATATGTAGAATTGCACACAGTGAGGTCTGGGATACTTAACATTTGAAATAGTTCTGTAAATGTTAATGTCACGGTAGAACTGGTAAATTCAGAGTTTCCGATAGTCACAATAACCTAGAGTTATTTCTAAAACAATAACTAGATGAGGTGTTCCAATGTATTTCTTTCAGGATACTTAAGTACATGTTTAGCCTTTTTTAAATTTAATTACACATTGGATCATTACCTTGGAGATTTATTATTATTGGCTTGAAGAAAGAAAATCAGCTGTTGAATTTCTATATAGGATCATCCAGAGCTCACTGTGATTGTCACTATCATGACCCTAACTACATGTATTTGTGGTATTTCCTTAGCTGTGGCAAGGTTGACAAATGTCATAATGTTAAAATGACTTCAATCTCACATTAAATTGCATGCAAATTGCCTTCCGTAAGTATACAATTGCCAAATAATAAACATATTTTCTCCATATTCTCTTTACTATTCCCCTGTGCAAGTCTTGCTGTTTACTTAGACCAGAGAGCCAAGCTGAATAGAAATTTAGAGCAAGTGGTTTGCAAAGAGCCAGTCGTTTACAGCAAATCAAACCCTATACATGGTAAAACACTCCAGGAATGGAAACACCAATAAGAGCAGAGGGTAGGTGGACCTAAAAAAACAGTGAGGTAGTATGTGAGCAGCGGCACATTTGTGAGGATGCTGCTAGTACTGTCTTAGAGGAAAAAAAAAAAAAAAAGTGACTGACGTAAGAGAGCCGTATTTGAAGAGCCATGTATGGTGGGCATTTGAATAGATAGAGCTAAATGTCTTCAGGGATAAACAAAATGCACAAATCAGCTTGTGGAAGGAAATAAATTTGGTGTTGCACACAATACCAATTGCTATGTTAGTAAGTTTCCATTTACTGATTCCAATATGAACAGAAATCAGATAATGATCAGTTGCCTAATACTCTAGGAGAAAGGTGATGGTCTGGTAGCAGGAGAGGTTTCAGGTAACTTTTCTCACGAACTCTGTGTGTGAAGCTGAGTTGAAAAACATCCTTCCACCTTGCAGCTGTGCTTGAGCACCGTGTTCTCAAGTGTGCTCACAATATTTGTTTAACCTTTGTTGACCTTACACTTGTATCGGATTTGCATACAGCACTCGTCAGGAATGTGGCAAGTAAGATTACTACATTCTACTTGTGCGTGGGAGTCCAGAGGCCTTAAGTACTGGGCATGTTAGCAAATCAAGACCAACGCTATGATTGTAGAAGAGCACATTGATTACTTCTGTGGTCGAATTTGTTTGCATACAGCCTCATGGAAAGGCCTATATGAGGGGTCCCCACTATGACTTCCCTAGTAAAGGAACAGCCATGTGGAGTGTGAGGTCAAGTGATGGGGAACTTGCTGGTTCAAAACCTGGTCATAGTGAGTTACTGAAATCTCTGCTGCAGCAACACATACTGGTTCAGTAGTTAGAGTGTACAAAGGGGATTGGCTTGACACTGGTAACAGAAGATGCCTGTTGATCTGTAGCCAGTACTTGGGTTACATTGCTGGAGTGACACTTAAATTGGAGAGAAAAAAAGTGAGAGAGACTAAAATAGTCAACCTATTTTAGCAATTAAATTAACTCATGATTGCCCCACAATACAAGTAAACCATTATTTTAAATATATACTGATGCACAAAAGAAAGGCAACACTCAGGTCTAATGCATTTAATCAACTATTTTAAACATAGATGGCAAACAAAATCACAGAAAATGTGAACAGAAATACAGATAAGTCTGCAGTATGAAACGTGACAAACTCAAAAAGAAAACATTAGTATCAGGTATGACCTCCCTGAGCATTAACACAATCCTGGCAACTTTGACGCGTAGACCTGATCAGCCTCTGGATAGATCGCTGTGGGATGTTCTGCCACTCTTCCTGTGGAGCTGCAGCCAGCTGGTGAAGGTTGGCTGGTCGCGGTTGTCTCCTGTGGATGGCACTGGCGATTTGGTCTCAAGGATGTTCTATTGGAAAAGCTGGCCATGGCAAGATCTCCACATTGTTTTCTTGAAGTCATGCAATTGTAATCCTAGCACTGTGGTTTTGTATTGTATTGGAAAATTGACACTTCCGGGTTGGTTTGCAGGAACGTAAAAACTGTTGCTTCAAGACTTCATCAACATATTACTGAGCAGTAAGGTTGCCCTGATTCTGCACCAAAGGCGTACTTGTGTTAAAGGAGATTCCTCCCCACATCATCACACTTTCACCACTCCATCTGCTGGCAAGAAAATAATGTTGAGGTATTGCTGTGGCTAGCCTTTTCTCCTGACCTGAGTCCAATAGAACATCTGTGGGACCAAATCGCCAGTGCCATCCACAGGAGACAACCGTGACCACCCAACCTTCACCAGCTGGCTGCAGTTGCACAGGAAGAGTAGCGGAACATCCCACAGCAGTTTATCCAGAGGCTGATCAGGTCTATGCATCAATACTGCAAAGATTGTGTTAATGTTCAGGGAGGTATACCTGATAATAACTTTGTAATGTTTTCATTTTGACAGTCTGTCAAGTTTCATACTGAAAACTTATCATGATTCCTTGATCTGTATTTTTGTTCTTATTTATTTATTTTTTTAATTTAGTGGTTGCCAATCATTTTATTATTTCTCCCAATTTAGAATGTCCAATTATTTTTAGGCTCAGTTCACCGCTACCACCTCTGCGCTGGAGGGGCAAAGATGAACACACGCTGTCCTCCTAAGCGTGTGCCATCAGCCGCCCGCTTCTTTACACAATGCAGGCTCACCATGCAGCCACCTTGGAGCTACAGCATCGGAGGACAACGTAGCTCTGGGCAGCTTACAGATTCTATTAATAATACCTCATACTACCTCATTTTGTTTGTATAATTTAGGAGTAAAAGGAAAATATAATTCAAGTAATTACAAAAAGTTTGATTGTAGCATATTTTTTTGGAAAATGTCCAATGTCTGTAGGCTTACTTGATTTGTGACTTTGGTTCGACATGACTTTGAAATAACACACGTGTCGATAATGTAGAACACTTTAACAACCTAACAATTCATAATTTTGAATATGGTTGGGGGTTGGTATGATACAGTGGCACATGGAGGACTGAAATATTGAGATTTGTTCCCATTTATCAACCCTGGCCGGGTTTGCAGCTGCTTTCCAAGAGCTGGGTTACAGCAAACCAGGGAACATCCAGGATGACGAAATGACACATGAATTTCTGAAACAGAAAGAACAGTATTATTTCTTTAATGTTCAGAAAAAATACAACTACACCATAAAAAGCGTGTGCTTTACTCATGGTAAAAAAGCAACATTGTTATTGCACTTGTCATGTGGTTACCTGGTAATAAATGATAAATACACAACCACAAGTAATTACAAGACCTTTGCCACTTTTGTAATAAACATGTACTTGCATTCCAAATGGTTTACTTGTTATTACGGTCTAATACATTGTAATAAAAGTGGTCTTTACCTTGTCACCGTTGTTTAAGCACAAGACTTTGCATCATTGCTTTCTCTTTTCTTGCACTCTGTGAGTCCCATCTCTACAGCCAAGAAGTATTTTACTCCAGCAACCACCTGTTGGATGACACCAATAAATATCTCTGTATAGTGAGCAACGAAAATACTTGAAAGAATACGTCATATAATATTGTGCTTACTGTACCTGTGTTTTAGCCGACAGAACTGATCATTTTGCTGGCGTACCCATAAGTGGATTATTTGTTATATTCAGCAACAGCAAAGCTGGCTGTCCGCTGCACACCTGGGCTGCTAAGAGAAGCTTCTTTAAGACCCCCAAATTGTTCAGCTGAGGCTGTAGAGACAGTGAGGATGAGAAGCACGCAATGCCACCAGGAAGCCATGGTCACTCTTAAACCTGGGCTCGGAGGATGAAATGAAGTGGCCAATCTGTGTTTTTATAGTATGTGTATGATAATGTAATCTACAACTTGTGCAAAAATGAATGTTCGTCTAAGAGATGTTGCACAGTTCAAATATAGGAATATGGAAAAAAATGATATGCAAGATAATATATGAGAACTACATATAGAGGGAAAAATATGAATCTGTGCAAGATTCATTTATTTTTGTAAGTGCTAGCATTCAGCAGCGGACACTTATGTAATACACTGCATTCTAGAACACTCAGTCTTTAATCAGGAAGGTGTGCAATAGTTATTCCTCAGTGGGATAAGGGTGGTTCTTGGGTACTCTAGCAGAAGTGTCTGGGGAGAAGCGAACCTTCTCCAAACAGTGAACAAGTGTTCTATGTGGGTCAAGGGCAGAGACAGAATTGGGTGTGCAGCTAGCCCTGATCACAATTGGGATTTATTGTTCCTCTGTTAGTAATCTTAGACCAAACTACCCTTTCACTTCAATGTAATAGAGGTTTCCTATTAATATTATTGTGCAAAGGTAAAAAGTCAGAAATGGGCTGTAACCATTCTTCATTCATCAGATGAGAATATGTAACTGAATTAGGAACAGATATCAAACAGATGTGATTTCACAAACATGAATGAATCATTCATTAGGAAAATTATTACAAATTATATTAACTGGCTACTGTATAATAAGGCAACTTTTTTGTATCGGATCAGGTTAATTATTGGTATTGATGGCAATTTGTATGTAATATTAAATTGTGTAAAGAAAAGCTACATCTTAATACTTAGTAGTATTTCCTATATATTAAATGTAATTTGAGTTTATATAGAATATTCTATGGGGTGCTGTACCATATACAATAAGTTGATAGCCCACTCCAATAGTGGTTACCTTAAGTGGCTACTTACTGACCCTGAGTGAGTGAAAATCAGCTTCAATCTTTCACAGCACCCTATACTTTATGTTTTATTATATTGTAGCATACCCTCGTTCAGGAACATTGTAGTATTTGAAAAGATCAGACAGGATACTATAGCTTCGGTCCAGAATAACCCAAAGCCTGACAACAGAAATACAACATTGTATAATAATTTCCCTTCTCTTAGTCCCTCCTCCCCAAAAACAACTATAGGAACATAAATTTGATATTTTATTTAGCATCATGTAATCAACTACAAAATGATATTTCAAAAGTCTACAGGAAGCCATAATAGTAGTACTTGGTATTTGCAGTGCATTCCATTGTGTTTTAAGACTTCTTTAATCCTCTCAGGAATGGACTTAACGAGATGCTAAAGGGTCGAGTTGACCTTTAGATTCATCCATTCAGCCTTTACACTTGATTCCAGTTAATTTCGGTTGCATGGTTGACTTTTCCTAATTTCCTGTCCTATCAGACCCAAAACATTTTCAACATGATTGAGATCCAACAAATTTCCAGGCCAAAATTGCAGTGGCGTGATACTGTCATCTTCTAACCATTTCTTCACTTGTCATCTTGGACGTAGAACTCACCGTTGGGAAAATGGTTCTGAGCCGTAGGGAGGAGGTGGTCTTACAGTGTTTTCAGGTAACTCCTTGTTCATAGCTGTCCCCTTGGGAAAAACATGTAGGGATCCTGTGCCTTTGGCAGAAAACCATCCCCAGATATGTTTCCGGATGCTTTATCGTTGGGACATTACACTGGCTTGTCTCTTTCTCCTTGTGCCTTCCAACACTTCTCCCACCTCGGTTTCCAAAACAGCTGAAGGGGGACTCGTCAGAGAAAATTACTTTGGCCCAGTCATCTTTTGTCCAGTCTTTGTATGTGCGACAAATGTTCAGGACACTACTGCCCATCCTATCTCTTAAACTAACTGCATCGGTGTCGATCCTGGCGAGCAGTGCTGACTTAGACATCCAGACCTGGGGGCAGCGTTACAACTAACAGTCTTCTTATATTTCTGGATGATCGTAGTTACTGTGCTTTGCCTGCTAAGACCTTCCTTATGAAGTGCAATGATGGCTGAGCGTGTTTCCGAGGAGATATTGGCTCGCTCTGAAGTTACAAAATCTATCTAAAAATCATACTCATATAGCTTAAATCTACTCGTTACCAATTCTAATTGAGTAGCACAGGTCAAGATTTCTGATGTCTTTTCCTGTTTCATTCAACTTTATGAAGCAAAATTAGATAATTCTAGGGTGTTGCAAAACTTTTGGCCACAGCTGCATATCTTAAAAACTATAAAAAAAAAATTAAAAATCACTGTGCTCTTTTTTTTCTTCAAAAGTTGATAATGTGTTATGCAATCCACATAATCAGAAAAGAAAGGTTGTGCACGCAAGCAAAAACTACCAAGTGCTTCAAACACAATGAACAGTAGCTTGACTTTCACTCCTGCTGGAACTGCAATTTGTAGATAAAAAACAATGTGCATGCATATTGTATTCAAAATTAAATCCACAAAAATAGAAAATGAAGTGTTTGAGTTATTTTATCTTATCTTAAGCAAAGATTTTTTTTTTATCAAAATAATCTTTAAGCTGTGCAAAGATTACATTGTGATACACATACTATAAAAACCCAGCTGGTCACTGGGTTTCAGTCTTCAGGCTTTTGGAAAGCAATTGAATAGCGGCACGTGACATAAATTAAGCTATAAAGCAAATATTAAGCAACATGTAAATTCTGACTTAGAAACAGTATTGATGTTGTTGAGATAATGCATGCTATTTCACATAATATGTCCAAAGTACATCATAAAATAAGTGAAATACAGGTTGATATTGCTATCTTGCTGTAGTTGACTTCATTAGCAACAGTGCAGGAAACATTTGTGAATATCAAAATGTATTTTATTCTTTAATACATACCATTCAATATCATTCTTAAGCATTGTGAACAGGTGTCATTGTTTTTTCAAGCACAGATCTCTAGTCTCTTATGTTTTTGTTTCAGAAATGTACGTGTCATTTTGTCATCCTGGATGTTCCCTGGCTTGCTGTAAACCAGCTCTTGGAAACCAGCTGCAAACCTGGCCAGCAATGACAAAAAGAAAATTAATCTACAGTTATAAATTGTCAGTTTCTGGGACTTGATATAGTGCTACAGTGATTATATGTACAACAATAGGATGCCACTAGCAGACTGCTTTCCAAGGCTTCGTTAAATTGTATAATCAATCTGATTTGAATATCAATGTTGTTGTTTAGTTTCTCCAATGGAGTTTATGAATTGTTTTTCTTCTTAAACACAGGGTTGCTCAATTGTAGTAATAGTAAAAGAAACTTGACAGTTGGAGTTGTTTGAAGTAGAAGTTCATTATTAAGATGAGGTGTCAATTACATATTTAAAAAGATGGCGATGGAAAAACATAACATTTAAAAGTGCCATTTACTGTAAACTGGTGTTTGGTAATATAGATCAAATTGGAAGAGGAGTTCTCAACACCATGGAAGCTGGGTCAAATTAAGGTTCTGTACCTTTAAGGAACACAAAGTTAAAGGTGCCCCAGCCTCTATAAACAGGGTTCACTTCCCTAAAAAACAGGGAATAGATTCATTTGCTCTGTTTCACGAGTATAATTAAGTAAGGTGAGTTGGTTTACCTGTTTTCTCCCTAATGTAATGTAAAGGGTTTTGAAACTGTACTCTGTGAGCATTATGGGAAGTTTTCATGTGAACATCTTGTTTGTATATGGAAGATTGGAGGTTAATTTATAATGTTAACAAAAACACCATCAATAAGTTATTCAAAACAAAAATGACATCATTTTAGGGTGATTTAGATAAGACATGTTTTGTGAAGTGAATATTTAAAAACAAAAATAATTAAAAAGAATGCTTTCTCATCATAAGTGCTTTACTTTGATTTTAAAATGGACTCCAGCTGGGATCATGTGGGTGTTTTTGTTTGATTTTATTTTTAATACGTTATGATTTTGTTTCTTTATACTGCATTAGTGCTGTTCATGTATGAGTCTAGCAATAAGTCATAAGTAAGACCTGAATAGCAGTTCAAACACATGATTAAACATTCAGACCACATGCAGTACAAGAATTGATTAAACCAAAGTATTTTAGTTGTTATTAGTGCTGCATGAAACAAGTATTTGGATAAGTTCTCCACAGGTGAGGGCCATTGGTGTTGATTTGGCTAATTTACCATTGCAAGTGAAGAAACAGCTACTTGGATTTGTGTGAATTGTTGGTTTAAATTAGCCCAATTGACACCAATCACTCTTGCCTGTGGAGAGCTTGTCTGAATAATTGTTTTGTGCAGCACTAGTTGTTTCACCTGTTGCAACCACAAATATTACAACCACTTAAGTAACAATGAGATTTTAAAGGTGATCTGACCCTCAAAACAGGTTTTGATGTTCCTTGGATTTATCTCTGGGATGGCCAGGTACTCGGGTAAATTTGTTTTTAGGTAATGCAAATAAGATGCTGTAAAAAGTAACATTTTTTATTTTTAGGCTGCAATTTGTAAATTCTGTGGGTCACTATCCTAATAATCATGGATACGGTAAGTGGAATTTCCAAGGGACGCTATGCTAACATTATTGGCTACTATGGGCTCTCCAAAGGGATGTGAGGGCCCTAGAGAACTAAAAACTTGCCATAGGTGATTCTGTGTTCTTCCCCTGTGTTTTACAAAGTCTTAGTACAGTAAGTGCAGCATATATCTATCTATCTATCATTATATATATATATATATATATATACATAAAAATTATAAAGAGCGTGCTGCAGGAATGATCATGTGCAGCTTGAAAAAGTTTCCCGCCAATTTTTCCAAGTGTATGCTAGGCTTTTGGACTGTGGAGAACAGCAATCCACACAAATTCAAGCTGCTGTTTCTTCAACTGTTTCACTTGAAGTTAGCCCAATCCAATACCAGTGACCCTCACCTGTGGAGAGCTTATCCTAATAATCGGTTTGTGCATCTCTACTTCTGGTAGATAACTGTCATACCAAAAGTACTATAGTAGTGTAAGAATTTATTAAATGAGTAATAGCCTGCTTTACTTCATAGGCTACATTGTAATTGGAAACATGTGTTTTAAATACTGTATTTGCGGTAAGGAGTCTCGTTGTTTGGTCAAATGAAAGTGTTGACTTTTTTTATGCAATGTTGAAAATTGTCTGCATTTAAGACCTATGTTTTTTGGTAATGTATTTGTATGTTGGATTGAAGCAAATGACTTCTGAAATGTAATGCATTTGGAATACATATTCTGAAAATTGCAATATTTTGTATCTTTAAAATAACCATCTGGCCTACTATAAAAATGTAAAACTTTGTGTGAACCAGACGATACTTTGTTGCCACCCGCAGTTCAAAAAACCACTATACATGTACAGCTAGAACATCCTGATAAGTACACATAGTTGTTTTTAGAATGTCAGAAAATATTTCATGTGCAGTAGTAGGGGTGCTATATAGTATCCTGGTACAATTTGGTCCTTCCTCCATATGTAGCAGCTACCATGTGGTCTCTCTTGGTTTCATTCTCCAGGCTACACTTTGAACATGGCATGCTGTTGGCAGAGTCTCTGTGTACTTCTCTTTGTTGCTGTCTTCGCCCAGATTCCTGGGGGTCTTCAAGACGTTTCTACAGACAGAGAGGATGTGCAGAGGGCAGCCACATTTGCTGTCGCTGAATACAACAAAGCATCCAATCATTCATATACCAGCAAAATGATCCGGATTTTGTCTGCCAAAGCACAGGTGACTCTTCCTATTGTCTTCCAAGAATGTGTTGTGTGCTTTTTTTTTCTCCAAAGATGCATTGATTGACTCTTTAATTGTTTATCTTAATTAACTAACTGATTGCTAATTAGCTTGTTCTGGCAATTGATACAAATTTGTCTTGCGTGCTTTGTACCCTGATAAAGGCAATGTTAAACCAAAATGCGTTGCTTGTTTTAATGTGCATTTCAAATAAAGTATCGTTTTTATATGCAAATTGTAGGGTTTCCTTCCCTTTTTTTATTTCTATTACTTTTAAACCCTAATCGCCACAGTAGTGTTTTTTTTTTGTTGGTTTGTTTTTGTAATGTTGCGCCAGTTATCTGTTTAGTTTGCATGTTTCATCAGGTGGTTGCGGGAATGAAATTTTACTTGCATATTGAGATGGGATGCGCACATGGCTGTCATAACAAGGTAAAGTCTTCTGCATTATTATGGGGATATTGAAGTTGACAGATGACTAACTGCTGCAAACTAAAAATGCAATGAGTATAATATTAATCTGTTTGTGTGAAACAATTAAATATTGTGAACAATTAGTTCAGGGTTTTGAAGTAACTTAAGTGAACCACCTTCAGGGTGGGGCAATTTCAGTGTACTGGAGTCTTGTAGTGTAAATAGATTTATTTTCACTTTTAAAGTACTGTGTAGTGCCACTCTACACTTATTAGAATATTCTATTTCCTCCACCATTTGTACAGCGTAAAATGAGAACCACAAACATGTACTTCTTTTTTTCTGTATTTATTTATTTTATTATTTATTTATTTTTCCAGGAATTCTCATGCAAATTTGTGGTTTTGGAGGTTCTCTGGAAAAACATAATGAAGCTCCTGGATACAAAGTGCAACAGCCAGCCCTAAAAACAAAAACAAAAAAACACATTGGAGGGGTTTAACTTTAGCAGTTGCTAAATAGCTAGCCATTTTGTGTTATCCTGTCTATCATTTAGCATTCATTCTCCATTGATATTAAGTTGCTGAATTGCCCACAATGAGGTGTTTCCCCTTCTTCCTGTTTGCTCTGGATACCATTATGCAATGACAAGCACATGTTTTAGGATTAAAACTTGATTTAAACCATGTACTGTAAAATATGACCCATACAGAAGTAATCCTTGCATAACCATATATGTAGTTAACTTAATTAAAACATTATGGGATTGTTCACAAAAGATAAGAATTATTTTTGTTAAATGTGCGTTTGTCCTTTTTTGTGTAACATGTCACAATTAGTGACGTGTGTTTTTTCTACCTAAGTTTAAAATGTCCAATTTGCATTCGCTGGAACGCACTTCCAGAAGAATTTGACTTCCTGAACATGTGATCTCCGATCCAGCTCCTCTGAGAGGGGTATAACTGCAGACCGGAGACTGTACTACCAGCGGCTATGCTGTGAGCAGCTGTTGTGTGGGAGGGCGTGCGCGCGCAGCTTTAAAATACGTCATCACTGAAAGTTTTACACCCCTATCACGTGATTAAGCAAAGAACATGGGGCGTTCACGATACGCAGACTTTGCTAAGTCTGCGCAGTCTCTACGGAAAACTTGTCCAAATTCATCGTCTGCGTGAACTCAGCCGGAAAAGACGTCACCAGGTCACGCATCCACGGGTTTAAAAGTCTGCACAGCGACGCAGCTTCTCAAGAGGTCCTGCGCTGGAGCAGACGCGGCTCAAAACAATAGCCGAGCGATGGCTGACAAAGAAGTGTGTAGACAACCAGATACAATCCTCACTCCATGTGCTACTGCCACCTAGTCAGGGGGTGGGAATCGCCTTCGAGTCTGTCATTAATTATCTTATGAATGATTTGTAATACAAATTAAAATGATTTGACTCTTTTCCCACACAGTTATTATACTTTTCAAATATTCAGATATTTATTCTAAAGGTTTAAACATGTAAAAAAATAATGCTAAACGGTTTAAATGATCCTAAAACCGCTCTGTTATTTTCAGCAGGTGTAATTGGTTATTGATGAAAGGCTATCAGGGACAGGGAATAACCTACTTTGAATTAAGGAGAATAAATCAGCTTTAATAACAGGTACATGAAGTGAGACATGTGACCCTATGTGCAAGTATTTGAACTTTTTCCCAGATCTACAGTACTGTCTAACAACCCCTTTGTGAGAGGGCGGGGGGAATCCTGCCCGTTATAATACTCATTAATTTGTCTCACATCACAAAACATACGTTTATATTCTCTTTATAGTAGGTACTGTTTCTACTATACTTTTTCTGATCATGCTGTAAATTATGAAGCTGGTGGAGCACAAAGGGAACTTCGATTGCATCCACTTCTTCTGCGATAGAAATTTCTCTCAACAGCACCTCCATTTTGGTTCTGCTCAGAACTGTCGTTCATCTACCACCAAAGCTGTCCCCGCTCCGTCTGCACAGACCGTGACGTTACGCGCAGACTCCCGTCTGCAATCCAGCCGGCAACAAAGCGTCGTGAACGCACCCCATGTCTTGATGAACTAGATTTTTGTTTATACGAAGAATGTGATCCCTTTTTCCTTGATAATAGCAGCTCCTATACAACGTATAAATTATAACTACAGATGCCGTATCACAGTCCAGTCTTGTTAAGTGCAGTGCTGGATATATAATTGTAGAAAAAGGCTTTCACATTGTATCCCAAAATAAATATTATATTTTACATGCATATCCTTAGGTAAATAAAAGGCAAATATTTCTGAGTGGTGTTCTGATATGAGAACTTATAAATGGTCGTTCACTCTGGGTTCAAGCAGTAGAAGTTCAAGAAGGTCATACATTTTTGTTGGTTGTTGTACACTGCTGGGAGGTGGTGGGCTGTCTCTTTTTTTAATATATTATTATTGCCGCTTCACAACCGTTGATGTGTGTCCACTAAACAACGCGGTACTGCCGCGCCCCGCCGCTCGTGCTTTACGCATAAGAACAACAAAAAGCCCTAGGTAGACCAACTTTCTTAAACAATTTTATTGATGCGAATTGTCTGACAAAATATCACTTTGTATAAATTTAAAGAGCGGTAAACGTAACAAAACGTCATGTTTCAAGCACATAAGGCTTGCGTGATGTGCATAGTTTTTGTGTAGCTATGGTTTATAATAATTTTGGAGTGTGGAAGGAAAAGTTTCAAACTAAAGTTTAGTGAAAAAAGGATACGGTTCAGCAACCTGACTAAATGCAATATTCTTTTTAGGTATGTTGCGTGTGCATTTTTCACATTTAAATACACGTGTATGAGCATATATTAGTAGTTGCTCTGCAGACGGCTGCTGTGCAGATACAGTTTATTTTTGCACAGATAATAGTCCAATAAAAAAAATCAGAAAAGGAAAGGACTTCTGCTCCACTGAGGAGAGCAAGGCCATCAAAAGAAGGCCAACACATCGTCAGTAAACATGATTTCCAAACATAATAGTTCAGTTTCAAGGACAAAAGTAATTAATTGCAGCTGTTAAACGTGCATTTTTCTGGTGCACCATATCACAAGAAAAAAAAAAAACTTTTATAATTATTCATGAACCCAGGGATTAGCAAAAACCACTACAGAGGCTTGCTTTCCCTCAGACACTACCTCATCCTTTGTTTGAGAGCACACTTGCTTTAAAGGGGTTTCTCCGGTACAAACTCAGGGGCACTGGCACATGGTGGACAAAAAGAATATTGCTAGTTCTATCTATGCATATGCACTTTGGCAAGCAACTGGTTATTCATTTATTAGTTTGTGTAACTATGTTACAATAAACCCTAATTCTAATCCGTGGTGCCCCATGTGACCTCTTATGATGTAGCCCACTGGAGAACTAGAGTACACCACATTCTTCTGGCTCATAGACATTTTATTTGTAGCAATTTCTTTAAATGTAGTTTTACTTTTGTCATTTTGTATTGTAACAATCTCATATCATTGTAATAATGTTGCATCAGTAATTTATTTTCTTTTTTATTTCAGTTACATGTTACTGCATTGAAGGCAGGAGTGTTGCCAGAAATAAGGCAGTGCTCAGATAGTGGTACAGATTACAACAGCCCTTTTTGTCAACCATCGCATTTCAAGACAAAGCAGGATCAGTATAGCATTAAACATTTTAGTGCTCACCTTAAACATGCAGTGCAATATATATATATATATATATATATATATATATATATATATATATATATATATATATATATATATATATATATTAAATCCTTAAATCCTTTAAAATATGTTAAAAAAACTAATCGTCTACTACAAAGGTTTTCCAATCAGTTATTTTAAATGATGTTTTGGAAAATACATGTAACAGGTATGTCTTTTAAATGTAATTTAGAAATATTTTTCAAAGCATCTCGAATAAAAATCTATGAACTACTTTTAAATTAGTCCTTGCTTAATTATCTCTATTTTTACTAGGACTTCCATATATAACTTCATCTCATTTTTAAAAGTGTTTTGTTTCATTTTTATAATGTGCATTATTTGCTCAATGTGACTGCCATTCATGTGGGTTAGGGTAACAAATTAAAATCAAAAATCCATATGAGTTCCAACACGATAGCTTTTTTATGATTTAAAGAAATACATTAAAGGAAGTGATTACTGACATCCTCATGCTGCCAGAATATGGTGAAAAGAAAGTCTCATCCAAAAGTATCTAGTTTTACATGCTGTGGTCATATTTGAACAGATGATTGCTGGAGTGAAAAATATATCCTGGAGGTTGAGATGGGTCACACACAGTGCAAGAAAGGACAAATAAATTATGTATAGTCTTGTCCCCTAGGCAATAATGGGGTAAATAATTATTTTTCTTTATGCAAAATAAGAAAAAACTATTAAATAGGTTATTATTCCAAGTTATAACTTAGCAGAGGATTTAAAGAGTAAGTAGTAGGGTTCCAAAAAAATATAGTGTTACGATCCCCACATGTTGCTACAACTGTTACGCATCTCTAATTTTTCTTTTCATTGTTAACATCTCGACAACTGTTTAAACATCTCGACAAACTGTTTAAAGTCCGTTTCAAAGCTCTTTTCAAAATGGCCGCTTGGGTGCACTGATAGTGTAAGGATTATTGTCCACATTGTCAAACAGGTAACACAGCAATAACACAATCCATGATGTGGTACAGAACAGAAAAGCCAGACCACATATTATGCTTTTTGTTTTTTTAATCGCTCTTCCTGCAGTGATTTAGATGACAGATCTCAAACCCCAGTGCACTAGAGCGGCCATTTTGAAAAGAGCTTTGAAACAGACTTTAAAGTTATAAGTGTAAAAAGTTATCAGGATGTTAACAATGAAAAGAGAAATCACAGGTATGTTATTTAAACAGCCGGACACGGGGGACATGTAGCGCTACATTTTGTAACTATTTTGTAATTCTGTATTTTGTAATGCTATATTTTGTAACGCTAGATTTTGTAATGCAATATTTTGTAATGCAATATTTTATAACGCTATATTTTGTAATACAATATTTTGTAATGCAATATTTTATAACGCTATATTTTGTAATACAATATTTTGTAATGCAATATTTTATAACGCTATATTTTGTAATGCAATATTTTGTAATGCAATATTTTATAACGCTAGATTTTGTAACGCTAGGTTTTGTAATGATATGTTTTGTAATGATATGTTTTGTAATGATATGTTTTGTAATGATATGTTTTGTAACGCTAGATTTTGTAATGCTATATTTTGTAATGCTATATTTTGTAATGCAATATTTTGGAACCGCGCTGCTTACTCTTTAATACATTACTATATATGCTGAGGGGCAGAAGTTGAGCACTATTTAATACACAAGAAGCTCAAAAGAGCACAGTTTTAATAGTTACTATTAGAAAAGCAGCCATATATGTTTACTTTAAACATGGTATTTGGTAATACACTAGGTTAAAGAAATATCTATTTGTAAACCTTGCGTTCAAGTAGCGTTGCACTTCCTATGTCAGTTTTCCCCATCCATTAAACACCCTTTCTGTCATTAACCAACCAATTGCTTCCCCTATTGACTGACATACTCAGTGGTCAGCAGTAACATGCCGTGGCATTAGAAACAGACACCCTTAAAGAACAGAACAGATTCTTTTTTTGTTTGTTTCAGGAATTCACTTGCCATTTTGTTGTCCTGAATGTTCCCTTGCATGATGTAACCCAGCTCTTGGAGTGGAGTTGCAAACGCAGCCAGTGATGAAAAATTAAAAACAAATAAGAGCCCATTGCACGTGTTATTATTAATATAATATTGAGGTTTTCAAAATTCTTTCAATGGTTAGGGTGAAGTGAGCCAAGGAAGAGCGCCAGTACTAGTGTCAATATTAATTTCATAATTGTGTCATTCTTTTAAAATCTTTGTTAAATACTTTTGTCATCTGCATACTGAAGGCGGTCTGTACCGCTCCATATTGCTTCGTTTAAGTATCATACTTGGGCTGCAGCTGTTGTATAGATCAAAGATCATCTGTATGTATCACGTTTTCTATAATGTTATCCATTTACTACCAATGCAAAAACGAGTGCCTGCTAGGGTAACTATATTAGATATATTACATAGGTTTAGGTTTGGTTTAGAAGTGTAGCGCCCCATACATTTCTAGAAATATTTGTTATGCACTTGAACACTTAAAAATATCAGCCCTGAAGGTGTTTATGTTTGCTATAAATCATATCATACAAGACTGTGACACAGACTTCTTGTTGAAACGTGTTTCAAATAGTTTTGCTTCTCTAAACTACAGCGGGGCTTGCATGTCACACTCATAACATCCAGCTGCTGCATGAGCATATCTGTTTGGTTCACAGGGATAGCAATAAATAAATAAATTAATTAATTAATTAATTATACCAATGTCTTCAGTCCTCCAGTAACATAAATGTTCTTGATCAGCAAGTTGCTGTGCGTATTGAAACACTAGGTGGTAGTACTCTGTACTTACAACAGGTTTCGCGCCCGCTCTCACAGACGTGGCATTCCACTAGTGACAGTGACGTACCGTGACGAATGACGTACACCAATGGAGTTTGCGCCTAGCTGCATTCCAACAAAATTGTAGTAACACGTCATTCCCAGGATACAGGAACCGGCTTTCTGGGCTCCGGTTTATTCATTTACCGGTATTATTTTCTGTATTTCCACCTAAGTTTCGACTTTAAAGAGAAACAAACAATAAAAGCACATTCCATCACGGCGATCGTACTCAAGGGCTCGTTTCGCTTTTATTGTTAAGGTAGGTACATTTTTCAACAGGCCGCTGCTTGATCGGTACGGCTTGCGGCTGGCTTCGATAATTGATTGTCTTTATGGGGAGGGGTGTGGGGGTAAGTCGTCACTGCTTTGAGTGACTGGAACTGGTGAACTCCTGTACAGTGTGTTTTTTTGTATTCCTGTTGTACAGCATTACCTAAATGTGCAAACGTCCACCATTTGTATTGTCATCTGCCAGTACAGTAGTGTGTAGAATTGTTCTTGGTTAAACTTTTGCTTATGAACATTTCTTGTTGAATACCCTGGACAACCAGGTGTTGAGTTTGTGCAATAACATGTTAGATTTTAAAATACTGTTTGAAACGGGTAATGACGTAACAGATTATCCCCTTGCGTGATAACAAACCTTGAAACACATACATAGCAAGCACTTTGATTCAGTATACTGCTGCCACATCATCATTTCTAATTCTTTGGTCCTGTGGTCAAGATTAGTTCTTAAGTTAAATGCACATATCTCTCGAACTGTGGATCTATATAAAACGTTAATTGTTCATTTGTCACAATCCCACAGCGGTTTACAAATGTTCAACATTTCAAGCATTTGCTGCGATGGGAACGTGATGAATTTAAAACGCTACCTGATAATACTTAAAAAAAAAAAAAAACATTACTGAAGTGAACTGTAATAATGAGCAGGCATCATAGAGTGTGGCATTACAATAAAGTGCAAACAGTCAAATAAATATGATGTTGCAATGCCATTATTGGGAGACACACGCATTAGTACATTCACGTAAAAAAAAAAAAAAAAAACCTAACACACTAGCCGTATCCACACTGGACGCAACCGGTCAAATGGGAGTATCCAAAACAGTAGCGAGCGACGTCGATAAGAGAATATTTCACGTCGCTAAAATAGAACCTGTTGCAATTTTTTGTTTCGTCGCGCGATTGGAATGAAACCGAAGCAGGGTTAAAGCTGCATCCACACTGGACATATCGACGCGAGCGAGGTCGCGGAATGTCAATCCACACCAGATGAATAGACATAGAAACGATCCAAAAGACTCGAAATAAATACATGACCCCGCCCATGAATTCCTATTGGACATACTAGAGATGGGCTGTCCCGTTACAAAACTGGTCTTGTTTTGATAAAAGGTTACCACCCTGACCTCCAGCAACTCCATTGTAAAATAAAGGTTGGACTTGTAAAATCTGTAGATCACAGTTATTGAACATCCCTATATATCCGTTTTATTGTTATCATCATTATTATTAGTAGTAATTGTACAGTTGTACCCGTCATATTATTATTTTTTTCTTCGTGGTACCAGTAGTAGTATGATTTGAAACCCAGTACATGTGCAGGTGTCAGCACACAGCTGGACAGTAGTAGTATAGTTGAACTGATATTTTCAACAAAATTATTTTATTGTTATACATTTATATACACAACTTACTGCAATCTCAATTGTGTTTCTTTACAATTTCCTTTTTTGATCCTTTTTGTTTATTAGTATTTTAAAGTGCAACATTTGTTATTATTATTATTATTATTATTATTATTATTATTATTATTATTACTACGTTGTTGATATGGCTCATAATCTTCAAAACTATGCATGAGCTTGGTAACGTTGGGATGTGACACATAGAATACAAACGTATTGCTGGCTTTGTTTTACAACATATAGAATAGTAGGACCTCGATAATATTTTTGTTTGTTTGGTGAATCTCCACAAAACTTCACTTTATGCGTATGTAAAGACCACCTTGACCACAGGACCAAAGAATTAGAAATAATGATGTGGCAGCAGTATACTGAATCAAAGTGCTTGCTATGTATGTGTTTCAAGGTTTGTTATCACGCAAGGGGATAATCTGTTACGTCATTACCCGTTTCAAACAGTATTTTAAAATCTAACATGTTATTGCACAAACTCAACACCTGGTTGTCCAGGGTATTAAACAAGAAATGTTCATAAGCAAAAGTTTAACCAAGAACAATTCACACTACTGTACTGGCAGATGACAATACAAATGGTGGATGTTTGCACATTTAGGTAATACTATACAACAGGAATACAAAAAACTCAAAGGTCACATATGTTAACAACTGATCATTAGAGTCAAGTAGTAGTTGATGATCTGCTTGTTTTGTGATTTGGTTTTGTGAAACAATAAATATTGTTTGTTTTTGTGTTTTTAAATGTATCTGAAAGTTGTTAATAGTAACTAATGTTATAAATCCACATTACAATTAATAATGGTTTTAAGTACGTGTAAGTTAAGGGCTTTGTCGAATAATACAGTCTTGATGGAAGTCATTTTTTTGCTTTTTATTTGGGTCTTTTCAAGTGTATTTACACCACCGAGGAAGACTTTGGCTCTGTTGGTTCTTTTAAAAATATACACTTTTTTTTATAGTGAATGCAAACATGATTGTGATTTATTATAAGAATACATTATTTATAAAAAAAAAAAACCCTTTCTCTCTCGCTCTGCAGCTCTTTTGAGGTTCCATGGCGACGTACCAGGAGTTTATCCAGCAGAACGAGGACAGGGATGGTGTGCGGTTCAGCTGGAACGTGTGGCCCTCAAGCCGACTGGAGGCCACCAAGATGGTGGTGCCCCTCGCCTGCCTTTTCACCCCACTGAAGGAGCGTCCAGACCTCCCTCCAGTCCAGTATGAGCCTGTGCTCTGTAGCAGACCCACCTGCAAGGCAGTCCTCAACCCACTCTGGTATGCCATGCTTTTATTTCACACTACAAAAGAATCTTATAGTGTTCATCAAAGTCAAGACATTTAATAAAACCTGTGCAAAATGAATGTTGTGATTTTGTACTTGTATGAATATTAATTCCTTTCTCCAAGACTTTGCAATGTAAATATTGAGGTCCTCAGCCATAACTTACTCAGACCAGTAAATATGATTAATTCCATGTACTATATGCAACAGAGTATAGTAGAACCTCAATAGTAAGGTGAGATATGCTATAAAAGGTTATTGCTGTTTTTAAATTCTATTGAAATTCTGCATAAGTAACCTTTCCCTGAATAGGTATGCATAATTAGGATACCTTGTCTGAATGATCAGGTAGTGTACTGCAATACCTTGCCTTCAGCAGTTTAGCTGTTTTTTTTTTTCTTTCTTGCAGCCAAGTTGACTACAGAGCCAAGTTATGGGCTTGTAACTTTTGTTACCAGAGAAATCAGGTGAGTGTTTGTTTGAGAAGTGTTTTTTTTGAAGATTAAAGAATAAGTACATTTTCTTATCGCAAGGTCTCTGCTGGTTTATTATGTTACCCATTCTGTTTTGAAAGTTTTTCTTTTTGTTCTTTACAGTTTCCCCCTGCATATGCAGGGATATCAGATGTCAATCAGCCAGCAGAATTAATGCCACAGTTTTCTACCATTGAATACATTGTACAGGTAAATATAAAAAGAAGTACCGTTATGTGTACACTGTTAAATTTAACCCTTTCAGTCCTGAGTTATTTTTGTTAAGCTGATGAATAAACTCCTTTATTGAGTATACATGAAAACAGAATATATATATATATTTTTTTTTTTTTTACAAAAACACTACTTTAGATTGGAGCATAGGAGTCCCGTGAGGTTCCAACGTGATTTCTGACAGCATATGTTAACAGACAGAGCTACGTTAAGGACTAAAAGAGTTAAGGATTGAATCACAAGGGATAAACTGTATAGGGTCTTATTGGTTTGATGTTATCATTGTTACCTGTTAGATCTTACAATTCCAGTTTGTATTTCAAACAGAATTTGGTTATAACTGGGTAAATTGATCTCCAGCTAGTAGCTACAGATAAACAGGTAAAATGAAAACTGCCCTGAATGTAAATGTTTTTGCTTGTTTGTTGGCTTATAGCATGCCCCCCAGACTCCTCTGATCTTCCTATATGTTGTGGACACATGCTTGGAAGAGGAGGACCTTCAGGCTTTGAAGGAGTCCTTACAGATGTCTTTGAGTCTCTTGCCTCCCAATGCCTTGGTCGGCCTGATTACATTTGGCAGAATGGTACAGGTCTATGAGCTGAGCTGTGATGGTATCTCCAAGAGCTATGTGTTCAGAGGAACCAAGGATCTTTCAGGAAAGCAGATACAGGTTGGTACACAGACACTCGCCAGCAGATTTTTATGCATGATGAGAAATATAGTCACCTACATGATAAATGACACCTACTTTACATTTCTTTATATGTATTGTTTTTTTTCAGGAAATGTTGGGTCTCACTAAGCCAGCAGCACCAGTTCAGCAAGGAAGACCAGCGCAGCCTCAGGATCACTCCATCTCCAGCAGGTACTTTGAATATTTAAATACATGCAAAAGTAGAGCACCTTAATGGTGGCTTTGCCAGCCTAGCAATCAGTCTTCAGTTACTTCCTGCTGTTTGCATTATAAATTACAGCAGGAATTTAATCAATTTTTTTTAATGCTTTAGATTTTTGCAGCCTGTGCATAAGATTGACATGAATCTGACAGACCTCCTTTGTGAGCTTCAGAGGGACCCCTGGCCTGTGCCGCAGGGAAAACGGCCCCTGCGATCTACTGGCATTGCCTTGTCTATTGCTGTGGGCCTGCTTGAGGTAACTTTCTGCTTGCATATGTAACATACATGATTAGTGACCACCTTCACAGATGAACAAGCAAACCTTGTTCTTGGGTGCACTGGAGTTCACTGAGACTACTACTATTACAGCTTTAAGTCAATTTATTCTGGTTTGGGAAAGATTGATGCCTTTTAGTTTGTAGATATAAGGAGATTGTTGGAATGGTCAAAAACAAGTGGGAACACTGCTGACAGCTGATCTTTTCTGTTGTGTTTTGTTATCCAGGGCACTTTCCCGAACACAGGAGCTCGTATAATGCTCTTCACTGGTGGCCCTCCCACCCAAGGCCCTGGCATGGTGGTTGGAGATGAGCTGAAGACCCCGATCCGCTCCTGGCACGACATTGAGAAGGATAATGCCAGATATCTGAAAAAGGCCACAAAGGTTTGCAGCTTTATTTTGCTATTCATAATTTGTTCTGGCTACTTAGTCTGTTTCTGACATGTAATATTACTCTTTGTTCTAATACTGTTTGTTTCTCTCGCTATAGTACTATGACGCTTTGGCCAACCGTTCAGCAGTGAATGGTCACTGTATCGATATATATGCCTTTGCTTTGGATCAGACTGGACTATTGGAGATGAAATGCTGCTCCAATCTTACAGGGTTAGTTGCTTTCCTTGGTTGTTCAATTTCATTAATTTAACTGTTCGAGTATCTAAGCAAACACTTCCATTACTGTAATGTAATTTTTTTTTTTTAAATCTTGTTTTTAGGGGTCACATTGTGATGGGTGATTCCTTCAACACCTCCCTCTTCAAGCAGACATACCAAAGGGTTTTCACTAAAGACTACAATGGTGAATTCCGAATGGCTTTTGGAGGAGAATTAGAGGTTAAGGTAAGATGCTATATTTATATATTTCTTAACGTTAACAGTAACAGGAGGACGGTGTATATGCAGAATAATACCTTATAGCACACTTTAAGCTTTAATGTGTTTTAAATACATATTCTTCAGCCTAACATGTGTTTTACTGCATTTCAGACTTCAAGGGAACTGAAGATTTCTGGAGCAATTGGTCCGTGTGTCTCTCTAAATGCAAAGGGGCCATGTGTGTCTGAAAATGTACGTATTTAATGCATTGTCTCTTTCAAAAACCTAGTATATGAATGGCCCTCCATCTTCATCTTGTTTATAAAGCAGCACTTTTAATGCAGAAGCAATTAGATGGCAGTTTGTTCATGGCTCAAAACTGTCCCAGAATGCCAGTCCACTACCATTTGCATTTTAGTTATGGTATAAGGCAAAGTAGCACAGTCTATGAACTATGGCTCCTGACTAGTGTTATAAAGAGTACTGTGCATGAAATGGAGATTTCTGTGTCTCATAAAGTATTGTCTTTTCTCTTTGTTAGGAAATGGGTTTGGGTGGCACAAGTCAGTGGAAGATCTGTGGCATCAATCCATTCACGACACTGGGAATATATTTCGAAGTTGTAAATCAGGTGAGTGTCTTAACTTTCTTGTCTACAGCAGTAAACCTTTTTTTTTTTTTTGCTGCATAAGCTTTTCAAGAGTCTTACATTACTGAGTTGTGTCGGCATTAAAAACGTGTTGGATTGCATTACCCCTGCACCACTTTTGGATTCAACCCAGATCAATAAGGAAAACTAAAGATCTTGCATAAGTGTAATCGTGCTTAGTGGTGAAAATTAGTTTATTTATTTATTTTTTTAAGAATCTATCATCGATTGTTTGTTTGTCTCTTCATAACCATCTGGTATTTTTCTTTTTATTGTTCAGCACAATGCACCCGTCCCTCAGGGCGGGAGAGGAGCCATTCAGTTCATCACACAGTACCAGCATTCCAGCACACAGAAGAGAATCCGAGTTACTACAATAGCTAGAAAGTAAGTTTCCCTAATTTGGCCTCATATTGCATAAAATATTTTGAGAACATCATTCACTACCACGCAAGTAGCCTAAATAGAAAATACTTTCTATTAACAACCAATTACTAATAGTACCTTAAGATTACTGTACATGTCATGTTGTGGTTTAGTTTGTAAATCAGGATAAAGCATAATTATGGTGTTATTTTCTTTGTTTTGTAATATGGTCTTTTAGGGTCGGGGTTAACACTGTGATTAACGGTGAAACATTTCCTAACATGGCTGCTTCTCTGTTTCCAGCTGGGCAGATGCACAGTCCCAGATTCAGCATATCGAAGCTGCGTTTGATCAGGAGGCGGCAGCAGTGCTGATGGCACGCCTGGGAGTTTTCAGAGCAGAGTCTGAAGAGGGTCCTGATGTTCTTAGATGGCTCGACAGGCAGTTAATCAGACTGGTAAGGGCTCATAGTCATATTTATTTAACATTACTGTCGGTTTTGTAAAGTATTTTAATCTGTACGTTGTACGTTTTCACCGTAAACAAAGGAAGTTTTCATTTTGCCTTTTCATTTCTGTGTTAGTGTCAGAAGTTTGGACAGTTCCATAAAGAAGACCCCAACTCCTTCAGGCTGTCGGAATCATTTTCACTCTATCCACAGGTACAAACAAGGACAATGTCACACTTGCTACGTTTTTTTATTATTATTTTTTTTAATTTTGAACTTCAGGGCATCTGGATTATCATAGATTCCACGCACAGCAGTGGCAGTCAATATTAATCCAGGTCCTACTACATTCATATCTTCTCCTAGCCATCACATGGCTAAGATGCTGCCGTATCTACTTAAAAAAAAAAAAAAAAATTAAATTACTAAACATTTATAAATTACTGCTTAGTGCCAGGTGCTTCATATACACTTTCTGAGGTTTTATTAAAACCCTAGTTTAAATAAGTAAGATAACTGGAAGTTATGTTAGCTGGAGATGTTGGCTAATATGTTTTTCTCCTCAATTTCTAGTTTATGTTCCACTTGCGGAGGTCACCCTTCCTTCAGGTGTTCAACAACAGCCCTGATGAGTCTTCATATTACCGGCATCACTTTGTGCGACAGGACCTGACGCAGTCACTGATAATGATCCAGCCTATCCTTTACTCCTACTCCTTCTACGGGCCACCTGAGGTGAGTGCAGGATCCATCACTGTTTATCATTTCTTATGAACGTTGCTGCTAGCTCTTCTCTGAAAGATTGAAGCTGTAAACTGTGTTGGTAGGTGACGTATGTCAGAAACCTGTTTGTCCACCTTCTGAGTCTCCCAAGAAATCTTGTATGAGGATTGAAATAGAAAATAAGAAAAAGATACTCTATAATTAGGGCTTCTGATTTTTGGTTTCAACCGATAAAAACAGATAAAAACTTTCCCAGTGCTGCTGGGCAATGTCCCGCCTTCCTGACTTGTATCTATCACTGATTTGTTCTGAATACTTTAAACCCACCCCAACTACTGAGTGGCAGCAAGTTCTACATTTCCATTGGAGACTCCGCTTGCAGGATTTAAACAAGATTACAATTAGGAATGGAGGCTAGTTTGTGGGATTTAAAACTGTATTACAGTTAAGATACAGGGCATTTAAAACAGAATTGCAAGTTGTGGCGAAATGTAAAAAAAAATGCCTACACACAAAAACCCCAGAATAATGTGCCTGTGACCATAAGGATTTTGTTGTGGAAGACAACAAAGGAAAGAAGGTACAACTTAAGAGTGCAAGTATTGTCAAGTTACTATACATATTTTGACAGTAAAAAAAAACTCCCAAGCATTTTGGAAAGTAACTGAAAAGCACAGAAAAACTAAATTAATAAAAACAGAAAAACAGAAGCCCTAGCTATATAATATGAGCAACTTGGAAAATTAAAATGTTCTGATTTGATATCTTTCAGCCTGTGCTCCTCGACAGCAGCAGCATCCTACCAGACAAAATCCTTCTTATGGACACCTTCTTCCAGCTTGTCATCTACCACGGAGAGGTACGGATTCTGTACTCTCTTAGAATCCTTTATATTCGCAAAAACAGGTCCCCACTTAGCAGGAATGTGTGGTTAACAGTTAAAGGAACAGAATTTTAATTAACAAGAAAGTTTGCAATAACATTTTTTAAAAATTTTTTGTATACAGACTATTGCACAGTGGCGTAAAGCAGGCTACCAGGAGATGGCAGAGTATGAAAACTTCAAGCAGCTTCTTCAGGCCCCGTTGGATGACGCTCAGGAAATCCTTCAGACACGCTTCCCCATGCCCCGATACATTGATACGGAACACGGTGGCAGCCAGGTATGCGGAAACTGGATTTTCATCTGTTTAGTTTAGACACACGATCATAAATTCTGAGATAAAACTGTTTGAGAAAAGTCAAGTAACCCAACATTTTAATAACATGTCTTTTGTCTACGTATACTTTGTCAAGTGTGAATATATGCTGGATGATTAGTCGAGGCTTAATCCTTTTCTCGCTGAAGTCCTGTGTAATAGTTGAATACAGTTGTTTGGACTTATTCTGTATTCATGTTTATTTGTCCAATTTCTGGATCTGATACAAAGTCGTTCTACAAAATTCAGTATAGCTCTCATAGGGAGGATAGAATCATGCATTCCTTAATTCACGCATGATTATTTTCTGTCTTCAAACCTGATTTCTTTTGGTTTGTCTTTCACAGGCTCGATTCCTTCTTTCCAAAGTGAACCCGTCACAGACTCATAACAATCTGTACGCATGGGGACAGGTGAGTGATTGCTTTTAAAATGTATTGTATAGGTGCATGCCATGCTAAATTTATAAGCTTCATAATTCCTAGAAACATGGTAGGATATAACAAAGGATAATACAATATGTGTCACTGGAAGATGAAGGAGCAGAAAGGCATTTCAGAGATTACTTTTATTCAGGAACCACGGTACTTGCTTGTGTAGGTTTAGTTGCTGTAGTTGTAGGCTTATTAAATAAAAGCAGGGCTGTCCAATCACGGTCCTGGAGGGCCATTCCATTCCAGGTTTAACAGGTAATATGAGACTGACCTAGTTCAGGGTCTGAATGCAGATTTAATTGGTTCAATCATACAATTTAGAACAGAGCTGGAAGGGCCAAGTTTGGCCACCCCTGGCGTAAGGAAAATAAATAAGAAGGCCCATTGCAGGAAGATATCTGCTAGTACTGTGCCAAATTCGATCTGTAGGTTTGTGAAGTTCTTCATTCTATAAATCAGGTATTTTTATATGACTTTTTTTTCTTTCTTTCTTGCAGGAAACTGGTGCCCCGATCCTAACCGATGATGTCAGCCTGCAAGTGTTCATGGATCATTTGAAGAAACTGGCAGTATCCAGTGCATCATGATTTTCATGAAAAGTATTCAAGAATGTTTTTAAACAATTGTCAACATTTCAAACCCTTAAATACTGAACTGAATTCTTTTAGCCCACATGTACTGTGAAAGTATTTATTGTTCAATGGTAACAGGGAAAACATCATTCCTTTGTGGAGTTGGAAAAGATAATATATATATGTTTTCCCGTTTTGAAACTAGCTTATATAAGAGAATCTGACCACCTTTGTACATTCCTAATGCCTTTTTACATTACTTGTGTGCAGTTACATTACTTGTGTTCAGTTTTGTTTTTCTAAAAAGACTTGATCATAAATGTATTAAGCAGCTGTTCTTGTTCATATTAAATTGATCTCACTTTTTAAACCACCTTCAAGTGTCACAAACAACAGTTTATTAGCATGTGTGCTGAGCTTCAGCACACAGTAACCTTTTTAGTTTTGAGGAAAGAAATTGTACTGTCTAAAGGTCAACTCTAATGTATAATAACTTTAATACAATGATTTATTTCATGTTGTCTTCCAATGCGCTTGCAAAATGTGTTAATTTGCCGTTACCTGAAGGACTTTAGCTGTCCACAATAGCATATGTGCATCTTAAGCGACATAGGAAATCTGGTATGCAATGGTTCAATTTCTCTAATTTATTAGTGTCCGAACACCATTTTATATAGTAAACAATTTCTTGAAGTATTGTTTCATTCTAAATATAATGTTTATGTTTCTCTTGTTTATACTGAAAAGCTCTTTTCTATATTTTAACATGAAACACATTCATGTTTGCTTTACTTTTTAACTGGAAATAAATGATTACATAGCTGCAGTATGTGCTGTATGTGTATTCATTGTGAAGTATTGTTTGAATATGCATTCTGCTTTTATTGTGCCTGGAAAACACAAGCCCAGTTAGTAGAAACAATTGGGACAACCTTTTTTTAATAAATATAATAATTCATTCAGCATAATCCAATTGACATATCCAAATTCAATCATGATTTCATATAATTTTATCAACAGTATACCACAAATACATACAATAGAAACTATCAACATTGAAAATACTTTGACATATCTCACTTAAATCTGAGATTTCATATTAAAGAACACAAATTGACTCCATCATTGAGACCAATTGGTTCTAATGTTTGGAGGGCAAATATGCAGTATGCTTCTCTCTGTAGTAACAAAAATATCAAATTCCCACCTCGAGCTGCTAGTTACTTTCTCCACTCCCACAAATCATAATGAGTGTGGAGATGATCTGTGACCAGCTGTTTTTTTTTTTTTTTTTTTTTTAAGTGGTTGGCTTTTGCATATTCTTGAATTTGGTTCCTAATTGCTGCTTTATGTTCAGAGACCCTTATTTTTAAGGATCTTTTCATTTGACCTGTGTAAACCAGTCCACATGGACAAGTTAACATATAAGTTAACATATAAATTACTCCTGTGGTATTACAGTTAATGAAACATTTAATTTGTATCTTTTTACCTGATCGTGGGTGATTAATAGTTTTAGTATTTACAGTATTGGAGCAGTGGACACAATGGCTACATTTAAAATTACTATCCGGTGGATTAGATAACCATGTAATTGCTTTGTCCACTTTTAGAATAAATGAATGATTTTGATATTTTGCAGACTGTATTATTTCCCTGTCTCTAACAAAAAGAAAAACACAAACAGAACATTTTCCCATTTGGTTCAAATTATGTAAAAGTAATTTGACAATTCAATAGTTCATGAATTTGATGAATTCACTTAGGCCTTGTTGACAGTAAACGTTTATCGCTGGTCACAGACTCTGATTTACCAATGTCTTGTACTGCCTAAGCCAGTTATAAATGTACTATATTTTATATAAGGACCCTTTGCTTTTTTAATGTTTTTATGCTTAATGTAGAGAAATAATAAAGGACCACTGCATACTTGCCCTATACAAAATAGCAAGGCATGTTTAGCACTGTAATTCAATCACAGAGATCAATGTCTCAGTAACAGTCTTTCTGAGGCCCTCTTGAACACAAGCTATGTATCCTGTTTAAATAACTAGCATCGATTGAGGAATGGCTATCATCCCAGGGTGGGGGTTAAGAAAATAAGGTTGGGATCAATGGCAGACATGAAAGTTTGCCAAGATCTCATTTGGTCTTGGCTCCTTTTTCTTCGTGGCAAGATCTAAATTTCACTGGGATTGAAGCAGAAGGCTGTGAATAGACAGGAGTGATTAAATTTCACTGGAATTGAAGCAGAAGGCTGTGAATAGACAGGAGTGATTAAATTTCACTGGGACTGAGCTGGAAGGCTGGGAATAGACAGGAGTGATTAAATTTCACTGGGAATGAGCTGGAAGGCTGGGAATAGACAGGAGTGATTAAATTTCACTGGGAATGAGCTGGAAGGCTGGGAATAGACAGGAGTGATTAAATTTCACTGGGACTGAGCTGGAATGCTGTGAATAGACAGGAGTGATTAAATTTCACTGGGAATGAGCTGGAAGGCTGTGAATAGACAGGAGTGATTAAATTTCACTGGGAATGAGCTGGAAGGCTGGGAATAGACAGGAGTGATTAAATTTCACTGGGACTGAGCTGGAAGGCTGGGAATAGACAGGAGTGATTAAATTTCACTGCGACTGAGCTGGAAGGCTGGGAATAGACAGGAGTGATTAAATTTCACTGGGAATGAGCTGGAAGGCTGGGAATAGACAGGAGTGATTAAGTTTCACTGGGAATGAGCTGGAAGGCTGGGAACAGACAAGAGTGATTAAATTTCACTGGGACTGAGCTGGAAGGCTGTGAATAGACAGGAGTGATTAAATTTCACAGGGATTGAGGCAGAAGGCTGTTATTAAACACAAGTGATTAAATTTCACAGGGATTGAGGCAGAAGGCTGTTATTAAACAGGAGTGAATACATTTCACTGGGATTGAGGCAGAAGGCTATGAATAGACAGGTAAGATAATTTCGGTAACACATCAAGCTAGTTCTAAAAACCTGGACACGTGGATTCCTTCTTCCTACTTTTTTCACAGAACAGGCCACATATGTTTAGTTTAAAAGGTGTACACTATAAATGCTCCAAGTTTCCTTACTTCTCTGTTAGAGATGTGCAACTCAACGTGTACACTAAGATCAAATGATGTGCCTTCTTTTAAAATCCCTGAATTGAGATCTAATATGGCCCAATGTGCCTTTGTATATTAAGCATCTCATCTTTGGAACTCGCTGCTTTCGAACATAAAAACAGCCTCTTCACAATACCTTTTTAAATCACTCATAAATATTTATTTTAAAATCTGACCAGGGTTGCAAATCCAAAGCTTTTATTTGAAAAACATATCTCTTCAGTGGTAAAGACAGGGTTATATAAATGTGATGAAATCAAATATGTTGGAGAGACTGGAACTACTTTATATAAAATAATTCAGAACCACCTTTCATTAATTAGAAATAAAAAAATGAATGAACCAATAGTACAGCACTTCACCAGTCAGGGACATGACATAAATGATGTAAAGTTTGTAGTATTAGAACAGCTCAAATTAGACAATGCGACATATAGAAGAATAAAAGAAAGTAAATGGATAAATAGACTGAACACGATTATGCCAGCGGGACTCAACAGAAAAGAATGAACTAATTAACTTCAATAAATATATAACATTTAAATAAATAAACAAAATTCATTCAAAAGTTGTGCATGCTGATGCGCTGGGGAGGCCAAATCTAGACTGATCCTCAGAGCCAGCATTGCATGATATAATAAAAATATAAGTTTATATAAAGTAGTGTTAATTAGAATTAATACAGATTCAAAGATAGAAGTAAAAATGATGTCACAATATATAGAACACCATTACATCATGTAAGAATAAATCATGAATTTGAATGTAAACAATAACAAGTAGTTGTCATGCCGTCAAAAACCTACAAATACCTCCAATGTTTGGATTCAAACACAGGCTCCCGTGAGAAAGATATGTACAACATATCGAAACGTTGGGCAGCTGGCTCTTTGAGCTAAAATATATATATATATATATATATATATATATATATATATATATATATATATATATATATATATAATGTATTGAGTAAGATTTCTAACAATAGACTATTTTGTTATATAATTTGTCTGTGTTTCGTAATATAAAGGGGCAGGGCTTCTCTACTGTCTACTTCTCTACTGCTTCTCATTAGTCACACCCTAGTACTGGCTTTTGTCAGAAAGGTTGATTGCAAAACTCTTTCTCTAGTGCTTTAACAAAACATTAACTTTCTATGTTGTATAACTGTATGGTGCAAATTAACCCTGGGGGAAACTGAATAAGGTGTGTAACTATACAGCAGTTAGTTACACAGTTAGCGAATGAGCAGGTGACCAGCAAGATCTGGAAACAAAGAAGTTCAACAGTTTATAAGATAAGTGACGGCCAAAAATGTAATATTTACAATAGAAGATGTTTCACCACCATAGGGTATATTTGCCATTTCTTTTATGGAAGCACCATAAACAATATCAACTTGTTTATCACATCTTGTAATACTAAACAACATACTACATTAAAAATGGTAACAAATAAACTTAACATGAGCAAAGATGTTTCTGCAAATATACCCTATGGTAGTTACAGTAAAGGTGAAACAACTTCCATAATAAATAATTCCCTTTTGGCCGTCACTGGTGACAAAATCCCATCTACAGACCCTTATCCATTTTACTGGTTTCCTACTGGACACCCATCAGGTAAATCAAAAGGTCCTCAGTTTAACAGCAATTCATTTAGGACTGTGGACAACAATGGGTTGGCTTCAGTATTTTACAGTATAAAGAAACTTACAGATGTATTCATGTTTTACCTAGCTTTCTTCAACCAGCATGGTTAGCATGTCTTAATACTTAAAGCTTCTCTTGAACCAGCAAACTATCAGCTCTGACCAGGACAGACCTGTGCTGGGCATTACTGGGTTTACCAACAAGTAGGTACCCATTACTTTGAAGAGACAGGGACATAAAAACGTATCATAATAACAATAATAATAATAATAATAATAATAATAATAATAATAATAATAATAATAATAGTAATTACAGTATACTATCAAAATGAATCGAAATAGTGAGGTGGTGAAAATAGAAAAAAGATAAACGTGTAAATTGCAGTGCTGGTCTACATACAACATTTATGAACAACTGTGCAGGTCAGGATTGTTTTTCATGTAATTCAGTCACTTTATATTACTTGCACAGTTAATGTAATAGGTTACAAGTTCATATCTACATTAGTATTGAAAGTGCATAATAATACTTCAAGCTTTTGAGTTACATTATGCATTATGTAGGTAGAGAGTGATACCGTTACATTTCCCAAGGTTATCAATAGTTCATTATTATTATTATTATTATTATTATTATTATTATTATTGTTATTATTATTATTTATTTCTTAACAGACACCCTTATCCAGGACGACTTACAATTGTTCCAAGTTATCACATTATTTTACATACAATTACATTATTTTTTACACATTATTTTTACATACAAGTACCCATTTATACAGTTGGGTTTTTACTGGAGCAATCTAGGTAAAGTACCTTGCTCAAGGGTACAGCAGCAGTGTCCCCCACCTGGGATCGAACCCACGACCCTCCGGTCAAGAGTCCAGAGCCCTAACCACTACTCACAAAGTTCTAGGTTACCTGATCTCTGGAGAGTGTATATATATATTGCTTTCACTCACCTTAAGCTGCTTGTTTTTACTTACTCTCCTGAGCCTTTCTGAAGTCAAAATACAGTTGCGCTGTACTGATGAGCCCCCAAAAGGGCGAAACATGTATTTTGACTTTTAAAACGCTGTGAATGTAGAAGCCGTTAGGCAACTTTCATGTGATTTGATCTACCTACAACCCCTATACATATTAATATATATATATATATATATATATATATATATATATATATATATATATATATATATATATATATATATATTAAACCCTGTGTTTCTAAGCTTACACACTATATCTTTTGAGCTGCCGCATATTATTTGAAATCCCAGAGCCCTGTTCTGCAAGGTTTCTCATAGACAGCCTTGGGTTTTGGACCTCACATTTTTTGTATTGAGCACGTTGTCTTTCTAATGCAAATAATGAAATCTGATAACTAAGAGAACTATTGCCAGAACAATAACACAGGGCAGAACTAGACAGTACACGTGATATGCATTGCATTGAGACTGAAACCATAGCTGCAAGCTTGTGTTTCACATTATCAACTGCTTACCTTAGGGCAGAGATTTCTCCTGCAGCACTCGTACCCACTTTATAATAGTTTACTTGTATATCAAGTAAGAACCCATATGCCTTTTGCAGGCCTTTAACCTAGTCTGTATCCGCTAACATACTGGTCAGTGTTTGCACGTTGATTGACATCTTTCAGATGTTACAGAGGGCGTAGTCATCTTTCCTGACTGGTAATTGTCTTTTGTGTGAAATTCGGGTTTCTTACAATAGTTTTTGATGTCCAAGTTGTAGTTGCTGTCTGGGATACAGACTCTCTGACTTGTCGGGCCCTCGCTATCACACACTGCAGATCAAACAGCCAATGAACTATATAGCTAATTGGGCCATATGTAGTCTTGCCTAGCTAGTTCAGCTTCTTTTTTATAATATTGCCTCATGGTGTGTCTTCTACATAATTTCTCAATAGTTCCTAATAATTTACAATCTTGTCTCTATCAGCACTTGTCTTCAATGGGTTGCCTGGCAAGAAAACAAAAAACAAAACAGGGACCATATTTCAAAAAAAACATTTTATATTGTCTTGAGGGGGAGAGCAGGTAACTATTTATCAATCCATAATGGTGTAAATTCTGATGAATTGAATTATTATAAATAAATTGTATAACACACACATTCACGATTTGTATAACAATAATTGGTATAAAACATAAGCAAGCATGATAATGCAAAACGGTCTCTTTAGAAAGAGTGCACTTCCCGGTAGATACTACAAGGTCTTCTTGGTTATATGACTTTGCTTCATCATGATATGGTTGTAAGGTGAGTGAAGTAACACCCTTTTTATCATTTGTCTGCACTCACTCAAACCAAATATACTCTTCGCCTCTAGCGGTAGCACATTGAAAAGCACGAGTTATAAAACGCAGGCACGTTGGAAAGCATGTGTAGCGCTGCTGCAAGGCGCTGTTTGGCCAGGTGGGGTTAAACACTGTTGTGAAACTCGTGAGAGTATAAAAAGCAGGAGAGTAACTTTGCATCCATATACCGTGACCTTGGTAATCACTGCAACTGCAGACCAAAAGAAGTATGAGAAACTTGTTTATCCTGGTGCTGCTCGCCCCGTTTGGGGGGTTGGCTTCTGAACAAAACGAGTTACAACCAGACGACGAGTCTCCTTGGTTTTGTCATAATCTGGACTGCCCAAAATACAGTTTGGTGAAGAAGTATGAGGTGGGTTATTTTATAAACGTATACATGAATCTCACTGCTGTTATATAAATATCTGCAATTGCCTTTTTGTTTTTATGGTGATTTTCGATAACACCCAAATCGTCTATTGAGCATATTCACACTATTCAAAGGAAGTTAGCTTGCGGTAAAATAATTAGCTTGAATAAATGTTTCTTGAATCAATTTAGGCGACTGTTGAAAAAACTTTGTTTCAAATAAATCTTGAAATGATACATAATTGAGGTTTATGGAAACTGATGCGACGTGTTTAGGGATTGTGTTTTTTGTTTATTTGTATTCATTTTAAATTAGAATATGCCTGGTCGCCAACCAACATTTAATATATATATATATATATATATATATATATATATATATATATATATATATATATATTCCGCACAGTAAGAACGCTTTATTATGTCATTTTTTTACTGTTATTATGGTCGTGTTTTGTTGAGTTGGGGGGGATACGTCTATTATATGATAGAGTGTTTCTGTTTTTATCATGCAAATTAGGGCTTTTCTTTAGGGAACTGCACCACAGTTTTGGTTTCTATGGTGCAATTCCCAAAGTAAGACGTGCTGCAACTTTTAAATCTGCATCCCTGCGGGTGACCATTGTGCGTATATGCAGTAGTACCCATTTCAGACTGTGAGGTATATCTATCTTGGTATGAGCATCCCAAAGAATACGGTTTTTAATATGACTTTTGCTAATGCTTTGACCCTTTTTTGATGTGTGTGAACAGCTAATTTCAGTTTTGTAAAATGTGGCATATATATTTGTAAAGAAATGATTCTGAATGTAATGTACTATTACTGGAGATGTAATGATTGTTTTGAAGTTCTCAGTGATTTCTATTACAGACATTTGAAGTGCGCAGCTACGAGGCCAGCCACTGGATGACCACAGAGGTGGAAGGGAAGTATATGAATGCCGTCTCTAAAGGCTTCATGCGTCTGTTCAGATACATTCAAGGAGACAATGAAGCAGGTAAGAATTACAGAATCAGCTTTCTTAATTACAGTACACCCTTGTTATAATGAACCTGTTGGGGTCCAAGCCTTTTATTTGTTATATCGAGAGGTTCGTTATAGCGAAAGGACAATCAAAATGAACGATAAACTGTTGGAGTAAGTTAATGAGAGGAGATTGTGAATAAAAGTAGAATTACATGTATCTGTTTGTTTCATGTATGCAGTATTCTGCCTTTGCTTGATCCTATTCGTTAAAGAATTAAAACACAGTACAATCCCAAATTGAAGCTGAACATTTATTCAAAGTCAATCTGACATGAATCATTTCAAAGTGCACCAAATCTTAACCCAACATGCAAGAATCCCAAACTGATCTTTTATTCCAAATCAACCTGACAAACAGTTTTTTTTAATAAATGTTGCTTTGCCACATCGTTGCTGAACAAGCCAAAAACAGAGTGTTTTTTGACAACCTATATTCATGACAGAGATATGCCTGTGTTAATACTTTTTTTCAAGCGATCAATATAGTTTCAAGATTTGTTGCAACATAAAATGATTTTTGTTTCGGAGGCAGTTACACAGCGTGCACTTTTTATTAAGACAAAAGAGTTGACCTCACTGCAGAGGTGGCATCCCGTGCGTACAGACCAGGATGTTGACAGTGTGTTTATATTATCTTTTTAATTTTTTTTTGATTTGGGGTCCAGGTGCCAGGTTCGTTATAGCCGAAGGTTCGTTATGAAGGGCGTTATAGCGAGGGTATACGGTATTACATTATTTTGTGGGCAAATTCCTGCCAACTGAACACCATCAAGTTTGGCACATATGCTTTCTTGTCCACTGTTACTTAAGCTGCCTTTTATCTGGGAGATGCAGCTTTTATATAAGGTCTTATTTGGAGATTTCTTTGCATTACAAATAAACTGCTGTACAAAATGATGTGCTACATATCAATGGTATTTCTATATTGAGTCCCCTTTCTCCCCCCCACGCCTTTTTTCTTGCCACACTGAAAAATTTCATGATAACAGATTGCAAAAACTTAAGCTTGGTTGTCATTTGTGTTTTTTGTTTTTTTTGTTTTTTTTTAGGGCAAAAGATTCCTATGACGGCACCTGTTGCTGTTGTTGTATATCCCACTGCCGAAGGCACAGGCATGACAAATAATCACTCGGTCTCCTTCTTCGTACCACCAGCAAGTGACCCGCCTAAACCGAAGGATGCTAGAATTCATACATTAAGTGTCCCAGCAGGCACTCTGTATGTCAGGTGAGTTCACTGAACGCTGTATTGCACTAAAACTGATGTCGTTTCACATCACACACTTCAATTTACATTGGGAAGTCATGCAAGTAACATGTTTATAGTAACAGCATTTTTGGACTTTATTCACAAAATGTGTTGCTATAGTGTTCAGAACAGGGAGCAATAAAACAATGGTAATTGTGGCAGGATAGTGTCAGGAATGAGACTCTGAGACAAGAAAAGCTGCAGTTGAAGTGCTGTTAAGCAGTTTTATTACACAAACAAACAAAACAAATAAACAGGCACAAGGGCCAAAATAAAAGGTTTAAACAAAACAATACCATATACACTGATGTCAGGCTGGGCATTCACCTTCACTGATCAATATAGACCAAATACAACGCACACACATGCACGCGCTCAGCCACATTCTCACATGTATTCTGGCAGGGAGGATTTTAACCCCCTCCCTGCCAACTCTATCTATCTACAGTAACAATATAAAAGTAGCAAGGAACAAGTTGGTTGCAAGAAAGGCATCTCTGCAGCAGCATATTGGATTGATCCCGTGACGCATTAAGAACTGATGAGGTTTTTTGTTTTCCAGGTCTTTTGGGGGGTTTGCCATGGGGACGACCAACGTTGATCAAGCCAAAGCTCTGGCTGATGACTTAAAAGCCGAGGGTTTGTCCTTTGATGAAAAGCGCTTTGTGGCAGCTGGATATGACCCTCCCTTCAGACCCTTCAATCGACACAATGAAGTCTGGTACCATGCAGCCTAAATGAACGCCACCCACCCCTGTGGAGCATGTAGAATGTGACTTCGGAAAACAATGGGTCATCCAGACCTGTTCATAATAAAGAATTTCAAGCTAAATCATTTTTAGTATGTCTGTTTTAAAGCAGTCTTCAACCACTTCTCAAATTCACGCTAACATAAAAGATTCATTTGATCTGTGCTGGGGGAATCGAGCATTCATTTCCTTGAATAGATAACATAAATATTTTATTAAGCAAGTATCTGCCATCCCAGAGTTGCAGTGGTACCCCAAATTGCATCTATTTGCTACAATGGCTGAACAATTGGGCAGGATATTTGATTGTATAACCACTGCACTTGTTAGACAGCTTGCTCAGAAGACTCTTCTATTCTGGGAAACAAGATATTTAATAAGCAATCAGTGTAAGAGGGGAACAAACTCCACCCCCTTCTCCCAGCACAGGTTTTACCTTTTTGATAGTTCAAGGTAGGGCTTTGAAGAACATTGTTCAAGCAAATTAAAGAACTTCTACCTTAGTTGGAAATTCAATGCAAAAACAAGAAATTGTTGTATGTAAGCAGTGAATGACATTTCTGACAAATTACTGTAGTACTTAATCCTGGTAAAGATGCTTGTTCCAGATTCATGCATTGCTTTTTGAGTTTGTTGTAACATAGCTTGCAAAAGATAATCAGTATATATGTCTTCCTATATAAAGCAAATGTGCCGTGTAGTTGTGACAATGAATGCTGAATAAAAAATCTAACAAGAGAACAAATGGTCTAATGAAGGTTGTTATTTTTTATGGTGACTACCTAAAAAAATAAATAAGGATGAACCTGTCTTGTCCATGTTTTTTAAAAGAATATAAAACATAATCTCTCAGAGGTACACATTTCTCTCTCATAGTTTATAAAATGTGTATATACAATTTAGTTCTTATCATTCCTACTGTATGTAAAACACCTAGCTAGCTAATTTGAACATTAACATGAGATTATAATAATAGAAGATCAATCACAGGCACACGCAAAACATCTCCTGCCTGATTGTGTGCTTCCTCTAGTAACATGGTCCACAGAGAGTGGGTGGGAATAGATCATGTTTACTTTGAATTATTGTTAGTGATTTTCTGTTGCCAGCTTTCCAGCAGTTTGCAAAATGAATTGTGAGATGGAGAGAGGTTTCTGTCTGTATAGATAACAAAGCAAATCAGTGCCATGCAATGAAGCACCCATGAACATGCCCCAAACAATGAACACACTATAGATATGACCCGGGCAGACCCCTTGCACCCACAGTTGAATGCAAATAGGGCAGTTTCATGACCCCAGACCTGCACGTGAGCCTGACTCTTTTGTATAATGCTTAAGATGCATGCTTGCTATGTATGGTCACCATTTTGGACTTAGACTCTGACCTGGATGGTGTATATAATTCAAACAGATAAACCACTGCACACATAATCTCCGACTACATTATTGTGTACGCTAAATATTTGCCAAAAAGTGCCTAGTGGGATGAACTGTTAAGATATGATGGTAAAAGTATTTGAATAAAAAAATTGGATTTTATCCAAATTCAGTGTGAAATGTCTTTAGTGTCTAGGAGTATGTGATAAAAGTTTGGAGAAGATTCAAGGCAGTTATTGTGCATTGTGTGACAGACAGACAGACAGAAGATCAGATGCATAAGAGTCCTGAACGGCTAGTGCATGAGAGGCATAGAACATACTGCACTGACTGTCATAAGCTTCACATGAAATCCTTGGAACACATACAGAATAGGATCTTATTGTGTTACAGGAGACCATGCCAAGGCAATCTGCAGAATTTGGAAGTTCTACTGCTGTGCATCTGGCAAAACCTGTACCAAGGTGTGATTCGTGATTCAGACCATGTCTGTTTCCATGCATGAACACCCTCAGACTATCAGATACTTTTCGTCTGGTAAAGCAGCCTTTATAAATAAATGTCTTCAAACTGTGGTGCTCAAGCTACGGTATTTGGCAGGGATGTGTAGAATCAACCTGGTCAAAGTTCTAGTTCTATGTACATATATTCCATTTTATATTCCTACAAATGTTCTTTTTTTGCTTCTTGTCTGACGCTTGAAAGGGGACAGCTGCCGGTAACAGCTCACATCTATGATGACATTTTCATGATGGAGTAACAAGCCATTTTAGGGTCAACTTATATTTGAGGTCATATTTGGACAGGATATTGTAGCGAAATCTTTAACCTCTATAAGAAAGAGCCTTCAGTCGGATTCAGGGCCAAACTCGATATAAAAATTGTTAACTAACAATTAAACAGGTTGCTGTGGGCCACGACCTATGCCACTAAACTAATTAATTTATAAAGGGATTCTCAGGGTTGAATTGCTCTGTCTCTATCTGTTCGCCTCTGTCTGCTTCTCTCTAGGGATGGAGTCGATCCCAGAAGACTCGATTCCTGATTCCGTTTTCGTCAAGTTTCGGAATCAAATCTATTTTTGGTACGAAATGGAGTCGACTCCAAATCTTGGAATCGAAATTAAACAATTGGTTTTTATTCATTTTAAAATTACTCATTTATTTAATTCACAGTCATTATAAGTTTCCCTTGTTGTTGTTAGTTAGCATCTGAGGTATGAAATGGTTCTTGTTACGGAATGTTGAGAATCTACTGTGCACTCGATCACTGTCGCCATCAAGTCTCTCACGTCAATCATGTGATTCGGGGGACGGTGCAATTCGACGACAACAGCAGCAGCAGTAATTTAAAAAATGTTAGCTGTGTCAGCCGTATGATGTTACTTTCCGTTTGTTGATGAAACGCATAAGAAGGTAAATGTGGCATTTGCAGAATAAAACTTGCATACAACAAAACAACATCGCCGATGTGGAAACACCTTGGAATTTTCCATCCAACAGAAAAATCAGCATGTTTAAAATCAAATCCGCAGGTACGGCTCTCTCCGAGTGGTCAAAATAAAATTAAAATATGTAATTCACCAAATATCTAATAAGTAATAACACTGTAACAATGTAATTATAATTTTTAACAGCAAACATAAATGTTTTTTTATGAACAAAGCGGAGACCATGCACAGACAGAAATGTGATGTGACACTGTTTTCCAAGGCTACTATGTAGCAGTGGCCTGTCGGCAGACAAACAGGGTATGCAGAGAACTTGTCTTTAGCGAAAAATAAGTTAATCAGATTTTGCTGAGGTATTTCGCACCAGTATTAGCTAGGATTTAATGATTTAATTAATTAATAAAGTAGTTATTTTTGTGTGAATTGTGATTATTTATTGGTTATTATTGGCTTTTATTGCTATGTTTTCAATATATTTATATGTAGGTATCCTAAAGTATTTGATTAACATTCAGGTATCAAAAAATCTTACTTGTTTGGTTGTTAGTAGCTTATTGATCCCAGAATCTCATCAAACAGCTTCTTGAAGGATCCCAGGGTGTCCGCTTCAACAACATTACAGTGGAGTTGGTTCCAGACCCTCACAATTCTCTGTGTAAAAAAGTGCCTCTTATTTTCTGTTCTGAATGCCCCTTTATCTAATCTCCATTTGTGACTCCTGGTCCTTGTTTCTTTTTTCAGGTTGACTCCTTGGGTCGACATTGTCAATACCTTTTAGAATTTCGAATGCTTGAATCAGATCACCGCGTAGTCTTCTTTGTTCAAGACTGAATAGAATCAATTCTTTAATCCTGTCTGCATATGACATGCCTTTTAAACCTGGAATAATTCTGATCGCTCTTCTTTGCACTCTTTCTAAGCAGCAATATCCTTTTTGTAGCGAGATGACCAGAACTGAACACAATATTCTAGATGAGGTCTTACTAATGCATTGTAAAGTTTTAACATTACTTCCCTTGATTTAAATTCAACACTTTTCACAATGTATCCGAGCATCTTGTGGGCCATTTTTATAGCTTCCCCACATTGTCTAGATGAAGACATTTCTGAGTCAACATAAACTCCTAGGTCTTTTTCATAGTTCCCTTCTTCAATTTCAGTATCTCCCATATGATATTTATAATGCACATTTTTATTGCCTGCGTGCAGTACCTTACACTTTTCTCTATGAAATGTCATTTGCCATGTGTCTGCCCAGTTCTGAATGATGTCTAGATCATTTTAGATGACCTTTGCTGCTGCAACAGTGTTTGCCACTCCTCCTATTTTTGTGTCGTCTGCAAATTTAACAAGTTTGCTTACGATACCAGAATCTAAGTCATTAATGTAGATTAGGAATAGCAGAGGACCTAATACTGATCCCTGTGGTACTCCACTGGTTACCTCGCTCCATTTTGAGGTTTCTCCTCTAATCAGAACGTGCTGTCTTCTACATGTTAACCACTCCCTAATCCATGTGTATGCATTGCCTTGAATCCCTACTGCGTTCAGTTTGAGAATTAATCTTTTATGCAGGACTTTGTCAAAAGCTTTCTGGAAATCTAAATAAACCATGTCATATGCTTTGCAGTTATCCATTCTCGATGTTGCATCCTCAAAAAAGTCAAGCAGGTTAGTTAAACACGATCTCCCTTTCCTAAAACCATGCTGACTGTCTCCCAGGATACTGTTACCATATAGGTAATTTTCCATTTTGGATCTTATTATAGTTTCCATAAGTTTACATATAATAGAAGTCAGGCTTATTGGTCTGTAGTTACCTGGTTCGGTTTTGTGGATCGGTATTACGCTTGTAATTCTCCAGTCTGTTGGTACAACCCCTGTGTCAAGAGACTGTTGCATGATCTTGGTTAGCGGTTTGTAAATAACTTCTTTCATTTCTTTGAGTACTATTGGGAGGATCTCATCCGGCCCAGGGGATTTGTTTATTTTAAGAACTCCTAGTCCCTTTAACACTTCTGCCTCTGTTATGCTAAAGTTATTTAAAATTGGATAGGAACAGGTCGACATGTGGGGCATGTTGCCCGTATCCTCCTTTGTAAAAACTTGTGTTTACTGTTCTAAGAACTTTTTCTGTGTACTTTATTCTTGGTCCCTTTTAAACGCTCTGTAAAGCGCCTTTTTTCTGTGAATATATATTTTTAATTGATCTATTAAACCATTTGGCAATTTTGTTTTAGATTTAGATTTGTCTGCTTTTGGGATGTAATTGTTTTGTGCCTCTAGTACTGCATTTTTAAAAAAAAACAGCCATCCTTTTTCCATGGATGTTTTCTCTATTTTACTCCAATCTACTTCTGTTAGTCTCTGTTTCATACCTTCGTAGTTTGCCTTCCTAAAATTGTAAACCTTAGCTTTAGTCATTACGTTTAGGGTTTTAAAAAGCACTTCAAATGAGACCATGTTGTGGTCTGAGTTTGCCAATGGTTCTGACCTCTGTTTTAGTTATTTGAAAAGACTAAATCAAGACATGCCTCCCCTCTAGTCAGTGCCATACCTAAATACCTAAAATATCTCTCACTGTCACATACCTGCATCTCTGTTTGAAATTCTCCCTTTCAGTTCTCTGTTGGTTGAGGGGACGAATGTATCAATGACATCTACTTAAATGTATATGTATCCAATTTCGCGAATATAGACTTTATTTACAGTATTGTAGCGTTCTCGTTTAACACTGGCAGGCGCATAATACAGGGCGAGGCAATCCACACACAGGCAGAGGGCGGGCGCAAATCCGGGACTTCTCGCACTAAGCATAGCACCGATACCGCTGTGCAAAAGAGCCGGCTCCGTTGCAATGTCTTTGTGTGTGATTACATCACCTACCAGCTGCCTTTCCCCGTGTACCCTACAGTATGAACAACAGCTGCGTCCTGTACAGCAAAATGTATCGCATTCATCTGCAGTAGACGTGCTATCTGAACCAGGCTTTAATAGGGTTTTCCACGATTCTGAAACAAACAGCATGTTGTAAAGAAAGCCTTTGTAAGTTGGTAAATTTCTGTTCCCCGATTAATTGTTCTTCTCTCTTAACAGAAAACAGCTCACTCACATTTTTTTTTTATTTTAGCTGTCCCCCATTTACATGCTTGCTCGCTCAGTTATTTCATTCGCTGACCTACATAGCTACACGCAAATGCTGCGTGCATACACAACCAAACAATTTACAGATACTCGCAGATTTGTATTTTCAGTGCGACACATACTGCATATTTTCAATTTCCAAGATTTAACAGACTTTTTTTCAAATTCACGATTTCCGTGACTTCCGTGACAAAATCGGAACCTTATAAGTAACCAATGCTTAAAAACATTCCCTTACCTCTCAATAGCCTAACAAGTAGACAAGTCCATAATTATTTTTTCCATACTAACAGTAGGTAGTTTCATTTTCCATATGGAGAAGCACAGTTAGTCAGCCACCACACTGGAAATTCGATCCCTGTGCAATTAAACTCCCTTTAATGCACACAGGACTTTGGTGGTGTCAGGTGGGATCCTACTATCTGTTACACAGGGAGTGAATTGACAGCGTTGTGTCCTTTTGAGAAGTAAAAACATACTTTTTTATTTTATAATGACTCTTTAATATTTACAATCAGTAATATTTGGAAAGTGAAATGCAAGGAGATACAAACTATGATGCCCGACTTGTCGAGAAATACAACAATTGTATAATCATATGGACCAAGCGTTATCAACTTCAAAAATTCGATGTACAGTATAGTTAAATATGTGTAGGTTCTGCAGGTGCTGAGAAAATGGGGTATAGCTGCGGACTGCAGGCTCATCTAGCGTACCTCATCAAGGGTACCTGGCTCACGCATCATACACCAGCGTGCGCAGCTTCTAATTAGGTCATCCTTCTGTCGGTACAGCTCGATCACATGATGAGGGGAATCTCTTGGTAAGTAGTTTAGAGTTGTGATTGATACCTTACAGTTTACAAAACAAAACAAAACAAAAAACTGTGTTCACATAAAATGCATGTTTGTGGGAGATTGACAGCATGGAATTTTGAGGGGCTGTTATGCTGAAGTGCAACACCCTGGATTCTGTGTGGAAATATTTGTGGTCTTTTTTCCCCAATATGTATATACAGTGTGTTCAATAAAGTTTTCCACTTTTAATTAAATCATACCTGTCAAGTAAAGCTTGTGGGGAGCCCGTGGTCTGGTGCATTGATATAAGAACGGATCCTATTCTTCAGAGGATCATTGGAAGATAAATATAGTGTATACAATTTTATGAGTATTTTCTGCACTGATTTATACCTGGGGTTTACTATTTCAATCCTCATTGGCCAGGTGGTCGTTCTTTTTTATTACATTTTTGCTCTTAATGATTTAATTGAATACATTTCTTTACAGAACTAATTTAACCTTTTTCTCAGGAGTTGAAAATATAAAGATATCTGTTCCTGGTCCTTGGAGATCAGTGTTGTGCATGTATCCATCCATCTCTGTGTGTACACCACCTGCATAAAAATGCTTATTGTCTATATGTGTGTTTATATACAATATTCACTGAAATTATCCCTACAATTATTTGTCCCTTTTCTTGATGCGTGACTTCTTTGTGTATGAAATTGTTATGTGATCGTGGTGCTAGATGAGCTACCCTCGAGCTCGGCTTCATTATGACGTAATTAGAAGCTGCGCACGCAGGGGTATGTTTGAGGTGCCCTCGGTGAGGTACGCTGGAAGAGCCTGCAGTCCGCAGCTATACCATGTTGGGTGCTGACTGTAAAGCTACAGTACCTGCAGCTTGCTGCTAGGGGGCGCTCAACACACTGCTTTAGCTTGATTCTGCGTGTGCCTGGCTGTGGAGGTGGAGACTGCATTTGAGCAACTCTATTCAGAAACAAAACCAAAACAAACACATACACAGAAAAAAACAAAACAAAACATGAAAGTAATTATTCAGAGGGTTGCCAAAGCCAGCGTGACAGGTTAGTGCAAATCATTTTAATGTATCTAGAGGTTTTTAAAAAATTACCTTCCTGAATTATTTGTGTGAGAGAGAACGGAAGGCCATGCATGGATTTTATTATGCAATGTGGATTTGCACAGACCACAGTAGAACATGCTTCTAGCTTTTATATTGATAATTGATCGAAATACACTTTAGTCGTTTAGCGAATTCTTATCCTAATTTTTGACAATTTAGCAACTCGTGGAAGAGTTCAGCTAAATATGGTAACAAATAAAACAACAGGGAGAATTTTCAGTCACGCAATACTAGCGGTGTAGCTGCAGTAGTGTCTAGAGAGCTGTCAGACAAGCCGGGTGCTTCATTTCAGTCTTCCTGAGGGTGGGTAAATTGACGCTACTTGTTGGATACAAATTGAACTCCACATACGTCAATTCATCATTTGAAGTGGTATGCCAATATAAATCGCAAAAGATTCCCCTGAAAATAATTTTACAGTGTGGTGCTTTGTTAACGTCTTGTGGCTTTTTAATTTAAGTACATTAACATCAGATGAGCAGGTATAGGTGTCTCCCTAGAGTTTTAACGATGTAAAGCTACCAATATATACTGTAAATAAATCTGCAATATTTGTGAAAATGTGTGTAACTGTTCCATCCTGTAATGTAGAAATCAGTTTTACATGTCTATAAAAAATGCATTACATTGCATTATGATTATTAAAAACGTAATAACCCATTCATTTTAATATATTTTTAAAAAAAACAACAACATGTAAGTGAATTATTACACGAACATATTAAGCACAATGCTTAATAAAGACAAATAATCTGTCATTGGAATGATTTTCTTTTAATTGAGGAGGCTGTGTGGTCCAGTGGTTAAAGAAAAGGGCTTGTAACCAGGAGGTCCCCGGTTCAAATCCCACCTCAGCCACTGACTCATTGTGTGACCCTGAGCAAGTCACTTAACCTCCTAGTGCTCCGTCTTTCGGGTGAGACGTAATTGTAAGTGACTCTGCAGCTGATGCATAGTTCACATACCCTAGTCTCTGTAAGTTGCCTTGGATAAAGGTGTCTGCTAAATAAACAAATAATAATTTATGTTATTTTACGTCACTACTGCACTCACCCAAATACATATTCACAGGGACAGAGCACCGACTAAAGTGATCTTGCTAAATATTAAATAAAGTCAATGGAGGCGATGAGATTATAGTACAATATAGTGACACCTAAAAAGGTTGCACAGTTTTAATTATGCACATTTCCAGCACTTGGCTAAGTAGAAATGTATAACTGGGTTGTTGATGATGACCAAAGGTGAACCCAGCAGGAGAAAGACAGTGACAGAATTTAATAAATTGGCACCGGTCGATTGACCAAATGGTCTGTTGTGTTGCATGTTGTATGTTGTCTAATGTGTGTTATTTTTTTTTAATGTTTAATAGTGGGAGAGGAACAGATAAGTTCAATTGGAAAAGGGATTTGTGTGTTATTAGGGATTTCTGTGGAGGACACCCAAAAGGATATTGAATACTTGTAAGTATACATATTCGTTTGCATTCATCGTTCTTGCTATTCTGCAGCAGTAGTACGCCATTATTTTACTGTGTTCACCTGATTCTTCTTTTTTTTTCCTCTGTTAGAGTTCGAAAGATTTTGAACCTGCGTTTGTTTGACGATGAGAATGGAAAGCACTGGTGTAAAAGTGTGATGGATAAACAGTACGAAGTGCTTTGTGTGAGCCAGTTCACCCTGCAGTGCATCCTGAAGGGAAACAAACCTGACTATCATGCCGCCATGCCAACAGAACAGTCCGAGCCATTCTACAACGACTTCCTTGAGCACATGAGGAAGACTTACAAGCCAGAAGTGATTAAAGGTAAGGAAGTATATTTTCACTTTCTTAAAAAAAAAACAGGGAGGAAGCTGGGGGGTGACCCGGCAACCCCACGCACCACAAGCGAGCGTCTTAACCACAATGCAAAATGTATTTGCTTACGATTGTAAGTCGCCCTGGATAAGGGCGTCTGCTAAGAAATAAATAATAATAATAATAATAAAATAGCCGGGCTCATCTGCATTCGTGGTCTTTGAGCTTTTACCCCATCTCACCTCACTGACGGGAAAAGGACAGAACCCATGATGGCAGTGTATCGCACAACACTGGCTGTTACTCATATTAGGCAATAGCTAATTTTGGTGTTCTAGCTTGCTAGTAATTTCAGCTGTAATCACCTACAAAACCTGAATCTAGCTCAGGGGTGGGCAATTCCGGTCCTGGAGGGCCGGTGTCCCTCATGGCTTTTGTGCTCTAAATGACTTAATTAGTCCAATAATTGGTAATAATTGGTCCAATTAAGTAATTTAGGGCAAAGTTGGAACAAAAGCCAGGAGGGACACCGGCCCTCCAAGACCGGAATTGCCCACTCCTGATCCAGCTCATGAGTAATGAATTAAACATTATGCATTCGTGACAGTGGGATTAAAGGGCACGGTGTGAGGTATCAACTTGCACTACATCGATTCCTGATTTAATGGGGACAACCTGCAAATAGGATGAAACTGCATTTTGGGGTACAGAACATGCTAAAATGTTCTGTACCAGCAGTGTGGAGTAGTGGTTAGGGCTCTGGACTCTTGACCGGAGGCTCTGGGTTCAATCCCAGGAGGGGGGACACTGCTGCTGTACCCTTGAGCAAGGTACTTTACCTAGATTGCTCCAGTATGTAAAAATAATGTGATCTCTTGTAACAATTGTAAGTCGCCCTGGATAAGGGCGTCTGCTAATAAATAAATAAATAATAATAATAATAATAATAATAATAATAATAATAATAATAATAATAATAATAATAAAACAGCAAACCTGAATCTCTGATAATCAGGGAGATATGAAGAGGCTAATGGGCACTGAATCTCTGATAATCAGGACGATATGAAGAAGCAAATGGGCACTATCGCCTTTCTTGCATTAACATGTGTTTGAAACAGTAGCACACAAAGAGGTGAAAGTGGTAATTCCTGTTTACAAAATCCTTAGCCCAACATGGCAGCCTCTATCAGGAGCATTCTGTTACTTGCTTTACACACTTTGCAACAAAGGATTGCTTAGTTGTATTGTCATGTTGTCAAAAAGATGTTGTGCAACTGCAGTACATTTTTTTTACTTTAAATAATAACATTACAAAGATATCATAAGCAGAGGAATGCTGCAGCAAGGGTGATTTCAGTTGCATAGAAACGATCCTTTACAGATCAGAAAACTCCATTGTGATCTGCGGTCCAGAGAAGCTGCGTACCTGATGTTTTTCCGCATTAAAAAATCTGAAATCTGTACAAATACACATAGCAATTTTGGAAACTGTACACAAGAAAAATCAACCCAACAAACATTATCCAATCTCTGGCTAGCCCTGTTGTCTTTGCAGCCAATCACAGTAAGAATATGAAAAAATCGAAGCTACACAGGTTGAAGCGTAAACACCCCAGTCCAGCTACAAATCCAACTGGAACCATCGTCGGAAGCTACCGCTAAAAAAAGATACTAAACAAACTTTTATAACGTATTAATGCATTTCCTTGTTGTATTTATCTGTATGGCTTTATATTGAAGTGTTTTTTTTTTAATTTAGTCATTGCCAATTATTTATTATTTTCTCCCCAATTTGGAAATGGCCAATTATTTTTAGGCTCAGCTCACCGCTACCACCCCTGCGCTGACTCGGGAGGGCGAAGACGAGCACACGCTGTCCTCCGAAGCGTGTGTCGTCAGCCGACTGCTTTTTTTCACACTGCGGACTCACCATGTAGCCACCCAAGAGCTACAGCGTCGGAGGACAACGCAGCTCTCAGGCAGCTTACAGGGAAGCCTGCAGGATGCAGGGGTCGCTGGTGTGTGGTGAGCCGAGGACACCCTGGCCAACCTAACCCTCCCTCCCCCCGGGCGGCGCTCGGCCAATTGTGCGCCACCCCCTGGAAGCTCCCGTCCACGGTCGGCTGTGGAATAGCCTGGACTCGAACCGGCGACGTCCAGGCTATAGAGCGCATCCTGCACTCCACATGGAGCGCCTTTACTGGATGCGCCACTTGGGAGCCCCCTATATTGAAGTTTTAACATGTTCACTGACTTTAAGAATTTAATGTTAAAATGTAAGTAACATAATTAATTTGCAGAGTCAGTGTGATAGCTCGAAAGAAATTCGCTAAAGCCGATAAAGAATATTATAGAACACATATGTGGTTGTACAGTAGTTCAAAGTAACACTGCAGTTAAAATCTTTTTTAATGCCTACCATTAAAGATTGTACAGTATTTATTGAGATTACTCATGACTTCAAGATAATGTTATTTTAATTCCTTGTGCATACATTTTACTCACTGTGTTAAAATTAGAGGGTAAGTTACTCCCAGACCCAAAACCTTATCTGTAGCGCAGAAGGTGATCATTAACCGCAAACAAAACTCTTTTTTTTTTTAGTCTTCCTTGCATTGCACCAAAATACCCAGCAAAATGTGTAAAAATTCAATTACCAGTGATTTAAAAAAAAAAAATTGTATTTTTTTTTCAGTTTTCAAAAAGTAGTAGCAGGTAAGGGATGCATTTAGGAGTAACTTGCACAATGTTAATCATATTTTAAAGCACTATTGGCTATTGAGCACTCACAGCTGACCTCTTCTGAGAAACCAGGATTTTAGAATTTGCAATTAAAAACCAAACAAAAACAGCACTCTAAATTGATTCAGTTCATATACAACACCAAGATAACACTTTGCTGCACCAAGGTCATCAAAAAAGCGCTTAATTTCAAGCTGATAATCATTGGTGTCTTCACAGGAGCTCTTTGTCAATGAAGTATGTGCTCTCATGAAAATAGGTTACATCACAAGGGAAAACGTACCAAATGCATATGCTGGACTGACTGATAGGGTGGTTCATTAATTAGTCTCTTTAGTGAGCTCTGAAAACTGATGAGGCTGCATTCCACTTTACGTTACAATTTTTTTTTTTTTTTGCCCGACTTGTGAAACATCCAGCAAAAAAGTTTAATCACTGGAGAGCTGGGCTTCATCTCCTGCGTTATAGTAAAAATTGACAAGCCGTGCATACATTTGAGTGTTAGAACATGTTTGGGGTCTTTCACTGGCTGGTTTCACATCTCATGGTGAAGCTCGAAGAGGCATCAAACCGACCGGTTTCATTTACTGAAGCTCATGTTGGAATATGCCAGTTCCCTCCTGTGTCAGTGGATCTGTGCTGTACAGATTTTGAAGTATTGTCAATAATGCTATATTAATCTTTATTACGTTTTTATTATGTTCCTCAGATGGGAAGTTTGGCGCCTATATGCAAGTACATATTCAGAACGATGGACCTGTTACTATAGAGTTAGAATCGCCAACTGGACCCGCTGATCTAAAGCAGGTATTTATGGGATGGGGTGGGAGTCAGTACAAACCTCTGATTTAAATACAGATGTAACTATATATATATATATATATATATAATATATATAATGATACTGATACCAGTTTACATCATTTTTGACACACAGGTTAAAAAGTGAAAACCGTGCCGTGTTTATTCTTAGTTTGCTCATGCATTAAAAACATTAAAAACAGTACTGAAGTATAAATACTGTTCTTTTGACTAACTGCAGTCTTCCTGTGTTTTGAATGAGGAAGATAGGGAGCCAAGCAACATTCCCTTTTGTATTGAAAATTATTCAGTACAATTAATTATAATGTTAACGGTTTAAAAACAAAACGAGCATGCAAGCATGCACACATACAGTCCTTTGTACACACATGTACATTGATGCACTTAATTACAACAGAACACTAAGGACTGTATTAAAATGAGCAGCTTACAGAGGTCCATACGGTAGGGTTGCCTGAGTAGTACTGAAGTAGAGCTGTCTGCACTGAAGTAAGTGTCAAAGTAGAGTAGCTCACTAGGTGGCAGTAGCGCAACACTTGAAAGAGCACTAAAGCCAAAGTTATTGCAGCAGAATGGACAGCATTTACTATGGCTACAAATCTTATGTAATGAAATTACTTGTTTTAGGAAATATTAGCTTGAGTAAAAAACAAGACAGGAGGCTGTCAATAAATTAGTCTTATATTTTTACCTTTATATTTTTTATTGTTATTTCACAATTTTCTGTATTAATTTTTCATACAAATGATAAAATGATCAGTTAACAAGTAAAAGTAACCAAAATATATAAAAATATTCAATTGAATGAAACAATCAGCTGCCCCAACATGCTACCAGGTTTGAGTCCCACTTTTAACAATTAGCCAAATTGCTGTTCTGAATAGAACTGTTCTGAATAGTCTGTGACCCCCCAGATCAGAGATCTGACACTTTTGTGTATCATTATATTTCTCCTAACATCAAAGATTTTACAAAGATAATACCCTTTCTTTCTCTTTGTTTGACAAGGTTATGTAAATCAAAAACACTGAGCACAGGTATTTAGGAGTGCTGTGGTTTAGATCAGTTAAGTAGACCTTGCTGTGTACAGTAATGTGTGATTTCAAATCAGTCATTCTTCTTCAGAGTTGAAAGGCTTGAACTTAGAGGTGTGTTTACTTTGTTTAAGTCTGAACTGCACACTGTGCCAGTGTACATTATGAAGGGATCTCTATCTGCTTTCACTGTAATACATTTAAAAGGCTGATAGGTGCAACTGTTATTATTTCCTAATGTAACATAAGTGAGTATGCTTTATGTCCTTGGAGGCAGGCATACTATATCATCAACTGCAATATTTAAGGTCAAAGTCTGTAAAAAAAAAAAAAAAAAAAAGTCTGCTCTTTAAACATGATCCATACATACACCTAGATACCAAACATTATCGTCCAATTTCACGGCCCCTGATCAGCACTAATTTTGGACTACCTTGCCTGAAATCACATTAGGTGAGCTATTCACCTCTACATTTCTGTGAGCATTTTTTAAAATCTGATATTTAACTTACTGTACCTTACAAATTTTCTTTATCACCCACTTTGTGTACCCACTGTTACTGTTTCCATCTTTAGGGTTGTGTTTGAATCTGGTTTAGTGGAATGAGGTAAAAATACGTGTGGTGGTGAGTCAGGTTAGGATTGAGGTGAACTGGCAGAGATTTGCAGGGAAGCTCACATCTAGTGCCTATCTAAACAGCATTGTCCAGAATCGCCACCTGGGACTAAGCATTCACTCAATGGATCAATCAATGGATAGAGCCGACAGAGCCAACTATGCCTTTTACACTTCACACCACGCATAGCAGTTCATAACCTTTACTGAGCTTCTCCAGATGTATGTGCAACACGACCATCACTTTAAATAACCTGAAATGGGTTCATCAGACCATTCTTTATTTTGCCAGTAACCCATGATCCATGGTCTACGTCTATTTGCTTAACTAGATATGGAACCTCCCTGTTGGCACCTGAAATAAGTTTTTCAAACTGTACAATTCTTATAGACGGGAGGTTAGCTCTCTGCATGCTGTTTTGAATATTGGCACTGGGGTGTAAAGTGAAGCCTCCTCACAAAATGTTGCAGTCTGGCAGGATGCTCCTCGACAGGAGTTTGAAGTTCTAGACATTTTTCCAGAAACAGCAGCAGAGGCTTCAGCTGGCCAGGCTGGTTTCTTATGTATGTCTCAAAGTAACCCTTGTACTCAATTACCACCTCACCCAGGCTTTAAAAACCCTTAGTTACCTGTCATTAGGGTCATCGCTTTCCCTCTTGTCCCGTGTGCTGTTTGACAGAAGATGACCATTTATCCTACCGTAACACTGATTGTACTCATCATTTTTTAATTGAGTGTTTTTGAAGTTCTGGATGGTTATATACATGTAACAGGACCCCCCTGTTAACGAGGCCTTGGTCTCAGTGGGTAAATCTCCTGGGTAAATAAACCAAAACAATTAAAAAATAAAAGTTCTTAAAATTGGTCTATTCAGTTGATCTGAACAGTTTACTATTATAACAAGCGTAATTTTAGAAAACTGTGCCTTTTGAGTTTCTTTTGTGTATTTACAGTATCTAATGCCCTTAAAGGCTGGTAAAATACCTTTTTAAATTGATAATTTAGATCAATTTAATTGAGTCCTTTGCGTTTTACCCGCAGTAGCATAACACCTGACCCCAAGCATCATAACGCTTAACACAGGAAGCAAAACAAGACAATGAAACAATAGAACATATCCGGTTTGGTTTATTCATTTGCTTTAAGTAATATTTTAAATGCAAAAAATAAAAAATAAATAAAAAATAGAAAATATGTGGTGCATGCTCATATTAATTAAACCTGTATGGATTATACAGTATAATAATTAGTGTATTTATAGAGATTTCATATCACAGTTTTTGCCATAGGTTCTGATCACATTACAAGGATCAGTTGATTGTGTGTTTTCACAATAGCTGCCAGTGCCATCTTTACCTTAATTTTAGCTTTCCTGAGCGCAACCCCAGGTACTAAGATATGCCATATTCCATGTAAATGAATGTTTCCTTCATTAACAAAATGTAGACTGGCATTTGTTATATTAACAATTGCATTCAGTTTGAGACACTTTCTAAATGGCCTAATTGTACCTATTGTGTTGAATAGATGCTTTAACATCTTAACCCAGGTTGGTATGGAAACAGTGTTGGTGTGGGTGGCTTGACATTTATGACAAACAGCTACACCTCTCTTATTAATGTATTTTCTTGAATCAAAGGTCCCTACCTTTTAATCAGGCGGTCATTCAGTGATACATTGCAGTCAAGTTTGCTAAAGCTTAAAAAAAGCGTCATGGGTGCCTTTTTAAAATCTTGTACATTTGAATTGAGTGATAAGGCATTGTAGTGACACTGGAAGAATGTCAGTGTCATTGATGGCCTGGGCAATCTGTTCGAGACACAGAATGCCTTCTTTGTTGCATAGTGGACACCTAGCATTGTAAAACTGAAATAAGATGATTGGATAATACAGTAAGTAGATTACTAACAATGGGCCGGCAGATCATAGATATCCTCTTAGTACTTTAGCTATGCTGCAGAAAACCTTTTGAACGATGGCTCCAGAACTTTAGAAAGAGTTTAGTGATTGTAGGTCTATTTACTCCAGCTTGTGGCTTGGTATTTCTTGCAGTGAGGACAATTAAAATGATGGGGCCATTGTTTGAATGGGATGGACTTGGCACAGTAGTATTTTGAAGTAAGGAGTAAAATCACATTTAAAATGTGTGTAAATGGCCAGCTGTATTCTGTATACTGTTGTTAATTAATCTAATAGCAGTCTAGAAACGTGTCATGAATATCAAACATTTGGTATCACTTTAGATAACAGGACTTAATTAGCCATTTAATTGTATATTAATAACTATGTAATAACATGTTCTTGCTCTTATACCCCTTTCACACAGACGAGTTATGACGGCTCAGAACCAGCACTGATGCGCCATTTTGGTCTGTGAAAATTACCTGTACTGTCACAGAGCCGTCATATTTTATGCCATCACTGATCCATCTCGCGAGCACTGAACCGTCTTAACTCCTGTGTGAAAGGCTACGCCGGCACTGAAGCGCTATAGTGGGCATGGATTGAAAGTCAAGGTTGTCATGGTATTGTACCAACAAAGATTGCACTGTTTCGTGCTATGTGAACGGGTATTTTAAATAATTTTTTTAAACGTCTCTGAGACGGCTCAGTAGCGGCATTTGTGTGTGAAAGTGGCTTTACTGATACATGCTAACTACTGTATAATTACACGGAAACCTTTTGAGCTGCTAGGGCTCTTCCTATGTAATTCCATACTTATTTGACCAGTAGTTACCATGTAAAAGCAAACGCCATATGGAATTACCGTGTTATTATCATGTTACTACAGTGTCACAGTTTTAAAGTGCTACCAAACATCTTTAAGTAACCGAGTTAAAACTCTGTGAAACGGGCCCTTTATGGATTTCCATATTTCTTGCCAGTGTTACAAGGGTTTTGGATTGAAGTGCAGAGTATGCAGGATTTTAAACGGGATAAACAAAGTAGTGCAGTAAGAGCACCAGTCTCCTTTTTCTTAGTTATGGAATAGATTTGGCTGCATTTTTCTGATTCTGATTCCAGTCACATATGCAAGTCACTTAACCTCCTTGTGCTCCATCCTTGAGATGAAACATAAAACTGAGGTTCTATTGTAAGTGACTCTGCAGCAGTTGGTGATGCATAGTTCACTCCCTAGTCTCTGTAAGTTGCTTTGGATAAAGGCATCTGATAAATTACTAATTAATAATAATAATAATAATAATAATAATAATAATAATCTATGCAGTAGTGAAAAATATCTCAGATGATCTATGCACCTAAAAGCTATTAAAGCTTTAGAGGGGGAACTTTCTGACATAATGACATGAGTGCAAAGGGTTGAAAACAGCAAGGGGTTGAAAACAGGGTTGAGGCCCTGGAGGAGTCTCAGGAAGAAATGAAGGTTGATCCCCCTGCCTCCCAGTCTGAATTGGAGACCCTTAGCAGTAAGCTGGACGACACTGAAAACAGAAATTGCCGCAATAATCTCCTGAGGGGATCGAGGCTGGGGACAGGATTCATTTCTTAAGAAAAACTCTGGGTTTGGAGGAGGAAGCTAGAAATGGACAGAGCTCACCGGTCCATGTGGGGGCACGGTTTGAGTGATGGATCCCACTAGGAGAATCATGGATCTTAAAGTTTTATTTTTTAGTTATTTTCCGATCTTTTTTTGTGCCAGTTGTCGTTAGTATATTGCATGTAGACAGTTTCCAGATGTCTGCTTACGTTTTCTCTCTGATAAAATAGGCAAGCCTCTAACGGATTAGGTATTGCCTCATGGAATGTTAAAGGCTTAAACCACCCTATTAAGACAAATGTGGTGTTATCCAGTCTTAACCCTTTAAGGACCGGGATTGTGTTAACACGATCATACTGAAATGAGCTTCTAGGACCACAATTGTTTAAACATGATAAAACGGGAGCTCCCAAGGGGCGGCGCACAATTGGCCGAGTGTCGCCCGGGGGGAGGGAGGGTTAGGTCGGTCAGGGTGTCCTCGGCTCACCGCGCACCAGCGACCCCTGTAATCTGGCCGGGCGCCTGCGGGCTTGCCTGTAGCTGCCCGAGAGCTGCGTTGTCCTCCGACGCTGTAGCTCTTGGGTGGCTGCATGGTGAGTCTGCAGTGTGAAAAAAAAGCGGTCGGCTTGACGGCACACGCTTCGGAGGACAACGTGTGTTCGTCTTCGCCCTCCCGAGTCAGCGCAGGGGTGGTAGCGGTGAGCCGACTGTAATAAATAATTGGCCATTCCAAATTGGGAGAAAATAATAAAAATAATTGGCAACGACTAAATTTTAATTAAAAAAAAAAACACGATAAAAAAAGCACTTTGTTTTGATGACTTGCAGGGCCACACATACCATTGCATACAGGAGGGACTGGCGTTCAATTCGTGATAGTTTTTTTGTTTGTGTGTGTATGACTCCACTGAGAGGGGCATTCAGTGTCTAAAGGGGCAGAGACAGACAGTTTTTGTGGGTACCAGCAAGAGCAGGGGGGTTGCCATTTTAGTCAACAAAAAAGTACAATTCAAGCTTGTTAAAGAAACAAGGGATCAAATGGGTAGATTTGTAATAATACTGGCTGAGATACAGGGCCAGGTGGTTATCCTAGCTAATGTCAATGCTCCAAATGGTGACGAACCAGACTTTTTTAAGGATGTGGAAAATAAACTAAATGAAATGGGTCAGTATCCATTGGTAGCAGAGGGAGATTTGAATCAGATAATGGATCCAGTTTTAGACCGCAGTTCTCCTTTCACAGGCCGTGCACCTGTCAGTGAGAGTTTGAAGGGCGTGTGTGATGGTCTGGGCTTAGTAGATATTTGGCACCTGCAAAATCCCAAGGAAAGACACTACACATTCTTCTCTTCTCCTCATAATGCATCCTCTAAAATGCATTTTTAATTCCACTGTATCTTGCGCAATTGGCAATATTGCTATGTCAGACCACGCATGTATATCCCTCCAACTGCTTGTATTTAATAAAAATGAACAAATCCCCAAGATGGAGGTTTAACTCTAGTCTTTTATAAGAGGAAGAATTCAAAGATGACTTTAGAGCCCAAATTGCTCTCTATATAGATACTAGTTGTGTCTTCTTCCTCTTCTGTGAAGGTAATTTGGGAAGCCATGAATGCTTTTCTGAGGGTGTGATTGGGTAGCGTCGGCAATGAGACTCAGAGACCTGAATGCTGCAGTTCACATGCTCACCTGCATTTATTTACATATCACGACAACTCAAAAACAACAAAGCACACCGCACAGCACCTTCACCATCACTATTCTAAACTAACACCTGTGATCACCCTGTTTATATACCTAATTAATCATTTGTTACATTTTCAGCTCCAGCCACATTCCCACATGTTTTTGCAGGGAGGAATTTAACCCCCTTCCTGCCACCCCATTCCACACTCCCGTTTCACACTGCCACACTGCTTTATTATTCAGTACTCTTCACAAAAGAAAAAAGCTGCTGCAGCTAAACAATTGACAGTCAAAAAGGAACTTCAAACTACAGAAAAGGCCTTCAAACAGAGTATGTCTGCAGCCAATTTAAGAGAATTGATAAAGATCAAATATGAATATAATTGTCTCCTTACAAAAAAAAAAGCAAAATTTGCCTTATTTAAGGTTAAACAAAAGTATTCTGAAGAGGGACATAAGGCAGGGCGATTATTAGCTCACTATTTAAAACAACGAGAGGCAGCAACAATCATACCAGCGGTGAGGGCTTGAGAGGGAAATTTTGTGAGTCATGCAAAATAAACCAACTTTTAGGGTATTTTGTACTTTCATATATTGTATTTCTCTGAGGCATCAGCAAAGAAATGTAAGATTCTATCTTTGACAAGTTGGGCCTGTCTGGACTAGATGACCAAGACAGAGACTCCTTGGATGCCCCAATAACATTGGAGGAGGTAATGGAGGCAATAAAGGGTTTACCCTCGAACACGGCCCCAGGTCTAGATGGCTTCACAGGGGAATTCTATAAAAGTTACGTCACTGAATTGGCTCCCCTGCTATTAAACATGTTCACAGAATCACTTGCAAACAACTCCTTACCAACCACCCTGTCTCGAGGGCTTATTTCACTTATACTTAAAAAAGGCAAGGAGCTGTGTTAGTGCTCAAGCTACAGACCCATCAGTCTGATTAATAATGATGGGAAAATGTTATCAAAATTCTCTCTTGCTGTCTGGACAAAATCATGACAAAACTGATTCACCCTGACCAAGTGGGGTTTATTAGAGGCCGATACTCATCTGCCAATATTAGGAGTCTGATTTGTTATTATGTGGGCTGCACAAAAAGCTGACTCTCCGATGGCTACTATCTCATTATGCAGAGAAGGCCTTTGACAGGGTGGATTGGGAGTATTTATTCTTTACATTGCAATTATTTTGTATTGGTCATAATTTTATTCGCTAGGTGCAATTGATATATCAACACGCAACAGCAGCAGTTTTAATGGCTTAATGTCCCAGCAGTTTAACCTGAGAAGGGGCATCAGACAGGGATGCCCTGTTTTACCCTTACTATTTGCTCTAGCATTGGAACCACTTGCTGCTGCTTTTCGCATTGACCCCTCTTTCCCAGGGCTTCAGGTGGGAGTTTCAACACATTAGCTTCTGCTCTATGCCAACGATATCCTGTTGTTTGTGTCCGACCCTGAGAACTCTATTCCAACCCTAAGTGGTGAATGCATTCTCCAAATTCTCAGGATACAAAATCAATTGGGCAAAGTTCATGCTACTCCCCCTAACATCCTTCTGTCCCAAATCTCTGGGCATGCTCATTTCAGTGGCCAAAGATAGTTATATATTACCTGGGCCTTACAATTCCACCCGAATTAGATAAATTAGTTTTATGCAATATTGATTTTACTAGATGGTCTTCTTTGTTTTTGTCTCTCTGGGGAAAAATGAATATGAACAGTTTACTCAAATTAAACTCTTTATTGCACATTCTCCCTATTAAGATCCCAAACAAAAACTTTATCAATTTAATTGATCGACTGTGTAACCAGTTTCTATGGAATGGGAGAAAATTGAGAAAATTACAAAGGCCTGTGGATGGAGGAGGGTTGGGAATTCCTAAATTAATATTATATCACTATGTATTTGTCTTAAGACATATAGCACAGTGGACCACTCCCCCTCCTTTGCTCTGTTACCAGTAAATTATCTCCATTGGGCCAAAACCCATCCAATCTTATCATACTCTCAACAGCCTTACAACCCTTATTTAATTGATTCAGCAGGGATCTGAATAAATCCTAAATTGTGTATTAGTAATTCCCCCTTTTTATGGAACGACTGGTATCGCAAGGACATTCATATTTTAAGGGATATATATATATATATATATATATATATATATATATATATATATATATATATATATATATATATATATATATATATATTATTATTATTATTATTATTATTATTTATTTCTTAGCAGACGCCCTTATCCAGGGCGACTTACAATTGTTACAAGATAGCACATTATACATTATATCACATTATACAGATATCACATTATTTTACATACAATTCCCCATTTATACAGTTGGGCTTTTACTGGAGCAATCTAGGTAAAGTCCCTTGCTCAAGGGTACAACAGCAGTGTCCCCCACTGGGGATTGAACCCACAACCCTCCGGTCAAGAGTCCAGAGCCCTAACCACTACTCCACACTGCTGCCTATAATAATAATAATAATAATAATAATAATAATAATAATAATAAACTATATTTTGTATAGCGCCCTTAAAAGCAATCATCTCAGAGCGCTTCACAATTAATAGTACAACAATAAATAAAAAGATTATACATAAAAAGCACAAGGAAATAAAACAATCATAAAAATCATAAAAACGCCTTTCTAAAAAAGTAAGTCTTTAAATTAGCTTTAAAAACACTCAAAGAAGCTGAGTCCCTGATCTCTAGTGGAATTGAGTTCCATAATTTGGGGGCATAGCAACAGAAGGCCCTGTCGCCCATAGAGCGCAGGCGAACAGGCGGGACACACAGCAGTCTGAGATCAGCAGAGCGGAGGTTGCGAGCAGGAGTGTAAAAAGATAAAAGATCTGACAGATAAGTCGGAGCTAGCCCATGAAGAGCCTTATATGTCAGCATTAAAATTTTAAAATCAATTCTGAACCTGATAGGCAGCCAGTGCAAGGCCTCCAAGACAGGAGTAATGTGATCTCTTGAGCGGGACCGAGACAAAATTCTGGCTGCAGAGTTTTGGACAAATTGAATTTTAGTGAGGATGCTATTAGACACCCCAACAAGCAGGGCATTACAGTAATCGATCCTGGAGAAAACAAAGGCATGAAACATAGATTTGAGTGTCGTCTGCGTAAAAATGATAGCGTATGCCATAAGGCCTTAAAATGTGGCAGAGAGGAAACATATAAATACTAAATAACAGGGGGCCGAGGATAGAGCCTTGCGGGATGCCAGAAGTTACTGGCCCAACCTCAGAACTAAACCCACCCAGGGAGATAAATTGTTGACGTCCTGTTAGATATGATCTAAACCAGTTGAGGGCAGTGCTAGAGATGCCAAATAAACACTCTACTCTATCAAGTAGGATCTCGTGATTTACAGTGTCAAATGCCGCACTAAGATCCAAGAGGATTAAAATTGATAATGCACCTGAGTCAGCAGCCATTAACAGATCATTAGTGACTTTGACCAAGGCAGTCTCAGTGCTATGAAGATGCCGAAAGCCAGATTGAAAGGGTTCAAAAAGATTGTTAGCAGTGAGATGCCAGTTTAATTGCCTAGTGACAGCTTGTTCTAGTAGTTTGGCTAGAAAGGGCAAATTTGAAATGGGGTGAAAATTATTAAGATTATCCAAGACCATATAAGGTTTTTTAGGCACAGGAGTGACTGCAGCAGTTTTAAAAGCAACCGGGACCACACCAGAACTCAGGGACTCATTTATAATAATTAACACCAAGGGACAGAGCAGCTCAAAACAGGACTGAAAAAGAACAGAGGGGTAGGATCCAACAGACAACAGGTGGCTTTCATACGAAGGGCCAGATCTGTACGATAATTAAGAGTGAGAGGTGTAAAACAGGATAGAGAGGACCCCACAAAACCAGACAGACTGAGAGACTGTGTAAGAGGAGTCTGAGAAGAAATACTAATATGTAGATGAATATTGTCAATCTTAGACTTAAAAAACTCTAACTATTGCATAGCTGATGTGAAGCCGGTAATGTGGAGGGGCAGTTAGGCTTTAACAATCTATCAATAGTAGAGAACAAGTGTCTATATGAAAATAATATAATAAAATCATTACAAAAAAAAATTAAAACAACAATTTGATTTGCCACAGTTCCAACTCAGACACATGCTGTGTAAAGTCTTTGGTTCAAGTACTAACCCACCACAGAGATTTTTGGCAAGGGACATGAAGTTTCTGCTTACTATGCTCTGCTCCTGAATAAATAAAGAACAAAATCACTCTCAATCAGTCATATCTCATTTACTTGTTTCCCAATAATCCAACACTGCATCATTTAGAAGAAAACAACAGGTTTCTTCAAAACTTTGTTACCATAAATAGCCACACAGAAGATAATAATAATAATAATAATAATAATAATAATAATAATAATAATAATAATAATAATAATAATAATTACTTACATTTATATAGCGCTTTTCATCCTGAAGGATCTCAAAGCGCTTTACATAAAGGAAGGGGCTCACTTCATCCACAGTTGGGTGATGTGTGGCAGCCATTTTAACGCCAGCAGCTCACTGCACAGCAGGTACGTTGGAGAAGTGAGGAATACTTAGCCTGTTAAACTTACAGGGGGAAATTTAGGAAAGCCAGATTGAGAAGGCCTGAATTGGATTTTCTTGCAAATTCGCATACTCATTTTGGACAAGTCTATATCATATCAAACTATTAAATTAACGCTCAACAACAAAAATTACACCATAACTATGGCTTTTAAAACAGCTACAGGACGAATACATCACTTTTCAGTGTGCTGCTGCACAGATGAATTTCCCTTCTTTTTGCTGTCATATTTCAGTAATATTTTGCAAGATTTGTATTGTCGTATAACAATGTCATAATTTTTCCAAACAGTGGAAAGCCATACCTTTTCCAGCAATGGAATCTTTCACTGCTACACATTCTCCTGTTTTTTACTCCATCAGCTTATTTTATACAGATGAATTATCATCATGATATAAAGTGGGTCATGATATAAACCGAGTTTCATGTTTGCCTATGACAGCATGTTACGAGTGCGAGAAAAAAAGAAAGAAGACTAATGGTGAATTGGCGTGGAGTGTTTTAATACTGTTAATGCATATAGTTTACTAGTACAGGACAAATACGTTTTGTGTCATTAACTGGTACAAAACAGTTGGTCTCATTATCTAAGAAAGGCACGAATTGTCGACTGATGAGAGCTATCAATTAGGCGCTGCACTTGGTGTTTTTTTTGTGCATTTGTATGAGACTGTTAAAATTTGGTGACATTGGTGTTTTGCAACTGAACTGTATCCCGTTAAGACTGCCCACGCAGCATTTGACAGGCTGCACAAAATGTCAGTTTATCAGCTGAGATGATTATTGGTTGTTAGTTGCGTTGGAAATTAATTATATCCTATGGTTACTTAGTAAAGCCTGACGACGCAGCATTGGACAGGCTGCACAAAACGAATAAGCGGGTTTGTGAGATGATATTAGAGAGGTAATTTCTCAAAGAAACTATGGTGCATGTTTTTCAAAAATTGTGAAGTAGGAAGTGAGTTTTAAGAAGCACTTGCACACAGAGGAAAAAAAATTAGTCACTTAAAATTAAAAACGCCATAATCCACTCACTGATAACACACTGACCCGACCCGACCCAAGCCAGAACTATAATATATAAACTACACCCGACCCGAACCCGACACTTATTGTCGGGTCCCATCGGGCTCAGGTCGGGTAGCAAGGCTCTACATCTGGGTAGTATTGCAGCCCATGAGCGACTCTCGTAAAGGCTGGTTAACAAAATAGATTTTTTTTTTTTTATCATAAAGATATTAAGACATATGGAACCACAGAGAGACAGGGTTATGACACTGGCACTTTCATTTATTTATTTATTTAAATGTTATTATAATAATGGTGTTTATTTGTTTACTTATTATATTTAGTTTATGTGCTTATCTGTTTGTTTTATTTCTTTAATTGTCTGTGACAGGATGGTGAACACAACAGCGTCTGCTCCAGAGTTCAGTTTATCCAACAATGTGGAAGATTTATTTATTTACAGACTCGACAATAGAGACAGCAATTGCAGCAGTTAGTAACCTCACGTAGTGTGTAGTACACAGTTCAAAACAAAAATAATACAGAAACAGAAAATAAACAAACACCAACGTCCTGCTCTGTAAGCCTTCTCCTTCGGGTTGGTCTTACCCAGGCAGTCCTTTTAGTCCTTGGTGTTGTTAAAAGTCCACGAATATAAAAGCAGTTAATCCTCTGCTGGAACAAAAGCAAACTGTGAATATCCAAATAAACACTACTGTTGCTGCTGCCGTCTCTCTCTCTCAGTCCCCACACACTAACCTCAAGCTCTCTGGTTGGTTCCCCTTTTATGTGCCCAGCCCCACCCTCTGATTACACCGTGTAACATTTTTTTTTTTTTTTTTTGGTTCCTGGGTAGTAAGTGTTATTTCCTAATTGCTTATGCCTCAAAAGTATAGAAAATGGCTATTATTCCCCACAAACTTTGCTTTTGTGACCAGGACAGTGATATTTTGAAATTTACCTATTTCCAATGAGAAAACTGGCGAATTTGTGTCTTTTCGTTCACATAAAGTCAGAAAAAAACAACATATGAATCCAAATTAACATGTATTTATACTAAAGTAATACAAAAATGACTACAAAAGATTTAGAAGTGAGTATTTTTTCGAGATTTACGATTATACTGTAAATCACTTTCACGAATCAGCCCCCAAATGTAGTCTCCCATCATGTTCTCGTTATACTGTCCTTCACTGACAGCTCATCCAGGAGCCTCAAAGCCGTGCTGCTCCATAATGGTAACAAGTACCCGTCTCTTCCCCTGGCTCACTCGGTGCACCTCAAAGAGGATTACAACAGCATCAAGACCTTGCTGGACGCCTTGAAGTATGATGAGTACGGCTGGGACCCCCGGAAGGTGCTGATGCCACCACTGCACATCAAGTTGGGCCTTATGAAACAATTTGTCAGAGCTCTAGATAAGGAGTCGGCAGCCTTCAAGTACCTTCAAGACTTCTTCCCTAAGCTGTCTGAGGCAAAGGTCAAAGCAGGTGTCTTCGTCGGACCACAGATAAAGAAGATCCTGGCGTGCAATGAATTCCCCAAGAAGCTCACTAGTAAGGAGAAAGCGGCTTGGAACAGCTTTGTCGCAGTGGTTCGGGGCTTCCTGTGCAATCACAAGGCCAAAAACTATGTGGAGCTGGTTGAGACTCTGGTGATGGGAGACTACATTTGGAGGCTGATTTGTGAAAGTGATTTACAGTATAATCGTAAATCTTGAAAAACTACTCACTTCTAAATCTTTTGTAGTCGTTTTTGTATTACTTTAGTACAAATACATGTTAATTTGGATTCATATGTTGTTTTTTTCTGACTTTATGTGAACAAAAAGACACAAATTCGCCCGTTTTCTCATTGGAAATAGGTAAATTTCAAAATATCACTGTCCTGGTCACAAAAGCAAAGTTTGTGGGGAATAATAGTCATTTTCTATACTTTTGAGGCATAAGCAATTAGGAAATAACACTTACTACCCAGGAACAAAAATTGTGTTACATAGTGTTAACGGCACACCAATCCTAGTGATTGTGTTTCAACTCGCCTGTCAGTCACAGGTGAAGCTGTGCACATACCAACCACTGCCCCACACAAAGATGGCGTCCGTTCAAAACAGAGCTTCCGCCCTCGTCACGTCATGTTTGTGTGAGGCACCCAGGATTAGGCCACAGCCCTCTAGCGTCTGGGAGGGCGAATTACAGGACGGGATCACTTTACTCTGTTACATTGTCATTTTCTGTTTTTCTTTAAAACTGGTTATGTATACATATAGTTCAGTATATTGCAATGTGCTCTGTTTATAATTTGTTATTTTGTTAATCAATAAAACAATTTAATCTAAATATATATATTTAAATTAAGACTTCATGGTGGTAACCTCCCTAGAAGAAGAGCAACCATGAGCTGTGCTGCAGTTTTTAAATACTGGCAGTACAAACAATGTTTGTGACTTGTTATTAACAAAAAATCCATCCACTTTCCAAATGTAATGATTTTTAAATGCCACTGCCTAATAGTGACACGCTTGCTGAGAGGTGAAGGACAAATAGCGGCAGCTGGATCTATTGTCTATGTGATGCTAAATGTGGAGTAAAGATCTGTGTGCTTACGTAAGTAGAACATAATGGCCATACTGTAGTTCAAAGGCAAAGCTTAACATTTCTTTAATGCTTTGTTTTGCACTGTATGTATTACAATGGAGACCCACTAGTGTACAGTCACCGAGGGTTATGTGCCTAGAATTAATATTTAGAATGGGTTTCTTTTTGAATGTCAAAGCATAATGAGAAACTCAGTAAGCTGTTTCAACTCAGAAAATGAAGGCCTGCTTTTCCCTGTCCAGCAAGCTCATTGTCCTCTCTCTGTTGCACGGTCCTTTGGTTTTGTAAGCTGTTCAAATTTGGTGGAAGTAGGTACTATTTTTTTCTTTCAAAAATATTTATGTAGGGCAGTGGTTTTAAACTTTTTTTTAACACTGTACCCCTTCTGTCTGTAGGCTTCGGCTCAAGTACCCCTTTACAATTTCTGTCTACTGAGTGGTACTGCAGTTGCAATAAACACATCTGATTTCACTTTTACTTCTTTATTTTAATATATAATTCATGTCCCAACAGTTTGGGACTGACAAACTTCTGGTTTAGGACAGAATAGCAAATACTAATTCTTAAAACTTTTAATTTCAAGTCTTTGGATGTACAGATTCAAAAAACAGTATTTAAAAATATCTTCGGAAATGCATGTATTCGCTTTTTTTATTCGGCAAAATAATTATAAATAATCTAAAATCTGCACTGAAAATGTTTTTCGTTACCATTTACTTCCCACCTCAGCATAATTGTGTGCCATTTAAGATGTTTACAACATCAAAAACATTAACCTCAAGATAAAACTGTAATAATTAAAAATGATTAACTTTTTATTAAAGCCAACATTAAAATGATCTTCGGTATAACTTTGCCATTTTGCACTTCCTGTAGACTCTTCCTTAGTTTTTATTTTGCAAGTAAGAAATGTATGCACTTTTCACTTGAAACCTACCACGACTAGGCTTAAAATGGTCACTTCTAAGGATAGTATATTAAATAGAATTTAGTTCATTCTGTAATTAAAGCCATGCAGATTGGATATAATTATATCAGCCAGGTGATTTTGTGCAGTATTTAATCATAGCAAGGTATCCATTGGGATTAAGTAGAAACTTGAATACAAGAAGACTCTGCATCATCTTGACATAGCTGCTGAGGGGGCAAAACTGAACAGATCATCTCCTGGCTAATAATTAGGCTAATTATAGTCGTGCTTTTGGGGAGAGGCAGTTCTTTTGGACTGCAGAATGCCATGTCTTGTACCATTTGCATGCATAATATTATCCTTTTTATAATACTAAGTACAGTGTGTGCCACCAGTAATGCAGTCAGGGAATCAACAAAGTTGTATTTTATCGTCCAGAAAGAAAACTTTAACAAAGCACTGGAAAACAAATTCATTTTGTAATGCAATTCAAAACAAAGGGCTCATTAAGTAAAAACTGTAAATAGGGTTCATAGTTTTTTTTCATGTTTTTTTTTCATGTTGTTCATTTCATGTTGTTCATCTCCATAGCATCATACACTGACTGGCTTAAAAAAAAAAATAATAATAATAATAATTTATTGGTCCACAATAGGTAGCTCCAGTTGAAGGTTTCTGTGACTTGACCCACTTTAGGACGTCTGTTATTTCTCACAGTATGTAGCATACATCTGTAGATCTGTCAAGACATGCCTGTGACTGGAGTTGTGCTTCTGCAGTGTTGTCATTTCAGGAACACCTGGGATATTGTCTAGATAGATGTGTTGGTCAAAACAGCCACTGTGTTGAGGGATGAGCCAGTTGTATGGGCACCCACCACCATGCCCCTTGTAAAGTCACTCAGGTCCGTACTTTCCCGGGATTGTTGCTGAACAGTTGCACACAACTCTCACACAGCTTGAATTGGTATAGGGAACCACATACATTTGCATACAGTGCAGACTAGGGTTCTTTCTGACTTTTCCTAGATTGTCTAATTTTTTGGGCTAGTTGTTTTACATTATAAACTACCCCAGTTGGCAGTGTGTGTGTGTGTGTGTGTGTCCTAAATATAACGTATAAACATGTCCCAGAAAGGCTGAGATAATATTCATAACTGTCATTAAAGCAGCCAGAAACATCCAAGAACAATGTATTTTATTCCAAAAGATTCTTTAAACAATGTATACATGAAAACTGTGTGACTAGGACCCAGTGTAATACAAAACATTCCATTAGTTTGGACGTGACTGTGGTAGTCTTAAGCTAAATTTATCAAGGAATTATTATACAGTAAGTTTTTTCATAGCAAAATCCTCCCAAACTAGTAGAAGTTTAGTACCAGTTCAAGCATTCCAAATTGCAATCATCATGTTTTCCCAAAGCTGCATTTTAAATGAGAATGGTAAAATGGGCTAAAGAAAAGTAGGACGTTCTTGTCCAGGTCTATGCGTTCCTGCACAGTATATATCTATAACTGTTTTAGAGCCCCCACTGAATACCTATCCTGTTTATTGTTGATGAAGTGCATTTATTTATTGCACGTGTACAGGGCCACAGAGCTGAAAGTATTACACAAAAACACATTGCTGTAGAAGAGATGCTGAGACTGCAGAAAAATTGGTTCAGGCTAATAATACATGCTTTCCAAGTTCTGTGCATTATTGTGTTTCATGCTTTTAAAATTGAACTTTTTTTCAGGTGTTGATATCGATCCCAGGGGATTGATTTTTACATAAATACAAAGGAAAAGGAAATTCAGTACCGGTGCCTAATTACTCTGAATTGTAAGAGTAGATTAAATGAACACCAACCTAATATGAATCTGTTTAATGTTTGGCTCCATAAACTCCGGTTTGATCTGCTTTCAGCAAATGTAACAAAGATAAGTAAAAATAGAAGAGATCTAAATACGCTCAAGTGATCATTTCTGTGTTTTCTTAACATTTCTCTTCAAAGAAACGCAAGACATTCATCATTCGGGTCAATATTAGTAAATACAAACACAGTTGTTGAGAAGTTATGGGTAGATGTAAATACGAAAAAACTAAATTCTGAAAAATTGGTTAGGACCCTACATCCCTGGAGTGGTTAAGGTATGTGCATGTGTCTGTGCATCACTTTCAATAAATCAATACATTTCATAACATTAAGCAAGGTTGCAGTGTTTTAGGCATGTACTGTATAGCTTTTAAACACAGTTTTAGTTGGGTATTAATTCATGATAAAGCTTTTTTTTACATGCACTATTGATAGGCATCTATTCTGATTCTTATTTTGATGTTGGTTATTGGATGAAATAGTGTGAAATATTTAAAATTACATTAAAATTGACTTGCGTGTCAGCATTCATAGGTAGACCTTTTAATGATGAATATGCATTGCCCATGTGGTTGCAACATTGTCGCATGTTCTGGTAGCCTGTTACTATCTTACTCAACACAACTACTTTCTTTAATTTTTACACTTTGCATCAGACAGGGTATTCGTGGTAACTCGTTATCTTCACTCTATAACGTTTTGTACCTTTGATTAGACTGGGTGTCAACATACACTGGTTGAGCTTTTAAAAAAATTTTTTTTTTAAAAAACTACAAAATAATTGGTCAAAAATTATGTTCATGGTTGGGCTATTTCTGTCCTCTTAGCTACGCTCATAAGTAGATTCAGTAAAAAAATATGACTTGCATTATATCCTTGTTTTCTGTAACTCCTTCATGAATCAGGCATTCCAAACGCACACACATATGTAGAACCTTGCTGTATTTCGAGGGGGGGGGGGGCGGCGGAGCCGGGACTCCTCCCTTGTGTCATCCCGCTAAAATATCTGTCAGTCAACCTTCAATTACCTGTCAATAACCCTATTTAAACATGTGGCCAGCTTCCTAATTCTTGTCTTGCATTTCAGTTGGTGGTTACCACGCAGATGTGCAATCTTAAAACAAACCTTTTGTTTTCAATCAGTTTAAAATTGAGGGGCTGTGTGGTCCAGTGGTTAAAGGAAAGGGCTTGTAACCAGGAGGTGACTCTGCAGCTGATGCATAGTTCACACACCCTAGTCTCTGTAAGTCGCCTTGGATAAAGGCGTCTGCTAAAAATAAACAAAATAAATAAAATGACTACTCACCTGAGGCAGCTTTCGTTTTCATCCAACGCAGATGAAGAATTTTTCTCTCCTTCTGGCTGTCTTTTTTCAACAAATAATCCACGGAAATAATTTTCAAACAAATCCGCCTGTCCTGCTTCTCCATCTGACAATGCTGCTGCTTCAACCTCTGCTTATCCAGCTGTGCCCGCTGCCATTCCTCATGACTGCTCTAAACGCATCAAACCTGAGGATGATTCTCCAGCGCATTTTTTTTTACAAGGATTGGCCCCTCAACAAACTCCTGAAAGCTCTGTTCAAAAAAGGATTGCCCATTGAAGCAGGGAGCGATTGGGCTGCTTTATTTGTTTCATACTGCAATTTCATATTGGCCGAGCCTGTCTTTTCCCCTCAAAAGTCACAACAGAAATCCAAATTTGTCAGTTCACTCTCTGCCCCTGCAGTGCAAGCTTCACTTGCTCATGAGCAAGCTAATACAACTGCTCAGTTTTCAATTTCATCTGATCCTTCCTCCGATTTGCATGATCATATTTTCAACTATATCAAGCAACTCATTCATCCTCTTTCCATAACCATTTCTACAGTATCTGATCGCCTGGATGCGCTAGATAGCAGGATCACTCGCTTGGAACCGGCATCCATTACATCCTCATCAGTAGCTCCAGCCATGCCCACACCTGCTCCCGTGCTGCCAGTCTTCACTCAAGCGACCGCGTCTAGTTCAGGATCCTCTTCTGCTTCAGTAGTTCATCGCCACTCTCTCTCTCCTCAACTGAGATGCAATATTATTGAAGGTAAATATATTAATTTGGTCTCAATACTTATTGCAACCTCGGAATTTCTGGATCACAGGGTAGATGACTGGAGATCTGTCTGTTACTTTCAAATTTTGGGATCCTCGGCTGTGTAAAAATCTTACTCCTGCTTTCTCTGTTGTGATGTCCTTTGTGAAGTATATGCTCACTGACGACAGGAACTGGACTCATATTTATTTAACATCGTTGCTCTCTTGGTCAGATATGGCGGTACCATTTCTAATGAGTATCATAAAGCTTTTTCAGCCAAAGCAGCTTCTCGATTAGCATTGGACAATACACTGATTGACTGGTCTGTACCCGATCCTGATCTCTTTAATAGATTCTTGCAGAGTTTGTGCTTCTACCTCCCATTCTACCTCTCTGTGTCCAAACGCAGCCTCCTCTTCAGTCTCCTCATGAGCCTCAACTTATTCTTCCCCTGCTCTTGACAATGCTCCCTTTTTTAGGAATTATGCATCAGCAATTCCTCCTATCCATTCTTAAGCTCCGTCTGCTTTTTCAACAACCAATGGAAGACCCAGCCAATATTCTGGTGGCAGACGACTATACAATTATCTCAATTCCTCATTCTGCATTTCCAAAGAATGCAGTTTTTTTTACATATGTGCAGTTTCTGTGGTAAATGACATTTATCATTACTAATTGCCTCTACCCCCATCAACATCCCGGCTCTATCAAATGCTCTTCAAAATCACCCTGATTTGTTTTTTGTTTATTATCTAATTTCTGGCCTTACTAATGTTTTTTCTACTGGTTTAAAATCCATTCCTTCTTCCTCTGTTACTTGTAAAAAACCTCCAATCTGCTATAAAAAAACCAGAAGTTGTTGATTCTCACATCAGTTCTAAGATCTCAAAAGGATTCATGGAGGGCCCATTTTCAGGCCCTCCCTTCCCTCAATTCCGCATCAGTCCTATTGGAGTAGCTACAAGAAAAATGTCCTCTCATTGACCTCTCTGCCCCTCGCGGCTCTTCTATACAGTAATCCGTTGCGTATCCGCCCATCACATATCCGACCTAACTGGTTATCATCCTCTTCAGCAATGTTAGTTTGTTATTGAACAGAGAAGATTAGATTAAATAAATCCTGTTTGCCTGCGGAGCATATCAACTTTAATCTCCGTCTCGATCTCCTGCCTGTCACTCAGCAGCGAATGTACGCACCCACACGGCAGACAGCTACCCTATCACAAGCATTAATATCCTGTATCTTTCTAAACATGGGATTTAGGGGAGCTCCCTAATAAAAGCTGAATCTCAAAACAATAATTGTGTGAATATAGTAATTATTACAGCTGTGTATAATGGTATTTAAAACAAGATTCATTCATCTGCCTTTTTACATATGTGCCCTTACTCTGGTCCCACTGCAATCGGATATGCAACGGATTACTGTATTAGTAGATTCAAAGCTGTGTTTTCATTAAAAAAAGTTAGCATGTGTATTCACAATGTGCAACTTTTCTTTTTTGCAATTTAGCATATTTCTATTCTGCAGCTGCCATTGATTCTTGAAAAGATTAAAAAAGATAGTCTATTGCTTAAGTCAACAAAATAAACAGGGTTATGATTTAATAGTGATGAAGATGATTCAACACAGGGACAATATGTGGAACCGCTTGGGATTAGAAAATAATTTGTGTAAGCCTTTGACCTTCCCTTTATAACTAAAAATAATGCATGTACAATAAAACATAAAACTCAATAAATTGTATAGATGGCCAGTGGTAATATGGCCATCTATACAATAATATTATTTTAGTTGTTTTTCTGAAGCTAGTAGATTGTGGCACATGTGCTGTGGCACAGTCATCACCTGTAGAACCAGATCTTGGCCTAAACAGCAAATGATATTCTTAGAAATAGTGCTTTTAAATCATTTCACCACTCTATCGGACCCTTCAGCACAGACGCTTTCTAGAGGCCAATGTTTTATAAATTATACTAAGAAAGACTTGTTTCTGAAAATGCATGGAACAAAATTAGGTATGTGGTATTGTAGCCATATACGTGGACTGTCTGAAAGTGTGAATTACAGGACTGTTTTTTTGCAATATACATGTGGGGCATTTAAATTTTCCTTAGTTTTATTTGCAAATCATTAGGTAATTTTATAGAATATTGACATGACAACAAAAATGGTGATTTGTAGTGGTACTCATTGAATTAAACATCCCATAAGGTTGTTTTAGTACTGTTAGATTGGTCACAGGTTCAGCAACTCATATTAGAAAGCATTTGAGATGCAGACTTCATATTTGCCAAGTTGCATGAACTCGTAAGATAAAATTGGTAGGTGACCTTTAACATGACACCAAACCTAATATGGCGATCTGTGGCACTGTCTGCTGAGTTTAATTAAACTGCTATTTTTGTGAGATGTTTCTCACAATAAGTTAATAGACCATTATGCATTCAACTCTAAATCAGCTTTGTAGCAAAAAATAAAAAATAAGTACATTTTTAAAAAAAGCTAAGCGACGCAATGAGTTATTGAACTATGCTTTCCCCAAAAGCACACAATTGACTTCAGCAAATGTCATGGGCTAGTTTGTCTAGTTTACAATCCCAGGTTGATTTGTAGGGTTTTGAAAGCAAAAAATGTTCACCTTTTTAATAAGGGTTGAAGGAGTTAATAGAGGCGGGTGAGGGTTTTCCATCTATTTTTAGAGCGGGACCCAATGTGCTTATATGTCCACAAGGAAGGGATGATTTAGCAGAAACAGAGCGGATAGCTATATTGTGCCATAATGCCTGAAGAAGTTAGATAACACGCTGTAATAAACAGCAGTGAAATAACTCTTCCTGGACTGTTTAAAGGGGTTTGTAGGACCTCTTGGCAGCAGCTCTTTACATGATTGTTCTATTAATTTATTTGTCCTGCATAAATTACTTTTTTTTTTTTCCTGTGGGAAGTACATATAGGACTCTTTGGGTATTAAGTAATGGACGAGCCAAAAATAATGAATTGTGTTTCTGTTCCCTTTACGAGACTAATTGTCCTTTCATTTCATCTGGATGAGATATTCTATAATGATAATTAACTCTTTAAATTGGTTTTATTCAAGTGGTGCAGGGAAGCATGGGATTCAGCAGGGGATAATAGAGCTTGCCTTAATCTCTGGCTGCACCGCTGTGATGGGTTAACTCATAGTCATACAGTGCTGGGATCTAATATGGTGGAATCAATTTCAAATCCCGTCTGTAGTCCTGTGTTAGTCTCCACTTGCTGGCTTCTACTATTGTTTAACTGTTTTTCCTGCATTGCTTTGGCTCTATTGCAAGTAATGCATTGATTTCATTAAAAAATGAAGTGCCTGCGATTGTGTTTAGAAATGTGGCCTTCATAGCATAGAGCGCAGATGCTGGAAAAAATAACTAAATAACATAACAATCCTCATGACACAGTAACAACAATGATGCCCAGATTTGTATTAGAAAGAAGAGTTTTTTCAATCAGAAATGTACCTTTTCTGGGTTCTCCTAAGGCAATTATCCCAGAATAAGCAGATTTTAAATAAATCACCATCAGGAAAAGCTACTTTATTATTTGTTTATTGCCATTTTTAATCATATGCTAACTCCTACATCACATCCCTTGTAAAATGCTGTTCAACAAATATTTTCTGAGCGAAAAACTAAATTGTGTATGCCTTGCCAACACCAGTGCAAAACAGATGAAATCATATAAACACATGAGCATTGGAGAGTTTTTTTGGAAGTACGTTACTCTTTGAAATGGCGTTAATGGTGCTGCCTTTCATCAGCCCATTGTAATATAGTTAGTCTATGTATAAAAATGCAAAACCTTTTTTTCGTTCTTTTTTGTAATACAAAAGCCTTCAGGGGTAACACACAGGCTAGTCTACTGTTTGCCGATCCCTAGTCTTCATGTAAGACGCGGTTATTCTATCTTACTATTATTTATGTTAATCTCAATGCGGATCAAAACAATTCTGATGATCCTCATGTGAGAACTGTCCAGTTATAATTTTTTTGAACCCCTGACGATATTGGCTGAATATTTGTTACAACATTGAGCCTGTGAAATCTCAGGCTTGAGTCTTTGGGAGTCTGACCAGCAGTGGTTGCAAGGAGCAGATGAGGCAAACTTGGCACTTACAATTTTCCATCCTAATTCTGTGGGAGGGCAAAGAAAATGCAGCGCTCCCTGCTGTACCCCAGCCAAGATCGGCAACTTGGAGAGAATGTGATTTGAACCACGCTTGGAGAGAATGTGATTTGAACAATACTTGGAGAGAATGTGATTTGAACCACGCTTGGAGAGAATGTGATTTGAACCACGCTTGGAGAGAATGTGATTTGAACCATGCTTGGAGAGAATGTGATTTGAACCACGCTTGGAGAGAATGTGATTTGAACCATGCTTGGAGAGAATGTGATTTGAACCATGCTTGGAGAGAATGTGATTTGAACCATGCTTGGAGAGAATGTGATTTGAACCATGCTTGCTTGACTAGAACGACAGTGCTTTTACTACTGTACAGCTATGGCCAAAAGTTTTGCATCACCTAGAATTTTAGGATTGAGACATATAATTTAGATATTTTTATTTAACATTATGTAATCAAAGAAACTACAAAATGATATTGCAAAAGTCTACAGGAAGCCATAATAGTAGTACAGTATTTCATGTTTGATTTTGAAATGTCACATTTACATTTTTTTTGTCAGTTAAGTATATGGAAAACTACAAAGCAGTGTGTAATTCAATATGTTATAATAGCATTATTCAGCAGGTTTCATTCGACTTTATGAAGCAAAATTAGTTAATTCTATAGGGTGATGAAAAACGTTTGGCCATAGCTGTAGGTGAGCCAATATCAGTTCAAACCAACGCACTTTTATGCACTTTGACTTTCCTTTGTTCCTTCCAGCAGGCAAAGCTGGAAAAGCAGCAGCAGCGGAAAGAAAAGACCAGAAACAAGGGACCCTCTGAGTCAGGCAAGGAGAAAGCCGCTGCACGTGCGAAAGTTGACCCCAGCGCCAGCAGCGGAGCCGAGGGGGATGTGTCATCTGAAAGAGAGCCTTAAATTGGAGCGCGGTATGCTTTTTGAAACAGATGAGATTACCATTAGTCGTGTTTCCCCTGATAGACACACTTGTACAAATATCAGTGACATGCGGTGTTGAGGTTTGGGAGCTGAAGCTAGAGCTCCTAAAAGCTCTTACTTCAGGAAATGTTTCCCAAATTAGCACAGATGCAGAGAAAGAAGACTGTCCTTACTAGAGTGCAGAGTTGCCAGACTTGGGCTCAGCATTTTATTTAAAAATCGCTACTTACATTTTCTTTTGTTTTTTAAGTTTTGCACAATTTTTGTGGTTGATTTTGTATATTAATAAGATGTCTACTTATTACTTGTTAGAAAGCAAAGTATCCCATTAAAAGCAATATAGGGTGTGATATAGAAATGTAAAAAGTTTAGACTGAAACACTAATTAAAGTACATGTGTACAGTATTTAAATAAAGCACGTTTGTTTAATTTAAACATGAAGAACTTTCTAACAGATTGAGAATATTGTTGAAGTTCGGAGGACCAGGATTTTGACTTGAAAGTGCTGGGCACGAGTGCATCTCTCGACTTGAGCAGTTAAACAACATGATAGAGATATTAAACAGAAAAGAATTAAAAAGATCCAAGCAGCCCTTTCACCTGTTGTGGGCTAAGGCATATTCCTTTGGGAAAGGCTTCAGATAATTCTCGAAACACAGCACATCTTTAGTTTTTCACTCTTGGAACCAACTTCAAAAATCCTTTCTTAAGAAAAAATCTAAATGATCTAAGGTCTTGGTCAAGGTTGAAAATGCAGTTCAGGCTTCATTATTTAGGAGGCACTTGTGCCAGGGAGAAGCAAAATTTAATTTGTCAGATGAGGTGTTTGCTTAGTTTCAGTGTAAATAGTGTCCATTGTAGCCTCATTAACATAGACGCCTGTTTCTGTTGTCTCTGGGATGTGGGGATATAGTCCTGTCAAGAGTTGGTCTGACATTTTTGTTGGGCTTCGAAACATCAAAATGGCAATTGCCAACAAAAAAAAAAAAGGTAAATTCTAGAAGTGTGTCAACTGGACAAATCATCAAAATGAAGCAATTCAACCAACAATACTCATCCCAGCAGGATATTGATTGTTGTGGTGATGTTTTTTTAAAAAAATAGCTTTTTACTAAATCATAAGGTTTCAGGAGAGTTTATTCAGGTCGGTAAGTATTAAATCCGACAGGTTTTTACATTCCCATAATATTTAGATGGAATATAGTATCTAATTTGAGTTCAGTGACGTATAACAACAATGCGCTTTAAGTCTTTTGAACAACAAAAGAATCAAGGCATAGATAAAAGTAACGTATGTCAGCTTCAGAAAATGCAAATCCAGAAAATGTTTATTTCTCATTCATCATAAAGGTGTTCTTACCAAGGTTTAATCACCCATTGGTAACACTTTAAATGAAATGTCTAACTGCATAGTATTTACAATGTTGTAACCCATTAATTACATACATCCTTCTGTAGTTACAATGCAACAACACACTTAATGTTGCCAGTTGCTAGCTAGCTTTTGTAATTATACTGTATATACACATGCTATTACAGTGTAATTACAATGTAGTTAGAGACACTTAATATAAACTTACCATCACTACTGTTTGAACTGTTCTCCCCTCTCATGTGTTGTTAAGCTAACTTTGAGGATACACTAGTTTAGTCAGGAAAAACTGCCAACAGGTGCTATCTATTAGGTCATTTTCCCACTGATTGTACTCTATCATCAGATACATTCTGATGAATATTTTAAAAAGCTAATGTTCCAGAGGGTTAGATAACAAATGTGTCATGTCCTCATCATATTAACTGTATGTTCTTTTGTGTCCAGCACACTACACTTTTAATTGCAGTAGGTAATCCAGATAGCATATTTGTGATTATAAGTAAAAAATAAAATTGTATCATTGGGCCAGTTGTGTTTTTTTTCACGTGAAATGGCCATGCGCGTGCATGTTGCTCATTCAAGTCCTTTCCTAAAGCCGCTATAAAAGTCACATGGGAATACGGAAGTTACCATGGTCCAAAGATGACAGCAGGGAAGTTCATTTTTTGTTTGCAGTATTTTCCTTGTCTGATTGATGTTTGCAGATAACCCCACTTTTTTCTCTGTATTCCCTAAAAGGTTGCATAATGCTAATCATGCATGAATCTAAATGTGTTTGTAAAGTATCATACAGATTGTATTTACCAAGTTTCTGTTTAAAACTATTACTAAAAATATTTGATAAACTACATCGTGGGCTTGTGAATTCAGGTGGTTACAGCTACTGTACAGTACTTCAGAATACACGTGTAAATAGCTTTCCAAACAACTGTCAAAACAACTTTATTGTAAAGTATTACTAAGTACTATGTTTAAATGTGTATAACTATACTCCCATGCAATTTCTCCTAGTTATGTCTGAGCAAAACCTGTGTCCATCCTCCACTTACGTCTGTTGGAGCGATGAAGAGGCTCGGGTGTTAATATCCATAAGGGAAGAGGATATGATGAGGCAGCTTGATACAATGCACAACACAAAAATTGTTTAACCCACTCTCAAAATAAAATGTGTGGAATTTTTGTGACTTATTTCTTGGGAATCAACAATACTACTCAATATTTCAATTCTTTATTTAGCATACACAGTCATACAAGTACAGCACAAACAAGGATGCTATATTTTGTATAAGAGATGCAAAATAAGCTAACAAAACAAAAATGTGATACAAAATAAAAGTACACCGTCAGGTTACAAAAATAAAGATAGCCGTGCATCTCTAATAGCAGGACCCTCTTCATATCGCTGCTGTGCAATTCTTGCTGGTGGCTGAGGTAGCTGTTCCTCCGCTTCGCTCACCGTCAGCAGCCACTGATGCCTGAACACCTCCTTCCGGTCCTGGCACACATTGTGCAGGATATAGCAGACAGTAATAATTTGGGGAGGAAACTCGTGGTTCACTTCAGAACGCTTCAGTAGTACTCGCCATCTCCCTTTCAATAGCCCAAATGCCTGTTCAATCACCACTTGGATTTGGCCCAGTTTATTATTAATAAAGATATAACCCCTCTTCAGATTATGTGTGAAAAGCAGTGTGGGCGACAACACTAAAACAAAGTATTAAAAAAGCAGGCACGATCCATCAGCAAATCAGAGCTTCATTAACCATTTACATCAAACAGGATGTCACGTGGATTTCCTCTGGAGTCTCTCGTGTAAACTTCTCTACACATGGAAACAATATTTTTGCGAGTTTCCTGCTAAACTGCACTTGAATTGAACTGGGCCTGACGCATGGCTAATTTAAATATCACCCCCCTCCCCCTTCCCCATTAATTGCATAACGGGGAAAGTGGACGTTTCCAGGAAAATGAAAGGCATCACATGGAAACTCAAAAAGGTTATTGATTTCACGAGACAGAAATGTCTCGAGTAAGAGTAAACACACATGTAAACTAAGACATTGAATGTTTCATTAATTTATGCTTATGTCATTGTGGCAAAGTGGTTTGCAGTGCTCCGGTGTACAGGTGATTCAAGGTGCTCCAGACAAAGGACAAACACAAAGTTCACAGGTCAGGTTCTTTATTATCCATGACGAGGTTTTAAATAATAAAGCTGGCTCTACCCAGCAATGGGTATTGCCAGCGCCAAAAACAAAGGGTTGCAGTCCCGAAATAATAATTCAAACACAAAACACGTAACACAGTCACAAACAACACGTCTCCAAACTGTGTGCTCTGGTGCAGGTGTGGTGCTCTGAGTGCTGGTGCTTTTGTGCGTTCAGGTCCGGGCTGGCTTCTCGTTGCAGCTCCCGGCTTCGTATCAGCCGTCTGGCAAAGACAAACACAAGCGTTTTTATGAATGGAAACACACTTCATTCAAGGTTCCCGGCCTTGTTTCTCCCATTAACCACAACAAAGGAACCGATTACGGCGTCACGTCCCCCTAAAGTACCCTAAGCCCCGCCCCCTCTGATAGCTAGTTCAATCTCGTCTCCTCCAATTCATGACTGAAACTTTGCTCACCGTACTAGGGCGATGACTCCAGGTACCGTAACGCCGCCCTCTTCCTGAATGGCCAGCTTCCGACTGCCCCTGGAATGAACTGCCCAACCATTCAGTACGAAGCCCGCAGTTCCTGTTGTACAGTGCCCTCACTGGTCGAGAGGGAGATTGTTGATTCGGATTCATTCGTTCTTTGTCACAGTCATATATTTGTACAGTAGTTATTTAGTGGTTTCTTGCATTTTAATGACATGAACTCTGCAACAGTATACGTAAGCTTCAGTTGGATTTCTGTTTCAGACTTGCATAATGCAACTTTAGGGTAGTAACGTCCCAAATTATAATATTTTGAAATAGTTTTTAGTTCAACAGTACACCCAATAATGTATGCATCGATTACCAATTCAACCCTTTGCTGCCCAGTTATCAGTATATTTGACATTGATATACTACAGTTGAAGTATCAGGGTAACTGGACAGAATACTTAAAACTAAACTTTAAAGGTTTTTTTTTCTTCTGCAGGTTTTGCAGCACTGTATTTTTTAATGTTACCAACCCTGCAGTTAAGCCTATATTTTTTTTGTGTGTGTGTATAGGTAGCTGTTAAAATAAATCACATTTCTGTTTAATTCATATCCTGGTATATTTTTAATTAACATTGCCTGTGACATACAGTACTGCAAGATCAACCCTAAATCACGCCTAATACTGCTTTTTTTTTTTTTCTTTTAGGTGTTCTCTTAGCGCATGGTGAACTCTTTCCATAAGACTTAAACTTCATTGGCTTGGGCACCTTTTACTGAAACGAGGACTCTAGGGGGAAATAACTTTTATATTTATTTTGATGTTAAACCAAAGTAAACCAAAACCTTGATTTAAATTATGACAGAAATGTAAAGGAGTATGACTAAATGTAAAAACAACACTTTTGAAACAAGAATTTTCTGTCATGGATAAGGGGCCAAGCATGACTTCACGCTGAAAATAAGTAATTGTGTTGTAGAACATGTGTTATATTATTTGTAGCAGCAGCTTCTATTTTCTGGCGTAAACCAGGTAATCAAAGATAACTTTTTCAACAGCCATCCAGTTCAGTGTGGTCTGCATGCCCAAGAAAAACAGTTCAATATATCAAATAGCAGCGAGTACGTGAGCTTTGTTTTATGGTGTTTGTACATCTGTATACCTGACCATTCTGAAAAAATGTAGCAAAGTTACCAGGGCAGATGTGAAGACATAATATATGTGACATCATAAGAAGCTGATACTGTAAAAAAGGGACAAACATTTAGCATAATCAAAACATACCTGAAAGTTACATGGGCAATGGCTGTGTGTACATGCTAGTAAAATACAATGTCTGTGCTTCTTGCTTTTAAAAACTACTCTTAAGTGGCAAATGTGCTGCATGGAAAGGGTGGCTTAACAAAATATATTGTACTTAGGGAAACAGCAAATGTACCCTTACATTGGATATGTCTTATAAAAAGGATTTTGTCTTTAAACTGTTCTTGTGGGCCACTCTTTGGATTACATTGTGTTCTTTATATTTATCAACAGGAAGGCATAAAAAACAATTTGAAAATGAGTTGGAGATTTCCTTTAAACTGTTTTGTCAATACAAGGGCATTGATCTGTGGTAAAATGTTACCTTTCAAATTATGTTTAATCACTGTTCCAAATAAATCCGCCAGTAAAATCCGCCAATATAGTACAGTATTTATGTATTGCATCACACTCAACCATCGTTGTCTCTCCTCTTGTCCCGCACCATAGCCAGTGTTGCCAGATTTGGTAGCCAGTTTATAGCCCAATCACAGCTAAAATCCCGCCCAAGACTCACAAAAGTAGCCCAATCACCAAGTAGTAGAATGACAGGAGGGGACATACAACCCCGTACACACCCAAATACATTTGTATTATAACAGCAATACTCTATAGCAATTAACAAAGAAAGATAAATAAAATGTTTACACTTACCAACTGCACTGGTCTTGTACCTCTGCATACTCAGAATTTCAGAAACAGAAACATGAACTATATACAGTCTGCTTTGTTGCCAAGAATCACACCAGCAATACTGCACTGGTCTTGTAGCACTGCATAATCAGCATTAAAAAACACAAAAAAGTCAACTATATACATTTCACTTTGTCTCTGATTTTCCAGCAGTATCAGCTAGTTGCTGTACATGCTGGAATCAAAGTTGACCAGCAGTTCCCAGGGGGGCTGTGTTCCCTCTTTCATTTAGTTGGCCACTGTGGCTAAAGTAACTTTTTTAACCACACTGGAAAAACTTAAGCCACTAAACAATACTGTATACAAGTTAAACATACTGTTTCACAAGGCAAAAAGACGTGTATTTTATTTGAAAACATGTAAATATTTAAATGCCAGACCCTACCCTTTACAATACACATAAACCGTATATGTCAAGTGCACTAACTCTTGATTCCCATTTAATAAATGCCAAACTTGGTTCCACATGAAAAAATGTCAGTACATATTTCCTAAATTCTGAATAGGTTTGCAGAGATATTTATGTACTGCATAATCCTTTACATTATTTTGACTGTGACGCGGTATTCTTTCCACTGCAGGACAGTGCTATTAGTGTATGTTAATATTAATGCCTACCTGACCAACCGCAGCTCTAGTTACACAAGCTTGTACTAATGTGATTAATAATATTAGTAGGACTGTACAGCCACTACTGTGTTAAAAAAAAAAAAAAAAAATGTACACTGTGTTCTTTCACCTGGGACTACTGACAGTAATATTGCACCGATTCTGACATTAAAACTCAATCATAGTGAGACGAATCCTTCATTTTAAAAATAATAAATGTGTTTATTTTATTAAATTGTTCCTCTTTCGAATCCACTCTGTTACTATTTCCAAAATATATTTCAACACATTTTAAAGCGATAGCAAAAAAAAACAAAAAAAACTTATCTGTGATTTTTTGAAGCTGCGTGTTTCTGGCTTGCCGTCTGAAAATGTTCTTTTGGGACGGTGGTATGTTTGAAACCAGATCTGCTTCATCTCCCAGTGACTATCACGGCCATATTTTAGTTTATTTAGTGTTCCTTGGGCTACATCTTTCGAAACATTATTCTAATAATTTGGCTACAATTTTTTTTTTTTTAACATGTCAAGAATTTTTCCGTTTGGATGCCATGTTTAAATTTTTTTTACAAGCAGCGCCGAACCTCTGTCCTCCCGCCAAATACAACGTTTGTGGCATACATTTTACATGAACAAGCTAAAGGGCTTTCATTGGGCAAAATGAAATCAAACTAAACGGTCTGTATTGATCATCTACCAGCACATGTTGAAAGTAGTGGCAGTCTTAAACAAGTACATTTTTCAAAGCCTTTGCCACCATGGCGAACCTGGTGAACAATAGTTGAGCCACAAGGGAAAACGCTTCGCTTGTGGCGACGTGATGGTCTCTGCTACTGTCAATCATTAGTCCATGCTTGTGTTAAGGTGGGTTAAAGTGGTTATGAAAAGTGTTGACATTTTACCTTCAGCTCATTGAATCTTACTTTATGTTAGTTGTACTTATAATTATTATTATTTTTTTTAACTTTATGGACAGAAAATACAAATTACCCGCCCAAAGACCTAAAACTAGCCCAACATATCATCACCCGCACAATGCAATTTATACCTGCTCAAATAATAAAAAAAAACAGCCCAATCTGGCAACACTGCCCATAGCAACCAATACACATTCCTGATTCGCTGGTACAGTACTCTCCTGACCTCCCAACTCCAACCTAATAGGCTCTCGTTAACTGTCAGTAAATGTACTGTATTCAAGCCCCCAAAACACACAAGAGTATAGTGCTGCAGATCAGAGCCTCTCATGGCGCTGTTTCTAAAATGCCTTAAATCATTTAATAAAATATTGCAGCGTTTGTAAAGCATAGTATTATTAATAAAGGCCATCCTCGTATAATCGTCGCCCTCATTTAAGGGCCACAGTCATTCTGATCAATTTAAAATAAATGCTGCGGCGCCAAATTGAAGTAATACGGTGTGTGTGTGTATATATATATATATATATTGGTTTTTGTTTTAGTTTTTTTTTGTTTTAGTGTTGTGGTATTCAATTTAGGCTAATGGGAATACCTAAAATAAACATATGAAATGTATAACTTGCGTCCAGATTAGCGCCTCTGTACTGTATTTTAGTGATGTTTGGGGACTACAGATCCTATGATGCATTTCGAGTTGCCATAGTGCTCATGCAAAACCGGGCACTATCCTTGCAGACAGAATTGGAGAGGTTTTGAAAGCAGTGGATAATTCACCACTATAGAAGAAAAAGAAAGATGTTGCTGCAGATTTCAGAACATTCCCATGGACACTGTCAGCCATTCTGAAAAACCATTATACAATAATACAGGCCTTGCTTTTGTGGTTTAAAAACGCCCCTGGTCAGAATGGGTCATGCAGATTTCAAGTGCAGTTCATTTGCAATGTCTACTTTTTAAAAGTTCGCTTGCAGCTGTATTTTCAGTAAAATGCACAATACTTTTAAATTGATAATAGTTTTCATTGTTCTGTAATTGAAATTGTATTTCAGTGTTACTGTAACTTCAATAAAAACTGTCTTTAGACTCCTGATAATAAGAATTACTGATCAGATTAATTTTTGTGCTGGTCCCTTGAAATTTGTATTAAAGAGAATTGACTGCATTTGAAAATATGTTATTATACCTTTTGCATGACCCTTTTGTAGCATGTATGGATTTTATTTTTAATAATTTATAAAGACACTGACACTGGTCTGAATTAATAAAGGAAATGCATTTACATTGCCTACTTTAAAATGATGTAGTCCCTGTGTAATATAAAGCCCAACTGAGTTAATGTGACTTTGGCTGCCGTCAAATAATATTCTGTTCATCACAATCCATTTTCCCCCACACATAATACATCCTCCCTGTTTCTTTGCAAGCTTTTTTTAAAATATAAATGTAGTTTTATAACGTTGAAAGAGGGTCATTGTTAAAACATTAAACCTCTTACTCACTTAAATATATTTTCTTGTAATTTTATGATCAATCTATTTCATGAATATTCCTGGGAATCATCACCACGATGTTCAAGGAGCTGACAGCTAACCTTGGTTAGGTAGATGTGAAATATTGCTGTGAAATAATGAGATCCATAGGCAGAGCGATGCTGTGGAATTATGCCTATTGGAAGCATAACAAAATGTCCCAGAGTTCCATGTCATGGCAGTGTTATTTGGTTGCATGGTTCATTAAAATTCCAGTTTGTTACAAGGAAAACTAAATTCTTATCTAGCTCAAAGGATGAAAATAAACATGAAACATGAAATCCCTTGACAGGCAACTTAATTGGAAATCTTTGCAAAACTGTTGTGACCCTTGATGTTTACAACATAAAAGAGATTGGACTCTATAATAGTAAGGTTATTATTCCTAATAAAACATCAACTTGACCCTGACCTTTTTTTAAGTTGACATGGGTTTACAACAAACAACAACAACAACAACAAAGTGCTGCGCCAGTGGGTGTCATTTGGTAATGGTAACTAAGGAGGGGCTATGCTGATTTTTCAGATGTCACAAATCATAAAAACCACACCATTAAATAAACGTGCATTCATTAAGAAGTGGTGTTTGTAAGAATTATATTACAGAAATGTTCCAATTGTACTTACCTGGAGTGTTCTACTTGTCATATCTGCTTTTTTCTTTCTTTTTTTATGTCTCTAGACTTTTATTTGTTATTATTTGTTGATGTAATTATTTGTCAACCGTTTCCATTAAGGTTCCCTCATAGCACAAACATTTGTTAATGTGATGTGCTAAAGGTGTGCCAATAGGTTACCGCTATTACTAATTCAATTGAAGTTTATTTTTTTAAACTATGTACTGTTAATATGTGCTTTGGTTTATGTTTATTCATCGTTACTCAGCAAAGGGACCATCAGAACAGGTAAAACAAGATGTATCTGATAAAAGATGTACGATTCTTAACTCCAAATCAATTCATTTTCAAAGGAAGGCTATAACTACTTGTGGCAGTCTGGCTCGCAGTGGTGAGGGTGATGACGTCACGGACCAGGAAGTAACTGAATCACAAACAGTGGATGGGCGGGTGAAGCTGAGTGCAGTAGCACTCAGCGTATTTATTAACAAACAAAATATTAAACAAACCAACAAAACACAAAACAAAAGGGCACGAGGGCCAAACGAATGAACAAACAAACAAGTAAGTGACGTGCTGGGTAATCCAGCACGTTTTAGCAATTGTTTTCCAAATGTGGCTTTCTCTCCTCTCTCCGCTCTCCCGTACTCTCCTCTACACTCTCAACCCCAAATGCAGAGAGCTGCAGGTTTATATACTCTGGCCGAGGGATTTAACTAGTTGGTAATTATCTTATTATCCCCCGGCCAGAGTCTGCACGCGTTTGGTAAGGATGCATGACTGTCAGCTATTTAAGTAATCAGTAGCTGATCAGCCATGCATCCTCACGGGGTTTTTAAATAATAATAAAAGACGCGGCGCTTTTACCCGCGCCGCAAACAAAAATACAAATAATAATAAATAGGGGCGGGACACTCCGCCACACATGCCCCCCCTTGTGCGCAGCACACATGGCCCCAACGGCCACCTCCCCCCTCAGTCTTAAAGTCCCGGAAGAGGGGGAAGCAAGTTACTTCTGGGGGGTGGCCATGGTGGAATCTCTGGCACCCCCCCATTCTTCGTGGCCGGCAGCTCCCTCTTCCGGGGCTCCCGCCACACTCTATCCTGCCGCGAAAGTGCGGCTGGGGGAGCTGGTCTCCTGACCTCTCCCCCCTTCCTCATGGCCGGCAGTTCCCCTCCGTGGGGCTCCGACCACATGATCTCCAGCCGCGAAAGTGCGGCTGGGGGAGCTGGTCTCCTGACCTCCCCCCCTTTCTTCATTTCTGGCAGCTCCCTTTCATGGAGCTCCGGCCATCGTGTAGCGACCCCAGGCGAAGCAGGATCCCTGGCGACCCCAGGTGAAGCCGGACCCTCGACGACCCCAGGCGAAGCAGGATCCCTGGCGACCCCAGGCAAAGCCGGACCCTCGACGACCCCAGGCGAAGCAGGATCCCCGGTGACCCTAGGCGAAGCCGGACCCTCGACGACCCCAGGCGAAGCAGGATCCCTGGCGACCCCAGGCGACGGCAGCAGCAGCGGACCCTCGGAAGGCGACGGCAGCAGCAGCGGACCCTCGGAAGGCGACGGCAGCAGCAGCGGACCCTCGGAAGGCGACGGCAGCAGCAGCGGACCCTCGGAAGGCGACGGCAGCAGCAGCGGACCCTCGGAAGGCGACGGCAGCAGCAGCGGACCCCCGGAAGGCGAACTCGGGAGGGGAGCCCCTGGCCATGGAGGCGGCAGCGGGAGCTCCACTTCTCCCTCGTACCCTGTGTCCTGTGGAGAACAAAAGGCAGCCCCAGGCGATGCAGAACAGCCATCCCCAGGCAATGGCGATGGTGGGAGGGGAAAGCAGTCCTCCCACAGCGGCTGAGACGGAACCAGCAGGTATTTACCCTCTGCTGGTGGAGCTGGGAGTGGCAAGCAGTCCTCCCACGGCGGCTGAGGCGGAACCAGCAGGTATTCACCCTCTGCTGGTGGAGGTGGGAGGGGCAAGCAGTCCTCCCACGACGGTTGAGGCAGAACCAGCAGGCATTCACCCTCTGCTGGTGGAGGTGGGAGGGGCAAGCAGTCCTCCCACGACGGTGGAGGCGGAACCAGCAGGCATTCACCCTCTGCTGGTGGAGGTGGGAGGGGCAAGCAGTCCTCCCACGACGGTGGATGTGGAACCAGCAGGCATTCACCCTCTGCTGGTGGAGGTGGCGGAGGCAGAGGCAGCTCTTGCTGCTCTGCTCCTGGTGATGGTGGAGACAGAAGCAGCTCCTGCTGCTCTGCTCCTGGTGGTGGTGGAGACAGAGGCAGCTCCTGCTGTTCTGCTCCTGGTGGTGGTGGAGGCAGAGGCGATGGGGCGGATGCTGGCCACTCAGAGGGAGGCTGTGGCGGTGCTGGCTCCCTCTGCTGTGGCGGCTGGGCTGGTGTGTGCCGTGCTCCCTTCAGCAGCATAAATAGAGGCTGTTGGGGAACACCAGCATCCTGCCCTTCTCCCCCCCAGAAAAATTCAGGGGGTTGAGCCTGTAACTCCTCCCCTTTATTATTATTATTATTATTATTATTTATTTCTTAGCAGACGCCCTTATCCAGGGCGACTTACAATCGCAAGCAAATACAAATACATTCAAGTGTTACAATATAAGTCATACAATAAGAACAAGAAATACAATAATTCTCAAGTGTGACAAACCACAATTCAATAATACAGCAGATAATAGTGAAAGTTATGATTAAGGATATGATTAAGTAGTGATAGTTACATCAGGATATGATTAAGTACAAAATACTACAGATTAAACACTTGGGAGATTACAATATTCTGAGGTACAGGATTAAATGCAGTAAAATAGGGGGCAGATAAGAGCAAAATAAAGCATATTTAAATGAAGGGTGATAGTGTCCCAGGATACAACAGAGGAGTTCTACAGGTGCTGTTTGAAGAGGTGAGTCTTAAGGAGGCGCCGGAATGTGGTCAGGGACTGGGCAGTCCTGACATCTGTAGGAAGGTCGTTCCACCACTGCGGAGCAAGGGTGGAGAAGGAGCGGGCTCGGGAGGCAGGGGAGCGTAGCGGAGGTAGAGCCAGTCTTCTAGTGCAGGCGGAGCGGAGAGGTCGAGTGGGGGTGTAGGGAGAGATGAGGGTCTGGAGGTAGCTGGGTGCAGTCTGATCAAGGCATCTGTAGGCTAGTACAAGAGTCTTGAACTGGATGCGAGCGGTGATCGGGAGCCAGTGGAGCGAGCGGAGTAGTGGAGTAGCGTGGGCGAAGCGAGGTAGAGAGAACACCAGGCGAGCAGCAGAGTTCTGGATGAGCTGGAGCGGACGGGTGGCGGACGCAGGGAGGCCAGCCAGGAGGGAGTTGCAGTAGTCTAGGCGGGAGAGTACCAGGGCCTGGACCAGGAGCTGGGTAGCATAGTTGGTGAGGAAGGGTCGGATTCTTCGGATGTTGCTCAGGAAGAATCTGCAAGTGCGTGCCAGAGTGGAGATGTGCTGGGAATAAGAGAGGCAGGGGTCCAGGGTGACTCCAAGGTTTTTAGCTGAGGAAGAGGGAGAGAGTGTGGTAGATTCCAGAGGAACAGAGATAGAGAGATCAGAGGAGGGGGAGGAGGAGGGAAAGAAAAGGAGGTCAGATTTAGAGAGGTTGAGTTTGAGGTGATGCGAGTGCATCCAGGAGGAAATAGCAGACAGACAGGTAGAGATACGGGAGGAGATGGTGGAGTCAGAGGTGGGGAAGGAGAGGAAAATCTGAGCATCATCAGCATAGAAATGGTATGAGAAACCATAGGATGCGATGAGGGGGCCCAGGGAGCGGGTGTAGAGAGAGAACAGGAGAGGACCCAAGACTGACCCTTGGGGGACTCCAGTCAAGAGAGGGTGAGGTGTGGAGGTTGCTCCACGCCAGGTTACCTGGTAAGTGCAGTTGGAGAGGTAGGAGGAGAACCAGGCCAGAGCAGTGCCAGAGATCCCCAGGTCAGCAAGAGATGATAGTAGAATAGAGTGATCAACAGTGTCTGGCTCTTGGGACTGCAGCTTGGGTCCTAAGGCTGTGGAAGCGCAGACTTCCACCTCTTGGGCTATGGACGCACCGACTCCCCCCTCTTTGGGCTGTGGACGCGCCGACTCCTCCCTCTTGGGCTGTGGACGCACCGACTCCTCCCTCTTGGGCTGTGGACGCACCGACTCCCCCCTCTTGGGCGTAGGACGTTCGGGCTCCTCCCACTCGGGCGTAGGACGTTCGGGCTCCTCCCACTCGGGCGTAGGACGTTCGGGCTCCTCCCACTCGGGCGTAGGACGTTCGGGCTCCTCCCACTCGGGCGTAGGACGTTCGGGCTCCTCCCACTCGGGCGTAGGACGTTCGGGCTCCTCCCACTCGGGCGTAGGACGTTCGGGCTCCTCCCCAGGCTGTGGAGGCGAAACCAGCAGGCATTCTCCCTCTGCTGGTGGAGACGGTAGCGATGGCTCCTCTCCCTCTGATGCTGGAGACGGTAGCGATGGCTCCTCTCCCTCTGATGCTGGAGATGGCAGCGATGGCTCCTCTCCCTCTGATGCTGGAGACGGCAGCGATGGCTCCTCTCCCTCTGAAGCTGGAGACGGCAGCGATGGCTCCTCTCCCTCTGATGCTGGAGACGGCAGCGATGGCTCCTCTCCCTCTGGCGCTGGAGACGGCAGCGATGGCTCCTCTCCCTCTGGCGCTGGAGACGGCAGCGATGGCTCCTCTCCCTCTGGCGCTGGAGACGGCAGCGATGGCTCCTCTCCCTCTGGCGCTGGAGACGGCAGCGATGGCTCCTCTCCCTCTGGCGCTGGAGACGGCAGCGATGGCTCCTCTCCCTCTGGCGCTGGAGACGGCAGCGATGGCTCCTCTCCCTCTGGCGCTGGAGACGGCAGCGATGGCTCCTCTCCCTCTGGCGCTGGAGACGGCAGCGATGGCTCCTCTCCCTCTGGCGCTGGAGACGGCAGCGATGGCTCCTCTCCCTCTGGCGCTGGAGACGGCAGCGATGGCTCCTCTCCCTCTGGCGCTGGAGACGGCAGCGATGGCTCCTCTCCCTCTGGCGCTGGAGACGGCAGCGATGGCTCCTCTCCCTCTGCTGGTGGAGACGGTAGCGATGGCTCCTCTCCCTCTGCTGGTGGAGACGGTAGCGATGGCTCCTCTCCCTTTTGTGCTGGAGATGGCAGCAGCAGGGTCTCTCCCATATCCGCAGCCAGGTAGTTGAACACCATGGCTGCGATGTCTGGGAGGGAAGCTGGGTGGTGTTGCTGTTCCCAGGCCTCCCAGCGCTCCCCATCTCTTGCCCACAGGAGGTTGATCACTGCAGGGAGGGCTTCCTCATAATCCCTCCCCGGCTCCACCAGCCAGTCCCAGACTCCCTCAGAGGAGAGTGCATTCGTCCTCTTTGGAGGATGCAGGTCCTCCCTCACTGGACGCTCTGGCTCCTCTTTCTCCTGCCATGGAGGGGGTTGGTCGGGTGCTATGTGACCCACCTCCCCAACAGCGAAGCACCACTCCTCACCTTTCAAGCAGGTGGGGCAGACGTCCAGCATGGTTGAGCTACAGTGGGACCTGCGACCGGCCCCACGCTGCTGTAGCTGCTGCTTCCTCCGTCCGCTTCTTCCCATATTTTTTTTTTTTTTTTTTTTTTTTTTTCCCAAAAACACACAAAAACACTTTGAAAAAAAAAACGAACAAAAAAACGAGCTTTTCTTTCCTGGTCCGGCTATTGGAGGCGTTTGTTTTGTCCCACGCAGGACACCATATGTGGCAGTCTGGCTCGCAGTGGTGAGGGTGATGACGTCACGGACCAGGAAGTAACTGAATCACAAACAGTGGATGGGCGGGTGAAGCTGAGTGCAGTAGCACTCAGCGTATTTATTAACAAACAAAATATTAAACAAACCAACAAAACACAAAACAAAAGGGCACGAGGGCCAAACGAATGAACAAACAAACAAGTAAGTGACGTGCTGGGTAATCCAGCACGTTTTAGCAATTGTTTTCCAAATGTGGCTTTCTCTCCTCTCTCCGCTCTCCCGTACTCTCCTCTACACTCTCAACCCCAAATGCAGAGAGCTGCAGGTTTATATACTCTGGCCGAGGGATTTAACTAGTTGGTAATTATCTTATTATCCCCCGGCCAGAGTCTGCACGCGTTTGGTAAGGATGCATGACTGTCAGCTATTTAAGTAATCAGTAGCTGATCAGCCATGCATCCTCACGGGGTTTTTAAATAATAATAAAAGACGCGGCGCTTTTACCCGCGCCGCAAACAAAAATACAAATAATAATAAATAGGGGCGGGACACTCCGCCACACTACTGTTATTATTGTAAGAGACATTCTTTTGTATTACAATACTTTCCAGCAGTGGGATTCAATGCTTTGATTGAAAGGACTTTAAGGTTTTATTGAGTGAGCTGCACAGGCAAGTCAGGCTTGCTGCTGAGATCTGAGTGATTTTATCAGCGACAGTCTGGATGTGTGTGTTATACTGTATTTCTAATTTACATAAAGAGAGATTATTATATAGAAATTTAGATTATTCCAAAAATTCTGTTGTGAAATTCCTAAGAATGTACTTTTGACAATTGTGGGGTAGCACCGATTTTCATTGGCCCTTGTGTTATTTGTTTTGAAATTGTGCAACTACTAGCTACACATTTCTTGCAACAAGATTACAGGACATGATGAATCTTACATTTGTCCCGTTGAATTTGACATGTTTTGAACCATGGCCTACCCCTCTCCAGAATCTAGAAAAAGTAGAGGATGATAACAATATGATGACATCGAAATTCTAGAAAAAGAATGTTCCATTCATTGTAAACATTGCCATAGATTCCACCCTCAGGTAGCATCAGACACCGAAATTCAGTGATAGATGGACAATCTGATACAGAGAAGTGCACATCTTGAACAGGATCTTGTACAGCAGCTACAATTAAAAGTCAAATGTCTGTAACCTCAGTATGTCTGTATATTCCTCAATCATACTGCCAAAAATATCACTGCCCATGCAAGAAAGAGGTAATGCTAATGGACTGGAATCTTTTGAAGCCTTAATAAGTTATTACTGGACAATCTACTGTAACACTAACGAGGCTACAGGTGAAATAAATTCCTCTGGTTAATTAACCATAGAAACCACATAAAGAGGCTGTTCTGTCACAAGCTTAATTCATGTTTTAGAACTGTAAAATTGAAATTTTACTTTAATCAGTATTCATAATATAGGTGCTTTCTTTCTCAAGGTCAAAGTTTGCTCTGATTGAATTTTGACTCACTCATTGGAAACAGTTCCATCAAGAATGTGTGCTTGAACCTTCAGATTTTTCTCCCAAAATCGAACTTGACATACATTTTTATCCAGTTCTGATTTACAAATGTGTAACAATATTTTGTTCCAATGTCAAGTTACCATGATAAGATGTCAAATATACTCCCACACAAACCTACTGTACATGTGATTACAAAATCATTGTGCATAGGCATAGCATAAAAATACAAAACAGAAAACCAGGCACAACACATTTCAGGCTTCCCAGCGTCATCAAGGCAAGTCAGATGCCCTAGCATGATGTCATGGACCCATTGTGATGTCATCCGTATCTTTAATGGTTGAGAAGCATCATAAAAATGCTGATTTTATGAAGAGGGAACACAAAACACCAGAAACAACCATCTTTATTATTATTATTATTATTATTATTTATTTCTTAGCAGACGCCCTTATCCAGGGCGACTTACAATCGTAAGCAAATACATTTCAAGTGTTACAATACAAGTAATACAATAAGAGCAAGAAATACAATAACTTTTGTTCAAGCAAAGTACAAGTGTGACAAACCACAATTCAATAATACAGCAGATAATAGTGATAGTTACATCAGGATATGATTAAATAGTGATAGTTACATCAGGATGTGATTAAATACAAAATACTACAGGTTAAACACTTGGCAGATTACAGTATTCTGAAGTACAGGATTAAATGCAGTAAAATAGGGGGCAGATAAGAGCAAAATAAAGCACATTTACATGAAGGGTGATAGTGTCCCAGGATACAAACAGAGGAGTTCTACAGGTGCTCTTTGAAGAGGTGACTGCAGGAAGCATTCAAATAGCAGAAGTCTGTTTCATAATGCCAGCTAGATGTGGACTATGTTGTAGGGGCAAGGTCCTGAAGACCCGTGATAAAAGGAAAGTGCTAGATGAGTTGAAGAGGAAGGAAGTAGACGGTGAGAAATGTGAAACAGGAGGATGAGAAGACTTGAGGGAGGAAGTAGAACAAGAAATAGAGGAAAAGAGGGAAGGAGTGATGAAGAGATGTAAAATAGGATAAGGAAAGAGGAACACAAGACGGATAAAAGGAGAAAGTGACATCAAATTTGAGGATGTTCAAGAGGGGGAGATGTAAAAAGGTAATGAAAGAGTCTATGAGACAACAGATGTGATGGGAGAGGATGAAGAGCAAAAGAGTGAGAAAATGGAAGGAAAAAAGAGGAAGGTGAGGTCAGAGAGAAGGAGTGAAACCATGAGAGCCCTGCCCAAGAAGGGGGAGAGACCAAGCACAGGAAGGAATCGTGGTGATAATTTAATGAGCCCCCAATTACATGGAGGGATTGATTCATAAAGTAATTGTAAAATAAATCCTTAAGCTATCTCGAGACAAGTAAACATGTATTTGGATGCCTTCTCAAGATACGCCTTTAGCTTTGTATAAACAGTACCTTACTAAAATGATCTAGGGTTTTACCACAATATCCTTCTATATCACCATCAAAACTACATTCATATCCAAGTGTAATCAAAAGTTAGACTTAAATATATGAATATATATTTTACAGTAATCATAGAATTCTGGTTATAAATGTGATTGATTAATTCGGCATATGATTTAAGTTTTAGACAATATTCAACTTTGATTCAATTCAGTGCTATCATATATAAATGCTTGTTTCAACATACAAAAACAAAACAACAAATCTTGTTGGAAGTTATAAAAATAAGATTAAAAGTAGATTGTACTTGATTGTAGTAATTAATGTTCAATGTATAATCAAGCATTATACTAAGTATGTTCAAGACAGATTAACCATATATTCAATTGTAATTAAGATTCTAAATATATTCAACATTCAACAATGCATTCATATTCTATCATGTAATTCAACATAGATTAATATTACTTCAATTTAATCATAAGAACATAAGAAAGGTTACAAACGAGAGGAGGCCATTCGGTCCATCTTGCTTGTTTGGTTGTTAGTAGCTTATTGATCCCAGAATCTCATCAAGCAGCTTCTTGAAGGATCCCAGGGTGTCAGCTACAACAACATTACTGGGGAGTTGGTTCCAGACCCTCACAAGTAGTAGTTGATTTTAACAATAGGCTGGAGACATCAGTAATGGAGAGAGGAGAGAAGGAAGAGAGAGCAGGAGGGGCAATCGGAGGGGAGTCAAGGTGGTCAAGTACTATACTGGGTTTGTGGCAGGAGAGCATAGAATAGATGGTGTCAATTTTGTTCCGAAAGAACGAGGAGAAATCATGGCAGGTAAGAGAGGAGGATGAATGGGAGAGGGATGTATCGGTGGCTGGATGCAGGATTTGATCAATGGTTTTGAAGAGAATATTTGGTTTACTGTGTCCCATAGGTATGATTTCTGAGAAGTATTTCACCCTGGCAGCAGCGAGCGCATGCCTATAGCTACTGAGGTGATCGGTCCAGATATAGCTTTCTCCTCGTGGTTAAAAAGTGTTTCAGATTAGAAACCTGTCTTCAGTTTGTAGTCCTCTTCAGTTAAAGCAGCGTTCCCCACTAAAATATTGTGGAGGGCCACATAAGTAACTCTGCTATCATTGGTGGGTCACATATTATAACCCCCTTATCCCCAAATATTAAAAATGGAATACATTTTTAACTTACCTTTACTCGTTGCATCTTCGGAAATGAGTGAACTTGCTTGTAATATTCTGATAACATGGTTCGTAGGAGGGGGTTGCAGCACGCAAACAATGTTGCAGACGGTCGTGCCTCAGTCTGTTACGGTACTTGTTCTTTATTGAGTTAATTGCTGAAAAGCTGGCTTCACACACGTGCTACCAAACACGGACAGTCCCTTAAAAGCACAGTTTACCAATGTGGGGTATTTTTCTTGAGGTACTTTAAACCAGAATTCATGCACGGAGCATGTCGAATGTATCGCTTGCATGTCAGTGTCAGTTTGAAGTTCCAAAAGTTCAGAGTCTGAATTGGCAGTTGCTGCCCCCATTTGTGCCAGTTCAGGAGAGGTGGCTCTCACTGGTAGAACAAAAGGATTTTGCAAAAAAATGGAACAAAACCATCCTATTGCAAAAGTCACCAAATCGTGCTTCAAACCTCTCCCTCAGTTGAGTCATGTACGTCACAAATATGTCAGGTCTGTAGTGATCCCTCAGCTCATGTCATTCAGTGGTGATGCACGCAAGTTTGGGGAAATGGTGTGTGAACTCTGCGCTTTGCAAGTCGCTGATCAAAAGCCCCTCTTTGCTTTGGAAGGAAAGCACACACTGCAACATGTCACTCACCATTTTACATTTTCCTTGCAGGGAGAGATTCGGGGTGTTTAAATGCCCTGTCATATCTGTGAGAAAAGCTAGTTTTAATATCCAGTTAGGGTTGGAAAACTTTACTTCGTTTTTGCCTTGCTCGGTTAAAAAATCCCGAACTACTGGAAGCAAAGACAAAAAACGCTCAAGTACACGTCCACGAGACAACCAACGAATCTCACTGTGCAGAATGATGTCATTATACTCTGCATCGTAGTGACTGAGAAACTTGCGGAAAAAAGCGGTGGTTTAAGGCTTGTGCACACAGGTAGTTTACTGTTTTTTTTATCTTTGCAACCAGAGCCTCTTGGTGAATTATGCAATGGTATGAAATAAACTTTCCAATACCTTTGGCTCATCTGAGCAGCGACACTGCACCATTTCCACATCCAGTCATTGAAGGCGCTCCATCTGTACAAACTTAAACTAGCTTTTCACACTGTACATTATGATCATCAAAGAAATCTGTCAGCTTCTCACATACATCTCACCCCCGAGTGTGGCCTTCAACAAGCAGTAAACAGAGCGTCTCCTCCTGAAACACACCATCTGACTGTTTTGGAAAACGTACCCATACAGGTAGCTGTGCAATATTTCGGACATCGATAGGTTGCGGATGCAACCCTGGTTCCCTGAAAGAGAAAATAGCCGTCAAGGTATGGGATATTGCTGTCAGGCAGTAGGGATTGGATGAGCTTTATAGCAAAGCTGCCGATAGGCCTCTGCGCGAGCTGCCGTGTAAGCCCGCCCCCGGGAGCAGAGACACATTTCCTCTTTTGCTTTTTTGATGGTTATTTTCTCTTTCAGGGAACCGGGGTTGCATCCACAACCTATCGTTCCCTTTCAAGTCGAAAATAACCATCAAGGTATGGGACAGTGTACCCAAGCCGTCGTGAGGGAGGATTCTCGGCAGTAGGACAGACTTACGTCATAACGCAACTGCGTAGGCAAAACATCTACGCATATGCGGAGCCGTGCCTCAGCGTCTATGCTCGCAATGACACCTGTCCTAAGGTGGAATAGTTAACACCTTATTGTCAACCACTCTATATGTCCGCATCCTGGGGCGTCATAGAGTGTAGCACATATGCTCCAAATAGTGGAGCAGAGGAATCCAGTACATTCCACCGGTAAAACCTCGTAAAAGTATGCGGTGTAGCCCAACTGGCTGCAGCGCAAATGTCAGACACCGGCACCCCTCTAAAGAGGGCCCAGGATGTTGCCATACCCCTTGTGGAATGCGCCTTCAACTGCCCTGGTGGCGGAAGGCCTGCAGATTCATACACTAATTTAATAGCATCCACTATCCAATGGGAAAGGCGTTGTTTAGACAACGGCGGACCCAAAGTCCTAAACCATGGCATATGAACAACTGTTCTGTTTGCCTCACAGTCGTTGTATGGTCAATATAACATCTCAATGCCCGCAAGGGGCAGAGCATGTTTAACCGTTCTTTGTCTGGGGAAGAAAAAGGAGGAGGATGGAAAGCCATCAACTTGACTGGTTGGTTCGTATGAAACGGGGATATGACCTTGGGTAAAAAGGCTGGATTTGGACGCGTGGAGACTCATGGAGATTTGGACGCATGGAGACTTTAGAAGCGGATCTCCGCTGCGTAATTGACTCTGCCCGGTAGGTGAACTGCACGCAGAGAGGTTAAACGCGGTTGTGCCCATAACAACATCCGTGTTACCATCCGGTGAAGGCCGGGGGACCGCAAGCCGCCCGTTTGATATATGCCACAACTGTGGTGTTGTCTGACCGCACTAACACGTGCTTGCCTAGAAGCACTGGCAAGAAGTGCCGAAGGGCGAGGTCCACCACTCTGAGTTCCAGAGCATTGATATGGGCTCAACCTGCGGTGTTTGTCTCTCTGCGGATGCAACGCGAAGGCATTGAACCAGGCCTGCAGGGGTCTTTGGTGTAGTAAGCCCAAAGGAAGGGCTTGCGAGGTGGCAGCCATCAATCCCAGCATGCACTGACACAGCTCCATGCTGACTGTTTCTCTCAACCTGAATAGGGAGAGACACCGCTCCAAAGGAGCTAGAATGGCATCTATGCATTTTGAAAAGGTTCGAGGAGCTAGTGACAGGCCGAATGGAAGGACACAAAACTTGTATACTCTGCTTTGAAATGCGAACCGCAGATACTTCCTGTGACCCGGGCAGATGGGAACGTGAAAGTACGCATCTGTCAGGTCCACGGTGGTGAACCAGTTGCCTTGTCGGACTGACTGGATAATGTGCCTGTGCGTAAGCATCCTGAACGATAACACCCGCAGGTATTTGTTCAGTACTCGCAGATCTAAAATAGGGCAGAGCCCGTCGTCCTTCTTGGGCACCAGGAAGTATTTGGAACCCCTGGTCGATCAGAGCAGGGTCTACTTGTGCACGCTTCCTGAGCAATGCCTGTATTTCCACATTCAGAGCTGAGGACTGAACCGAGTCCTTCACTGCAGTTACCACCACTCCCCGAAAGGGGGTGGGGGTTTAACCAGAACTGAAGGGTGTACCTGGTGAATATAGTTTTGTGCACCCAGATGTCGTCGGTGAAATGTTGCCAGAACTGGAGCTGTGGAACAGTATAGGGGTGGGTTAACAGCTGCCTGGATTTCTCAGGGCTGTTTTGGCTGCGCTCGTTCGCAAGGGGCCTGGCCAGAGCCACGAGGGCGTGGCCTGCCACCTCCTCTAGGGCACCACCCCGCGCGCTGCGGTCTTACAAATGGAGTCTGGCCGCGCGCTGTGGTACTTGAGGGAGAGGTCTTAGTGCCCCCTGGGCATGGCTGGTGCTGCGGTGGTATTCTACGCCACTGGTGCTCCTGTGGACGTCTAGGCTGAAAGGGCTTATGTGGCCACATCTTTTCCATCTGCTGTGATGCCTCCCGGGCTTTAGCAGAACGCTGCAGCATCTCCTCAACCGCTGGGCCAAACGTGTGCGCCGGCGTAATAGGAGCATCTAGTAATTGGGCCTTATCAGGTTCCTGCACTCTCGCCTGCGAGAGCCAGAGCTGCCTTCTGGCCACCACCAGAGACGCAATGCTCCTGCCCTGAGCCCACGCATTCAGCTGGGCAAGCTTCACCAGCAACTGATTGACTGTGCCCAATTCAGCTCTGAGGGCCACGGATGGGCACTCAGGCAGGTCCTTAATAAGCGCCACCTGGTAGACAGTGAGCAGGCTGGCTACATTAGATAGCCTGACCACCTCTGTAGCCGCAGAGTACCCCTTTTTGAGGTGTACCTCTGTGATCCTGCATTGCTTGTTGGGACATGCAGGGTCCTTTGTCAGCCCTGACAGCGTTGGCATCTTCACCAACGCGGCGAACGCAGCGTCCACTTCTGGGAAGGACGCCAACCCAGCATCCGTTGCCCCCTGCATGTTAAAGGCCAAAGCCTTACGAGATGTCGCCGGGGCAGAGGCCGGAGTCACCCAGGTGGATTGCACCTCTTTTATGAAATCAGGGAATGCCGGGAGCATCCTTGATTGAAGGGGCTGAGCTGAGGGCGACTCAAATAGAGGGCGACTCAAATAGAGAGCGCCGTGGTTGCTCCACCAAAGGCCACTCCACACTCAGGTGCCGGGTTGCTTGCTCAACCAACGACCACATAGGGTCGTTGGTATCCATTAGCTCTGGCTCCATGTCCTGTTCAGAGGGCTGGGAGGTTAGCTCTGCCACTGCACTGTCCTCCTCCAGCAGAGACAGCATCAATGTCCAATTCCTGCAGTTGAGGTACGGGGACCGGTATTGGCTGTGGAAGAGCCACCGGCTGGCTAGTGGGCCCAGGCAGCTGGTGTGAGACCGGGGCGCTACATTCGCCAAGGACATCAAGAGGGACTGCTGACCCATCATGACCTCCATAAACTGAGACATCTTGGAGGTCAGTTCCGCCACACCTGATCGGTCCCTGTATCGCCTGTCTCGACGAGGGGAGTGGGACCGTCCCTTCCGGCGCGGTGACCTTGAGCGTGATCTGGACTCCCGATGGGGGCGTTCCCTGCAAGGGGAGGGATCTCACGCGGTAGAACTGCGAGAGAGCGTTCCCGCACACGTCTGGGCAGGGACCTCTGACCAGCTGTGAGCTGGGAGGACGGGCTTCTAGAAAGCCACAGCCTGACTGGCGGAGTCGCCGTGAATGACGGCAGGGCCGAGGTGGTGTGGGATGACCCCGAGGAGGGTGAATGCCCACCAACCACCTTCTTCGCCCTCTGACGAAGGGTGCGGGTTTGGAACCCCACACACAATGCACAATATATCCTGTCCGCTAAGGTGGATGCGGCATGCTCTGGGCCCAGGCACGCCACACAATCCTCGTGTGGGTCACTAGCAGGCAACTTTGCCTGGCAAGTGACGCACCGGTGGAAAGACATGATTATGCCCTGAGCGTCGAGCGCGGAGCTTCGAACGTCGAGGTGCATGTAGCGTTGATGCACCAGGCACCAAGCGTCAAGTGCTGAAACGACAAACGTCGAAGCGTCGAGGTGCGTGCATTAAGCGCCGAGCGCCGCGCACCGAGTGTCACGCATCGAGCGCCGAGCGTCGAGCACCGTGCGTCGAGCACCGAAGGTGCGTGCGCACCAAGTCCTCAAGCGTGGACGAGCTAAGCACCAAGCACTGAAGTGCTGCACCAAAAACGCCGGAGTGCGAGTACCGAGCGTAGAACGCTAGCACAGACGCCTAGGCGTCAGCTGACCCGCATAGCAGAGACGCTAAGTGCTGGTACAGTGTCTGGGGTGCTGTGTAATACCTACCTGTTGGTGCTGGGGATTTGTTGTTTGTGGTCGTCTTCCTCTGTATAGTGAATAGGAACATTTTTTTTATTTATTTTTTTCTTGGGGGACGCTGCAGCTACACTATGTAGTGATTGTGTGACTGGGGCACAGTATAGCTACCACGCGGTTGGTAAAACACACCGCAGAGGTAATATATGAGAGACTGCAGTGCAGGCTCCACACACGTTGTCTAGCTAAGGCAAGACTGGGGCTGCAAATGTGCGCGCGGCCAAGGCCAACGCAACGCGCGTCCTTCACAAATTATATATACAATATAATACAATTTATTACAAAAAACCCCAAAACACAACAATAATAATTATAAATAAATTAACACAGGAAAGACGAAGACCACGAAGTAAACAAAAACACGATGCCGAAGCAAAGCGTGAACGAATATATAAGTATAATATAGAAAATATACAATATATAAACCAGTTTCACAAAAAATAATAATTACTCCGAAGAGTATAACTGAAATAAACTCGGAGATGGGGCAAAAAAACAGCTTCTCAAGCCTAAGCTTAGTGAGTACAGTCAGTTAAGCTCTATTACTTACCGCTACCGATGCTGAAGACAAAAGAGGAAATGAGTCTCTGCGCGCTGCGTATAGTAATCTCCCAGGGGGGTGGGCTTACATGACAGCTCGCGCAGAGGCCTATCGGCAGCTTTGCTATAAAGCTCAGCCAATCCCTACTGCCTGACGGCAATATCCCATACCTTGATGGTTATTTTCGACTTGAAAGGGAACGGTTATTTCATCCAGTGCTGTACTGAAGCAAAGTGCCTCGTTCAAGTCAGTTATCAGCTGTTCAAATACATCAGAACCAAGAACCTAGCTGTACTGTCCGATAGCTGCAAGAGACGGATCTCTTTCAGTATTTTTTCTTTGTTTGGAATGTTAGCGTAAAGAATTTTAGCAGATTCAGAAGCACTCCTTTATGATTTCCGCATCACTCAAAGCTTTCTTATGTTTGACTAAAATCCATATAATTCGAAAAGACGCTTCAGTAACAACCGATTCCTGCCCAGTTGCCTGAGCTCTCTCCTCCTGGTAATTCAGGGATGTTTTCAGTTTCTTTACTTGCTCTTTTCTAATTATAGATCCCATCAGAAAGCAGACTGAATAATCGCTGTGCATTGTTTTAAAATGCCTTTCCAGATTGCTCCGTTTCATGACTGACACGGATTTGTGACAAATCAGGCAGATGGGTTTATTTTCTAACTCGATAAAGAAAAACTCATCTTCCCAAACAGAGTTTCTGTATCCAAGAGAAGCGCTGGGGAATCGCTTGTTGTACTTTGAATGGGAGCAGTATCGGTGGAAAGCTCTATATTTTCATATCTTGCTAGTTTTTTGCAAATTAAAAAACGCTCCATTTTTTACGGCTGCTTTCAATCCCTTTTCAAATTACAAACCTCAGTAGCTATCACCGCTGTACTGATGCTGACGGGAACTGATGTGTGGTAACACGGTTCTCGAGCAACAACCAATAAGAAGAGTAGGATTTATGATTTAGATTTTGTGATTGGCTGAATAACAAAAAAAAGCGGCAGTGGAGCTGGTGAAAAGGGAATGAAAAATACACAAGTACGTACTAAAAAAAAGTACTGTAATATAATAAAGATGTACAAAACGCGGGAGGATTATACAGAGGCAGCTGGCGGGCTACTCCTTGGGACCCCGAGGGCCACTTTTGGCCCGCGGGACATATAATGAGGAACACTGAGTTAAAGAATTTCTGAAGAAAAACAAGATGGCTTTTTCTTCAGGACTCCATATCCCACGATGGAACAAAGCCACACTTCCTGTGTGCTTAAGATGATGCTTGTATCAAGGAAGCTCCATTTCAAGTAGATTTAAAAAGCACTTTTGTGGGGTTCCCGAGTGGTGCATCCAGTAAAGGCGCTCCGTGTGGAGTGCAGGATGTGCCCTATAGTCTGGACGTCGTGAGTTCGAGTCCAGGCTATTCCTTTGCTGACAGAGGACGGGAGCTTCCAGGGGACGGCACTCAATTGGCCGAGCGCCGCCCAGGGGGAGGGAGGGTTAGGTCGGCCAGGGTGTCCTCGGCTCACCGCGCACCAGCGACCCCTGTAGTCTGGCCGGGCTCCTGCGGGCTTGCCTGTAAGCTGCCCGAGAGCTGCGTTGTGCTCTGACGCTGTAGCTCTTGGGTGGCTGCATGGTGAGTCTGCAGTGTGAAAAAAAGCGGTCGGCTTACAGCACACGCTTCGGAGGACAACGTGTGTTCGTCTTCTCCCTCCCGAGTCAGCGCAGGGGTGGTAGTGATGAGCTGAGCCTAAAAATAATTGGCCATTCCAAATTGGGAGAAAATAATAATAATAAAAAAATTATAATTGGCAACACTAAATTAAAAAAAAAAAAAAACTTAAAACTAATCATTCACACTTCCCTTCCATGGTTGTTATCAGACTGGATGCACTCAGTACAGTAAATGTGTGGAGTTTTTGTCTTTTCCTGTCATGGTAAACACTATTATTATGTACACACACACAGTTTGATGTTTTTTTGTATGGATGTTTGTTTCAATGTAATTTATAAGCCCTACAAACCTACCTGCTGGCTTAGATCTATGAGCATAATGAATGATGAGCACCTTCTTCATTACACTGTGTACTGTAGTATAGTAGTGGCACCCGCTTGGGGCTCTTCTAAACCATTCCAGAACAGGATATTGTTCCACCTGAGCCTTAATTATCGAAATGAGAAGTTCAGAGCACACCAGAAGCTACAGGTTTAGGATATACTGCCATTTATCTTCATTTATTCATTGTACAGATTTATTTTTAAAAAGCAAATCAAAAAACAACTTTTAGTTTTTAAAAATGTATATATTTTTCCACAGCAGGAGATGATCTAGGCATTTAAGTTTTATCTCAGGGTAACCACGGTTAGGTGGTTGAATGCCCTTTTTCCAAAACAAGCCGGATGATTCTATAAAAGACTCCAGCTGTGCCTCATCCCTGCAAGGTGTAAGTATATCAAATCAACCCCTTATGCCTTGTTTCCACTGCGGGCTGGGGCTGGTGCTGGCCGGCCATGGCCGGCCCAGTACAATAAACACACGTTTCTACATTTTTTCTTAACATGGCCAAATTCAGAGGTTCATGTCCTGCATCATCATCAGGTCACTGGAGGATTGTGGGAATGTATTGTGCTGCATTTTAAAGAAACCCATAGTAGTAGAAGTTCAGGAAAAAAAATGCCCGAACCACGGATGCTGCAATTGAAAAAAAGTTTTGTCTCTATTTTTATTTTCATGCTATACAAGATTCTACACAGCATTCTCAAGACCAAATTTTCCAAACCAAAAAGAAGACAGATTGAAAGTTAATCTGATTGCTTACCATGTTAAAAACATCCCATGTTAAAAACAATACATAAATCTAGCACCAGTAGCAAGGAACACATCTTTAAACATGCAGGATTTCCAAGCAGGTAAGATTCATGTTTTATCTAATCCAGAAACAAACCTTCTTAACATCTGCTCAATGCAAATAAAATATTCCAAAAGGGGGCAGACAGCAGCCAGAACAAACAGCTAGGTTTTGTCTTTGTTACGTTTAGCCTGGGCAAAAGAGTATTGTGATCTCTCCCGTAAACATGTACCAACCCCCAAGACACATTTTACTCTAGAATCACTGTAGTGCTCTGAATGTTTACAGAAGTGTTATTACTGTTAGCAGACACAGTTTCCTGCTTTCAAAAATAACAGTAAAGCTTATATACCTGTAGAGTGCTGTTCCATCGTGGCGTTCTCCACATAGGTATTATTCAAAAGACCCTGCAGCTCATTCGCGGGCCGGCACCCTAAAACACTGTCTATTTGTTCATAAAACAAGAAAAAAATTGGCTGTTCCCGCTCCGATTGTTGCTGTCTTAAATTTTTCTGTAGTCAGCCCACAGTTTTTTTTTTAATTTTGTCCCGGCACTATTGTGGTGTTCGTGTGAATCTCTTATCTGCAAGAACTTTTGCTATTTTTTCATAGACTCGAATATTCTGCACAGTGCTCATTAATTGTTTTTGTTTTTCTGAATCAGGCCAATACGGACAGCAAACATTTTGTCTCCTCATTTTCCCACATGCCACCAGAATTTTGTTCGATGGCAGCCATTGTAGAGGATTAAATGTTTTTCTGTTCCCCTGTCAGGAACAGTTCCTTTGTCAACAGTCTGGCCACATAGAGTACGATAAAGCAAAGCAGGCCAGAAAAAAACGTTCGTGGCTGGCCAGGGCTGTTGTGGCCAGCAGTGGAAATGAGGCATAAGTCTCAGCAGCACACCCTTTGTGTAGCTTGTTTTGGAGTAGAGCCATTAAAAAAGATTTTAAACTCATTTGTTTTGCTTGAAAACAAACTTCTTACAAAAAACTCTCTGAAGCATTGCAAACAGCTGAACTGAATCCATCTCACTGTATTGTTATCACAGTCACCATTTCCAAAGGAAACTGTGTGAATGCAGTTCAACTAAAGTATAAAAACTACGGAAGGGAAATGATAAATGAGCCTAGCTCTTGTGCTTCATATTTTATTCAGTGTTCCTTCAGTTCTGTCATCAATGTAATTATTTACTTATTTAGGTCAATGTGACAGAGATCGAAAGATTCTTTGTGTTAGATCTCCCTCCCGACCTGTGAGGGTGCTGTGTAAAGGGAACAGAGTACCCTGGACTAAATGGCATGACAATTTATTCCTTGGGTTAGATGGAAGTCGGCCATCTAGAAAAGGGGCGGAGCTACGGTACGCAAACTCAATGACCCGGACAGGAAACGGTGTGGCATCTGTGGATTGGAGGCGCGGATGCTCTCGTTAACCTAGGCGTCATGGGGGAGGGTATATAGGGGTCGTAGTGTAAGCCATCTGTTCCTTTGTAAATGGTTAGAAAACCTAGAAGGATACCAATGACCTTGTTTGTCTAAGTAAAAACTGTTATTTGTTATTTTAGACTACTAACACGATCCAGAGCTGCCGCTACTCGGCCAGCATTAAACCCGCACACCAGCACGTTCCCTTTGTTCACAGAGAACTGTCTTGCACCACGAGCACTAATATCACTCATTGTTAACTGTGTTTTTGTTGTGTGTTTCATGTGGGTGTAATAGAACTGGACCTAATCGCAGGACTCGATGTGAAGGGATTAGAAGCCTTGACTAATGTGCTCACCACAGACTCACTTTATACACTATGTACAAGCATAAAACTGGGGAAATAGAAGGTGGTGCAGATGTAATTGGAACTACAGTAATGTATAGTTGGTTACCCAGATAATATTTGGTTACCAGATTAAACAGACAGCAGACCTACTTTGTCTTGGCCAGCATACCTGTGTTCAGGATCACTCCTTTTTGTGTGTGGGGAGGTGATGCATTTAGATGCCAGGAGGGGGAGTGTACATGTACCTATGGAGAAGCATGGTTGTATAAAAATAGCACTTCTTGCAAGTGTCCTTGTCCAGACTTTGGTAATCCATACTTTATGGATGTTAGGAAACCTTAGACAATGGTGCATTCAAAGAATATAAAAATAGGATTCCAAAATTCCCACAGGCCTGAAGAGCTTGTGCTGTGTTCAATATGTGCCAGGTGCTCGGTGACAGTACATATTGATCACCTCTACACATCTAAAGCAATATCTCTGTTTTAAATGTTACTTAGAATGGATTAAATATAAACTTGTATGTTGAATTCTGCAATGAGTTATGTTTTATTCCTGGAAGTAAATAATAATGAGTACTTGAGTCACAGTACTATTCATAAAGCATTAGTATGACATGAGGTGCATGGCACTACTTTGCACCTACCTGTGTGCTATTATTAGTTTAATCAATAAATTCAGGTCACCCTAAACAGGGAGGTTTCACAGGGAGAGGGCAAGGAAATAGACCTGAAAACAGCATGAAAATGATCTAGGGTGGTGTGATTAAAATGTTGGTAACACTTTACATTGTCTCTAATTACTGTGTATTTACATAGTAGTTTCTTAGTAAATACATGAGAACCTGCAAGTAATTACAATGTTATTATGCATAGTTACAATATACTTAATGTGTAAATGTTTGTGCACAATATAACCCTAACCCTAACCATTTTCTGATACAATTGTGTACTAACATATATCATGCAAAAATATTTACACTTTAAGGACATTGTAACTGTGCATAATAACATTGTAATTATGTGTAAGTACACCTCTATTTACAAAGTAACAGCTATGCAAATACAATGAAATTAGACACAATGTAAAGTGTTACTAAATATGTCCTTAAGGGAACTAGCCTTCATCTCTTGAATCCTGGTTCCATGGCTGGCTGTATACACAATTTAGCACAGAAAAAAAGTTTTATGTAGGACAATTGTGTAATGCATAACAGCTGCTGATTTTGCCTGCTGCAGCCAGTGCAACTTCCCATCAAGTTTACTTAAGTGTTTGAAATGCACTGCAGAAATGCACAGATCATTATTTAAAAAGCAATTGTGTTCACTGGTAAAAAGTGATAAGTAGTACACACTTGTTACAAGATTTTAATCTATCATGTAATCCTGAAACCACTTTGGTCGAGTAGTGGTAAAAACAAGTTTTTCTTTTAATATATTTAACAATTTTACAATTGCTCTTCTTAAAGAGTAAGTAGTGGGTTCCGAAAAATATAGCGTTACACATCCCCACGTGTTGCTACAACTGTTTAAATAATGTACCTGTAATTTTTATTTTCATTGTTAACATCCTGACAACTTTTTACACTTATAACTTTAAAGTCTGTTTCAAAGCTCTTTCAAAACGGCCTCTGTAGTGCACTGATAGTGTAAGGACTATTGCTCACATTGTCAAACAGGTAACACAGCAATAATGATACAAAAAGCTAGAGGACTTGCATAGCTGTCAACTCTCCCATATTTCATGGGGGGCTCCCGTAATTTGACCCCTTATCCCGGACAGCTCCCGTAATATAATTTCTCCCGTGTTTCTCCAGGATTTCAAACAAATTATATTCGCAGCAAAATGTCAAAACCTCAGCCCATTACTGTAGAGTTGTCAGATTTTAGGACCCAGGGAGAAGCTAGGCGAGAGAGAAAGTACAAGAAAGTTCAACCAATGAACGTAATGAACATATCATTTTGGGGGTTGTCTACATGCTCATTGGTTCTTAGTTTTTGCGTGTTGTTTTCAGCTTCTGTACAGTCACACTCTCACAGTAATAATGGCATCTCGAAGGACTAAAAAAGGCGAAATACTCATGCAGGTACCTACCAACTTGGAGCGAAACCTTTTCCTTTCTTGTCCCAAGTTCGATGTAGTCCAACATGAGAAATCCCAGAAGCACAAAAAGTCAACTGAGGCGCAGAAAACAAGTGGCACCATCACAACTTTTACTGCCAATGGAAGAACGGATGTTTAGAAGGTAGCATATGCTGAGACAGAAATTGCAATGTTAGCCTCCAAACAAAACATCCCTTTTGTTCTCTGCAAGGAATTGAATAAACGTGTGGGAGATATCTTTCCAGACTCCGCTATTGCCAGGAAATGTTCCACCAGGAAGACCAGAACTGCACAGATAGTAAAAGGTAAGCAAGCGTTCACTGTTTCTATTGACATTTAAAATATGGTTTGAAGACATTTACAGTAATTGACAGTCTGTAAGTGTGTTTTAAAAAGTACCTGGTCACATAGTATTATCATACCGTGGTTTTGTGTTTTCTGGAATATGTAATGGCATGTGTAACGATGAGCCCTGCCCCTATGTATATATTGTGCGCCATTATTATGATTTATTATATTATTTTGTATTTGTGTTATGATTTATATTATATATGTGTTATATATGATGGCGAAAAGCCTGTTTGCGGCGTGGTCGAAAAGCCGCCGCCATTATTTGTTATTGTGAAATGTTTTAAAATACCTGGTGAGAATGCTGTCAGCTACTGATTATTTAACTAGCTGACAGTCTCGCAGACTTAGTAAATCTGTGCAGAATGTGACCGAGGGATAATATAATAATTGATTGCTAGTTAGTCCCTCGGTCACCAATATAAAAAGACCTGCAGTTTGGCTGCACAGTGAAAGAGTGTTTGTAAGTGGAGAACGAGAGTGGAGACGGGAGGTAAAAGATAATTTAGAAGAAAATAACAATTGCTAAGCGTGCTGGTTATTAAACCAGCACAATACTTGTTATTGTTTGTTGTCCGTCTGTTTGTTTGTTTTGGCCCACCTGCCTTTTTGTTTTGAAAGTGTTTTGTTTAAATATTTAATTTTGTTATTTAATAAAAATGCTGAGCGCCGTAGCGTCTCAGTTTTGCCCCACCATCCCTGTTGTGGTTTCTGTTTCTGGTCTGACGTCAGCCCTGCAGCCATCCTGTTCACACATGTCAAAACAGAAGTATATAATTGATTGGAAATGCAGGCATAAACGCAATCTACTGTATAAAACATTATGCACAGTTTGCGTTTATTGCAGGAAAACAGTACATATTGATTACATTTAGCACACACATATTATTGTCAAGTAGCTTATGTTTTCAATCAAGATGATTGATCAGTTTTGATAGTAAAGGAAACGCTTTATAAATGGTGGTGGGAAGCTCTTGTCTTATTCTTAATGTCACCTCACCTTCAATAACTGCTATAATAAATGTGCTGGGTCCTTTTATTATTATTATTCTTAATTTCTTAGCAGACGCCCTTATCCAGGGCAACTTACATTTGTTACAAGATATAACATTATTTTTTTACATACATTTACCCATTTATGCAGTTGGGTTTTTACTGGAGCAATCTAGGTAAAGTACCTTGCTCAAGGGTACAGCAGCAGTGTCCCCCACCTGGGATTGAACCCACAACCCTCTGGTCAAGAGTCCAGAGACCTAACCACTACTCCACATTGCTGCCCTTATTACCCACAATTACCTTTTACCCACAATCTGTGTCTGAACTCTATACTGCCTTCTGGTCTGGGTTACCATCAAACCAACCTGCCCATCATTACACAAGGGAAGCCTGTGACACACTTTCCATGGTCTCACACAAAATATTCTTACAACACACAAAGCTGTATATTTATATCTATTTAGTTTAGCTTTTTACCCTCTGTCCTCAAATTAGGTTTTGTTTTTTCAAATGAATTGTTCCATTATCATTTCTGAGCAGACGTTATCAAAAAATAATCTAAAATGTAGCTTCCTTTATCACATGGAACATCTGTTATTTTACTTACTAAAAATAAAACTGCTTCACCTCTTGTTCTGAAGCTAAATATTTATATTGCCTGGTGGCTTGATAAAACGGCTTTGTTTAGTTAACAAGTGTCAGCAGCTGGCAATGAAAAGAGTGTTAACAGATTTACAATTCGCCAGTAAAAAAGAGATCGGGGACCGTTTAAAAAGAAATCTATTCTCATTATTCTGAGTCAAAGGTGGTTTGCATAACAGACGTATTGTAATGGAAAACATTTCCTTGTCATAAAAAAACCCCAGTCATTTCTCATTGTTCGTCTAAAAACACTGCAGGAGGTAAGTAAAACAAAATAGTTGAAAAAAAAACAGTGTTTACACTGGATAGGAGACTATTTAATATGATCAGGAATATTGTTCCAACCATCCTTGGCAAGGTAAAAAGCAGCCCACTGCCCAAATCTGTTTTATATTTGTCCAGGGGAGACTGTTGTTAAGAAGCGGTCACTGAGATATATTCACAAATATTATCATTTTACAAGGAGCAAGAGTCATGTACAAATGTATTTAATTAATAAAATATAAAGTAGCTACCTAGAAATACTACAATATTTAGATGCAAGAAGGGGGAGTGTACAGTACTTATGGGGAAGTATGGGTGCATACAAAACCCTACTGGATTGCAAGTGACTTTAGTAATCTATACTTTCTGGAAGGTCTGTACCTTGTAATTACCTAATGAAAGAAAGACTAGCATGCACTGCTCTTATAAGTATTTAAACTATGACACTATTTAGTATCACTACTGTTTAGATCAATATATCCCACTGTTGCTTACCAACAGTTACACAGTAAATAGTATGTATTGTGCAAATGGAAGAAAATTCAACCTTCAATATTATTGCATAAATATCCTCCATCGGCAGGGCTCCAAGTCTGAAGACTTGGACCTCATTTAGGTGTGGAGTTTCCGAAGCTGTCCAATAATATTGCAAGCAGAAGCCAATTGGAGCTGTAGCAAGCCTGCAAAGTTGATCCACACTTGAAGTGTGTCTGCAAGGATAACCATCTGTCTGTATTTGTCTTGACACCCTCTTTCCTGCTTTCCAGTTCTTAAAACCCATGTTAAAAATATCAGCTCCATATACAATTCCAGTAAAATGTGGGAGAAGAAAATTATCTGCTTGTTTTGTTTCTATATAAACTCCTTAGTCTGCTGGTATAATTGAACGAAGTGCACTGGGCTCATTGAGTGGTATAGGAACCACATTTTTAATGGGGGGGGGGAGCTTGTGTCCTTACATCTAAAACTGCCTTTGGGAATTGTACATGTGCAAGATTAGTGTAGAAATGGCTGCAAGGCGGCTGCCTAGGGCCCACCCCTCGGGGCCCGGCGTGTCACAAATTGGGTGCGTTCATTCTGCGCAGATTCTGTGTAGAATCTGACCAATTTAGCCAATGGCTGCGTTCACAGAGATCATTCTTGGAAGATCATTGGCTAAATTGGTCAGATTCTGCACAGAATGATCTCTGTGAATGCACCCATAGTGTATATGTTATGACGTCTTCAGAGTCAAAAGTCTCGTGGGATTAGGCTTGTTCGTTACTGTCACATATTGTGTCGGCTCCTCGCAAATACGAGTCGGGCCATTCTAAAAGAAAAAAAAAATAGAGAAAGAAATTCAGGTAAAGTGGCAACAAGGAGCTATGCTGCAGTATTTCAGATCAATTCCGCCGCCAACTACAAATCTAGAAGAAAATGAATCCAACTCTTCACAAGAGACCGAAGACTTACAGCAACAACCAGCCTTTTTGCACGAATCATAAGTCAAGAGGGCTCTGTAACGTTACAGTCACAAGAAAATCAGCCCAAAAAAATGAGCCTGAAGAAAATGAGGCTGAAGAAGACAAGGTTTTTGAAGAAGTGCCTTTGATGGATTACACCGATCCAGCAATGTGGCCACAAACACTTATCATACAGATTAAGACCTTTTTGGTACAGAAAGGCCCTGTACATCTACCAAATGATGAACACCCATTGGATGAAAACGGGAAACGTTTTTCTGATATCCACAGAAAGAGAAAGCTCTCTAATGGTGAGTCATTGTTTCATTGATGGCTTGTATATTCTTTCAGCTTTCAGTCTGCTTTAGAATGTGATGTTTTTTCTGATTGGAAAACTGTTTCTGCTTGCCTTTGTGAACACGACCTTTCAAAAACTCACATAGAATGCATGCAAAAATGGAATGAACTTAAGAAAAGACTGTCAACAAATAGCGTTGTGGACAAAATAATGGAAAGATTGATTAATAGTGAAAAGGAAAGATGGCATCAAGTTTTTCAGCGCCGCCTTGCAATTGTTCAGTTTCTCGCAGAGCAGAACATGGCTTTTCGTGGATCTGTTGACAAGTTGTATGAGCCACATAATGGGCATTTTTGGGGTCTGATTAAATTGCTGGGCAAATTCGACCCTATAATGATGGAGCATGTCAGAAGGATCATTAGTAATGAGATGCACGACTCATCGGAAAAAACATACAGAATTAGCTGATTAGCAGCATGGGGAATAAAGTTTGAAGTACAATAGTTGACTGGATTAAGACAGCTAAGTATTATTCAGTCATAATGGATTGCACACCAGATCAGAATTATACACCTGCATACACCTTTTTGAATGAAATGCAAACCATTCATAAGTTATTAATAACTAGCGGTTCATCCATGGTAAATGCGCTTTTTATTGTTTTGTTCTCAGGACATATTATTTGACATTGTTGCTGCTTACTTCCCCAACTGGCATACCTTTAAATACGAATTGCTATTTCATATGGATTATTATTTTTTTTTAATGGAAATTAAATTTCTTTAAAATTCTTTAAATGTACTTGTGACAGGGTCTTACTCGTGTCACGTGTGTGGGTCACCGCTGTTTAAGCAATACAGAGAGACAGCTGGGGATGGAGTTGAAACGCTGGCACATGCGCACAGGATTTATTAATAATAAACAGAAACGAAAGTAAAGGTGGTCATGTGACGTTACCAGCTATGGTAACGCACAGAGGACATATACAGCAAGCTGTACAAAAGGCAAAATAAAACACAGTACAAAAACTACAAATAAAAGGTGCCACAGAGGGCGAGCGCTAGCCTTATAAACGAGTCGTCCCGCTCCAGGAACCGGCTACACTACGTAACCCTCGCTATACATCACATGGGATCACTATGCCCTAAGCTAACCTACTGATGAGCCGGTATTCATACAACGACTCCTGCTGCTTCATACGGCCTTGGCTGGACATTGCCTTCACAAGCACCGCTTGCAGTCTCAGTGTTGCGTAGCTGTCGTTCCTGCAGAGCGGACCCTCTCCTCCCGAGTATTCGCCGCTCCCCTCTGGCATGGCGTTGCAGTCACCCCGATTCATCTCCCGCGGATGTTTTTAAACTGACGGACACTCGGTCAAGACCCGCCCACCTGCTGATTGAGGTCCAGCACAGCCAATCACTTGCTGCCCTTCCCCTCAACCAAGCCTAGCAGGCAGCAAGTCTCAATCGAGCGCCCGTCTGTAAACAATAATTCAATCATACAAATCAACACCAAAACGATAAACCCATTTCCCCATACAAATTATACCAACACTAAATTTACACACACGCAGGGCAATCACCCTGTTACAGTACTTGTATTAGATGAGTCCTCATGTAACATTATGTTACAGTGCCCACGACAATTATAACAATATGTATGAATACATAAATACACTGACTTTAAGGTATAGCCTACTGTAGCATTCTTTTGATGTTCTGAACCCACACTTGCATAGGGCCCCACACAGACTAAGGCTGGTCCTGGAAGCATCCAGTGCTTTGAATGTTTTCTTATTGTCAGAAATGAAATTCCCATTAACAGTAAAATGAGATCCACTGGCTGTGTGTGACCACAGTGGCGTTTCTCGTCCTTTGACAGTATGATTGAACACCAGACTAATATCAAAAATAGCTAAAACCTGAAATAGAAAACCATTATCAAGTATTCATAAGAATAAAAGCCCTGGCATAGTGTGTCTTTTGAGTTGGAATTTAGGGAACATGAAAATTACAAATTAAAGTGCAGCCAGGGAAGTACTGTAGGGAGTGAGCAGCTCACTAATGAAGCTGCCCAAGGCCATGATTGCCTTAAAGGTAAAGAGCAGCTTAAAATCAATGTGGAATTCAATTTCCAATGCAGTGGCCACATGACTGCGTTCTGGTGAGCAGATTTAGTCTTCATGTACTTGTTATAGTGTATCAGTTGCAGTCTATTCAATGTTACACCTGGAAGATCAATAATGTATGTACTTAAAATTACATTTCGGGTTAGCAGGTCTCATATAAGTAAACTATGAAGGCAAACACTGTATCAAAAGCCCTGTTCACACTTGTATCTGTACGATACCGATAAGAACTCCAGTCTGGATAGATGTTTTGGTACTGTTTCGGTATGGTTCCGCAACGATACCAGTATAAAAATGCTACTGTGAACAGGGCACAACCAATGTTGTAAGTTAAAGTCATGACTGTTTAAATAGTGGTTGTGAATCATTTCTTTCATTTTACAGTGTTGCTTTTTCACAAATATATTGAAGGACTTTGTGTTTCTCTTTTTTTTTTTTTATTTCGTCGCAATTGGTTTTTTACCCCGGTTTTCTCCCAAATTTGAAATGCCCAATTATTATTTGTATCCCGGTTCACCGCTGCAACCCCCTGGTGACTCGGGAAATGGAGGCTGAAACACGCATCCTCCAAAATGTGCTCCTGCCAATTCGTCATTTTTCGCACTGCAGATCCACAGTGAAGCCACCAGACCTATAGTGCCGGAGTACAACACAGATCTGAATGGCGCCACTGCAGACCTGCAGGCGTCCTATCAGCCACAGGTGTCGCTGGTGTGGTGAACCGTGGATTGCCCTGCCGACCTAAGCCCTCCCTACCCGGGCAGCGCTCGGACAATTGTGCGCCGCCCCCTAGGAACCCCTGGTCACGGTCGGCAATGACATAGCCTGGATTCAAACCTGCGATCTCCAGGCTATATGGCACATTCTACACTCCATGCGGAGCGCCTTTACTGGATGCACCACTCGGGAGCCCCGTGTGTTTCTCTTTTTAAAGTAATATATTGTACACATGGCAGCATGGTATTGGTAGACAACTGTTTTACTTCTCCACCCGACTTAATGTAGGAGGAATGGAAGGAAGTCTGGCAGGAGATTTAAACATGTGTCAGTACTGTCAGTGTGAAATTATTGTTTTCCAAAACAGGCAGAAAAGAGAAGGGAAGTGGTATGCCAATTGTCCTCTGTCACAAAGGATGGCTTTAGTGGTGTGGGTGGTGATGTCACAGACCAGGAAGAAGTGCAAAAACAAAAGGTATGGGGCTGAAACAGAGGCGCATTGGCGCTTAGTGTTTTATTTTAATAAACAACAAAAGTAAATATTTAAACAAAACAAAATACTTTACTTGAACTACAAAGTAAAGGGCTTGTTGGCCAAACCAACAAAACACGGAATAAATTAACAAGTATAAATCTAAATATAGCAATTGTTGTTCTTTTTACGTTGGTTCTCTCGACTCACGATTTGGTCTCTCCTCCGACACTCTCCTCCTATGAGCCCGGAGTGGGTCTCTTATATTGGTGGCTGGAGCCTTAATTACTCATTAATAAATTACCTTAATAAGGCTCCATCCACATTCCCACAGGTTTTATTGGGATGGGGAATTCAACCCCATCCACGCTCGCTACACTTTATACGACGTGCTTTTCGATGGTCTCAAATAATAAATAATAATGTTGGATGGCTTTTGTCCATCCATACATAAACACAAATATAATACAAATAAATAATATATAATACACAAGGGGTGGGGAACCCCGTCACACTCTCTAATCATGTGAATATAGTAGATTAAGTACATTGTAATTATGTGTAAGTATACATGTATTTTATTATTATTATTTATTAGCAGACGCCCTTATCCGGGGCGACTTACAATTGTTACAAGATATCACATTATTCAGATATCACTTTTTTTTTTGTTTAAACATACAATTCTCCATTTATACAGCTAGGTTTTTACTGGAGCAATCTAGGTAAAGTACCTTGCTGAAGGGTACAGCATCAGTGTCCCCCAGCTGGGATTGAACACACGACCTTCCAGTCAAGAGTATAGTGCCCTAACCACTACTCAACACTGCTGCCCTGAGTAACTACTATGTAAATGCACAATATTAATTAGAGACACTTAATGTAAAGTGTTACTGATGTCTGTTTCACCACTGACGGAACCATTACCATTATATAACACTGTCTAGAATCTATACTTGTATAGGGTTTAATGTTATCATTGATTTTGTGTAGATCCTTTCACAAATTCATAAAGCAGAACTTTCCCCTGTAACAGTGTGTAGTATCACTATTGTAGTTAATGAAACCGGTTGAGGAGGCCCTACAGCTATTAGTGAGTGTGACAGCTGAAAGCCGTGCATCGCAATGCAGTGCATGACAGAGAGGTTTATGTAACAATTGGAGTTTTTACACTGCCCATGAGAAACACTTGCAGATACTGTGTATAATGTTCACCCACACTCTTTGCACCAATAACAGCTCTTCACATGCTGCTTCACAAGACTCAAAAAGACGTAGGACAATTACAGGAGACCAACCATCCAAGCAAGTGGATGGCAGTGATGAAGGCAAATGCTGACGGGTGTGAGTCAACATTCGCTCCTTGAATTATTCAGTGGAGGTGAAAGTCCAGGGATTGAAGGCAGCAGAGTGCTTTTAACACCTCCCTGAACTATATGGATGAGGGTGTTACCATCAATCATTAGAAAAGTAGCATGCAATGTACAGTGAATTCTGGGTAAAATTGTCCTAAAAAACAACTGGCCATAATCGAGGTAAACTACAAAAAGAAACAGAACCTTGGGCGGATGTCATGAGCATCTAGAAAATACTGTACATTCAAATTGGGTGCCTTGTTGCGTTGTTATGGGTCAGTCATTAGAAATGCATTAGTTGATTGAGTTAGGCTTAGTTATAGCAGCATAGCTGTACGAGTGACAGCAATTAACGGGGTGGAATTAGGTAATAGAGCTACCAACACAGACTGCAGGGAGATTTTGCAGTCAGTGAAAATCTGCAGTACATGCTTACTTAAATAGCAGAACCCCACCCACAGGTACTGGGACGTTCTACTTTCCCAAACAGGGAAAGAAATTGCCCCTCTCATAATCAGACATTAAAATATATAAAATCGACTAATTGTATTTTGTTTGCCGTCGGCAAAGCAGATCAGTGTCAGGCTGTTGGGGAACATGTTATGTGAGTGTAAAATGTCACATGATAGTGGGATTATATAGTTGGATGTCTTAGATTGGCTATCCAATGTGTCAATTATTCTGGGACTGTGTAAGGCATTGCAAAATAATGCGGCAGGGGCGGGGCTTTACTCAAAATAGATATGCCATGGTTTGACTGTGGTACAAAGTGTTATCCCTCAAGTGTTAACCTGTAATTATGAGACATTTCAAGTTGGAATTGAGCGTAACTATAAGTGCTTATGAAGCGCTGAAGACTCTGATAGTGTTCTGTGCACCCAATAGTGAGAAATGTGGAATACTGGCTTATTCAGGGTGGAGATCAATTCTGTTCCTGGCTGCATGTATCTGATTTTTCTTAGGGTTAGCTCTTCAATTCTGAGACACTAACAAGACCTGTGCTGTAAGTGATAATAAACCACAGCAAATAAGCCATAGAAAGAAATCAATCATCATAATAAACCACAGCAAATAAACCATAGAAAGAAATCAATCAAATGTAAGAAATAGAGCTGTAAAAACACATTGTTAGTTAACAAAATCCAGCAGGAATCTGAGGACTCCTCAACTGATAAACTGGCAGAGAGGAAAAACATTAAAAAAAACTAGATGGTAACTTTACAAGTAAAGTTGTGGGGCTTGCTTTATTGGGAAAGTGGTCAAAGTAACTGATTTGTGTCAAAAGTCACATTGTTTACTAATTGTCTCATGCTTAGAATGTGCTAGAATTTGAAATTTCTCAAAGTTCTATGACAGTTAATTCAACAGTGGGAAGTAGCCTACTGAAAGAAGTTGATGCGGTTACTAAAACAGCTGGACTTCTTGATTGGTAGACGACATTCCTGTTTTGATTTCATATTTGAATAGCTGAGAAGTAGAGGAAGATTTCATTTACTCTAAGTAGTTGTCTAACTTGTTGGGAAAGTGGTCAAAATTGCATAAAAAGTTAGAGCTCTTGATTGGTAAAAGTTATTTATGTTTTGATTTTAGATTTGAATAGCAGAGAAGTAGAGGAAGATTCCATATGCTCTAACTTTGTGTCTTACTTGTTGGGAAAGTGGTCAAAGTAGCTGATTTGTGTCAACCGTTGCATCATTTACAGTAAATAGAATGTTGGAAGTCTGGGAGTTTTTAAACAATGGGGAGCTTTAGAATGTTGAACAAAGTCCCATTAAAGTGAATGAAGATGGACAAAAAAAGGACAAAAAGCTTAATAGTTTAAAAAGTATAAAATATATCAAAAAGTTGTATACAAGCACACTATTCCAGACCGGTCTACACGTTTTAAAGTTTGAACGGCGTTTGTAGCGTAAACGGTGTAAGAGGAGTAGCATGCCAAAGAAGAAGAAGAAGAAGAAGAAGTATGTCGAAGATTTAAAGTGGGGACTCTAAGCTTCGCAAGCCCCACTAATAAAAAAAAATGTGTAAAAGCAAGGAAAATTATAAAAGCATCTTTCACCGCTAGACGGACATAGCGTTCTCCACTATTGGAGTACCTGTGGGGCAATTAAGTTCAAGAGCCGTAAAGGAAGCTCTCAAATTGCATCACTTAACTGTCACGCTTGCATTTCCTATGTCATTTTGGTAACACTTAACATTAAGTGTCTCTAATTACTCTCTATTTACATACTAGTTACTTAGTAAATACATGTGTACGTATTTATAAAGTCATTATGTATAGTTGCAATGTACTTAAAGTGTAATTTTTTTTCTTAGGATTAGGCAAGTGCTACAGATAAGATATATAATGGGTGTTTTACAAATTGAAAAAATATGAATTACGTATCTAAATTAAATGCATAAAGAATATGCAGAGCAATTTAGCTGCACAGCCTGAGTTTACATCTTATCAAGCTTCTTGTACTTGGTTCCTGGCATTTCAATGATTAATTGTGAATATACTGCATGCAGTAGCTAGAGAATCGATCATAGAAATGGCAGAATACGTGACCAATAAGTTTGGGTTTTCATAAAAAATAAAAAAATAAAGTACGGTTGAATCCACTCACTTGCAATACATGTCTGTGACTGGTGAATAAGAGACTGGATTTTTCATCCAGGATTTCTGTCTTAGTCCCCCTCAACCTAACCTACCAATTTACCTAGCTGTCTACCACCACATTTTTGTAAGGTAAATCTATATAATAAATACGATATTCTGTATTTGCTATAGCAAAGCGAGCAACAAGGAAGACAATATAGTCTTTTCTTTATTTGCATTAGTGCAGTATAGTTAAAAAATATTAGAAAACAGTATACAGTATGTGCATGCAGGCCTTCTGTTAAGTATATTCCATCTGCAGAATTGGAATAAAACAAGTTCTGTTTCTGTGTTTATTTGCTTCACAGCCATTGTTTGTGGTCAATAAAGCAAATAAGGATAATTTTTATTTTTGTTTTGATTGTAAGACCAAGTTTTTGTTCAGTAGTTCAAAGTAACAATACAGTTAAGATGTAAGGCTGTAGTGAATGCATACCCCATACGTTAGCATTAAATTATTGAAACATGGAGGTAAAGAAAGCAGTTCAGGTAGGTATTCTGTTCTCAAATTACTCTGTTTATTATTACTCACAGAACAACGAACGAGCAGTTATTTGTTGTTCAGTAAAACAAAGGCAGTAAACAAAATTGAACACAGGACGAATAAAAGGTTGAAACAAACAGGCAGGTAACACACACAAAGCAAACAGTCTCTGTGTGTCTGGCTTGGTAAAAACAAGCAGACAAAAACAAAACAGGTTGTCTTTCACAGCTCCAAACTCACACTCTATACACAGCCCCTCCCTCTGCCAGGCTAACATACCCCTCACATATTTGCTCCCCCAATCAGAGCCATGCATTCCTATCCCACCACCCATTATCTCAGTGCACCCACACAGTCCATCAACCCCCAAGGGGGCTCTCCTGCAAATGCATGTTTGTGACTGGCTGCAGGCCCGTTGTCCGTGCGAACTCTGGACTTAATAACCTGGGCTGGTTGTGCGTGTGTGAGCATGTTCATGCCAGTGTGAAAGAGGCTTTAGAGTTAGGGTTAGGGTTAGGGTTAGGGTTTAGGGTTAGGGTTATATCGTGCAACATTTACACATTAAGTACATTGTAACTATGCATAATTACATTGTGATTATGTGTAAGTACACATGTATTTACTAATTAACTACAATGTAAATACACTTAAATTCTAAAAAGCAGAAAGAAAAGACCCTAGACTTGTCAGAAAATATTGGTCCTGTTGTAATTCTTAACAGGAATTACAAAATTACATAATTAATAAGAAGTTATTTCTTGTAGGGTAAGCGTTCAAGTTTAAAAATCTTTTTTTTTATAAAACAAACATGAAGAGATTTACCTTCAAACAGGGCAAGATCGATGTCAGGTAATTATTTCTTAATTGGCTTTACTAGAAATACATTATTTAACACACAGCAGTTTTCCTCCTGCTTTTCACGTTTATGATTTTGTTTTCTATTTATACATATCGCCAAAAGCTGAAACACAAATTAATAAGAAACCATAAGGGAAAATTATTGCAAACTGAAATTGCTGGAGGTAAAGCATTACTCTGATGAGAACATGTGTCGCTATTTTTAATTGATCTGTTTATTTGTTCAAACCATCTTTCCCCAGGATATGACTCTCTGAGATACAACATCAATTAAAAATAGAATATACTATAAAATGCAAACCTATTCAGATCCAAATCTAAGGTCATAATGCATATTATCAGATTTAACAAAGGAATCATATTTAATTCTTATAAGAAATGGGTATTGGTGGTATCATTTAATTATTTCTGACAAAAATCTAGCCCATCTGGATTCCTGCGTAGCTCACCTGGTAAAGGCAAGGTGTGCAGGGACAGGGAGTCATACACCTGAGCCCAGGTTCACATCCCGGCTGTGTGAAGTTGCTTCTCTTTCATTTTCACAGGGTGTGTTGCACTCACAGGTCATTGAGGCAGAACAGTCAGAGACTTTCTTCTAATCATGCTGCAGCTGACCCTACTGGCCAGGCACCCAGTAAGCTTAAGTGGACTTCTGCACGTCTGGCCTTTGTCCTCTAGAAACTGGAAGTTCTGTTAGTTTAAAGAAGAAGTATCTTCAAATGGCATTTTATTAATTTGTTCATCTTTCCCTTGCTTTTTATGATGTTTGCAATTATTTTGAGTGGATCTGGGTTCTATATATAGTATTGTTATTGTTGGGCCAGTAGAGTTAACAAGTCTCATTAGAATCAGGAAGTCTGTTTAGTGCTAGGCAGTTTGAAGTTCAAAGCAAGTTAAGAGTCAGGTAAAGACCAGGTATAATATCGGAGCCTCAGAAACAGGAACCACTCATAATGATAGCAAATATCCTAAATGGCAAAGGAGAGATACAATAATACAAACATTACAGTAGTATATTATAAAGGTTGTGCTTTGTCTATATGTGCACACTTACCCTTTTAGAAGTTCATTTTTCTGGCTGTTTGCCATCTTTTAGGGGTGTCACAGAGGATCCTGCCTTGTCCTCTCTGATAAAAAAAATGTAGTGTACACTTCTGGGAGTTGAATCAGAAGGGCATTGTTACCACTGAATGTATAGCCACTGTTGCTTTTCATCCCTTTTTATTACTCATAGTGTGTATATATTTTCACTAAGTAATGTCAATAGTAAACAAGCACACAACCCGGTTCTCTGGAGGGAGAGGGAAGTGGAGAATAAGCAGCAGTTAGGTTAAAGAGCCTGCATACAGTTCCCCTACAGTTATTTTAAAAAAGTGCTTGTATCTTGAACAACAGATAATGTATTTGATGCAATATCAGCATGTCATTGGTTGTGTCAGCATTCTGCAATGCCTTTTTTACAGTCCATTCTGCTCCCCTCAAGCTGAACTTTTCCTATGGGTCATTAATTTGCATTTTACAATAGTTCAGAATTTGCACTGCTTGAAATGTCAAAGATATCTGGCACATTAGAGAGCTCAGAGTGATTAGCCACCCAGAGTGCATTCATTATCTTCTCAGTGGTGGGTCTGAAGTCCATAGGATTATGACACATGAATACATTTAAGAACACTGCACTTTGCACTGAGCAAGGCATCAAAGCAGAGATACTTTTGGCCTGAGATTAAATTAATGAAATATCCATCCTAATTATCTTTAATTGTCTGGGCATTATGGCAATCGGGCAAAAGTGGCAGCTCAAGTAATACTGAAATGTAAATAAATTAAAGATGCAGTGCTTATTTTTGTAGACCCTGCTGAAAGCAAATAATTGCTGCCATGCAACAAATAAGTAATGAGACACCACAGGGAGCAATTTATTTTGGCTTTGGGGCTACTTTGCTAAGGTACATCACTGGAGAGTTGTTTGCAATATATGTTTTTTTATTCCCTGGTGTACAAACTGATTTATGGAGGCAAATGACAGCAACCACAGAGGAAGGTGTCACTACAGTATTTCATGGGTTGACAAAGCTTGTTTATGGGATGCTGGTGCTGGTTGAAGATGTTTTTGCTGTAAACCTTGTGAGGGATTTAATATACTTGCTGCATAGGTGTAATTTACATGGGGGGACGCGGGGGACATGTCCCCCTCACTTTTTCAATGATGGGGAAATGTCTGCCTCCCATTGCAGGAGTACTAAATGTGAATGTATTGATATAATCAATAGTCGGTATAGAAGTCAGTGGATCCGGATCATGAGATGGTGTTTTACTACGAGGATCTGGATCAGGCTCCACTGATCCGTGATGTTGATCCAATCCTGGAGCTGCACATACCTTAACTCGGGAAACTGACCAATGAGAAGTGAATATATGTGGTGGGTAGATTAAAGACCCCGGCTGACAAATTTGTATACAGCCTGAGATCACAGTAATGTTGTGGAAAAATGGCAAACGGGTGGACAAAGATAGAGGAGGATGTACTACGCTGCTGTATCCAAAACACAGGAAAATATCTTAAGTTTGTAATTCCCCATAGCTCATGTTATTTACTAATGTTATCACACTGAGGTTTCTGTCTACTTACAGTTTAACTTTTCATTTTAAATTGAAACAGTAAACTTAAAACAGCAAAATGACCTTTGTGCCTTGTGCAAATAAATATTGACATCAATAAAAACTAAATACATTACCAAGAACTTTTTACAGAATTATTATACCAAATTAATCACGATATATTACTGATTCTAAATTATTTTGCGTGTTTAAATAAATCTCTATTTATCAATGTTCCAAAAACTCACACTAGATCACATTTTACTAAACATTTTAAAACTAATAAATAAACAATTACTATAATTGACAATATCGTATTCATCATAGTAAAGTTGAGTTCTTGCCTGTAAACAGGAACACGTTTAATGTTTGAAACTCATTGTCTGGAGCTCGGTGTTATTTACATTATCGTCGATACACTGTGGTTTGAGGTTCAAGCTACATCTGCATAGTTTAAGTGGATGGAAGCTGAAAATACTTTTCTTTTACTAATACAGTCCTAGCATCATTTTAATAGCAAACTGTATTTATCTTAAGTATTTCAGGGTCCGGTTGTAAAGGGATCTGATTCTGGATCCAGGCTCCGATCTGAGTGGAGCTCCTGTGCTCTTTGAAGACTAAAGAATGTCTTTGGATCTTTTAATTAGACATACCAGGGATGCAACGTTTTGTTATACTTGTTTGTAACATATTTAATTATTTCAGATTGAATAATCTTCATGCATGCCCTAGCTACAGTAACTGTCCACTCCACTTTTGAAACCAAAGTTACACCACTGATTTGCTGGCTCCCCAGAAAGAGGAATGCATATTTGTTCCAGTTTCTAAAAAAAAAGAAGAAAGAATAACGACAGAGAGAACTAGCATGAAATCCCAGAGACTGCATCTAAACCATAGAATGAACAGGCAGAACTCAACAGGAAGACGCAGAATCATCTTGTTAATCCACCACAACAAAATACAGTGAGCAGTAAGGAAAATGGGTCAAGATTTCACCAGGGACCAAACTAAGTCATTCCCCTTGAAGTTCGAGTTTTTGCACATCTGTTTTGGGGGACTAGGTTCTCCTCAGAGTGCACCATTGCCTCCCTTGAGGTGACAGTGCTTTCCAAAATAGACAATTGACCTATGAACACAAAACCAGTAATGTGAATACTGCCAACTTGCTCTTCCCCACTTTAGCTTTGAATTCACCAGACCCTGTGTCAGCATATACAGGTTTTAACAAAATGAACAATCTAAAGGTCTGTTTTTCATTTATAGTTATTGGGTAACCAACCCTCTCCAGAACTTCTTCCGTTCTCAGCATAGCTTTAAAAGTCTATTACTCCAGCAATTCTTAAAAAGCAAGTATCTTAATTATTTGTTTTACTGTCCAATTAACTTTTTATGTTGTTTGTGTTGCAATTACTCAGATACTGCTTTTTAAAGGTTTATATTGTGGTGCTTTCACTTGAGTTCAGGAGCTTCCACTCTAGTTGCTTGCTGTAGATATAGCATAGAGGTAAGAGCCAGCGCCATCTAGTGATCAGCCACTTGGATGATGTTTCCTATAGTTTTCACTGCTGTGCACAAGAGGGTGCTCGCCCACTAATATAAAGAAACTTGATCTAGGCAACTACAACTGAAAAGCAAGACCTGACTTTGAATTAAAACCCCTTACATTTCATGCTGCTTACTCACATTTAGCAACGAACCAGATCAATCTTGTTAGAATGTTACAGCATGGATTTTTAGAGCTTGCTATATTTCACCCCACACTAACTTTGATTATGGTTATGATGAGTGAATCTTAAATATGTATTTTAAAGTGCAGTCCAGGAAACTACAGGACCGGGAATCAAGATTTGTTTTTCTAAAAAAAAAATTGTGAGCTGCAATTATCAGTTTAATTTTGACAAAAATCACAAACCGTTTGTGAATGGTTGAAACCCAGCCTGTTTGAGATACCACATTGAATACAGAACAGTTTTGTGGAGGAAAAGGAGAGTGTATTGCATTCCAAAGATGTTGTTTCTTTGCCCCTATAGAGTGGGTATGGAGCTGTCCCTCACTTTTCTCGCAATGCCCACTAGCAATGGAAAAACAATTTAGCCAGAGTTAATTTGTTGTAAAAAGTTTAACTATTGGGAATCCACCACATAGTACAGTAGATTGCTTTGTAACCACATTAAGAGAACATTATTGAAAGGTTTAACTGGGCTTAAGATAACAGAGAAAGAAAAGAACAAGAATAATGCTTCACAAAAAAAAAGATTTGTCTGCATTACCAGTGGTATTACGTACATTTATAACTTTGAGAAGAATCAAGTAGCAGAGGTTTTTTTTTTTACTTTCAGGTTGTGACCTGTGCAGATCCTGATTGCTAATGCTGTTCAAAATGATCTAGGAAATGCATTAAAATTTGTATTGGTATTGGATAATGTCACACTAAAAAACGGTTAGTTAAAACTAACAACAATGTGCTTAATAATAGCTAGCATTTGTCTTAACTGTGTTTTTGTTCTAAGAACTGCTGTTTGGGGATTGAAAAGCAGGCGCTCATGATGCAATGTTATGAAAAGCAGCTGGACCACGGGAAGTCCTACAGTCTGTTAGCTTGCTGGTAGGAGCACAAATTGATGGAGAGGACGTGATAGCGCGTGCCCTATTAGTTGGAGCAGTCTTGACTGCAATCAAGCACTACTGTGGCTATAGGGAATAGTGAACATCCTAGAAGGCAGAAAACAAATATCAAATAGGTGCAGTCATCGGCAACTGCTGACTTACATTGGAAGATGACCACTGTAATAGACAGTGGTCACTGAAAAGGTGTTATGCACAATAAACTCAAATGCAGGTAGTAAGTTGATGTATCTGCGTCATGTAAAACAGCTTCAGATCAGTCGTCTCCCCTCACATCTTCCAATTCTCTATTTTGCATAGAAACCAAAGCAGCCATTTTAAATGACTGCTGGCTCGGCTGTGTATTGATGTACTGGAGACTAAGAAGTACTGCACAATATAGTCTGCTTTACCCAGCTCCCTAACATTCCTCTGTTCTTGACAAACAGAACCTTTACACCTTGCATCAGTCCCTCTTTTGAAGCACATTAACCAAATTACTGTTAAGACCTACTGTACAGGGACCTGATAACAGACATTTTTTTTTATACAACCAGCATTTTTCTGCAGTGTTTCAGATTAAAAGGGGTTAAAGGCTAAATGGAACTGTGTAGCCTAGAGCTTAACCACTTTTTCCATTCTTCATGGGAAATTTCCAGTGCTATTTTTAAGAACACTTATGCTGAACAATCGGTGGTGTCCATCACTTAGGCAAATTTGAACAAATAATATGAAACCTGAGATGTGTTCTGCTGCACAACGCTAAAGTGAAGGTCGCCCTGTGGGATGCAGTGTTGACTGACTTTTAAAATTAAGGGTTGGGTTTGCACAAATTCTTTAGCGTATAGTTTTCCTCATTGCAGTTCATAATATGGTTATTTTTTATATTGGATTTCACACAGTAGGATTGGGTGAATAAACTTCTCTTATTAAGAAGAACACTAGCAAACCAGGCTATTGTTTCATTAAAAACAAACTGTGCTTTTCCAGACCTCTTAAGTAGATGTGGTCCAAGGCAGTTTTATGTTGTGTCTGACATTCAGACATTCAGAGATATCCATTCTGACATCCCGACTCATACAGCTCTGGTCAAATGGTGCTGGCATTTTGTATTCTTTTAGTTTTTTTTAATTGAGATATTACCCCATTTATTGCCGCAATTTGAAAATGCCCATTCTGACTGTCACCCACCACTGTAACCCACATGATTCCCCTGGAGAACTGAAACAGCCTATTATCTCCTGTCACCAGACAAACCTACACAGTAGATGTTGCCATGGTACTGACCCTGGACTTACTAATATAGGGTTCCTGTAGACCTGTAAAAGGGGGATGTTACATGTGTGGGTCGTCACTGAATAATACTGAGGCAGACACAGAGCAGTGGGTGTTGCCACGCTGCACAGGAGCAGAGATTTAATTGTAACACAGGTGTTGCCACTAGGGTACCAGCAATGGTAGCCCTAGTGTCAGATTTTTTTTTTTTTTTTTAAGTAAATTTAGCCGTTACCAATTATTTTTATTATTTTCTCCCAATTTGGAATCGCCAATTATTTTATTATGCTCAGCTCACCGCTACCACCCCTGCGCTGAATCGGGAGGGCGAAGATGAACACACGCTGTCCTCCGAAGCATGTGCCGTCAGCCGACCGCTTTTTTTCACACTGCGGACTCACCATGCAGCCACCCAAGAGCTACTGCATCGGAGGACAACGCAGCTCTCGGGCAGCTTACAGGCAAGCCTGCAGGCGCCCCGCCAGACTACAGGGGTCGCTGGTGCGTGGTGAGCCGAGGACACCCTGGCTGACCTAACCCTCCCTCCCCCTGGGCAGCGCTTGGCCAATTGAGCTCCGCCCCCTGGGAGCTCCCGTCCTCGGTCGGCAAGTGAATAGCCTGGACTCGAACTCGTGACGTCCAGATTATAGCGCGCATCCTGCACTCCTCGTGGAGCGCCTTTACTGGATGCGCCACTCGGGAGCCCCTAGTGTCAGATTTAATAAAGAAAACAAAACAAAACAAACTGTAATTGAGTAGCTTATGGGAATAACCGCTAGAGGGCAACAAGTGAGAAAGAAAAAGTGAGAACATCTTGGGTTGACAAGCACAGGAGTCCATGTTAAGTGAAGCTGTAAATAAAGTTTGCTTGAGCATTAAAACCTGGGTTATCGTTATTCCCATGGTATCACAAAAACAAAGTTTGCCCCACAAGGCAAGCACTAGTCCCACCAAAAGGAACGTCACACTCCAGGAACCTACTACACTATGCAAACCCTTGTTATACTGTTTGGGATCTACTGTACTTCTGGGTCCAGGCATCCTCATGGTGACCCGAGCCTCTTCAAACAGCCTTTTCCAGCGGTCTTGGCTGGGCAATGTCTTCACAGGACCGCTTAGGCAAAACAACTCCAATTAAATTCATGCATTTTTCTTTAACAATTTTAAAGAGCTTTCAGTGTCGTCACCTTGGGGTGCATTTTTATTCTTACAAATAAAAATGTGTTGCAGCTCACTGCCATCCACTGTTTGAGCTCCCAGGTGTAAACAGCCTTTAAAAAATCATTGGAATATTCCTGCCTATCTTTTTTATGAGGGTGCATGAAATGAATATTGTTGAGATAAATATTAGTTGGAAAATCTCATATTATTGAATTGCAGCAGTCTGTCGGCTTGACTGATATGAAGCAATTCTGCAACTGCTGACAATAAAACACTATAAACCACAAAGCAGTATGTTGCAAGTGATGTTGCAAATAATAAAGTGTCAATTGGAAAAAAGTATGGTATTGCACTTTATCTTAATTTGATAGCAATTGACAAAAAAATTGGTATATATAAACATGCTGAAGTATTTCCCTTTAAAAACAATAAAGCACGTTTGCAACGTGTTAAAGCAAATAGGGATGCATGACTAGTTTGAACAACACATTTGTGACTCCATTTGTGACACCAGAGCACCAGCACTGACCTATTCACTTCCTCTTAACCACTTCCTGTATTTTGATCTTAGTAAGCAAACTGTAGTCTTGGAATCAGAAAAGCAAAGTGCATTGAAACTTTACTGAAGACTAGTTTCTTATGCATAAAAAAGAGGAAGAGACACTTGCTGATTGACAGTCTGCATGCAGTTAATTGAAATATTCTTATACCCTTCTGTAGCCCCTTTCTGGTGAGTGTTATCATTCAACAAGAAACTGATGCTGCTGCAGGGTCCCACAACCATGTTGGAATTATCACTAAAACATAATTCCTTTGGTGTCTGTACACTGAACCAAAAATGTTTGTTATTCTGATCATAATATTTGACAGTAAACACCGATATAGATATTTTGAGTTTTTGTTTAATAACAGCCTCCTTCAATGTGTACTAAACTATGTGTAAAATCGGTGCAGTGCTATGATGCCACAGTAAGCAATGGAAATAAAAGGCTTGGATACTCAAGATCTTTTCCCTCATAACTTTCCACAGAAGTCCTTGTCAGTGGGCTCAGGGTAATCACCACCTCCCCCTTGCCTTCACACTCCTGTTCTCAACCTGTGAGGATTAGGGAGCTGCTGCTTGTCCCATTTTGCCAGGCAGTGCAATACCTCATGCCACCTCCTGACATACCTGACCAGGGCTTTGATGTTTTCAACCTCAGTGATGGGAAGTAGTGTCAGTGCAGTCAGGGCAGAAGTGAACCACAGCTTGAGTTTCCCTAGTGAGTCGTCACCATTGATAATCCTCAAGGATCTGTTGCCTTACTTCTGCTGCTCCTCCGCTGTCCTTCGTCAAGGAAACAGTGCAGCTAATCTCTGTTGTAAATTCCAGCAATGACCAGCAAGGGTGGTCTATACTGAAGGAAAGCTTTTGCCTCTTGTTCTTTTCTTGGGGCCCCCCAAGGATTGTCAACAAAATTCTGCTCCGGTGAATGATGGAGGATAAATTATCTTTATATTTTGCATTCATATACAATCTCTATAAATGCAGTGTATTTTGCAAATGATTTATATTATGATACTGTATTAAAGTGGCCCCTTTCATATTTGTAAGGAATATACAGATAATTTCATATGAAACATTATATTCTATGTGAAAGTGCAGGTATGTGTTAGTACTCATTGTATCTTCGAAGGGTGCTTTTGATTAAATCAGAAAATAAATAGAAGTTGTGTTTAAAAAAAAAAAAGTATTTGCTGGATAATTAAGCAAAGCTGACACATTTATAAGGGTAACATAAACAAAGTCAAATTAATTTAAAGCACAGTATCTATTTCTAAAATGCTTTTTCAAGCATTAAAAACAGCTTTAAAAGGCCACGTAGGCATGTATGTGGTGCAAGACAATACAATCAGGGCCTGTGGAAAGACATCAAAAGACATACAGCACAGCCCAATATTAAAGGGAAGCACAACCATAGATCACAGGCTGGAGATGAGAGGCACAGATCGATTCTTTAACAGCAAAGGGTGGTAAAAAATTGAACGGGACTAAAGTGACTTTGCCGGTTCCACTGTGACCTTTGGACAGGACAACTAGCCTGTTTTAGATATGCTGCAGTGAACTACAAACAACAACAATCGAAGATCCTTCTCCTTCACTTCAGGACTGCCACTTAACGCAGAGTGTGCAAGAGCCTTTGCACTGCTGCAGGAGTTGATTTAATATACCTTGGAAGAGAAGGGGTGGGGGCTGCCAATTGAAAGAAAACATTTTGCAGAATTATGAGGTCAAGATGTCACGAAGGCTACATATAAGGAGGAGCTTTACTGTATTGTAGTCAGACTCTGATACATACAGTAGTGGAACCAATTCATAAAATTGTTCATGAGTTATTTAAAGTATATCAACTTTGTATGATATCTGCAACTGGTCAGAAAAGTTCTGGGTGATGTTGCTGAAATACTGTATTGAGTTATCTTCCCATTTCATAATTTTGGTGGAGAATATATAGTATGTTCCTCCCAAATATTCGTTTCCCCATAAATGAATATTGGTTCCCCTTTTGAATATATGCACCCCCTTATTTTTTTGTAACAAAGTAATCTTTCTTTGCATATACATCTATATCCATGCTCTTTGAACTAATACCTTAATTTTAAGACCAGTTTCCCTAACCCTAACCCTAAACCCTCAATACCCTCTGACAGGTCCATTCTCTCCTGCAATAATACAGGGTAACAACCTGGAATCATTACTCGCATTTATTAGCATTATACATGCATAATCTACATAAAAACAGGACAAATAACAAACATGCATGTAGGGGGAAACAAATGTCTGCCGGTGAAAAAAAAAAATTGTTCCCCTGGGGGTACAAATATGTGAGGGAAACAATATTCATTTACACCAGTAATACTATCCTCATGACTACCAGTAGTTAGGGTTCTCAGTGAGGGTTTATCGACATTATTATTATTGAGTCATTTAGCAGACGCTTTTATCCAAAGCGACTTACATAGACTAGGGGGTGGGCTATACATCACAACTGCTGCTGCAGAGTCACTTACAATAGGACCTTGGTTTTAAGTCTCATCAGAAGCACAGAGTACAAGGAGGTTAAGTGACCTGCTCAGGATCACACACATTTATCTAAAGTATAAACATTACTCTGTCAGCATTTCTTTTCTAAAAGTTTGCTGTGAATGTTTCCTTTTATTCACTACAGCCTTTTTGTTTTTTCACCCACAACTTCAAACACTGAGTCTTACATGCAAACAATAAAATACGTAGAAAGCCAAAAAAATGCCCGCTAGCCAAAGAATTTTGGTTTGATTTAGAGGGTTACGCATAAATTAGCAACCCAGGAAAAACAAATACCTCGTATTGCCAATGCATCTAACAGGTGCCTCTTCTGCAAAGAATGCAGTGTGATTCCAGGGACTCTATCATAAAAGGAACACCTCACGTTGAGTCATGTGCTGTGTGTACTGCTGTATTCACTACTTGAGAAATGTTCCTTATTCTTTCTTGCTCTTGAGGTCATTCAGTGTCCTTTGTGTTCCTTGTGTTGTTTCTAGTGTTGCTTTAAGAGGCACAGACAATGGGTGTTTTGTGGTCAGGGAACAAATGACCTTTAATTAATTACAGGGCTTTATACGTTTAATGACAAATGTTCCAACTATTTCAACAATTTATTAGTTTCTCTTAATATTTTTAAATGTAGCACTATTGACTGATTTACTGTTATTGATCATGTAACTAGAGGGCACATTGAATGCACGAGGAGAATGTATTAAATATGTGATGAAGCCTGTTGTCTCCAAGTACACTACACTGTGCACCCTGTAGCTATAGCTCTCACACAACAGTTTTCATATTTTTTTTTTAAGTTCTTGGGTTTTAACTGGATCAGTTTGAAGTAAGAAGAGACTGGCTGCTGTTGCTATGGACCCTTATGTTTGGATTGCTTATCCAAAAGTACCATGACGTGTTCTTGCAGGATGACAGGATTTAAAATCCCAATTAAAAACTGAATGTCAGAGAGATTTCAGTTGTAATAATATAATATACCTTATAGATTTTTAGATTGCACTGTACCAAACAGAGATTAAAACCAATCTGCTCACATCTGTTTCCTTAGGGGGGAAAAAATAATGTAATCAGATAAGCTGACTTATTACAAAGAAATGTCTTTCAGTTAAACCATTTAGAGGAGATTTGAATTCCTTCAATGCTTTGGGACAGCATCTTTAGAATTGGGTTGCTCTTTTGGGGAAAATGAGTTGGCAATGGTCTGAACATGACTAATAGAAACCTGCAGGAAACTAAGTAAAACGGTGGTTCTGGCAGGAACTCACTTTAACTTTAGATCAAATCAGGTAAACATCAAGCATATTTTCAGTGCTTTTAATACCAGATTAAAATGTCAGTTGAATTGCGAGTATCTTATTTGTCCTGCGATAAACAATACATCCAATGATCAGCAAAGGAAAGGATTTATATCTTACCTCAATCCATTTCATCCCTGCTGTGCGCCAGAGTTCGCCTCCTCCTCCCCAGCTTCCACCTGCTTTCTGGCTTCGTCTAACGGGGAGGGCAGCTATCCTGCCCCCCTGCCCATGGTTTCCCTACGGTCCGCATCTACATTTATCTGCAAGCTCATTTATGGGCAGGGGTACTTCAAATGGCGAGGCCAAAGGTCAAAGAATGTAGTGAGAAAATATGCATAATGTAGTCTAGTCTAAGTTTTAATAGATTATTATTATTATTTATTTCTTAGCAGACGCCATTATCCAGGGCGACTTACAATTGTTACAAGATATCACATTATTTTTACATACAATTACATTATTTTTTTACATACAATTACCCATTTATACAGTTGGGTTTTTACTGGAGCAATCTAGGTAAAGTACCTTGCTCAAGGGTACAGCAGCCGTGTCCCCCACCTGGGATTGAACCCACGACCCTCCGGTCAAGAGTCCAGAGCCCTAACCACTACTCCATACTGCTGTCCCTAAATAATCAAATGCATGAGTTTCCTGACTGAATCATGTATTATTCCCCTCAGCTTAAATAGAAACGCTAGCATTACCAACCCTGGTAACACAGACCTCAAGAAGTTAATTAAAAGCAATATCAGAAGAGTATAAATGGAGCATTTTGAAATGCATGCACACCAGTAAGATTAAGTTGCACAGCAGGTCAACTCTGGAGCCCACGCAGTCTCAGATTTCTACTGACAGATATTAAATAACCATTTCCCTGTTGGTTTTCAGTGCTGTTGTGTTTGTTTTTTTAATCAATTATTCTATCTCGGCTTCCTACACAATTTGTAATGCCCAATTCACTAATTGTTAAGTATCCCTAATTCCCGATTTTCTGGGAGCACAAAGGCCAATTCAGCGCTCCCTGTGGACCTCTAGCCAAACAACAGGATTCAAACCTGCACCCCAAGCAGTACTGCTTTTACTAGTGGAGCCACTGAGGACCCCACAATAATAATCATGAATGTTTTTTCTAATAGACATTTGTGATCCTTAAACCGATTTGAACTATAGATAGGTATAAGGGCAACATGTTCCAGAGCCATTTTTACCAATTGTATTGTATCTAATTGCTTCAAAAAAGAGCATGATTAAACATTAGCATACTGTATTTATTTAAGAGAACGATAATGTAACATGGTTAAGTTTGCTTTGCATTTTGTTTTATATTTATAATTTAAGATGTGTCGTTTTTCTATTGCACTTCGATTATTTTACATTGATGTGTTTTTTTAAAGCATGTGTGAATGTGTGTAAGGAAATTGCATTGTAATTGATTAATTAGTCCAATTGTTTGTAGCTGAATACTTTATAAAGCTGGGAGGACGTTTAGGATAACGAGCAGTTTGTGTGAGCATGGATGCCGGGCCAGGAAGTAGGAGTGCGGTAGGGGATTTTGAGCAAAGTGCTACTTTGTTTGTGAAATTTATGAACTGTAGCGTATACTGGCGGTGGTGTGTTTTTATTATTATTATTTATTTCTTAGCAGACGCCCTTATCCAGAGCGACTTACAATTGTTACAAGATATCACATTACACATTATTTCACATTATACAGATACTACATTATTTTACATACAATTACCCATTTATACAGTTGGGTTTTTACTGGAGCAATCTAGGTAAAGTACCTTGCTCAAGGGTACAACAGCAGTGTCCCCCATCTGGGGATTGAACCCACAACCCTCCGGTCAAGAGTCCAGTGCTCTAACCACTACTCCACACTGCTGGTGTGTATCCACATATAGCAATTGTAGCTCGTGAGTGAGTCCTCAACCACATCTCCAGTTCACCAATGCAACTAACTCTTGATTGTTTTATTCTGTTTAGGTGCCCTTTAGTGCTTTACAAACTGTGATGCTGATTTGTGAGCGATGGTGTCTAATTTGTGTAGCTGATAACTAATATGTCTCTGTTTTTACGAAGCCATGGAAAGAAGGATCTGTTTGATATATACTATTTTTGTAAATGCAAAAAGCATATTTTACCTTTATAAATAAAAACGTCGAACTCCATCTTTGCTTGCTCTCTGCTTTTCTTGTGGTTCGTACATTGCTCTTTCCCAATAAAACAACCTGTTCTGTTAAACTAGGGCAAAATTGGCAAACATTACATTTTAGTTGCTCTTTCTTTTATAGATCTGGCGTAGTCGGATTACTGCACGGTGTGGTGCTGGCTTATCTTAAGCGTAGTTGCCCTCGAGGTAGCTGTGCACGTTCCTATACTGGTTTGGGCTTCCGTTACCTCCCCCCATTACAATAGTATAGGTGTGACCCAGGACCTCGTCAGGCCGGGTGGTGGGAGAAGAGTAGGAAAGACACTTTACGACTGAAGGAAAGCGGTAAAGTCCCAACTTTAAGTGATAGGAGTAAACCCTTAAGGGAAAATGTGTTATGATAAACTGTAGGATCATTTTGCAAATTCTTTGTTTTAACACTCCAATAATAACAGTGTAGTGGACACTTCCAGGCTCCAAGTTGAGACTCCAAATCATAAAATTTCATCACATGACTTAACTTCTCATTTATTTAACAAAATCTACAGTGTATCCCAATACTACAACATTAAACCCACCAATATCCTTCATTATCATCCATCTAGGAACTCAGTGCATATCTAACAACAGTTTAACCAATGATGTTACCTCTTCATTTCAAAAGGCAGCGTGTCCTGTTCTGCCATACATTTGTTAGTGATGGAACACAGTATAAATGTGCATAGTTTATTGTAACATCTCATTTATCTGATATTGTTTTATCGCTGACCTTCTTAATATGCCCCCCCTCCCCCCCCCTGGCTGTTTGAAACACTGCAATCAGAAAACATCATTGAGATTTCACTCCAACTACCTGACATTTTCAAAAGCATCCTTCTCTGGGGAGCCTGGGTAAATATGCCATTTAAATATCTTTTATTTAGGCTAGCGATCATGGTCTGAATATACCACTGTGTCATTTCACGACCTGCGTTCTAACGCATACTGCATGTAGATGTCAAATCCATTTACATTCAGTATGCCGGGCCAGAACACATCATTACATTACAGTGCCTCAGGACATCACAGTGCGATTTTAAGTGTTGCGTTCTATTTTTTTTCTGACAGTTTTGTGGAATTTCGTTTTCACAATGCTGATGCCATACATCTCCCCTCTATTATTTCACTATAAGAGCCTACCTTAATTTTTTCCTCTCTTTGGAGACCAAATGCAGTCACAACAAAGGTCAAAACGAATAAAGGTCTTTTATCATTTTTTTTGTTGTTCACATGTGGCATTCCTCTGAATTGCTGCTGCTACTGATGATTTCTCTGTCCTCTTTACATAAAAATACCACTGGAGAGACCCAAGCTGAGTCATTAGCAGATCTCGGCATAATCAGCACTAGCAACTTATGAATTTGGAAGAAACTACTGATATGGCAGCACAGTGCTATGTTACTTTGGCTCTGCAATGGAGTGTGTTTGTGTGTATTGATTAATGCCCTTGTGGTACCAGGGGTCTCAACAGCCACAACAAAAGCTGTTCTGAAAATTATAAACTTCTGGCCAGGCAGTAAAAGGTTAATTACAACGAGTGTACCTACAGTTTAGCTGGTCCATTGACCATATATTTGTTACACTGTGTGATCCCGTGGTTAAAGAAACAGGCTTGTAACCAGGAGGTCCCCGGTTCAAATCCCACCTCAGCCACTGACTCATTGTGTGACCCTGAGCAAGTCACTTAACCTCCTTGTGCTCCGTCTTTCGGGTGAGACGTAGCTGTAAGTGACTCTGCAGCTGATGCATAGTTCACACACTCTAGTCTCTGTAAGTCGCCTTGGATAAAGGCGTCTGCTAAATAAACAAATAATAATAATACACAACATTTCAAAACCTCACACTTTTAAATCTGGCACCAGAATAAGTTAACGACCATACAGGTTGAGGAATACTGATTAAAATTGTTTAGCTTCATGGCTCAGACTCTTTGGAACTCTCCCAGCTTTGGTGCGTAGTGCTCCCACCGTCGCTCACGTTAAATCAACTCTCAAGACCCACCTGTTCTCTCTTGCTGTCCATGCTCTTTAAGCCTGATATCTGCTATTAGCTGCTGTGTTGTTGCTACTATTTCATGTATTATGCTACTATGATGTATTATGCATTTTTCACTATCTAATGTATTATGCTTTTTTTTATTTTTTTTACTGAATGTCATGTATTATGCATTTCTCTGTATTTAAAGTATTATGGATTTTCTTGTTACTGCATCTTGTAAAGCGCTTTGTGATGGTGGTCCACTATGAAAGGTGCTATATAAAATAAAGATTGATTGATTGATTGATTTTGAATGACCTTTGCTGCTGCAATGGTGTTTGCTACTCCTCCTATTTTTGTCATCTGCAAATTTAACAAGTTTGCTTACTATACCAGAATCTAAGTCATTAATGTAAATAATACAGTAGTTGTCTTACAAAATTGTGGCTGCTATAATGTTCTATAGTAGTGGCGATTATTTTCCATATTATACACAGTGTATTTTGATATGGGTTAAGTCCCGATTTATAATGTGTATTCTTCTGTAGAAAATGACTATATTATTGTATAGAAAACATATAACGCTGTAGTCAGGAGCCATAGTTAAGAGATCGTGCTGTTTGCGTTTCGCCTTATAAAGAGACTACTAGTGTTAGTGTAATGGCATTATGGGGCAAATGTTAGCCTATAACCTGTTCCGCAGTATAAAAGGCCAATATAAAGGGGGAGCAATGCAGTTCTATGGTTGACGTATTTCCAACATGCCATTATAGCCTTCTGGTATTTACATCATAACTCTTAAACCGGTAGAGGGCAGTGATAGATGTTTATATGCGAGGCTCAAAATAACTATCCGTGCCTCTGCTCTCTCTCTTCCTCTCGGGATCTTTTTCACCATCAAGCAGCTGCACAGTATCAATCTGAGAAGAGCACATCTTACAGCTTCCACAGGCTCGCAACAGACCCAATCCTACAAGACTTGGCTCCATCTAGCCACCCATGGACCGTTCTCACCGCCCAGCACCCTCTAATTGCACATTATTAGGACTTAAAATGAAATAGAACAAGCACGTTGCACGCATAAACCAACGTTATTGGATTCAGTCAGTTTTGAAACTTTTACCCTCTCCGTTTTTTTTGTTTTTTTTTCTTTTTAAACGATTATTTTCTTCATTTGTGACCCATGGATGTGGTTGCTGCCAGGATGCCAGGGAGCCAACCGATTCACCAGAAAAAGATCAAGGCTCGCAGGAAAAAGAGAAAGGAGTTGTTTTTGGGACAGATATGCTTCACTGGCTTTTTGCTGCTGGTTGTATCGTGTTTTTCATTCCTAGCTGAAAAATCAGGTGAGCTTGCATTTAAATTACTATACACTGTACTTCCTAAAACTGCGAGCGTTGTGTTTCTGTTTAGGTAACTTTTTATTATTATTATTATTATTATTATTATTATTATTATTATTATTATTATTATTATTATTATTATTATTATTATTTACTGTATTTGATTATTTTAAATCGGTATTTGGTTACTTTATTTCGAAATGTGTTGCTTTATTTTTTCTTGTCACCCCAGCCTCAGACTCTTAATTGTTTCTGCTATTCCCTGTTGATCAGATCAAAGAAAGAAAATCAATCCCACATGAGCTCAGCATTAACTTAAAGCAACGTTGTTAAAAATAGACATGCAAAAAATAGGTTTTTTTATTTTTTATTTTGCATTACAGCGAAACATTAGAATTTAGCGAGCCAAGGAATTTCCTTTTTCATAATTACTCCCAGCAAATGAGAATTTTTTTCAATGGGCTTGACCCCAGAGTTTTATTGAGCGCGTTTCGATGAAGCATTTACTTGGAAGCATTGCAGTACAGCTCAGCGCTGACAGAAGTCTTTCTGGTCCATACAGTGCTCTCTCAATGCAATGAAGTAACAGTAACTCCAAGCCAGTGTTTACTAGATGTGCTACAGCATTATTGATGAATTATAACTTTCAGTTCAATATAGCTGCAGTGTTTTACTGTTAATTTATGCACAATGTGTCCTATTGTATACAAAACACATTATTTTAGCTATCCCAGGTTGGTGTATTGCGCAATTAAGAAACTAGCAGTCAGTTTTAGGCGCATACATTTTAGACGTAAATAACCACAGGTTCTGTATTAAATTGTAATTTGTCTAACACCTGTAGTGTCATTTAGACTACAAACTGGGCAAAGTTGACAGTAGCCTAATACATGCAGTAGTGTATTATTTACACAGGTTCATACTTCCTGTTACCTCAGCCGGTTCATAATGCCATGATTTTGTTTACATCCAGTACATTTACAGTACAGGTTTTATGCATTAAAATACATCACTGTAGCACACCTATCTTCATCTAATTTATTTTTACAATCTGTATGTCATTGTACAATACAGGTTTAATGGGGACTGAACATAAATATTTATTTTTGATCAAATATAATGACATTTTACCGGTGGATATGTGATAAGTTAATATAATGCTAATCTACAGTGCCGTGGTTATATTAGCTGCTGTAATGTTATAGAAGTGCCGTGGTTATATTAGCTGCTGTAATGTTATAGAAGCGCCGTGGTTATATTAGCTGCTGTAATGTTATAGAAGCGCCGTGGTTATATTAGCAGCTGTAATGTTATAGAAGCGCCATGGTTATATTAGCAGCTGTAATGTTATAGAAGCGCCGTGGTTAGCTGCTGTAATGTTATAGAAGCGCCGTGGTTATATTAGCTGCTGTAATGTTATAGAAGCGCCGTGGTTATATTAGCTGCTGCTGTAATGTTATAGAAGCGCCGTGGTTATATTAGCAGCTGTAATGTTATAGAAGCGCCGTGGTTATATTAGCAGCTGTAATGTTATAGAAGTGCCATGGTTATATTAGCTGCTGTAATGTTATAGAAGTGCCATGGTTATATTAGCAGCTGTAATGTTATAGAAGTGCTGTGGTTATATTAGCTGCTGTAATGTTATAGAAGCGCCGTGGTTATATTAGCTGCTGCTGTAATGTTATAGAAGCGCCGTGGTTATATTAGCTGCTGTAATGTTATAGAAGCGCCGTGGTTATATTAGCTGCTGCTGTAATGTTATAGAAGCGCCGTTTATATTAGCTGCTGCTGTAATGTTATAGAAGCGCTGTGGTTATATTAGCTGCTGTAATGTTATAGAAGTGCCGTGGTTATATTAGCAGCTGTAATGTTATAGAAGCGCCGTGGTTATATTAGCAGCTGTAATGTTATAGAAGTGCCGTGGTTATATTAGCAGCTGTAATGTTATAGAAGTGCCATGGTTATATTAGCTGCTGTAATGTTATAGAAGTGCCATGGTTATATTAGCAGCTGTAATGTTATAGAAGCGCCGTGGTTATATTAGCTGCTGTAATGTTATAGAAGCGCCGTGGTTATATTAGCTGCTGCTGTAATGTTATAGAAGCGCCGTGGTTATATTAGCAGCTGTAATGTTATAGAAGCGCCGTGGTTATATTAGCAGCTGTAATGTTATAGAAGTGCCATGGTTATATTAGCTGCTGTAATGTTATAGAAGTGCCATGGTTATATTAGCAGCTGTAATGTTATAGAAGCGCCGTGGTTATATTAGCTGCTGTAATGTTATAGAAGCGCCGTGGTTATATTAGCTGCTGCTGTAATGTTATAGAAGCGCCGTGGTTATATTAGCTGCTGTAATGTTATAGAAGCGCCGTGGTTATATTAGCTGCTGCTGTAATGTTATAGAAGCGCCGTTTATATTAGCTGCTGCTGTAATGTTATAGAAGCGCCGTGGTTATATTAGCTGCTGTAATGTTATAGAAGTGCCGTGGTTATATTAGCAGCTGTAATGTTATAGAAGCACCGTGGTTATATTAGCAGCTGTAATGTTATAGAAGTGCCGTGGTTATATTAGCAGCTGTAATGTTATAGAAGCGCCGTGGTTATATTAGCAGCTGTAATGTTATAGAAGTGCCGTGGTTATATTAGCAGCTGTAATGTTATAGAAGTGCCGTGGTTATATTAGCAGCTGTAATGTTATAGAAGCGCCGTGGTTATATTAGCTGCTGCTGTAATGTTATAGAAGCGCCGTGGTTATATTAGCTGCTGCTGTAATGTTATAGAAGCGCCGTGGTTATATTAGCTGCTGCTGTAATGTTATAGAAGCGCCGTGGTTATATTAGCAGCTGTAATGTTATAGAAGTGCCGTGGTTATATTAGCAGCTGTAATGTTATAGAAGTGCCGTGGTTATATTAGCAGCTGTAATGTTATAGAAGTGCCGTGGTTATATTAGCTGCTGCTGTAATGTTATAGAAGCGCCGTGGTTATATTAGCTGCTGCTGTAATGTTATAGAAGCGCCGTGGTTATATTAGCTGCTGCTGTAATGTTATAGAAGCGCCGTGGTTATATTAGCAGCTGTAATGTTATAGAAGTGCTGTGGTTATATTAGCTGCTGTAATGTTATAGAAGCGCCGTGGTTATATTAGCTGCTGTAATGTTATAGAAGCGCCGTGGTTATATTAGCTGCTGCTGTAATGTTATAGAAGCGCCGTGGTTATATTAGCAGCTGTAATGTTATAGAAGTGCCGTGGTTATATTAGCTGCTGCTGTAATGTTATAGAAGCGCCGTGGTTATATTAGCTGCTGCTGTAATGTTATAGAAACGCCGTGGTTATATTAGCTGCTGCTGTAATGTTATAGAAGCGCCGTGGTTATATTAGCTGCTGTAATGTTATAGATAGCATGTCTGTACTGCACTACAGTAACGTATTGTTCTGTTTTTTTGTTTGTTTGTTAAACAAATCAAGTAGAGATCCCTGAAATGTGGTTGACTTAAATTTCTTGTACCTGAAGTGTCCAGGAATTCCTCTCTTCAAACTATCTTCAAAAGCCTCTGCCTAGTACACCACTGATGTTACCCCTCTGCCAAGTTTAAACTGCATTATTGTGGTCCTTAATAGTTGCTATAACAAGCTCTGTTTTCTTCATAACTGTAAAAAGTATAGTCCCGTGATTACTGTATACCACCATTTACACTCCAAAGGAGTCCAAATGTTCTTGTGGCTGCTTTTTACCAGCAACAAACAACATAACCTTTGCATATTTTGTGTTGTTGATGTTTTGCTTGTAACAGTTAGTGTTGGGACAAATATTTGAATATTCAAAAAACCTTATTCAGAGACATTACTAGAAGTAATGTTCTAGAGAAACTGAAAATGAAAGCCTCCCTGCCACCAAGTTTCACCTGGTTAGCATTCGCTGGCATCTGAAATAAATAAAGTCAATTCTAATGTACAGAAATGTATCTCACAATGCTTTGTAAGGTAACCTGGTGGAGTGAAAGGTTTAAACATACTCTGAATATATTCCCCTTATTGTCATGCTGTGATATATTATACATGTTGCAGCTAATTCAAAATGCAAGAGTACTGAATCGATGTTCGTCCCAGCACCAGCTGCAGGCAGATTCTTGTGATTCACTAATGCATGCATCAATGCCATCTCGCCATTACATAACAGGTGATGTAATGTTTTCAATGCAGGGGCAGCTTTTGAATATTTTACATTGTGTCCATGTAATGTTATTGTACTTTGACAGGGAATGGCAGGTAGTAGCAATTGCCTACATTACTAGTATTTCACCAGCCAACCCTAATGTCTCCTTTCTCTTTGGTCCTTGCGATAACTAAATGAGTTGACAAGGTGATTTATTGAGGTCCCATTGCAATCATGATTTCACAGTAAATCTCAGAATATTTTCATTGAAAACATCATTATTGAGAAACTTTGATAAATAGCCATACTGCTAAGGCATATATTTTTTGTAAGCTGTAAAAGAAGTGTCCCTTAGCCAACTGTATCTACTGTGTTTATCACAGTTGCTGTTTGTTTTGATACTTTTCAAAGCCACTAAGGAGAGCAGTGTGGTAATTAAGACTGAATTCTAGGGACAGTCATCCTATATTCACCACGGCAACATGGTCAATAGATTAATCTCTCTTAAAAGTTTATTACTGAACCCAAGACAGAAATAGAACCCAGAGTGATCATCAGACATGGTACAAATTTAGTCTCAGAAGTCATGGAATTAAAACCCCATCTATGTTGAACGGTGCAAAAGAATAAAAAATAAAATAAAAACAAAAAAACAAACAAACATTTATAACCAATGGGATTATCAACTTTTTAAAAAGTAAACTGATCCCTGATTAAAGTTGTTGGGAAATATTTTAAATAAACTTCACGGGACGCCTTTAAGAGCTGAGAATTAGTAGACAGACAGGACAGACATGACTCTCACTACTCGGAGAACTGTGAGGAGCTTCCTCGGTGGTTTGGGAGCAAGATACAATGAGGGCAAGAGGTTGTGGTATGGTTGGAACAGAAGAACATATAACACATGGAGAGTCCCTTTACTGCTCGGAGGACCACGTCCTAGTGGCCTGTGGGGCTTTTTTGCCTGTACGCTTTCATACAAACTTTGTTTGTGTATGAGATGTGCAGCTGTGGCAGTAGGTCTTTATTCTGGAGAGATAAGTAACCCCATGATTACTGCCTCTTATTTATTCAGGGAGACCGGTGGTGAAAATCTGCAGAAAAGTATGTTGTCGAAAATGGCCCATTGAATGATACTTTTGAAACATCAGTAATTTCTGCAGTCTTGGATATGGTGCAGTAGCAGCTGTAAACTAAGCACCTACTTTTAGCTCCCTATCAAAGTGTCTCAGACCTGCTGTCTTGCCATTGTGACTAAGGGAGCGTTCATGTAATAAATTCCAGAATACTTATCATGGAATCCATTTGGAAAACAAACAAGAGTGTGTGCTGCGTGTGGCAAGTGCTTCTAAATGTACGAGCACTGTTGTTTTAACTGTGCGCATGTGGTTGTTAATGTGACTTCTCTCAGAAATAAACAAAATATATTGGAAGTCAGCTGGTCAAACTGGCACTTGAGAGAGGCCAGAGGTTGAGAGGAAGGACTGAGGTGTGCTCGCAGAGCTGCGAGAGAAAGCTCTCATGTGACCTGTCTACACCATGCCTGACTAGCCAGTGCTCAGTTCTTGCTGAATCCAGGGATAGTTTTAGGAATGGCAAATTTATTTTACGAATTGTATGTAGATGCATTGCTAAATAGGGCCTCTTGATTGTTTTAATGAAACCTTGGATAGCACCGTGTAACAATTTTTTTTTTTTTTTTGGTTCCTGGGTAGTAAGTGTTATTTCCTAATTGCTTATACCTCAAAAGTATAGAAAATGGCTATTATTCCCCACAAACTTTGCTTTTGTGACCAGGACAGTGATATTTTGAAATTTACCTATTTCCAATGAGAAAACGGGTGAATTTGTCTTTTCGTTCACATAAAGTCAGAAAAAAACAACATACGAATCCAAATTAACATGTATTTATACTAAAGTAATACAAAAATGACTACAAAAGATTTAGAAGTGAGTAGTTTTTCGAGATTTACGATTATACTGTAAATCACTTTCACGAATCAGCCCCCAAATGTAGTCTCCCATCATGTTCTCGTTATACTGTCCTTCATTGACAGCTCATCCAGGAGCCTCAAAGCCGTGCTGCTCCATAATGGTAACAAGTACCCGTCTCTTCCCCTGGCTCACTCGGTGCACCTCAAACAGCATCAAGACCTTGCTGGACGCCTTGAAGTATGATGAGTACGGCTGGGACCCCCGGAAGGTGCTGATGCCACCACTGCACATCAAATTGGGCCTTATGAAACAATTTGTCAGAGCTCTAGATAAGGAGTCGGCAGCCAGTCAAAGGTCAAAGCCGGTGTCTTCGTCGGACCACAGATAAAGAAGATCCTGGAGTGCAATGAATTCCCCAAGAAGCTTACTAGTAAGTAGAAAGCTGCTTGGAACAGCTTTGTCGCAGTGGTTCGGGGCTTCCTGGGCAATCACAAGGCCAAAAACTATGTGGAGCTGGTTGAGACTCTGGTGAAGAACTACGGCACAATGGGCTGTAGGATGTCCCTCAAAGTCCATATCCTTGATGCTCATCTTGATAAATCCAAGGAGAACATGGGAGCGTACTCGGAGGAGCAAGGCGAGCACTTCCACCAGGATATACTGGACTTTGAACGCCGCTACCAAGGACAGTATAACGAGAACATGATGGGAGACTACATTTGGGGGCTGATTCGTGAAAGTGATTTACAGTATAATCGTAAATCTCGAAAAACTGCTCACTTCTAAATCTTTTGTAGTCATTTTTGTATTACTTTAGTATAAATACATGTTAATTTGGATTCATATGTTGTTTTTTTCTGACTTTATGTGAACGAAAAGACACAAATTTGCCCGTTTTCTCATTGGAAATAGGTAAATTTCAAAATATCACTGTCCTGGTCACAAAAGCAAAGTTTGTGGGGAATAATAGCCATTTTCTATACTTTTGAGGCATAAGCAATTAGGAAATAACACTTACTACCCAGGAACAAAAATTGTGTTACATAGTGTAGTCTTTTAGAAAAACAGTTCAGCGCCCTCTTCTGGCTGATCATAGAACTGGCAAGATTGTGCTCACAGGTCTCTCAGTATGCTAATTGCAGTCTGCTGTGAAGTTTTTATTTGACCTTTTAGGAACAGATATGCTTGGAGTAATCTGTGTCTGTGTGAGGAGAAAATCTGCTTTTGGCATATTCTCAGTAAAATATTTGTCTGTGAAACCAATACAAACAGCAAGAGAACAAAATGCAAGTTCTGCACTCATGACAAAAGCCTTCTTTTTGTGTGGGGCAGTGACCTCAATAGATGAGGATTCTGCCTTTTGAAAAGAGGCCTCGTGCTGGATCTAGCAAAGTGCCTAATTGTACAAGGGGCAGGGAGGCCACACTGGTAAGAATTCAGTACCACCCATTGAACCAGCTGAAGGTGTTGGTGTTTCAGTAGAAAGTATGGGTTCTTTTGGAATAGTAAGAGGTATTATACTACAGTGAGCACTCACATATCCAACCCTATAAAATTTTGACTTCAGTGACGGTTAAACGCCTGTGACGCATATCTGATTATTTCATTTTGGCCCTTTCCAACCATATACAATATCAAAAATACTTTTCTGAAAGGACTGTGTTTTAAAATAAGTAGGCTTCCATTTAGATGTACTGTATTGGTTTTGTTGGTACAGTACTATATTTTCAACAGAATCATTTTAATAAAGAACGATATGATTCTGAAAATATCCCTTGCCAAAACTAAAGAGACGAAATGTTAACTACAATACAGTACATACTTTTAAATCCGGTACATATTGTAGCAGTATGTAAAATTTCCCATTAAGGACCTAACAGCAAAATGAAATCTAAATGTTATCCATGCACAGAACTGTGTCAAACTTAAAAGGTAATGCAATTTAGCAAAACCAAAAGATACCCCCCCCCCCAGTTCACTGGATGCACAAAAACAACTAAGATCACAGATAAAAAAAAAATACATCACAGTATCTAGAACTGTTTAATGATTAACTGTTACATTACCCTAGCTTGTCTCGTTTGCTTTGTTTTGGTTGCATTTTCGTCAGGTGAAACTGGAGGAAGCGCTGTGTAACTGCACAATATGAGACATTAGAGAGATTTTTTAAACGCGGGCTGTGACGGACATTCAGATCACTTTTAAAATTGAAGAGATGGGCTTTGTATCAAAATACTGGTGATGGAGTCGGAAATCGCATGTGACGGGTAAGTGCATTAATTTGTTACATATATATATAATGGGGCTTGATTTTATTCCTAATACAAGGGTGGTAAAACGCGACTGACGTGTATCTGGGTAACGGATAACCGAGTGCTCTGTAGCTTTAATACCTTGCAGTATTTGTTTGTAAAATGAATTAATGAAAGTTAAAAGTGCTTTGTGAATGTGCCCCTAGGTGTTTATATTCCTGGTATCTGAATATACATTCTCAAACTGTCTGTAGAGTCTATAGAGTACAGCATATGTTTCCAATGAAGGGCCTATCAAATGTTGCCTGTCCGGAAGTTTAATTTAATGTCACTTTAGAACAGGGGAACAACGCAGGTCAAAAAGCAACACTATGTTTAAAATAAATAAGTATAGCAATTCTCCCCCGAGAAGGAGCTTGCACTGCTGGCTACATATTGTGCTAGTACATTTGTATGAGTAAGTCTGAATGAGTTTAGACTTGCATGTAAAGTCTTGTGTACACACAAGTGGTATTTCATAAGCACTTAGACTCATTTGAAGCAGTCATAGATTTATTTAATGTAGCTAATATTATATGTTAATATTTGGTTACTATCCAGAAATTGCCTAAACTGGCAATGCTTTTTTGATTAACTGTAGGTTTTTTTGTAAGTGAACAGCGATTTACTGCAAGAGCCAATTTCATAAGGCCCCTTACTTATTTTTAGTTCTTATTTATTGATGGATGTAATACACACGAGAGAACTGGAGTGGGCCTGTCCGGATTGAATTATTAAAGCAGACAAGGAGCACTATAAAGGATGTTGTAAAAGCAGAGCTTGCCCAAATGAAAATGCATTTGCTATGTACAGTAGATATGCCTTTCTGGATGGGACTTTCACTGTACGTGTGATTCCAACAGCACAGCGCTCCCTTGCACCATACTGTGGCATTGCTTGAGTTCGGCCCAGACAGAACATTCCACCTGCTGGAACACCTACAATGTTTCCAGTGTTTTAAAAAAAGTTTTCTTATTTTGCATCTGTTTTTCAATTACAAAGCTGGAGCTGTTAGGTTTGTATTTTATAAAATGCAGGTAAATAAATTAGGTATGCACCGAATCCAACTTTTTGAGATTCAGCCGAATACCGAATCCATCTCAAAAGATTCGTCCGAAAACCGAACTGAATACCGAATCTACAAAAACTGTCCAGAAAAACTGAAGGAAATAAGATTTCAGTTTGAAACTTACAGAATTTATTGCTAGCCCCCTCCCCCCACAATAGAAACATCAAAATACGAACTGTTTACCTTTACAAGAAAGGAGAGCTGCATCTTTGCCATAACCCGCTATTTTCTTTAATGATGTTTCAACCTGTGTCACCTGATCTCTAAACTGTATTGTATTCAGTAAGTGAGTGTGAATTATGTGAACTGTTGCTAAATTAATTGAATTGTTTTATTTAGTTGTTACCAAAAGCACACACATGCCTGAGAGGATCGTTTCCATCAATCAGACCTATACAGCTGCTGATTGGATTTCTGAGTCTCTGACTGGGCGGGACTGTGTGAAGAAATATTAAACAAATAGAAACTTTACCTGCTGTCACAAGGTTAAATGAAAGAGTGCAGGTGAGTGCAAAGTTATCTATAATAATGGTGTTGCACTATTATGATAGATATTGTTTACTGTATAAAAAACATTCAAACAATACGATTAATCATTGTTACGAGGCTCTCCGGATAGAATCTACACAACAATTAAACAATTAAATACATTTACTAAACTGCTCAAGCAATTCACACTCACTTTACACGTCGAATACATTGTAGTTCAGATAGTCGAGTTAAAAAACCTGACCTGCCTTAAAGTGTCCCGAGATTCTGGAGCCTGTTGACAACCCTATCTGACAGCTATGAGGAAAAAATTACCATGATGAGTGACCTGAATCTCCCTGCGAAATAAAACCCACGTTGATTTAAATGCACCGTGTGTGTAACACATGTCAAATAGGCTACAAAATAGTTAGTTTTAATAAAACACAGCAGTTCCCAAATAGTTCAACTTGTATTGGCACATTACAGTAACGTAAAATTTTATTTACTAAAGCATATTGTTCAACAATGTCTTGCACATCTGACAGTTACAAAAAATATATATTTCTGTGGACCAATTATTTTTTTTTTCTCTCTCTCAGTATGATCTCTAGAACACATCTCAGACAAAGCAACAAAGCACAAAAGTCTACAACAGTTTGCCGTTACTATATATTACAGGTTTACTGCATAACTTTACTCCATGAAAAGTGTGATGTGACTGTGCTGTTGCATACGGGGGTATGTTTACATTCAGCAGCTGCGTGACGTGTTTAGTGCGTGCGCCACCAGTAATAGGGAGTTGAGAGGCACGACAGAGCTCATCAGATGTAGTCTTGTTATTAAATACAAGTTACGTTCAATACCGGATTTGAGTCTTTTATTTCAAGAAGAACTGCACACATTGGAGGGATATATTAAAATGGATGTGCGTCTGGGCGGATATAGGATTCAGATTCGGTTTGGTTTTGTCAGATGTCAGGGTCATTCGGTACAGAATATTTCGGTTTGTGCTGCGTCATGATTTTACTTTTAGTTTATTCAAGTTGTTGAGTCCTATGTGGCTACTAGAGTGCCATTTTGTTGTGGAGCATGTCCTTCCTAAAATTACCTTCAATGGCAGTGAGGTAGCACTGCTATACAATGGTATTTTTCAAAGTTATCTGTAAGGATATTACAACTCATTCATTTATCACATTAGATAAATCAGTATCAGACTGTGAACTGGTGCCTTGTAGGTCAGGTGGAAACAAAGTCACAAAAACACTGTGTCAGAGTGTGGCACAGTGATGAGTGAATACCGGTGCGTGCAGTGCAGAGCAGAGTGGATACAAAACAGACACACAATGATTTCCAGGTGCAAGGGTGTTTATTGATTTAATTAACAATGTCCAGAGCCTTATGGCAAACACCTGTAAATAATAATGATGGAGTGATACAGCGCCGTGTATCACTCGGTACTTGTAATTCCCCGGGTTTGACCCGTAACCAAAAGTCCAGTTTTACACACCAACACTAAACACAAAACACAAACACAGTTCTTAGTGATAGTGAATAAGTGCAAGTGGTGTAATACAGTTCTCCGTGAAATGCAGGGGTGAAAGTGATGTCCGGGTTTATGCTGGCTTTCGCTACAGCTCCGGATCGTGCTACTGGTAGTCTATTAAAAAACAGACGACAGTTAACAAACACAAGACAAAACTCACGGTTCACGATACTGCAACACAGACTCCTTGTAGGTTTAAAACACTAACCATTTACCAAGGAACAGATCACTTACACTACGCCCCCCTATTTATACCCTCGCTCATGACCCCTAGGTTAACGAGCGCATCCGCTCCTCCAATCCTTGGATGCCACGCCGTTTCCAGTCTGAGTCATTGAGTTTGGGTACCGTAGCTCCGTCCCCTTCCTAAATGACCGACTTCCACCTACCCTAAGGAATAAATTGTCATGCCATTTAGTTAAGGGTACTCTGTTTGTTTATTTAGCAGATGTCATTATCCAAGGCGACTTACATAGACTAGGGTGTGTGAACTATGCATCAGCTGCAGAGTCACTTACAACGTCTCACCTGATAGACGGAGCACAAGGAGGTTAAGTGACTTGCTCAGGGTCACACAATGAGTCAGTGGCTGAGCCGGGATTGGAACCTGGGACCTCCTGGTTACAAGCCCTTTTCTTTAACCACTGGACCACACCGCCTCTGTTCCTTTTATACAGTGCCCTCACAGGTTGGGAGGGAGATCTAACACCAAGAATCATTCGATCTCTGTCACACAGAGTTCAAACACTGGCTGTGCAATTTTATTCCAAAGAAAAACAAACTTTACAGTGGGCTTCTGGCCCTTTTAAGAAACAAAACCAAGTCTAAAACAAAAAACAATCTCCATTTGGTAGAACTAACCTAAACTTATCAGGAGGTAAGTTCTCCTCAATTCCACCCTATACTCACTGTGGGGAAAGGCTAGGTCCTTTTACCCCCAACAAATATTTAAACCTTGTAACTGACCCCTTGTTCAGGCAACCTGATCCAAAACAGCACAGTTGTTTGTATTCCCTGGTAGTCCTTCTCGAGGGTTGTCACCTCCTCTCTTTTATAGAACGGACTTAATATGTTTGTTGAGGACAGGCAGAGATAACAACCAAACCTGAAACTATTTAACTAATTAGCTCGGCCAAACATCCTACCTGCCCTCAACCTGAAGCCAGAATTTCCCTTACCACCTCCATGTTCCCCGGGGTCCTAAAGCCCTTAGTTTCCAGTATGACCAGTGTACTTCATCACACCAAAGGTACGAGAAGCTAGTGAAATACCTAAGTGGAATTTTGTTGTTTATGGGAAGATTGTTTAAATACGGTCACAAAAATGCTTTAGTTGTCCCAGTGGTGCTCTATATATAAAAAAATAGAAACCAAAATCAAAAAGTTGTCTGAAGAACTGGTGCTCCTTCATAAATCAATTAGACATCGGAAGAACAAGAACCTAAGCTTCACCATTGATTGAGGCAAACTTGTGTACACAGCTGTTATCAATTAATTTCTTTATCCTAGGGGCTGTGTTCCAGAAATAATACAAATACATATATTTTTGTTAGAATTAACCTAAGGAAAGGACGTTTGGAAATCACATAAACAGAAGGTTACCTCAGAACTACGAACGGAGACCAATCCTGGCAAACGCCAGCTAAAACTGCAGAGGTATCCAAGAAATAGAGTGTTAATTGGGACGTGCGAGCTGTGCTGTCGAATCCATATGGAAAACAGCAGTGAAAGGGCAATGTATTCAAGAAAGAACAGTGTGCAGCTGGCTGCAGTTTTGTTACATTACAACTACATTGCAGCTGCATTATGAGATTACATGTGTTGCATTATAACATGATTTAAACAGAGTTAAACATTGTTCTCGTCTGGTCAGAAAATGAGCAGGGATTCAGGTACACACCAACAGCATACACTCATCTAAACCCACTCATGTTGTTATTGTCCTGAACAGAACAACACCTAGTCACTGTCGTTCAGTACAGTACAAGCCCAATTGTAGTTAATCGGTTTTGTGTCTCTCAAATATAAACATATTTTAGTAAAGGACTTGTTTTTGTTTCCACTGTGGTTTTATATACACTCCATATAGTTGAACGTAGGGCTGTAATGTCTGTAATAATCTCTGTGTGTATATACTAATATGGAGTTGCATTGACTGTGACACGGATGACTTTTCCTTTGGTCTCTTGTGATTAGCTCAGATAAAAAGGAGGTCATTAATATTGTCAGGGTTGATCGTAATTGGGGGGATGTCCTACATTCCCAGCTAAAAATAGAACTTACTAGATGTGATGTCCTTATAGATATTATTAATGAGGTGGTTTGCTTTTTTTTTTTTTTTGCTGACAATAAGCTGGCAAGTTATAGTATATTGTGATACTGTAATAGAAATCTAGGTTTTATGTGGGACTCAATTGGTATATTTTTTAAAGTGGCTTATAAGGCATGCACAGAGTTAAGTAAAGGATATATATTCATATATTTACTGCTTGGGTACAGCAGCCAGTACATTTCTGAATTACAACACTGCTGTGGGTTTAATCTTTTATTATTATAAGGAACTGTGACAGAAGTACAATGATTCTTGGTAGCAAATCTTCCTCCCGACCTGTGAGGGCGCTAAGTAGCGAGAACATAGTTCCTTGGACGGGCTGGCCCGACAGTTCTTTCCCAGGGTTCAAGGGAAGTTGGCCAGCTAGAAAGGGGGCGGAACTCCGGTGCATTAACTCATCGACCCGGAAGGGAAAAGATGTGGCAGTCACGGATTGGAGGGGCGACTGCACTCTTTTACCAAGGGGTCATGTGTGATGGCATAAAAGGGGATGGAGAGACGCAATCTGTTCCTTCGCTTTGGTTTGTGTTATTGAACCTGAAAGGACCAGTGAGAGACCCTGTGATAAGACGTATCGTGAGTGTTTTGTTTGTATGTCTACAATTGTCTTGTTTGTTATTATTAGATGGCTAACATGTTCCGGAGCTGTCGCCGAAGGGCCAGCGCAAAACCCGGAACAGCACTCCACTACTGACACTAATAAACCTGTATCACCCACCACGAGCACTACTGCACGCACCCAGGACTGGTGACCGTGTTTGTATATTGTGGGACGGATATTAGTGTTTATTATTTGGGACTGCAACCCCGTTGTTATTTACTGCACTACACATTGTTGTGTATTGCTGGGAATTATTATTTGGCCACCAGACCTGGATATAAAATAAAACCTTTTTCCAAACTGGATTACAAACCTCTCTGTCTGCTTAATTACACACTGCATCACTCCTGCACCTGTACCCAATCAACCACTTTGCCACAGGAACTTATTTTTAAGAGTGTTCATAGACATTCTTTTAGCTTACAGTGCGTTGTAAAATGAGAATGCGCTTCTAAAAACAGTTTAATGAACAGGAAATTGAATTGAATGAATCAAAATAAGTGTTCATAAAACAGTCCTGAAAAGATGATTCTTTAAAACAGTCCTTGAAGTGTTGTGAATAGGGCCCAGTTATTGATAGCCGTTCAGGTGGGGATGTTACTACATAGTGTTCTGTCCATAACAAGGCAACTTATTGTGTCATGAATCTACAAAACCTTCTGTAGCTACATACTTACTATGATTTGTACAGATTATGAGTTGCAATGGTACCTCCAGTTAACCTTCAGACACACACATTGGAGTTATCTGTAGATCATTTCAAAGGTAATGGGGTTACACCAGAGGACAAAGAAATCTGGTTCAGCCTTTCCAAGTCTATCGTGATGGATACATAAGCTGCTGAATCAGCCAAATAAGGGAGGAAGGTACAGTTTCATCTTAATATGGGTTCCTCTTTCCATAACTGATGCAAATTTTCCACTGCTGTGTACTGTAGTGCCCGGGCCAAGACATTCATGGACAACTGCCAGCTGTTTTGTAATTCTTTTGTTGACAGTAAGTGCTAGGAAAACAGTGTTTGACAGTAAATTGTGAAAAATGTATGATTTGGATTCAGTGGTGATTGTGGTGTAAACTTCTCAAGCATTGTTCTGGAGTCCTAGAGTGGTCTAACACAACATTTACTCGCACTTGGTCTAAAGTTTCAAGACTAGTTGGAGCCAATGCAGGCTTGTAGTCCGGGTATAGATTATTCTTTGTGACAGCTATAATTTATTATGTTTTGTTGTCAGGGTGCATTATTACATATACATCCTATTTCCACAGGGCTTTGCTTTACAGCAATGTTAACCTGGTCTGGCAAGTTTCCCTTGTTGAAATGGCTAAGTCGTTTTTTTTTTAATGTAAATTATTAACTTATGGGAGGGTGAAGCACGTTAATAGAACATAAGAACAAAAGAAAATGTACGAACGAGAGGAAGGCATTCGGCCCATCTAAGCTTGTTCTGTTTCTAGTAGCTGATTGATCCAAGTGTTTCTGCCTCAACAACATGACAAAGTAGCCCATTCCTTACACTCACCATTCTCTGTGTGAAGTGTCTTCTCCACTCTGTCCTAAGTCTATCTACATTTAATCTCCAACTCAGAATTGACTGATATTAGCTTGTCTAGCAATGACAATAATACTACTTTGTATAGCATAAAAAAGGGCAGATCTAGTAATATTGAGATATTGAGAAACAATTACAGCAGTAAAGATACACTGTCCCACTTACAATATACTTTACCTCAAATTCTTTACCACTAATTTTCTTATTGCTGAAACCGTTTGAATATTATTTGTTTAATGAACCAAACGTATAATTTAGATTTTCCTTAATACAACTGGTCCTATGCAAATTTTATATTGTGAGCCTAGAAAATGTAAGAGGGAGCATCTCTTTGACATATCAGTTCAATCAATCAATAAATCAATCATTATTTAGTATAGCACTCTTCACAATAGAATTGTCACAGAGTGCTTCACAGGGCGTTAAAAAAACAAAACAGTACATTGTCAATTTAAAACATAATCCAGCAGGCACACACAGTGTTCACACGCGGGGGGAGGAGGGAGTAATGCTTAGTTGTAGTGATTGTGAGTAAAATGATTAGAAATGGAACCAGCATAAAATATTTGTAAGCTAGTTTTTCCTTTAAGTCTGTATTTCAAATAGGTTTATTTGTAGCTTTTATTGTTGTGGACTATTTGGCTGTCACTGTAGTTGCTGTTCTGTCTCGATGGCAGCGCGCTGTGTTCATTCGTTTTTAAAAAGAAACACTGAGGAAAGAACAGAAATGCAGCACTCTGACTGAAACACTTTACAGCATGTTGATGCAGAGTCGTTACCGGCATGAGATGAGATGTCGGTGTGGTTCAGTTGTGCGCACCATGTGAAAGATTTCTGGTGGCGCTCCTGGATATATACATACATCTTTTTATTGTTTTAACTGGCGAGCGAGTATAAGGCATTGCAAAATAATACGGCAGGGGCGGTGCTATGAGGAGCTATAAACAGATATGCTATGATTTGACTGTGGCTCTAAACTGTAAGATTGCACTGTGTCTACGAATTCGGGACAAATGCCGTCCCGGAGACATTAAGGCCGGGAACAGGACTTGATCTTTACATTTCAGGACTGTCCCGCCCAATTAGGGATGGGTGGTCACCCTATGCCCGGGGCATGTACAAATTTTGGTGGGGCATGTAAAAAAATTGCTTACATGCCCAAGGCAATTGTCAATTTGTCAATTTTTCAAAGCCTAAAACAAAAACAAGCGATTACTTTAGTACAGATTTAAACTTCCTTATTTGCTCCCACATCACTTTTCTTCTTTTTTTTTTTTTAACTTCATCCCTTCCAGCCAGCATCTCATGTGTTCTAGTATTGCATCCCTGTGCACCTGCACGAACATCAGAAAATGTGTTGCCCGAGTGTTTTGAGCTGCTATTGGTTAAGCTATTCTGCTGTCGGAGTGATAACGGATGGTGTTTGCAATGGATTACTGAAACTGGGGGGAAATAACAAAAAACGATTCAGCAAATTTTGAGCATTGTTTAAAGTTTATTTTAAAATAATGTTATTTTTTGTCATTGAGTACACCTGTCAAATTATTCTGTTAATACAATAAAACAGTAAGAACAGAACAATAAAAGGGGCAGACAAGTAATGTTTAAGATAAATAGGCTGGACTGTAAAAATGTGAATTTAGTCTTGTTTTAAAAACAGCAGTGGTTGTTGCTTCCCTAATGGAACAAGGTAGTTTATTCCAAAGTTTAGGAGCCCTATAGCTGAAAGCTCTACCGCCTGTTTTTAAAAAAAATATATATATTTGGGGTAGTTAGTAATCCAGCATCCTGTGATCAGAGTGGTCGTCTCGGAACATATGGAATCAACAAGTCATTCATATAAGATGGGACTGAAGTATTATGGTTTTGTAGGTTATTAGCAGGACCTTAAAATCAATCCTGCACCAAACTGGAAGCCAGTGTAGGGATGCTAAGATAGGCGTGGTATGGTCTTATTTGTTTGTTTTTGTTAAGACCCCAGTAGCTGCATTGTGCACAAGCTGCAATCAGGATAAGACATCACTTGAAACACCAGTAAACAAGGCATTGCAGTAATCAATTCTGAATGATACAAAAGCATGAATCAGTCTCTCAGCATCATGTTGTGAAAGCGAGCATCTTAGTTTAGCAATATTCCTTAGATGGAAAAATGACACTCCTAATGTGAGGTTCGAATGAAAGATCTGGATCAAGAATTAGACCCAGATTTCTCATTGCAGTCTTCGGCTCAAAAGGGAAGCTGTCCACTCTAATAACAGATGAATTTACATTATTTAGTTGACTTTCTAATCCCAAGAACAACCTCTGTTTTATCCAGGTTTAAAATTAAGACTTTTTCTGACATCCATTGCTGAATGTCAGCAAGACAGGCAGTCAGAACATTTCCATTTGAGGTATCACCTGGCTTCAAAGATAAATAAAATTGAGTATCATCAGCATAGCCATGAAAGTTTACTTCATGTCTACAGACAACAGCACCCAGAGGCATATATATACGGCAAACAGAATGCAGTAAATTAAAATGTTCTTAACATTTCTGCAAAACAAAATGTTTTTTTTAAGAAACCATTGCTTACATTAAACTACAGAGAGACAGCATTATAATTGGATTTTGATAGTCATTTCATAGTCAAATCCTTTTGGAGTTTCCCATAGTAACAGCACTTTAAAACATGGGTAAACATTGTAAAGCACAGAGAAGTATGGTAAAGCATATTAATAAACATGGCAAACCAGGGTCAGTTGTGGTAAATGCATAGTATAACCATGTGAAAAGCATTGCGGGGAAACTGTAAAAATACCATGGTAAGCTTTGATAAGGGAAAGTGGGATAATTTGCCAGAGGTATCATTTGGGAGATGACTGGTTTGGAAATCACCTTGCCAATTTTACTGCAACAGCAAAAACAAAAAACAAAAACAAACAAATAATACCGCACAGCATACAATTACACATGATCACAAGATTGAATGCATACCAGTTGGAAAAGATACATAATCAAAGCATGGCTACTGACAATGCAGAACAGTAATTTACAGTGCTTGGATGCTGGGACTGTAACAGGGACAGAAGAAAAACACAATTAGGATTTTCAAACAAAAACTAAGTTTCCTAAATTTAATTGTTTATTTTCTCTGATATGTTCCATATACAGTGTTCTTGCTGGCAGAAGAACCCTTATTGGACCCATTCTTTTCTGTGATTACAGCATATGTAGGTCATTGCGATGTATATTCTATTTTCATGTTACTGATGGCTCTGGTTTTGCTTTAACAGCTGTGTCACTGACATGCTTGTTTTACTACACTGTTGCCAGGTACAGTAAACTTAAAACCCCTAAAGCTAACAGGGAATGTATTCATGAAATTTTAAATCCGATGTATATAGTAAAAACCAGGTAATTATCTAGTACATGGCTGTAAAAGCTTTCTCTTTCTTTTTCTTAGTAGAAAGATCACCTTGTATCATAAAACTAATGGCCATATTCAGAAGCAACACTTGAGTGCTCACATTGAAGAAGCAAACTTAAAGATTAAGTAGTGGGGTTCTGAAAAATATAACGTTCTATGTCCCCACGTGTTGCTACAATTGTTTAAATAACATACCTGAAGTTTTTTTTTTCATTGTTAATGTCCTGACTTTTTACACTTATAACCTTAAAGTCTGTTTTAAAGCTCTTTTTAAAATGTCCTCTCTAGTACACTGGGGTTTGAGCTCTGTGCTCTAAATCACTGCAGGAAAAAAAAACCCAAAAAACCATAACAACAAGTGCTCTAGCTTTTCTGTTCTGTACCACATCATGGATCATTATTGCTGGGTTAACTGTTTGACAATGTGGGCAATAATCCTTACACTATCAGTGCACTGGAGCAGACATTTTGAACAATTGTAGCAACACGTGGTGACATGCAACACTAGCTTTTTAGGAACCCCGCTTCTTACTTTTTAAGTGAGCACTATCACACTAATATAAAATCTGTTTTAAAAAACATGAAAATTTTTTCTGAAAAACCAAGATATTTTCCATGGTTAATCATGATGAGGTGACCAAAGTTGCAAGGCCAGTGGACATCCTCTTCCAAATGTTAAAACATGGAAGACTTGATTGTTTAATTTATGATTTGCTTAGATTGTTGCCCCTTTTTCTGCAGTATTTTTTGGAAGTATAGCTTCTTAAGAATGTTTAGCTCGGTTTTGCACTGCCTGTGGTCTTCTTGGATGAGATCAATGGAATTTGTCATGAACACAAAGCAGACAGGTCACAGGAATTTGGACTCATGGTCTTGCCCAAATGACACCACGTCCATTGCCCATTGTCAACACATACTTGGCTCAAACAATCGTGATTATACTTCTTAGTAAATGAATCTTGAATAAGTTCTAGCTTGTCAAAGGTTGTAGGGCTTATTTTAGGACCAAAAAACAATAGCTTTTTTGTTGCTTGAAAATAACCAAATTCTAAAAGTAGTATCCAAATTAAGAATTCAAGAGCCAAGTTCTTACAATGATTTTCACTCCTCTATGACATACTCGGGAAGACATTATACAGCAAATATTTTATTGCAGCATTCGAAAACTTTTGTTTCAATAACATGCTTAGCTTTAAACAGAGCATACACGATATATGCAATCGAATTGTCTAACCTTTTGATTTGGGATCCGATGTGTTCAGGTCAAAAATGCCATTTACAATCTTTCCAGGACTCGTTGGTATCATGCAGCAAGACTGGTGCTGACTTGGGAGAGGCTACACAAGCAACAACACTATGAGAAGGATTGTTATTATTTTGTATGATGAATATTGTTTTAATAGTGTTTATTATTAGGATTAGGGATGGTAATTTTGAATAGTTTCCTATTTGAATACACAGGGTGCAACATTTTTGTGTATTCGATTACACGAACTCTGGTCCCTTACGCTCCCAAGAGTAAAAGGCAAGTTTTTCCTTTTGTTTACTGAATTAAAATACAGAACTCAATGAGCAGCAACGTCACAGCGCGTAGCTCTTCCAATTAAAGCAACAGTAGCATAATATTGCGCAAACAACCAAAAAATAATTTTTGCTGTAGTGTATTCAGAATAAAATAACACCTATCATATAGCAACCTAAATATTCTACATCTGTTTAATTCTAACAAATAATATTTATAAAATAATCTTAGTATTGTAAATATTGTAACCTGGCCAAAACAATAGAAAATACATTCCAACATTACAATAGTTTAACATTACTAATTACAACTAGCCATCAAGTACTGACATCAGATGAATCTAAGTCAAGTTACTTTGTTTATTCAATAACCTGTAAATAATTCAAAAGAAGGATACCTGATTGTACTTTTAATGGTCAGTGCAAATGTTGACGTTACTCCATCCATTCCCAGAAAGTCAACAGTAGATCTTTTACATTGAACTGCAGTCCAGAGTTAAAAAAAAATAACTCCTTTCCAACTCCAAGTATCTTGCCGCCGCCTTCTTTGTTTATTTAGCAGACGCCTTTATCCAAGGCAACTTACAGAGACTAGGGTGTGTGAACTATGCATCAGCTGCAGAGTCACTTACAACTATGTCTCACCCGAAAGACAGAGCACAAGGAGGTTAAGTGACTTGCTCAGGGTCACACAATGAGTCAGTGGCTGAGGTGGGATTTGAACCGGGCACCTCCTAGTTACAAGCCCTTTTCTTTAACCACTGGACCACACAGCCTCCTATTAGTCACTACGTTGTTCTGCTTAACGTTAAATGACCTTTCTAATTTCAATGTTACCCAAGTTTGGATTACTTCTTTTAGCACTTGCTATATATACATTATTTTATTTTAGTTCACACATTCAAAGTTCGTCAGTGCCATGCTCCCAGAAGCTGTTTCACGACTGGCTAACAACAGCTGCAGAAGCTGCTGTGTACAGTCATTACAGCGGAACTCAAGCAGGCATCTGTTAACATTAGCTAAAAACAAGGCAATAAAATTGGCAACAATTTTCAAACAGAATACGTAAAATGTGTGCATGTTAAATGGCTGAAGTAACATATATTGAAAGGCTTTGTTTAGCCACTTTCTTTTGAGACATGGGCTCTCTTAGGTTACCAGGCACAGTTAGAAACATACTGAAAATAAAAACCATCATGAAAAAATATATAAATATATTGTGCCAGATAAAATTGCATCCGGGCCAGTAAAAACACTAGCTCCGTGGCCCAAGGGGCCAGTAGTTAAAAATCTAAACGTAGAGCCCTGCACTCTGTGTGTGTGTTTGAATGCACTGTATTTGTATTTACTTTTTGTGATGATTTTTGTATTCTTTCTTTTAGTTATGCTTCATCTCTGGCCTGAGATAGGCAGCATTGTCATTTCCATAATGTGCCACTCACCCCCTTGTTTGTTTTGTTCTGTCTTTTCTTTTGTGCGTCAGTGTTAATTGCCCCCTGGCTGCATTGCTCTTTGGGTTTTTATACAAAGTGTCCTACTACTCTGCACCCTTTTGAAATAAAACATGTCACTGATTTATTTCATTTATTTAATCAAGAACTTCAGAACAATTCTCAAAAGAACATAATTTGAAAGTTTGATAATGCAACTATTTTCTTATTGAAAATACTATTGCTAAGCAGTTACCATCTTACATAGATTTGGGGATATATTTTAAAGGTGTTACTGTTTATGAAATGGGAAACAGGCAGCTCTAGAGTGCAGGAACAAATTGTGTTACTATTGCTGTGAGGTTTTTTTATTTTTTTCGGAAGTTCAGGGGTTTTTCTCAGTCCAACATAAGTGGAGTTGAGTGAGACTAGAAGAAATGGTTTGAAAATATGTCCCTTTGTCTCATGATGTTTTTCTTTTCATCTATCTCAAAGGTATCTAAAATAAAAACATGATCTTAACCCCATTACCCCCGGGCTCAACTATATCTAAAACCCCAGTGGAACAAATTCACACTGATCGCTTTAAATTAACTTTAACAAATTCATATTTTCATGCTAATGTACATACAGGAAATTTTCACACCAATGATGATTTTGTGTTGTTGTTTAGTTCTTAACTTTTTGTTGCTTACTTGATGTCCTGGAGGTCTAGAGTCATTCAGGGTTTATGAGTATCATTAAATAATGAACTAATTAAGGAAGGAGTTTAAATTACTTGAAATAAGGAATTGAGGGTAACGGTAAAACAATCACATAGTCTGTGGCCCTCGAGGACCGGGTTTGTGCCGGGGTTCACAAAGTTGGCTCTGCCAGTCCTTTGTTCCAACCATGCTTTGTTGAACCAATTGTATTTATATATCTGTCCAGGCTCAAATGTAGTTAAATATTTAAATACACCTATTAAACCTGGAGTGGAATGACTTGGGATAGAGAAACCACCAAGGTTGGAGGTCAGCACCCATGCCTTGAGATCATCACAAAGTATGCAGGACCTCTCATATATAATTAACTGCAACTTCATTAGGACTGTCCTATTACAGCACAGAGGTGTCCAATCACGGTCTTGGAGGGCCATTCCACCCTAGGTTTAACTGGTAAAATTAGATAATGAACTGCTTTAGGGTTTGGAAGGAGGTTTAATTGTTTCAATTAAACCATTTAAACCAGGGTTGGAAGAGACCAGGGCTGGAAAGACCAACTTTGACCACCCCTGTACTACACAATGGTTCCCATCTATGGCCCTTGAGGTTTATTCGAGTCAGGACCGTTGTTCCAGTTAATTCACCCTTAGCAGGTTCATTCAGCTAATTTAGACTGTGGTTGTAATACAGAGAAGGACTGGAAAGGAAGCTTGGGGCCACAGTTGGGAACGGTTGCACTACACTATAGCGTTCTGTTTAGCTGTGCATGTATTTTAATGCATTCTCAAAACAAAATAAAGTAATAGTGACAAAAATAGAATTCTGCCAGGAATTTGAACTGGCATTTGGGGAATGTATCGTCATAACAACCATTGTGCATGTTTCCATTACTCAGCTCAACCTTGCCTTGATGTGCCTGCTGAATGAAACTTGGCTAAAGCTGAGTGAATATTGAGGAGGGAAAAAGATGGCAGCATCAGAGGGCCCTTTAGAACAACAGTATTATTGCAGAATATACTAAAGGACATGTCATTGATTCAATGACCAACGGTTCGACTAGAAGTCTTTACAGGGATGGAAATAAAACTTGCTTTGTACAGCACTTTGATCAATTCTTGCTTTTACTATGAGTTTAATAAGACAGATTTGAGTGTGTTACCTGTACACTGTGGGGCTAATCAAGCTTGTAGTAAAACCTGGAATGGATGAAACTGTTATGCAGTAAGAGTCTTATTTCCATCCTTGCTTTATCAATGTCCTCAATGATGTCTTTGAAACCATTTAATTTAAGTTTTTTTTTCTCAATTTAGCAGTACTGAGTGATTCATAGTTACTATAGTGGTGGGCAATGATATCAACATTTGATATCGATATTGTGCATATATTTCGAAAACAAAGAAAAACACAATGACACGATTGCAATATCATATATATATATATATATATATATATATATATATATATATATATATATATATACACAGACGTGCTCAAATTTGTTGGTACCCCTCCACAAAAAACGAAGAATGCACAATTTTCTCTGAAATAACTTGAAACTGATAAAAGTAATTGGCATCCACCATTGTTTATTCCATATTTAATAGAAATCAGACTTTGCTTTTGATTTTTTATTCAACATAATATTGTAAATAATAAAACAAATGAAAATGGCATGGACAAAAATGATGGGACCGCTAACCTAATATTTTGTTGCACAACCTTTAGAGGCAATCACTGCAATCAAATGTTTTCTGTAGCTCTCAATGAGATTTCTGCACCTGTTAACAGGTAGTTTGGCCCACTCTTCCTGAGCAAACTGCTCCAGCTGTCTCAGGTTTGATGGGTGCCTTCTCCAGACTGCAAGTTTCAGCTCTTTCCATAGATGTTCGATAGGATTCAGATCAGGACTCATCGAAGGCCACTTCAGAATAGTCCAATGTTTTGTTCTTATCCATTCTTGGGTGCTTTTAGCTGTGTGGTTTGGGTCATTATCCTGTTGGAGGACCCATGACCTGTGACTGAGACAGAGCTTTCTGACACTGGGCAGTATGTTTCGCTCCAGAATGCCTTGATAGACTTGAGATTTCATTGTGCCCTGCACAGATTCAAGGCACCCTGTGCCAGGCGCAGCAAAGCAGCCCCAAAACATAACCGAGCCTCCTCCATGTTGCACTGTAGGTATGGTGTTCTTTTCTTTGAAAGCTTAATTTTTTCGTCTGTGAACATAGAGCTGATGTGACTTGCCAAAAAGATCCAGTTTTGACTCATCTGTCCAAAGGACATTCTCCCAGAAGGATTGTGGCTTGTCAATATGCATTTTAGCAAATTCCAGTCTGGCTTTTTTATGTTTTTCTTTCAAAAGTGGAGTCCTCCTGGATCTTCTTCCATGGAGCCCACTTTTGCTCAAAAAGCGACGGATGGTGCGATTAGAAACTGACGTACCTTCACCTTGGAGTTCAGCTTGTATCTCTTTGGCAGTTATCCTTGGCTCTTTTTCTACCATTCGCACTATCCTTCTGTTCAATCTGGGGTCGATTTTCCTCTTGCGGCCGCGCCCAGGGAGGTTGGCTACAGTTCCATGGACCTTAAACTTCTTAATAATATTTGCAACTGTTGTCACAGGAACATCAAGCTGCTTGGAGATGGTCTTGTAGCCTTTACCTTTACCATGCTTGTCTATTATTTTCTTTCTGAATCTCCTCAGACAACTCTCTCCTTTGCTTTCTCTGGTCCATGTTCAGTGTGGTGCACACAATGATACCAAACAGCACAGTGACTACTTTTCTCCATTTAAATAGGCTGAATGACTGATTACAAGATAGAAGACATGTGTGATACTAATTAAAGAAACTAATTAGTTTGAAATATCACTATAATCCAATTATTTATTATCTTTTCTAAGGGGTACCAACAACTGTGTCCAGGCCATTTTAGAATATCTTTGTAGAATAAGCAATAATTAATCTCTTTTCACAGCTTCTTTGCTTTATTCTATGACATACCAAAGGCATGCAAGTATACATGATAAAATAGCTTTTAATTTCATCACTTTTCAGGAGGAATGAAGCATTATTTCAATGAGCTGTAAGGGTACCAACAAATTTGAGCACGTCTGTATATATATATATATATATATATATATATATATATATATATATATATATATATATATATATATATACATATACTGTATATGTTTGAGTCATTTTTGCATTGAGGGTCCAGGTTTTGCATCCGTAAGTTAGCACTGGCAGCACGCATTGGTCCATTGGTTCAGAACCAATCTTCCAAAGGCACCCCAGCCTATTTTTGCTCTTCTGTTGATTTCGCACATTTGGTTCTCCGTTGCCAAAACTAACTGTCCTAAGTATACGAGAGAGAGAGAGAGAGAGAGAGAGAGAGAGAGAGAGAGAGAGAGAGAGAGATATTATCCTTGAATTCAGATTAGTGGGTATGTACTTGTGCTGGTCAAATGGATCTGCTGCAGTGCCACAGAGTCTTAATTAAGCAAGGCGTCAGTCAAACGCAATAACCTGGCAGAAGAGTTATATCGATTTGTCGTGTATCAATGAATTCGTTGTGTATTTCTTTACATAAAATATATCATAATAGAGGTCTGTATGGTTTGTATCATGATACAATACCAAAACTACAACATAGCTTATTGTAGTTCACCAAGTGGCTCTTAGATGAAGAAACATTGTGTTTTATAGTTGGCATGAATACATACTCTCCCTATCTTATATAATTATTATTTTTATTTTTTTTAATTTACAATCACCAATTATTATTCTTATTTTCTTCCCAATTTGGTAAGCCCAATTATTGTTTATTTCAACCCGGCCCACCACTGCCACCCCTGAACTGACTCGGGAAGGATGAAGATGGACATAGGCGTCCTCTGAAACACTCTGCAGGCCGACCATGCAGTCACCACAGAGCTACAGCGTCGGAGGACCACGCAGCTCTGGGCATCTTACAGCCAAGCCCGCAGGTGCCCGGACAGTCTACAGGGGTCACTGGTGCGCGGTGAGCCGACGACACACTGCTGTTGTCGATTCTGCCCTGTCCCGTCGGTGAGAGGAGGTTAAATGCTCTAAAACCACAAATGCAGAGGAGCTCTTTTGCAATGTGGTTATGATTCTCACTTGCGCTGTGCGGGGTCGCTGGTTCGCGCTGAACCTCCGCCCTGTTACACCTGCTTCTTGCTCTGACTGCAGGCAGGTACCACAGCCAGTGCTCATCAGATTTTATGCCTTGACACATGACACTTCAGTTCTATGCCTTATGCTACCATTTAAGCCACTTACTAGCAATCACTTGCTAATTCAAAATGACAGGTATTTCCTCTGACAGCTTGAATAAAGAAATGAATTATCCATTGTGGGCGCACATGTAAAGAGTGTTATTTGTGAATGTAAGATTGTCAGGGATGGGGTTAAATCCCTCCCTGCCAGACATGGGTAGAATGTGGCCATTAATTATGTTGAATGGATTATTCTAAAAGATAAGACTGGTTTCCGGATTGCTGCAAGCAAAGTTCTCCTAATCCCACTCCTTTGGTGAGGTTTTTAGTATCATTTGACTGACTTGTAGGATCATTCCTTATATACGTTTACTGTGGTATACCATTGTTAACGCATCGCAAAGTGTAGGAAAACAAAGTAAAAGCATAGTGAAATCATGGCAAAGCACAGGTAGGTAAACAGGGGAAATTACAAGATACATATTGCACATCATGGTTAACCATGGTAAATGAATGGTATATGCATTATTATTATTATTATTTATTTCTTAGCAGACGCCCTTATCCAGGGTGACTTACAATTGTTACAAGATATCACATTATTTTTACATACAATTACATTATTTTATTTTTACACATTATTTTTACATACAATTACCCATTTATGTAGCTGGGTTTTTACTGGAGCTATCTCGGTAAAGTACCTTGCTCAAGGGTACAGCAGCAGTGACCCCCACCTGGGATTGAACCCACGACCCTCCGGTCAAGAGTCCAGAGCCCTAACCACTACTCCACACTGCTGCCCTGTACAAGAGTACAGTATAGTAACCTACAAAAATATTATGGAAATCTACTGTGGTTTAATTATATTGCTCTATAATACAGGTTTATGTTCTCTAGTAATGTGATAACTGTTTTCTGTTAAAAAAAAAGACAACACTATAGAAGTACAAGTTGCTGCTGCTTCCTGGTATGAAATCACTTCCTGTGTCTCAGTTTCCTTGCAGTGCACGAGCAACAGTCAGACCATGTCCTGCACATGGAATGGTTAGATATATATTTTTTATTTTTGTGCTTTAAAAATAGGTATACCCTGAGTATGAAAACAAGCAAAGACCTGAAAGATCGTCAACACAAGAAAAGGCGGACAAGTGATTACGCTGCTGATGTTAATAATAAGTTAATTTTAAAACCTTGTTTAGCACTCCTACAGATTCCAGTATGCAGTTTTAGACAATAATCTCTACCACTACAGGCAGTGCACTTTTTACACATTTGACTACACGTTCACGCAGTCAGGGGCAACACCTGGACATTCATTTGCTATATAAATGTTTCAAATGGCTGAAGTCGCTATGTTCACCGTGCACCAGCAGATCAAACTTGAAAAAGTTTCCATGTTATGGGTATACCAACCAATGCATACAGTATGCCTGTAAAAAAAAATGTTGAGAGCTGTCCAAAAATGTAACTAATGTGAATGTAAACAGCACGTGCCAGTTGAGAATATGCTTTTGAATGATACTCCCATTTATTTTTAGTTATTTCACCTTCCATTGCTGAAATAGTCCAACTCAGTTTTGCTATCCTTTTCCCTTTCTGCTTTAAGACTGCAGTGTTTTACATTTTCCTAATTTAATAACTGCATTTTATTGACCTGAAAACATGCTGATAAATTCTGCCTCATTTCCTTTTAGCAAAGCCTGAAAAAACATTTGTTTTCGTGCAGCAGCACTGCTTAAACAGGGTTATGATGCTCATTTTGCAATAGATTTCAACGAGGATACTCCATTACAATAAAATGAGTTGGGAAAAGTATTTAACAATCTAGTTGAAAACAGTAGAAGTAAAATGCTAATGTTGTCTCCATTAATGTTATGGTTGTGTAAAATGTAATTGCATTTCATAGACTGGATATCATATTTTAATGTAAAGTTGAGATAAGATTTTTATTTTTTTGTTTAATTTACTTGTCATATCATTGATACAGATCTTTTTCACATTTTACCTCATGCTTAGAAACCATTCAGTTTTGTATGTCATTCACGTTACATTATGCACCCAGGGACGCTTTGTTTTTTTCGAGTTCATTTTTAGTTGTCTGGTAAACTGGTATAATTTTTTTTGTTTACTTTATCGCCACAGATATAACCCAATCTGTTTTGCACCTGAAGGATCTAGCTGGATAAAAAAGGAGATACACAGATAATAACCTTTGTCTGATGTTTTGGCATTTTGCTTGCTATACTTATCTTGCTCTTAATTGTATTATTACTTGTATTGTAATACTTGAAATGTATTTGCTTACGATTGTAAGTCGCCCTGGATAAGGACGTCTTCTAAGAAATAAATAATAATAATAATAATATACTCAGCAGGCCTAATTTTGATTTATCCTGTGCAGAAACTTTTCTTTGTAATTGCTGTTACTGCATTATTTGCACACTGTTATGTAAGAGGAAACCTGTTTATGAAAAAGCTAAGATGTATGTGGAAGCTGCACAATTAATTAACACTAACAATAAAATGTATTTTCTTTCTGGTGCAAAATTTTCACTGGAGAACAATCCCTTATAAAAATGTACTGTGGTAGGTGTCCCAGAGTGGCTCACCTGGTAAAGGCACAACCATGTGGTCTTCAGGTTGAGTCGCACAGGCGGAGGAGCACAGATTTTTGGCCTGGCTGTGGAAAGTTGCCAGTCTTCACTGGGTATTCCACAGGAAGCGTTGCTCTGTGCTACAGTGGACCCTACTGGTCAGGTAACACCTGAGCTCACAGTGGACAAAGGCACTGCACAGAAAATAATAATAAAAAAATGTAATTACTGCAGTGTAATGTGGTACAAGCAATGGAAAGTGTAGTGCAAGCACAGAGATGGAAAGCAGAAGCACACATGGACAAGTTGGGGAATGCTTTGGCCACAAGCACCAACACTAATACATGTTATATACTGTACTGTAAGCTCTAAGGAAGTGATTGTTCAAGAAAAAGCCATTGTTTTGTTAACAATTAATTCTAGAGGTTGCTTGGCGTTTGGCACTCTGTGAACAGCTGTTTAAACATCTGGTTAGATTTGAATGTTTGGGATGCAGCACGTGCCAAGATGAAGGATGTGTCGGGGTGAGAGGGATTCTAGGTACCTGTATGAACCTCTCAGCAGCAAGTGAATGCTTTTGCAATAATGAATACATTCTTGCCTTCTTTTCTTTCCAGGTTATGATATATTAAGCTACACTACTGAAGACGATGGCAGGTGGAGCAGCCGGCGACTGATGCAGGAAGCCAACAGGAATGAAACGGAGGAAGAGCAACTGACCCCCCACCTGTTTAAAAACTGCACTGAGCCTGGTAAGGGATGTTTCAATATGCTACACTGCCATGGTCTGCCTGAGTGCCTTTGAATTAGAGTAAGCAGCTTCAAGTGTTATTTTTTGCTTGCTTTTTTGCCTTTTGTTGATGCATTCCTAGATAGGAGTTGCGATTTCTCCAATATTGTTCATATTTGTTCCCCCTGTGGTTGCCTTACAAGCTTTCCATGCTATATTCACTACTGTCTGGTTTTTTACCTTTCAGTTCTGTTAGCTTCATACCGTGTAGGTAATTATGAGTAGGCTGTATATTTTGCATGGTTGTTTTCCATAAAAATGTACACATTGTCTAGTGCAGTCAGCACTCACATATCCAACCCTATAAAATGTTGACTTCAGTGACGGTCCATTCCAACCCTTGTCCGTTTTTCAGGAAACACAGAGACACAATGTCAAAAATACATAGCTGAAAGGACTGTGTTTTAAAATAAGTAGGCTTCCATTTAGATGTACTGTAGTTGGGCAGCAGTGTGGAGTAGTGGTTAGGGCTCTGGACTCTTGACCGGAGGGTTGTGGGTTCAATCCCCAGTGGGGGACATTGCTGTTGTACCCTTGAGCAAGGTACTTTACCTAGATTGCTCTAGTAAAAAACCCAACTGTATAAATGGGTAATTGTATGTAAAAAATATCTTGTAACAATTGTAAGTCGCCCTGGATAAGGGCGTCTGCTAAATAATAATAGTTTGTTTTGTTAGTACAGTACTATATTTTCAACAGAATAATTATTTTAATTCAGAATGATATGATTGTGAAAATATCACTTGCCAAAAGAGACGACACATGAACCGTAATACAGTATATACTTTTAAATCTGGTACGTATTTTGTAGCAGTATGTAAAATTCCCCATTAATGACCCAACATTAAAATTAAATCAAAATGTTACCCATGCACAGAACTGCGTAAAAGGCATTGCAATTTAGCAAAGTATTAAAAAAAACCAACCAACAACACAGGTTCCAGAATTAAAACAGTGTCCAAAGTCAGTATTCAAAATTGCAGAATATAGTGCTCTATAAGGCCCTAATGTCACAGTTCTCTTTCAAATGGAAATGCACAAAAGCAACTAAAGAGCACAGATAAAAAAAAATAATAAAAAAAAATACATCAGCGTATCTAAAACTGTTTAATGAAGCTTGTCTCGTTTATAAATAAATAAAAAACAAGGCTTCTGCTGGATAGTCAAATAAGTTGTAACATTGAAGAGATGGGCTTTGTATCAGAATACTGGTGACGGACTCGGAAATCGCGTGTGACGGGTAAGTGCATTAATTGGTTACATATATATAATGGGGATTGATTTGTTTCTTAATACAAGGACGGTAAAAAACGACTGACGTGTATCTGAGTGTTATATATATCGAAGTGCTGACTGTAATATGTAGTTCCTTGTGAAAATTCCCATTTCTGAAAGAATATAATCTATATACATATTTGCAGAGATGCCAACGGCTATGATTTGGCTGTGGCAGCTGCTATTTTTGGAGGTTCTGTTACGGCGCTACGCCAAAAACATATATAATACTACGATTTTTATTAAATAAATAAATGATGGATACTCCCTGAACATTTATGAAATATTATTTCAATACCATGTGTGTGGTTTCCTTTTGAATTTCTTTAATGAATTAATTGTTTGTAATACTGTATTTCACTTACAGTTTATTGTGGCATTTTAACTGACATACTAAAAGCTCTGAGCTGGGTTGCTTAATAACCAGTTTTGGGGTCCTTCAGAAACTCCTACGCTAATGTCGCCTTGCTATCATTATCAATTGCACTTACTCGGTTGCTTATCAATTTACTTGGTTGCTTGGTTGCTTATCAGTTATTAAAATAGGATTCACAAATCAAACAAAAATCTCACTCTCCTCCATCTAAAAGATCGAGGTTGGCTTGCCAGAAATACCGAGAGGAATTTACCACAGAATGGTCATTCATTAAAAGAAGTGGAGTGTCTCAATCTCACGTCTGCTGCCTTGCAGACTTCTCTGTGAAACATGTTGGGCGTCATGACTGTATCACTCACATAGGTACGAAGAAATGCTCCCCATTACTTTATGTTTGTGTAAATGGGTTTGAGGTTTAACTTACTTAAATAAATTAATTATTGGATACTACACAGAATTTTGTGTTTTGATAGTTGTTAAATCTGTTAACATCTTTCTTGAGGTGTTGTTATTTTTTATAAAGTTTTGAGGTTGAATATTTCAGTCCAGGTTTGATTGCACTTATGAGATCCTAAAACACTCTTCATTACTAATATTTAAATTCAGAATAAATAGAACTTGAAGTACTTTCATTTATTTCTTTTTTTAAAATTTCTAAATGCTGTGTTACCAAAATTATAGATTGAAGTGAGGTAATTGGTTTGCCAAAGCCAAAGAACCTTTTCATTTCTAGGGGCTAGCAGCCACTGGCCTTAAAAATAAATACAGCAAACGTCTACCAAAAATAAAACTGTATATCGAAAAAAAAAAAAAATATATATAATAATATTTTTTGTATACTGCAGTTATACCAACATTTCAGCCCTATATATATATATATATATATATATATATATATATATATATATATATATATATATATATATATATATACATATCCCTATATATGTGAAGTGGTTTCATAAACCAATTCGCAATTTTGAATGTGACAATGCAATTTTTTTCTGCTTTAATAAATATTATGTTTACTCGTGAAATACCTTAAAATACAGTGAAATCAAAAACATTTTACCATGAAAAAAATACAGCCCTGAGTTGAAAGTTTAGAGCATCATGTAATATTTTGGAATACAAAAATAAAAGACTGGGAAGTCACTCTAGCAGTCCTATGCTTATGCATTAGAAGAATGTGATCTGCCCTGGCTTATTTTGTAACTGAGAGTTGACTGTAACTATTGTGTCTTTCCCATGTCGTGCTCTTTTAGTTTTAGCATGAATGCATTGTTTGTCAAAGGTATCAAACGTGTCGCAGCCAGAGCACTTTGGTGCATTCATGGTTGAAAGCAGGATGCCTGCTAACCTGTTCTTAACACTAGAGATTAAATAATGCATTGTTACATCACTAATCAATGGCAAGCATTATTTAATTAAGAGTGTGGACTGAATCCTAAAAATATCTGGTGCTGCTTTTTTCTTTGGTGGCAGATGGAACAATAAAGAAGAGCATTCGATAAAAAAAAAAAAAGACAATCAGGATTGTATTTTTAGAATTGAATTCCGCTTTTAATTGATCTGCCAGATAGGAGTTGAATTAGCTCGCTCACAGTTAGGAAGGTGTGTGATAATGACAGAGATAAGGGAGCGGGGCATTAGGACCGGGAGACTGTGTATCTGCTCTCTGTCCCTTTCATGTCCAGCCCTTCAGTCATTCCTTTGTTTAATTGTGTGTGTGTGTGTGTTTATTTTTAATCCCGCAGAAACAAAAAGCAGCAAACAGGCTATTGTTCTATAGACGCTTTTGTCACTGTCTGCAAAACTATTCATCCTGTTGTTTCCCACCTAGAAATAGAGGCAGAAGAACGACTGAAAGACTGTCTTGGCAAGGACAGAAATAAAACTCCTGTTGCACAGTAGTTTAACATTACAGGTTTTACTGTGAGCTTAGGGAAACCATAAAGAGTATTAAGAGTTCAGAATGGCGATAAATCCTGGCGTGGCTTTTACTTATTTGCATTGGGATTCTTATTAGGTCATCATGAAATCTGAAATGACTAATTTCATTTCCCCCTCATATTTGGATCATGCTTTGTGCTCTCTCTTCTCCCCCCCCCCCCCCTCTCTCTCTCTCTCTCTCTCTCTCTCTCTCTCTCTCTCTCTCTCTCTCTCTCTCTCTCTCTCTCTCTCTCTCTCTCTCTCTCTCTCTCTCTCTCTCTCTCTCATGTTCTTGTTCAAGCTTTCCTCTGGGCCTGGTTCTGAAAGCTTGTCGATGTCCCGTCTGTTTTATTTATGGGATTTCACCCAGTAGAAAACTCTTCACTGACGGTAATGGCGATTGCCTGTCTCTTCTGTTTATGGTATATTTTAGATGGTTGTAGTGACTGCTGCATTTGTACTGATGGTTAAGCACTTTGTAGTTAAAGGTGCTACTGTATAAATAATTTGAATACTACAAATAGCAGCTGTTATTATTATTATTATAATAATAATAATAATAATAATAATAATAATAATAATAATAATAATAATAATAATAATAATAATTCACATATTTCTATATGCATTACTGTATTTACTGAATATACAGAATACAGCCATGGCCAGATTTCAGTGTGGCTGCAGTTCTCTGATTTTCTGGGATTTTGTTTTCCTCGGGCTATATCCTTTATAAATGTTTATATTGATAACAGTTGGCAAAACAACAATATCAGAGTAAAATGTGGCTATGCAAAAACTAAACCCACACCCCACCTAACACAGATACACACACACACACACACACACACACACACACACACACACACAGGACGCGCACATTATTGAATTTCTCCCCTATTTAGAATACCCAATTATTTTTTTCTCCTCACCACAGCACTTCCCCACACAGCTCAGGAGAACCGAAGGTTCAGTTGGCATCCTCCGATCCCACGACCGAGCCAGTTTCCTCTTTTACACCCAGGAACTTGAAAGCAGATGTCAGCGAGCTACCGGCCTCTTGAGGACAAAGGCCAGCCCTGTGGGTGTCTGCCTGAGCTCACTGGGCGCCTGACCGGTAGGGTCTGCTCTAGTATGAAAAGAAGAAAGAGTGCCTGCCGGTTTTGCCTCCCTAACCCACAGAAGCGCCAGAGCCAATGCGATGCCAAGAGAAGTCTTGTGTTGTATACAAGCCTCAGCTTAATATTCCTTGTGAAAACCCTTGTACCTTGACAGCTATGATTTACTGTGCCCCTTGAATTGATATCAGTTGATGAGTCTTATTTTGAAGGACTGTCATTTTGATTCTATTGTCAGCTAAGTAAGACAGATGTTGATAATAAAAAAACTCAACAATTGAAAAAGTCAGACAAATCATAGCCTGTCTGAGACCATTTTAAAAAATGTATATGGAGTTGATGTATGTGACACCAAAGAAGCCTTAGGACCAGTGCTCCAGATAAGGTTTTGGGTCTGGGAGTAACTTACCCTCTATTTTTAACACTGAGAGAGTAAAATGTATTTTCTGGGGGTAAAATGCAACACTACCTTGAAGTCATGAGTAATCTGGATTTAAATACTGTACAATCTGTAATGATAGTACAGTATGAAATTATTTACGTTACTTGTATTTTAATATTTATTAACACTCAGTGTTAAAAAGCCATACAGATAAAATACAATAAGGACATGCATTAATAAGTTATAAAACAGTTTGTTAAATATATTATAGGCACCTTTTTAACTCTGACAATTGTTCCAGTTGGATTTGTAGTTGGACTGGGGTGTTTATGCTTTAACCTATGTAGCTTCGATTTTTTTTCATATTCTTACTGTGATTGGCTGCAAAGACAACAGGACTAGCCAGAGACTGGATAATGTTTGTTCAGTTGTTTTTTCTTGTGTACAGTTTCCTAGTAACTGAAGACATTGCATTCTGGGAGATGTAGTTGTTAGTTGAAGTTTTAAGCGCATTAAATAATAAGGAGCTGGTTGGGATTGTCTTGTCAGTCCCTGGGGGGTAGGACCATATTTTAGCATTGAAAAATGCTAATGTTGAGAGTCCAGTAGCAACATTAAATAATCTGACCTGGCAGCCCCGGCCAAGAAACTGTGTGTTGATGCAAGGAAAAGAGCTGATTTGGCACAAGCTAATAACAGCTCTACCATAATAGGTGCTGACGTGTTTTGTATTCTGCCTAGGTGAATTTTCATGCTGAAAGCTGAAATCTGGGCCTCTGCTTCTGAGATACATAAATAAGACCCAATTCATAAAACCGTACATTATCTGCCATTAGAGGCCATTATTTATTTTTTTTAACTATTTTTCCAAAATATATGGTGTGTAATATATATATATTCACAGTGGCATTCTGGAAAAATCATACTTAAAAAAAAGCTCATTCACAAACATACAGCAATTAACAACCCACTAACACGACAATAAATAATGCATATTTATGCAGCAGTGTGGAGTAGTGGTTAGGGCTCTGGACTCTTGACCGGAGGGTCGTGGGTTCAATCCCAGGTGGGGGATACTGCTCCAGTAAAAACCCAACTGTATAAATGGGTAATTGTATGTAAAAATGATGTGATATCTTGTAACAATTGTAAGTCGCTAAGAAATAAATAATAATAATTAGTATTATATTTATATACTTGGCAAATAATAAATCTGGTTATGTCTTTAGAGAAGGTTACCTTTTAGGGCTTCTTAATTACTATTTTATGTGTATAGAAATATAATTCAAGGTTTTATGTCAGTACATATCTTGAGATGACATATTGCCACTTGGTTGGAGCTATTGAAGTGCATATTTTAAAAATAAAAAAAAATAAAGGTAACACTTTAGATTACATTATATGATAATAACATAGTAATAACTATGTAACTACCACCATTTCCTGAGCTTACATGGTAACTAATTTGTAAAATAAGTGTGTAATTACATAAACATGGCCTGTGCCATGGTGTTACATGTACCATATAATTACATCTGATTTCCGTGTAATTTTAGAGTAATTACTGTTTAATAACCATTAGCAATTGGCCACTTTTTACAATGTAATTACATGGCTATTCATGGCCAGTAATATAAAGTGGTACCGAAAATATACATGATAGGAGTTCAATAAGTTTATAAGACGCACAGAGAAGCATAGAGGGGCAACACGGCTTTAATTTTCTTTCAGCATCACCTGTATCAATTTCAAAGTACTCCGTCCACAGCTTCTGAAGTACTCTGACGCACGCAGTCCTCAATGACCTGTTTCGGAGTGTCCGAGCAGGGCACAAAGAGAAGGGCTTTATTGTGCTTGTCATGTCCCATGTTCACCAGGCCAAGGGCCCATTGACTTTTGCCTGATTGATACTTTGAAGACTCACCTGTGTATGATGTGCATTTTCCCAAATAAGACCTGAAAGAAGCATCATTTGGACAAACCAAAGTATGTTCTTTCAGCAGGCAGCCATAACATTCGACAAACGGTGGAGCAGCATTTAATTCAACTCAAAGTTAATATACTTTGAGATCATACTCGTGGCACTGCTGACTGTCAGCATCTTGTTTTCCATACTGTTCCTCCCGATTCTCTAGGTGGTACTGGCAGAATGGCAAAAAGGGTAATCCCAGAATCGTCAATGGAGATCAACATTATATTGTTGAGCATGTGAACCACTAGACTCCTCTGAATTCCGGACAGATCACAAGTTTAAAAAGATGCTTCAAGTCAAGTTTCTGGACCTGTAAGTTAATGACCACTCAGTTCCATCACTGATTATTGAATTGAAATAATATCAGTGACATGGCAGCTCACCATTACCTGTATCCACTGCATACACATGTAAAAGCATGACATACATATGTACAGGTGCCTTTGTATACCCCTACATTCTGATAATCTTAATAGTAGTCTCATTTGACAAGTGGTTCTTTAGAGTCTAGAGAAATGAATCGAAGGCACAGGCCCTAGTATTAACACTAGAACCACCGCGGTTATACTGATACCTAGAACCGCCACCGGCAGCCATTATGAAGGTTACATTTTAAACAACCTCAATATTAAAATGAAAGACAAACTATCGGATACAACTCAAAATGGTTTATTTTCTAACATGCCACATGTAAAGCACTACTTCAAAAAATGAAAAACTATAATAAAGTAAACATTTCAAAAGAAACTAGTGTGCAAACAGGTATATGTACAGTCAAACTGTAAAAATGAAATTCGTTTTTTTTAAAGTAACAGACTTCAAAGTAGCAACCTAAGTAGCACAATCCACACAGCTGTAACGCTTCTCAACTTTTCCAGTGCATTTACCACATACTGCTCTTTCACACTGGGCACAGATATCGGAAGTTTTATTTTTATTGCATTCAGCTACCTGGCATTGTTTTCTCTTGCGTGTGTTACTGGGTGGAGAACTGAATCCAGGTTGAGTTGCATTTGCCTCCTGCTCATTTGTAGTTTTCTATTGAAATGTTTCTGCCGAAGTTCTGTGGCTAGCTTTAAGATGAAATCTCTCCTACTGATATTTTCCCTGGTGCATTCCTTGTACAAAACGAAGGAATTGATGGCTGCCAGGTCCAGTACATTGTAAAATACAGCAACTGGCAACCGGCGAGAACCGGCTTTCACTGAGTACTGACGTGCCATCTGGTCTGTATTCCGTACTTTGTTTCATTGTAGAAATCCATAGTCTCAGTTTTTTCCTTGTCAAGTACAGCAGTGGTTATTATTATTATTTGTTTATTTAGCAGACGCCTTTATCCAAGGCGACTTACAGAGACTAGGGTGTGTGAACTATGCATCAGCTGCAGAGTCACTTACAATTACGTCTCACCTGAAAGACGGAGCACAAGGAGGTTAAGTGACTTGCTCAGGGTCACACAATGAGTCAGTGGCTGAGGTGGGATTTGAACCGGGACCTCCTGGTTACAAGCCCTTTTCTTTAACCACTGGACCACACAGTGGTTAAAAAGAGGGGTGTTTTAACATTTATACTTCTGTCTGAGTCCGAGTTGTTGGGCTCCTAATGTTATGAAAATATAATGAGTATTTTGATCTTTCTCCTGGATGGAGAGTGTGATTTCCTGGAGAGAGTGAGCGGGAGGGGTAAGAGGGCTGGATGTGTGAAACCAGAAAACATGTCAGGGTTTCAGTTACTGTTAATGATCTAAACTGTCAAGGATATAAATACAGAACACTTTTACCTTTAGATTAATCCTGCTGTTTTTTTGAACCCCCGTATTAAAGCCACACAGTTAAGATGTGGTTGACAGAGATCTGTGATGAAGCTGGTTTCAGGCTGGCCACTGTTTCATAGATTCCCTTTTACTGGTTTTGCTCACCGTTGTACAGTAGTAGCTCTAGTCACAAACACTCCCATCCAGAGCTGGTTTTATGAGCTAGCCACCAGTGCAGTTGCCTGGGGCCCCAGGCCATGGGGGCCTGTGACAGGATGGACCGAGGTTTGAGACTCAGAGACAGTATAAAGTTCAGAATAAAGATTTTTAATAAACAAAAATACAAAATAAACCAGCACGAGGGCCAAACAAAAAGGTTTCAAACACAAAATACAAACACAAAACAAAAACTTACAAAATAAAGTTTCCAGGCTGGGCGTTGCCTTCACTGGAACAGAAAAACAGCACATACAAAACACACCTTCTCCTCTGGAACTCTCCTCTGGAACTCTCCTCTACAACTCTCCAACTCTCTCCCCCAGCCAGGGCCTCTCCCCTGGCTTTTATCCCCTGTGGCTGGAGCCCAATTATTCAATAATTACTGATTAGTCAATTAGGGCTCCAGCCACATTCTCACATGTTTTTCTGGCAGGGAGGAATTTTAACCCCCTCCCTGCCAGTCCCAACATTGATCATAAAGACGGGGCAGTACCCCGTCACAGGGCCCCACTAGGCTAAGTTAGATCATATCTATCAAAACATAAATTTAATGCAAACAATCACAATAATACTGCATAAGTCACCTTAAAGTGACATAGTCTAGTTCATGACACTTTGATTTTATGACTATTGTTAATATAAAATGGTATCATTACCTTTTAACAGGTGTGTAATAATAATTAGACCTATTTTTTTTTTTGCATTCTGAGTTTAAATGATTTGCTTATTTCTTATGTGAAAGTCCTTTTCCAAGCAAAGTAGCAGTGGGAGTCATCCAATATGCGGGTGGGAAGAGGAAGGGAGGGGCCCTCGCCTTAGCCTCTGCCCGGGGCCCCCACGAGTCTAACGCCAGCTCTGTTCCCATTATACTTTGCCATCTGGTGCATAAATAATTAATTGGCAGACATCTTAGACTGGCACATACCATTTTTACCCCTCGGCCCATTTTTTAAAAATTTTTAAACGTAAATGGTTTGTCTTATAGTTTTAGACCATCTGTGTGGTTTCTTCAAAGTCCACCTACCTTTAAAATGAGACCCAGCACACAGTTTAACAACACAACAAAAAGGCTTTCACGCAGTACCTTATTACTTACGATTGAGCACATTTATCAAGCGGGCTCTCCACACAGCAGCCCTAAGCAGACTGACTGCTTTCTTTAAATACCCAGCACCTGACTCTAATTTACAATATTAGCCAGGTGCAGGTGATTATTAAACAAAACAATAATAATCAAACAATAAAACAATTAACCCAATACACATTTTTAGGCAGGGAGGATATTAACCCCATTCCTGCTGTGTTACTTATATATATATATATATATATATATATATATATAGATAGATAGATAGATAGATAGATAGATAGATAGATAGATAGATAGATAGATAGATAGATAGATAGATAGATACACAGTAGAACCCCGTTTATCCAAGCCTCGCCTCGATAATCCGACTCTCCTTATAAACCGAACAACCCCTTTCCACCTAGCAGTAAAAATTGTGCACAGTTGTAAATGCAGAAATGGTGTCTTCATGTCTAAAACATGATATAATGCCAGTGGCATGCACAAGCTTGCATTAACAGCCATTGGCAAAGTGAAAAAAAAATCCACATGCCCCTAAGAATTCAAACATGAACAGTAGCCTACTCTGTTTCGTTATTTCTTTTCCCATACGTTTTTACCAAAAGATGTAATCATCTGATGTAAACAACATCACATAAAAAGCTATTCATCTGCTCTCCCTGGTGGCATTGTTTACCTCACAAGATGACACAATCTTGTTTTTTTCAATCTCCAAATGTAATGTCTTTTTTTTTTGTCTCTTGTGTAGCACATGGAGCCATGAGTGCTAGAAAGTCTAAACGGCTCTATTATGCTATTTTTTAAAACTGAGTACTGATGTTAAATCCACCCAAACACTGCTTACAGTACTTGCAGCAGCAGTCCTATACTGACCCAAACTGTTGTTAATGAAGCGGCTATGATTGTGCAAAAAGTGATCCTCTCCTCTGAAACAAGGCAAACTGTCAGATTTTTTTCCAGTCATTATTAACGGGAGTACTGTTTTACTACAGTACTTTATACTCAATTGCCAGTTTGTTACTTTAATCTTTATTATTATTATTATTATTATTATTATTATTATTATTATTATTATTATTATTAGAAAACCGGTATTGTTTTCTAAAACTAAAGTTTTCATATGCTTTAATTTAAATAAGTGGTGGATGTTTTGCTCCTTTTCTGGCATAGCTCAAGCTGTTTCAAACATCACGCAGCTGTCTGCACATTAAAATCAAGGTGAGAAACTCTATCGATTCAAAATTTTTTATTGCTGACTATCTAAAACAGTTAATAATGTTTATTCTCCTGATGATCCGAACTTTCATTTTTCCGAACTGGCTCCAGTCCCAATTAAATCGGTTTAACGGGGTTCTACTGTATATATAAAGAGTAATTAGCTTCAAAATGTCATTTTCATTTATTCTTTATTACTTTTTTATGGTGAATGCAAACATTCAAAGTGGTTCAGAGTTCATGTAGCTCTTTTTTTATTCCAATTTTATAAATATTTTGTTTTACACTTTTAATTGTTCTATTTTTACAAACTAGATTTTTATCTTAGTTTTTCAAATGTTACAATTAACCACATTTTGTATCTCTTTTTAAAATGTCTGTGCTATTAGATTTTGTATTAGACTTATTGAATGGTTTAATAGTTTTTTTTTGTGCGTGCATGTGTGTGTGTGAAGCGCTTTGGGATCCTTGTGATAAAGGGTGCTATAGAAATGTGAATTGTATTGTATTGTATTGTATTGTATGAGAGCGAGGAGATCCTATTGTCACATGACTTGAACGGAATGAGAAAGTCTATTCAATGTTAGGACCTCCAAGTAACCTCAAAGCAAGCGTGAATCAGGTAAAGACAGATATAGAAAAAAAGATGAAAGTTTAATATTGGAGCAACAGAACCCACAGAGTAAAGGAATGGCATTTGAAGCTGCATTGTCCTAATAGGTTGGTACAGCCTCCTGTGGATTTTTCACAGCTTCTAGATCAGTGGTTCTCAATCCTGGTCCTCGGGCACCAGTGTCTGCTGGTTTTCATTCCAACTGAGCTCTCAATTACTTAACTAGACCCTTAGTTGAACTGATCATTTGCTTAATTAGACCTTTTTAATTATTTTCAGCTTTTAAACAGTTGCTGATTTGAAGTTAGTTATAACATTTTATAAGTAACTTGAATAAGTAGGCTGAGAAAACATTGTCGATCACATATCTTCACTGCTTGTTTTTAAACTTCAATGTTGTGAATAATTTTCATTTAGGGATTTAGAAATATAGTGCAATGTGTAGCCCTGGGGCAAAGGGACAGTTAGAATAGTTAGTTGAATGACCATTGGCTGCACGTTCAGGTCTTTGATACAGTAGCAGGCTGTTGATTCGTCCAGTACTAGATGCTTCAGCAACATCTGTTCAATGGAGAATAACTTTGCAGTCCGGAGGACAGAATAACAGTTTTGCAATCTAATAGTTTAAGAATGAATTGAAGGATTCGGTTGACATTGTGATTTTAAATTTAGGACTAGGTGTATGAGTCCAGTAGATGCTCCTGGAAGCTTAGATATTTCTGGAGCATTTGGCTAAGGATGAATCGACAACATGTATCCGAGTTCATTGGCGATGGAGAGTAAAGGAGTGAGTGAAAAAAGTGCGTAAAGTCATATAAACTTCACATTGCTGTGAACTATAAAAGGTTTCTTTCAAACTGTGTGTTTGTAGTGGCTGAAACCTGCCAAAAGAAACAAAAAAAAAAGAAACATATTGTAAAACAGCAAGTTACTCTCTCAGGCAGTGATTGGGGCAATTGGCTGGCAGCCATCTTTACAAGGCATGACAGCCAATAAGTGACACCCAGAGCTGAGCTCAATACAGGCAGCCGTGTGGGAGGTGCTCAGTCCACGCAGGGATCATTATCTTCACAGTGCACAAGTCAGCACCCACTGTGGGACCTCTCTCCAATACTGCTGGGGTGACCAACAACTCCTCAAGCTTTATAAAGATTGCATACAGTGTAGTTTTGCATGGCCTCATTTCACCAGAACTAATTTGTGAGCTGGGCAGCATTTCCGCCACCTCACACACCTACGCTTTAGCAACCAGGGATCTTCCTCTGTAACGAATCTCTCCAGTCTCGATATAATGCAGGCATCTCCACTGCCTGCCTGTTGCTCAGTGAACTCTTCTGAGTTTGATCAGCGGTGAAGCTGACCCTGCAGGTGAAGTCAAATAATAAGAACGATTTTACAAGAGACACTGGATCCTTGGATCCTCTTTCTCAGTCCCCACCTCAGCCTAATAAGTTATTTGCACAATTAAAACCAAGAACGGCTTGAGTTGTTGAACTTAATTTGCTGCAGAGGACCACTGTTTACCAATTTTGTGGCACGTTTAATGGTAGGAGGAACATGAAAGATTAGGCTGTTGAACTTGAAATGAAAATCAAATTCCCTTCCTCTCCACTGCTCCCTATCAGTATTTTGGTATCCAGATCAAGATTTCTATTATCATATTGTAGCATTGCGGGTGTCTGTCGGCAGGTGGAGAATCTGGAGTGGATCTGTTAGCAATGGGCCAAAGCTGTTAACACCTTTTTCACTGTCATTAACCAACTAACAACTTGCCCTATTGACTGGCATGCTTACAGGGGTGGAGGTAATTTAATGCTCCATGACCTAGGAAGTGGAAGTTTAGATTGCATGGCAGGTACAATTTAGGGAATCATTTAATTAGCTGTAAGTGTGAATGACACACAATCCAATACAGAGAAACCTTTAATATAATTAGGGCTTCTGATTTTAGGTTTTGAATGATAAAAAAATGATAAAACACCCCCGATACAAAAAAATGAAATCAGTGTATAGCCAATAAACACCGTAAATAATTACTCAATTCACGTTGACTTCACCCCTTTCCCATTTAAAAAAAATAAATAAATAAATAAATAAATAAGTGGTACATAAAAACAAAAACAAACTACCTTTTCCAGTGCAGTTGGGCAATGTCCCTCCTTTCTGACTTGTCATTTAGTCGATCTGAATACTTTAAACCCACCCCAACTACTGAGTGGAAGCAAATTCCTACATATCTATTGAAGACCACTTGCCAGATTTTAAACGAGATTACAATTAGGAACAGAGACTGTACGGGATTTAAAGCTGTACAGTTAGATAGGGAGGATTTAAAACAAAATTGCAAATTGTGGTGAAATGTAAAAAAATGCCTAGACACAAAAAAACCCAGAAGAATGTGCCCGTGACCATAGGGATTTCGTTGTGGAAGACAGCAAAGGAAAGAAGGTACAACTTGTACCTTGTAAGTGTGCAAGTAGTGTTGAGTTACTATATTGTGACAAAAAAAAAAAAACATTTTGGAAAGTAGTCGAAAACAATAATTTCGTACAGTATATAAAACTCAAAGGCCACGAAAAAAAAAAGATTTTAGCAAAAATAAGCACCCAAAAATAAAATTAATAAAAACAGAAAAACAGAAGCCCTAAATATAAAATACATAAGGTTTCCATGACTACCTATTTTGGATGCAGCAATACTGTAATAGTAACTGCATTCACCGTAATTCAAAAGTTACTTTTCAAAAGAGTGCAGTTTATTTCTACAGCATATTTTTTAGGGCATAAACCACACTAGAGCAATATTAATCTACCAGATAAAATATATTTACCTTTATAATAGAATTTTTCGATGTAACATTTTTACAGCTCAATTGCCTTTTAAAACAATGTCGGGCCTTTCAGACAGAAAGGTTATTGTTTTCATATTTGAATAACAGCTTAGGCCCTAAATACATACGTTTTGCAAACATTGATTTTGCAAGTGCCTAAAACCTAATTATGTTCATCGGCAGGGGGCCCAAAGTACAAGAATTTAATTAAAAGGAATTTATGGGAAGATAATAGAAGACTGACATTCATATGCCAAGCACCTTCTTTGGTGGGATGTGGTTTTAATATAAACAGCTTTGCGGCTGGCTGGATTAGGTGGCTCTTGTTTGAACTAAGGATGGTAGTTAATCCTTGTGAAGAAAACCTGAAACTGTTTCCATTAGGAATTGCAGGTTAATGTAGCCAATGTAGACCTGCAATTTGCTAAACCACTATGCTCTCGTAAAAACTAGTGGAAGACAGAAGCTCAGATAGTCCACGTTGAAGGGCAGGTCCACGTGTGTCAGTATTGTGAACTTGTTAGCCTATGGCTTAAACACTTTATAGCTTCAAATTATCTTTTTATTTAATTTTTTTTACCCGTTCCTACAATTTATTAGATTTTTTCAAACATCCTGAGGGGTTCTGAGTTCTGATCCAATACTGACATGAATTAATTTTCCCAACAGCTCTCTCTACTACAGCTATGGCCAAACGTTTTGCATCACCTAGAATTTTAGGATTGAGACATAATAAAAAAAATTTAAAAAAAAACCTATGTGAACATAATTTAGATATTTTATTTAACATCATGTAATCAAATAAACTACATCATGTAATCAAGGAAACTACAGTATATGGAAAACTACAAAGCTGCATGTAAAAACAAAATAGTGATCAGAGAGGTCCAGAGGGGTGATAGAGAGGGTGGGGGGCAGCAGGCCCTGGAGAAGGTGAGGTTCAGTTGACAGTCAGCTTTGTGGGTAGGAGGGGATGGAGAGAGATAGAAGTTGAAGGAGTAAAGGAGAGGAAGGAATCCGGCAGAGTGGGTGGGGTTGGAGAGATGAATATTGAAATCACCTAACAGGACAGTTGGGGTAGACAGAGAGGGGAGGGAGGAGGGGAGGGAGGAGAGGAGATAGTCAAGTTCATCGAGAAAGTGAGTGAGAGGTCCAGGGGGATGGTACAGTACAATTAGCAGGAGTTGACAGGAAGAGGTTAGTTGGACAGCATGAAATTCAAAGGTGTTAACAGAGAGTGAGGAGAGGTCAGAGGGGACAGAAAAGAGTAAGGAGGGAGAGAAGAGAAGACCAATCCCACCTCCCTGTCCAGTGGGACACAGAGTATGGGACAGGACGTAGTGAGAGGACAGGGCAGCAGGAGTTACAGTTATCAGGAGAGAGACAGGTTTCAGTGAGAGCAAGGAAATAAAGAGAGAGAGAGAGAGAGAGATGGGAGGCAAAGGCAGAGATGAAATCAGCTTTGTTAGTGGAGGACGGGAGTGAGAGGACAGAATAACAGGGATGTGAGAGACAGTCATAGCAGGACAGGTGAGACAGATAGGTACAGTAGTAGTGGGGGCAGGAGTGGTGGGGGGAGGGTACAGACTAGTCTAGTAGTTGGCGTCTTCCAGAGCACTGCTAGGTTCGGAATTTCTCCAAGAGCCTCTCCTCGCAGGTCTCTCTTTGCAGGAATCCCACAGCTAGACTCCCAGCTCTTTGGTAGAGAGGCTCTACGGTTGGCTGGCGCACAAATAGGCTAGCTGTCTAATTTACTAACTAGATGGATAAAAGCTATCTGCCTCTGACTCTGGTTACCTGTAGACTGCCCACTAGTAGATTCACTCAGCTTAAGTAAGCGCCACCCTCACTTTGCAAGGGAACTGGTTAACAGCTGCTAAAGTGCGCTACAGACACTACTTAAGCAATACAATAGTTTAAATACACTTCAATGGGATCACACAACTACAAAAAGCTGTGTGGAAACCAGTAAAATTGCAAATCAAATATATTCAATTTAACCACACTCACCTGGTACTAATCACAAACAGTAAATCATCTAATTAAAACAACACCACCTTTATAATGTTACTTAAATACAGCTAATGTTAATTACTTGAAGCAGGATCACTTACCTATCTGCCTCTGAATATTACTGTAGTAGTAATATTCTTGTCACTAATTTCTGTTTACTGTTGGATGAATATAGGATTTGTGAAGAGAGTCTAAACTTTTAACAACCCTCCTTCTGTTTGGATGTCCCTGTTTTTTGTACCTCAGAGGTGGCAACCCTAGCCTCTACCTGGCTTTGAGCTTGCTGGACTAAGTACTTATTGCTTGGCTTGGGCTGTGCTTCCAGATTCCAGAGAAGTGTCTGTTTTCCCTACCTGCTTGCTGGTATTGTTAGGGTTTCTGATTTTAGGTTGTAACCAATGAAACACTGATAGACCCCCCTGAACCAAAAAAACTGTATTTAGTTGTACTGTAATATTTCCCAGGATGGCTCAACTCATCAAAACTCCAGAAGAGTTACTTTTGGGCAGCACCATAGAGAACTAGTTAATTCACGATATACAAAAAAAATAAAAAATCCCTGATACACACAAGATCCCTAGTTACTAAATTCCAAGGTTTTTTTTCAGTTCCATTCTCTTAACAACCCCCTTGCATAAACATGAAAACAATTTTGTTTGTTTATTTCTTATTTTTTAATGGCTGTCACAAACTATTTTGACCAAGTTTTTGATTGTGTTGAGTAGTTGGATAATTCTGCCAGTCTTTAATATTCTGTTTAAACAAAAAGATTAAATGAATATGCAGATGAGAACTGGTAATTAGCATGAGCCTGAGATTTTTACCGATGAGCAGTTGCTACTGACACACTTTCCTGAGGACACTCATGGAGAGATGAAACGTGTTGGTTCTTTGTTGATTGCTTCCTTTATAAGCAGAGATGAAAAATGCTGTTTATACAAATTAATAAATAAATAAATAAATAAATAAATAAGCATTTTAAAAAGCTGCATCTGCGTGTTGCACGTCACAACGTTTTATATAGTCGTCGTGGGTGTGCTTCAGTATTCAAGACACAAATTGGAGTTGTTTCACTGAAAACAGGTTTCCAATCCACACTTTCCTTAAGTAGTAAGAGGCAGTAATCACTTAGGAATGGTCACTGTATCCCTCCAGAACAACTTAAAAACTCTGAAGGCTTGTCTCTTCAATCAGTGCTGTCCTGGTTGCCTACTGTATGTTGATAACTTGGTAGCCCAGCTGGTTTTCTGTTGTATCCTTCCCTGTATATCATTTGTATAAGGACAGCCATAATAAAATATTATGAATGAAACCCTACAGTATTATTACCAGTGCTTTTAGGGTAAAATAATATGCCCCAGAACGGAGAACTGCAAAGGAAAAACTATTAAATGTATGCAATTCTGAATATTATTATGATTATTTTACCTTGGGAATACAATATGTTCATGTATAGATTTTTGTGTTTTTCCAAACCTGATTCCTGACACCTCCATGACCATCCATGCAGGCCCGTCTAGCTGGGGGTGAGATCATGACCAATGCCATAGATTTCAAATGTTAGCCGACCAATAGTAAAATTGAAAGTTAGGTAGAGCCATACCCCCGAGTGGTTTTATTCTTTGGATCATTTTTTGTGGATTCTGGGAGATTTCTTGTTCCAGATAAATGAAAAAAACATTTGATCTACGGTGTTAAAAAAACTTTTTGATAATAAAAACAGGGCTACATTGAAAAAGGTAGAGTAACTTAGGGAGTGTGTTCATCTTGAGTTAATACAACCTGTTAGGGAAAGAGGTAGAATGGACCAACAAAGAAAGTCTTGTTTGATGCACTCTACTAGGGGAGTAAAAAACGTGTTGTATGAGCATGTAACTGAGATTTCCCAGATAGGTGAACCTATTGGATGTAATTTTGAAAGGGATCTTAACAAGGGGGCAGCGGAGGGCAGACAAATTGATAGGGAAGAGTTTGCGCTTGTGTAGGTTGAGTTTATATCCGGAAACCCTGCTAAATTGCTCTAATATAGCTAAGCCATGGGGAAGAGAGAAGATAGGATCCAAAATATAAAAAATAAGGTAATCAGCATAGAGAGCAACCTTCTGCTCGTGACTCCCCCACATTACTCCCCTTACATCCTGACTTCAACGCAGGGATATCGAAAGAGGTTCAATGGCAATTGCAAAAAGGAGGGGAGAGAGAGGGCAACCTTGTCATGTACCCCGGTGGAGAGGGAAATATTTAGATTGCATTTTATTTGTGCAAACAGAGGCTGAGGCAGAGGTATATAACAGCTTGAGCCATGAAATAAAATTGGGACCAAAGCCAAGCTGATGTAGTGTAGCAAATAGATAATCTCACTCATCACATGGTCAAACGCCTTTTCCACATTGAGTGAAACAATAACCTCAGGCAAGGGAGAAGAAAGGAGTATATATGATATTAAACAGACAGCAGAGATTAAAATAAGTGTCTGCCCTGCACAAACCCTGTCTGGTCAGGGGAGATTATGGATGGAAGAACTGATTCAACACAGTGTGCTAGGGTCTTCGCAAGAATTTCAAAGTCTGCGTTAAGAAGTGATATCGGGCAGTACGATCCACAGTCAAGAGGGTCCTTATTCTGTTTTAATAACAGTGATATAGAGGCTTGGTGCAGTGTTGGGGGTAGGAACAAAGAAGTAAAAGATTCAGAGAACATAGCACTCAACAAGGGAGATAAGCTAAATTTCTTGGGAAAACCATCTGGGACAGGAGATTTACCACTCTGCATTGACCTAGTAGCTTGAGTTATTTCATCTGGATCATAAGGCTCCTCTAGGCAGGCTTTAGATTATGGGTCAACAGCCAGAACATGAAGGCTCCCAAGACAAGATTCAATTAAGGAAGGATCTGCAGGTGATTCAGATTTGTAAAGCGTAGAATACTTTATTTTAAATTGATCATTGATCTCCTGCTGGTAAACTGTAGGCAGGCCCAATTGCATATTCATTCAACTTGGTTGGTCTGCCTTCCTCCGTCCCCCCCAGAACTCTGATAACACGCAGGTTGTTTCTCCTACTTCGGTTCTCCAGATCATCAATCTTTGCACGGAACTTGTTATTTTCAGAGGAAAGCAAGCTGCAGGTTGATTCAATTCCAGCAAGGCGGGTTTCAAAAGCATTCATGGAATCCTCCATCTCCCGTACTTTCTCTTGGCATTCTGACAATGTGGCTTGAATGGGAGCAATTGCTAGTTGAATTTTGGTCCGAAGGGTAGCGATCTTGTCTCGTATAATTTCCTTGACGATCCTACGAAAATCTTCAAGCATCACAGAGCTGTAGCCAGGCCCCGCAGCGCTCTCTCCACATCAGCGTTCGACCCAGCAGCGAGGGTAGTTGGATCAGTATCGACTTTTTGCCTGATGGTTTTGAAGGTATTGCAAAGTAAGCTGAACTGACAATAGCCAATAAATCTAACAAAATATTAGAATTTAAGTTTACTTTACTTAGAATTTAAGTTTACAAAAAAAAAATGATGAGTCAAAAAAGGATTGATAAGGATTGCTTATCAATCCTTTAAAGTTACTGGAAATCTTGCTTTTAACCTCTATTCCATAACTGGCCCCACTAGTGGTCTCTTTGCTTTTTGCTTTTTACTTCAAAGAGAATTTTGGTATAATCCAGAGATTGTGCAGCGGCCAAGTCAGGCAGTGATGTGATTTCCTCAGCTCCCAGGGGTCCTGAACTGTGCGCTGCGAAGATCTGTGCCGGAATAATGCTTCACATCTGAAACAACAACCGACAAGCCGAGCACTGCCTGCATACAATAAACAAAAATGCCCTTATAAACGTGTTGTTAAAGAAAGAGAGAAAAAAAAATCACACATGTCTTATACTCAGCCAAGCCAAAGCATTTCTAATATGAAATCTCCATTCCCTGTGGATTTGCGGTGAACTCGAGCAGACAAAGCTCCTTTTCCTGGATCTACTGGTTAAGACTCCAGAGGCAACCTCTGCAACAAACGTTGGGACAGGCTGGCCTAACTATCAGTTATTATCCACAGCTGGAGATGTATATCCCCGACAAGATTTTTAGATGAAAATCCATTTTACTGGGCTTATGTGTGTGTTTGCAATATGTATGTGTATAAGTCAAAGGAAGTATAACAGCTATTATGACTGTGTGGAAATAACATTGAAACTGTTATTCTGAATACATCTTGTTATTGAGACATACTGAAACATGGATCTAAATTTTATAGTGGAAAAAGGCAGGATTTGTCTGCAACTTGTTAAATGTGATCCCTGGCCACAAGCATTGTGCTTTAATGGACCAGTGCAATGCCTTAATGCAGGGGTTTTCAACCCTTTTTTTTAAAACCGTACCCTTCTGTTGAGAGGTTTCAGCTAAAGTACCCTTTACAATTTTCGCTCACTGAACGGTAGCAGAGTTACAATAAAAGGCACAATGATGTGATCAACACTTTTCTTTTGTTTCTGTTTATTTAATATATAATTTTTCACAACAGTCCGGGACGGACTGTTTGGGACACAATACCAAACAGTACAGGCTTAATTATTTTAAACTTAATTACATGTGTTTGGATGCACATATATAAAAGACAGTATTTGGGAATCTCTTTGGAAACACTTGTATTCGCTTTCTATTCGGCAAAGTTATTATAAATATTACAAAATAGTCTGCAATGTAAATGTTTATCACATTCCCATATATTTCCCATCTCGGCCATTTAACATTTTTACAATATCAAAAACATTAACCTCAAGATAAAACTATTATAACTAACAATGATACACTTTTTTTTTTTTTTTTTTATTAAAACGAGCATAAAAATGATCCAATTAAAAAAATGATCTTTCTGTCGCTTTGCACTTTCTGTACTCTTGTGTTTTCATCCTTTGTTTTTTCTTTTGCAAGTAAGAAATGTATCCGTTTCAAACATCAAAAACAAATTCAACCACCCGCTATTGCTAAATGCAGCCGTGCCTAATAAATAAAACAAAAAACGTCAAAGTATGAGTATTGTGATTACTATTTATGTTTACCGGAGCATTACATACTTCTAAAAAATGCAGAAATATTGTGCTTCACTGATACAAGTTGAAAAAAATTCAGTTCTAATAAATGTGTGATGAATATTCATCTGAAATATTTCCTGATTGATGATTTCTCATAAAATCAAAGAAAGAAAGACTGACCTCAGATTCGGTATGTTTCAGGTTCTGGGTTTGTGCTTACAACTATGTCTAATCTCTACTGTGCTTGCAGGTGTTTGAATATCTTCATAGGTTCTTGGAATATTCTCCCTTGTGATATTTATCAAACCACACAGTCAAATCAACATCTGAATATTGTGTTCCTTGCAGTTTGATCTGAGGTTTAATGTGGCTTGAATTGAGATTATGTTTTATTATGCTGCTGTAACCATTAGTAAGTGAGGCAATGGGCATTGTAGATTGTTTGTTTTTTGTTTTTTTTTCATGTGATGTGACTGGTGGTACAGAGGGGGCGGTTTACTCAGGTATAATCAGATCTCAGGCAGTTTAACAGACTTATATATATATAAATATGAATCCTGTTTCCACTGATGGAGACATCACAATACAATTTCATCTTCCTTTCTGACAGCTGTGGATAGATTAAACAACCGTATTTGGGATATGGATGAAAAGCTTTTAAAAAATAATAGACGTAACGTGTCTGTAGACACCATTGGAGTCCTGCAAGTTAGAACATTATTTGGAATTTGGAAATTGGTAGCCAAATAGCAGGCCCATGTAGGAGCCCAGTGTGTTATAGTGAATAGTGAGTCATACTAGGTAATCTGTCACCATGTAACAGGATAATCAACACCACTGCTTTAACTAATATATTGTTTCAAAGATCACATGCTGTAAAACTTTCTTTAATATTACTCATTTATAGTTTATTGCCAGCTATGCTTAACTTGTGCTGGCTGCAGTTTCAAAATTGAGACCTGAGGGAACTAAAAGAATAATCTGGTTTATAAAAGCAGGAGATGATGACTAGTAAAAACAATGGACTTGATCCTCGAAGCTATCTATTCCAAATTGTCATTGGTGCCGATTACAGTTCTAAAATGAATATGAAGAAAACCAAGACTGTTTACAGGCGCATAACTTCAATATTTATTTGTGGTTTGATGCTTTTCTGGGGGCATTTTTCATTCCTGGAAAAAAAGCGCTTGTGATGATTTGGATTAAGAGCTTTAATAATCTAGGGGCTCCTGAATGGCGCATCCAGTAAAGGCGCTCCACGTGGAGTGTAGGATTCGCCATATAGCCTGGACCTCGCCGGTTCGAGTCCAGGCTATTCCATTGCCGTCCGTGGACGGGAATTCCCAGGGGGCAGCACACAATTGGCCGAGCACCGCCCGTGGGGGGGGGGGGGGGGCGGGTTTAGGTCGGCCAGGGTGTTCTCTGCTCACCGCGCACCAGTGACCCCTGTAGTCTGTGCCGGGCGCCTGCGGGCTTGCTTGTAAGCTGCCCAGAGTTGCATTGTCCTCCAACGCTGTAGCTCCAAGGTGGCTGCATTGTGAGTCTGCAGTGTGAAAAGAAGTGGTCGGCTGACGGCACACGCTTCAGAGGACAGCGTGTGTTCGTCTTCGCTGCTCCCGATGCAGCACAGGGGTGGTAGCGGTGAGCCGAGCTTAAAAAAAAATAATTGGATATTCTAAATTGGGAGAAAAAATAAAAAAATAATTGACGACTACTAAATAAAAAAAAATAAAAAGTGCTTTAATAATCTAGACCAATTCTGTTATATATGACATTGCTTGGGAGTTCTTCATTTTCTCCATCAAAAGGCTGTGAGTTTGCCTCTCAGGACTGTAAGCAAGGGTAAGATATCACACATGGGTTTTTCCTAATCAAGTATGGCCAAGGGATCGCTTTTCTTAGAGAAACAGCTGTTTGTCCTCAGCTTGTGGAGAATAGTATTATTAGTCTGTGTTTTTGTGGCAGGATTTCTCTGCTACTGCATCTTATCCAGATTAACCCAGTAGTGTCTAGACAAATCACTGATTCATGAAATGTTTGTCTACTGGACTACATTTCTATAGTTTTATGTGTAGAATAGGGTAAGCCATGCTGATCCTTATAAGAGAAGTACAGCAAAGGATTTTTTGTTGATACCTTTAGTAGGATAGTCTGAAAATGTGTATAAAACATGCGTTCTAAACCACAAAGGTCTATTCTGCAGGTGAGAAGTGAAAAGTAAGATAAAGAAAGTGCCTCTTGCAGATCAATTCAGCCTTCTTTCCACTTCCCACCTGACAAAGGCATTTGTGACCTCGAATGTATGTTACATACAGTACTGCACAGTACATATTCAGCTAATCGTATATAAAAATTATTGTACCAATAGTTTTATCTAAAATGCATTTACCTGGAGTCTTTTTTGGTTAGGACTGTATCTGTAATGTGTGCTGTATGTTTACTTTATAACAGATCATGAAGTAAAAAAAAACAAGCAGAAAAAGTAGCCTACAGTGGCTCTCAAAAGTATTCACCCCCCTTGGACTTTTCCACATTTTATTGTGTTACAACATGGAATCAAAATGGATTTAATTAGGAGTTTTTGCCACTGCTCAACACAAAAAAGTCCATAATGTCAAAGTGAAAAATAAAATCTACAAATTGTTCTAAATTACAAATACAAAACAGAAAATAATTGATTGCATAAGTATTCACCCCCTTGAGTCAATATTTGGTAGAGGCACCTTTGGCAGCAATTACAGCCATGAGTCTATTTGGATAAGTCTCTACCAGCTTTGCACATCTGGACTGCAATTTTTGCCCATTCTTCTTTGCAAAATTGCTCAAGCTCCGTCAAGTTGGATGGGGACCGTTGGTGAACAGCAATTTTCAACTCTTTCCACATATTCTCAATTGGATTGAGGTCCGGGCTTTGACTGGGCCACTCCAGGACATTGACCTTTTTGTTTTTAAGCCACTCCAGTGTGGCTTTGGCTGTATGTTTGTGGTCATTGTCCTGCTGGAAGATGAATCTTCTCCCAAGTCCCAGGTCTCTTGCAGACTTCAGCAGGTTTTCCTCCAGGATTTCTGTGTACTTTGCTGCATCCATTTTGCTCTCTGTCTTCACAAGCTTTCCAGGCCCTGACGCAGAGAAGCATCCCCATAGCATGATGCTGCCACCGCCATGATTCACGGTAGGGATGGTGTTCTCAGGATGATGTGTGGTGTTAGGCTTGCGCCAAACATAGCGCTTAGCATTGAGGCCAAAAAGCTCTATTTTGGTCTCATCAGACCATAGAATCTTCTTCCACTTAGTCTCCTGAGTCTCCCACATGCCTTCTGGCAAACTGTAGCCGAGATTTGATGTGAGTTTTTTTCAACAATGGCTTTCTTTTTGCCACTCTCCCATAAAGGCCAGTTTTGTGAAGCACTCGGGCTATTGTTGCTGTATGCACAGTGTCTCCCAGATCAGCTGTGGAAGACTGTAACTCCTTTAGAGTTGCCATAGGCCTCTTGGTGGCCTCCCTGACTAGTGCCCTTCTCGCCCGGATACTCAGTTTTTGAGGACGGCCTGTTCTAGACAGATTCACAGTTGTGCCATATTCTCTCCATTTCTTAATAATGGACTTTACTGTGCTCCGGGGGATATTCAATGCCTTGGAAATGTTCTTATATCCTACCCCTGATTGGTGCTTTTGAAGAACCTTATTCCGGATTTGCTTTGAATGTTCCTTTGTCTTCATGATGTAGTTTTTGTTAGGAAATGTACTAACCAACTGTGGGACCTCCCAGAGACAGGTGTATTTAACCTGAAATCATGTGAAACACCTTAATTGCACACAGGTGGACTCCATTCAACTAATTATGTGACTTCTAAAGACAATTGGTTGCACCAGAGTTTATTTAGATGTGTCATAGCAAAGGGGGTGAATACTTATGCAATCAATTATTTCTGTTTTATATTTGTAATTAATTTAGAACAATTTGTAGATTTTATTTTTCACTTTGACATTATGGACATTTTTTTGTGTTGATCAGTGGCAAAAACTCCTAATTAAATCCATTTTGATTCCATGTTGTAACACAATAAAATGTGGAAAAGTCCAAGGGGGGTGAATATTTTTGAGAGCCACTGTAAATAGAGAGCAGAAGTTTATTGTTTTTGGATTTACAGTATCAATTTGTTTTCTAATATTGGTCCTGTTAATGGGATTTTAACATCACCCTCCATTTAGACTTCAAGCACCTCAGTCTGAAGCATCTCAATCTCAAAGGTGCCCTGGGCTAGATTCTCAAAGCTTTTTCTACAAATTGTTCATAGCATGAAATGTAAGCAATATCAGTTTCAATTCTAAAACTAATAAGTAGTAACTTAAGCCTGCTAAATTGAGTTTTATTGATCTGTATCTTTTATTTTATTGTGTTTTTTCCTTTCCCCCCAAAAAAGTCTTAATGACGATTCGTGGTAAAAGGATTTGGAGAATCAATCATATTTTCAAGAGTAAATCATTAGAAACCATAGACATGTCATTGTAGCAGTTCTTAGCTTGTGTATTCTTGCGGTTCAGTGTAGCTTGTCAGTGTTCCCAAGGCTTGTGACCCTTTGGGACACCCTGTTGCACTCCAGTAACTGTGAAATTGGCAGTCATGTCTCAGCTAATAATCACTATTCACGACTCTTGAGGCCCTAATTGGCTCAATCTGTCTGTGAGTGTTGTAGGTGACCCTGGCTTTGACATGGTGGGGGGAAAAAGCCGTTAAGCAGCACTGTTAAATGAAATTGACTCTAAGCCTATTCTTACATGTATTGTCCAAAGACATAAAAAACACTATTATCTGAAGGCTCCAAAGCTCCCTTGTTACCTTACTGTCAAATGGAGTTTTTCATTACAACGTAACAAAAACCGGTCTGAAAGGTGATGTCTGATAGATTTCCATTTTCTTTTGAAGACGTGACATGACCCATTTATTAAGCAATCCATTCCAGTGTGCATTTGTTATTTATTGCAGTATCATCTGTTTACTATTTTATTGATGTGTCAAAACCACAGTATGGTGATGCCTAGTTTAATAATAGCACCGTTCCGACTTATCTTTCAAGACTGCTGTATCTGGTGTCTCTGGAATTCATGAGCTTTGCTAATAGGGAAAGCGGTTTAAATAAATACCTGTGTTTCCTGGCCAATTTTAAAATCATCATTATGCATCCGTACTTGAACTTCAAACACTCAATCAGAGGTAAAACAAAAAAAAATAACACAGGCATTTCAGCTTATGCATTCACCGTTAGAGGTGTCAGAAACAAAAATGGTACAATTAAAGTAAATAAACTACAACTAGACAATTATATAATACGCCAGTTAACAATCCAAAATGAAACTTCCTCCACAGATTTTGGCTGCATAGTATTTTGGTCTGACGTGTTATTATCCCTGTTCTATTCTCAGTATCCCATCACCGGACTGCTTTTTACATCATCTGGGGGGGAAATTGTTTATTTTCTTATTAGGCACCTAGTGTTTCCACAGTTCGTCAACACCCAAAGAGCTGAATCAGACACGCTCTCTGATGTAAATGCAATAGATTTTGTTTGCATGCCATATGCTACCTTTGCAAACAAGCTCAGCTGTGTTCTAGCTCTAGATATAACAGCATGCACAGATTCTTGCTTTGACTAGTACTTGAGGCTCCTCTCTTCCACTGCAGAATAAGCATTTTAACTTAAAAAAAAAGTTTCTCCTCATACGAGTAAATGTACATCATTTACTGCATTTCAAATAGAAATCATAACATGATTGCCGAGAAGCTGAAGCTGTTTATTCTTGCAAATTAAAGGGTTATTGGCCTTGACAAAGTCAGCAAAGTCAACCCAAGTCACTATTTCAAATGTACCACTGGGACCAAGACCAGTGGACATATTCAGAAGTAAAATAGAGGCAGATTATTATGGGGGGAACTAGTTCACACAGAGAGCGGTGGCTGTATGGAAAAGATTGCCAAGTCATAATGTTGTTGCTTATTCACTGATATCCTTCAAGAATTGTCGTATGACCAGGATCTCTATTCCCTTAAATCTTTCTTACTGTGCACTTTCTTTTCATCACCATACAATGACACATGTTCACATTCATATTCAAGCAGGAGAATTCGGAACCACCTATTCACTGTTTTAATGATGGAATAACAGTGTGTGTTGTAACAAGGCTTGAATTGTCTACTCCCATTCAATCAGTATTAAATAGTAACTCCAAGGCAAGTCTGGTTTGTCATTAAGAAACTGTAATTATCTGTGCTGGCCATGCAAACCTGTTGACGCAGGCATGTCAAAACCCAGGAGAGAGAATCTTTATTTAATCTAATGGCCCCCATGGCTAGTATCTGCCACTGACTTCCCTGAGTAGCAGTCAGCTGTGAAGAACAGGCCACAAACATCTTAGAACTTCGACTGGGACAAGTGCATAAGGTTTTTTTCTGAAAAGTCAAAAAATCTTTTGTCTCTTTTTTTCCTCTCTGGAATTCGGAACAATTGGGGAAGGTGGTGGTGTCCCATAAACAGCTTACAGAGCCGTACTTAAAACAGGAAATTTCTACGAAAGCCAGTCATTCTACAGTCAAGGGAAGGTTGCCATCTGTGTGACTTTCCTAAGGGCTGATCTGGAAGCCAAGAGCACAGAATTCAGATACAGGTGGCCAACAAATGTCAATAAATAATTCTCAGGTGTCCAGATTACTGCAGAGTCTTCCTGTGAATCTGCAGTCAGTGTTTGCCTGAAACAGCTTGCCGTTTCATTGACGTGATTAATTACAGTAGTTTTAAAGACCTAATTTCCTATTAAATCAAAGCTCAAGCATATCATGAAGACATACGGCCCGATTTTCAAAAGGGGTTTCATTTTCAGTGGTTTTACCCGCAAAAATAATACAAGTGTGTTAGCACATGCTATATAAACATATACTAATTTAAATATTTGTCTTAGTGAGATCTCAGCATTGTGAGAGTCATGCGACATTTTTTGGAATAAATAATAAAAGCCAGTTTAATCCTATCACATTCTATAGTGGGGCCCCCACCTTCACCCCCAAATAAAAAATTTGTTTCTAACAAAAAGCTTTTCATAATCATACAGTAGCCCCTCGCTAAACCAGACGAGTTTGTCCGACATAAGGAGGCGTTGGGTTTAAAAAAAATACAATAAGATCGCACACACATACATTTATAGTACTTAATGTATTTCAAATGTATAAATCATTGTGCTGAAATAACACTAATGTGTTTTGGGTAGACTACACATTACATGTAAAAATATAAATTTGTACAGTGGGCCTATACAGTATACAGTACAGTAGTACAATCAAATGAATACCTAGCACACTTTCTTTTTATTTTAGCCTGTAGTCTAACGCTAACACAAAATAAATCATGCTGCTGTACAATGTGTACACATTGCACACACTCTCAACTTACACAAAATAAATCATGCTGCTGTACAATGTGTACACATTGCACACACTCTCAACTTTAAATGGCCAGACATATATATTGCCTATAACTTTTATAAGGCACCTTGTTAAGGTGCCTGCCAAGTGAAATAATAACATCATGATGTTGCATACACAGATAGTGTTTTAAGAAGGATTTCATCCTCTCAATTTCAATAGCCAGATCTAAACATATGAGGACGTTTTCCTTAACATCTTAAGGTGTAAGTTCTACCAAACAGCCAAGACTGAAGCAGAAGCAGTGCTCTGTACCTACAGTGGAGCAGCGATCTGCTGTCCAGAACAAGACAATGTTTTCCACAATACTTTGCGGTTGATGTTAGCTGCCTGAAGACTTTCAGGTTTCAGATTATACAGATGAATGGAAATTCAGCTACCTGTTTGACAGGGGTTCTATTATTATTATTTATTTATTTCTTAGGGTTCTACCTACCCTCCATCAATGTTCACATTGCTGCAATCTCCAACATGCTACCTAGCTGGTACTGTCACTGTGTAGGTTCCACCCTAGGGTGGCTAGAGTGTTTGTTGGGGCTCCCACCAAAGGAAACACATTGTGCCTCACGGGAGCCTCAGCCGGTAATTAACTATTTAGGTTACCACAGTTCAGACCCTGGCACAGGAAAGTAAAATGTCACTGCATTTCTAGTGACTGTGATCTCAGTCGAGGGATCACAAAAGCAGGGCACATCTGTCTCCAAACAGACACATTTAATCTGCATCTCATCCTGCATCAAATTCTGTTGTAGCCTTGGAAGGAAACCATCTTCAATATCCATCAAAACCCATGGGCTAAAGTAGGGTTAATACAGGGACAAAACTAAAATATGCCCAATACAGGACATCTGTCACACTGCTACAGGGCCTCTTCTGAGACCTTGTTAGCGTTACAACTTTAATAAGTCTTGTTTCAGCCTACTTTACTCTATGTATGCCGTATCTTCCTCTACTAAATTCTAGCAACCACCCCGTTGCATTAAGTGCATTGGTATCGTTCACACAGTGTGGAGTTCATCAGACGAGGTCAGAAGACGAAGATTATCTGTAATATGGTTTCTTCGTAGGATGATGCTCCACACACCTATACCCCACCCTCCTTTCCCCTCTTTTCTTTACTGTTCTTATTTTCGAAATTTGGACAATGACAATGATTGGTGGTGACGTGGGCTTTTATGGAGGAAGTGACATGGGCTTTGGCGCCGAAAAATATTTTATCAATGATCTCTGGGTAAGAGATCAGTTTATTCCTCCTGACCAAGCAACATGGAGACCAGGAGTTCACACTGTGTGAAGTTCGTCATCCTATGAAGAAACCATGTTACAGGTAATCTTTGTCTATTTTAAATTGAAAGTGAATGATTTCAGTGTTTTTTTTCATTTAACGTATTGAACCTCCATCCAGACCCTGAAGTAATTCATTATAAATGTATATCATTTTACCTGTTAAACCTGGAGTGGAATGACTCTTCAGGATCGTGATTGGTCACCCTGGTGTAGCCTCCTAACAGCTGAAGATAGTCATCAAGGTGCATTCAGAAAGATTAACTTTGACCTGCATCCACCTGCACCCTGGGTTTGGATGTAAATGTGACTGTTGGTTGCAATACCCAGAGCAGCAAGCCCAACAACCTGATTTTGCTGTACGTTTTTCAAGCCTGTTTAGATATTGCAGTTTTGGGATGGTCACACACTAAGGCACCTCTTGTATGGCCTCTTCTGACAAAAAACAAGCTGTAGCCTTGTGACAGTCTGGCTTGCAGTGGTGACGTCACGGACCAGGAAGTAGAAACCAAAACAATGGATGGGCGGTTGAAGCTGAGTGCAACGGCACTCAGCGTATTTATTAATAAACAAAACAAAAGATTTAAACAAAACAACAAAACACAAAACAAAAAGGCACAAGGGCCAAACGAATAAACAAATACTGTTTAGCAGTCGTCTTTAACTGTCGTGATTTTTCGCTCGCTCTCTCCGCTCCCCGTACTCTCCTCTGTACACTACACCCCGAGTGCAGAGAGCTGCAGGTTTATATATTCGTTTGGTAAGGATGCATGACTGTCAGCTAGTTAAATAATCAGTAGCTGATCAGCCATGCATCCTCACAGGGTTTTTAAATATATAATAAAAGACGCTGCGCTTTTACCAGCGCCGCAAACAAAAATAAAAATAATAATACATAGGGGCGGGACACTCCTCCACAAGCCTGTATGCAAGTAGATAGATGCTATAGTAACTCAACAGAAACAAATATGCACCAGCTTTTGTCTTGAACTTGTGTCTACTAAACTGCACCCATGCCAGGAATATAAATAAACAGAACAAAGTTTATTCCATTAGCTAATTCGCCACCGTATGCTAACTTAAATGGCTGCTAATTGTGCAGCACTGTACAATTAATTGAATACATCTGTTTTACTGTTTATCGATTACATTTATGACGTCTAGTTTTAAATGTATTGAAAAAAGAGACACAAAGGAGTAAACAAATAGAAATATAGAAAAGAAAAACAAATCTCAGAACTACATATATTTTAGAGTTTTGTATGGTAAGATTAAATACCAACATGTTACAGTTTACAAAACTAAGTCAACTGAAACGTGTACCACGATCACTATTTGTTTAACTTAAAAAAAACAATTCCAAAACTCTGATTTCTTCCTCTTAAGAAAAAAAAAATGCAATAAAATACTCCCACAGTGCTTAATTGTCCAAGAATTGAACAATACATAGGGACATGCTGGAGTTTGGGTTTCTAATTGCCTCAAGTTTCCTGAACTTATTAGAAGAGAATTGATTACTGTGGGAGCACCACATGAAATACCAGGTAATGGCTGTGTGTGGCCATTACTCATCATGACTGATAAACCTTGGAAGCGTGTACCATTTGTTTCTATCCAGGGAAGCTTATTCACTGCTTCCATATTTATCTCCTTTGTTCAAGTAAACCTCATTCATCCTGCAGCTCCCACAGGACACACTGTATGTTCCTGCTGTTTTTTTAAAATTTATTATTATTTCATGGATTGCCTTTTGAGGGACATTTTCTTTTTGAGTTTACACCACCTTTGTTGTGTAGTATCTGCTGCCTGGATTTAATTGCTTGTTCTTGGACAAATAATAATGCAGATAATCCACTAGATGTGACATCATGGCAAACACCTTGACCACTTGTGGCAGCATCCAGCAATGGCAACTTTAGATTAGCTTACTGCTACCTGCTCCTCTGTGCAAAGTGGCATTCTCATTCACAAATCGGGAACCAGCTGAGCAGACAATTCAAACTTGAATAGACTTGCAATACCCAGAACAGCAAGACCCACATAAGCTTGAATTTAAACCGATGAACGCTCTAGCCGAAATGCTTGTCCACTGGACTTAGTTTCTTTTAAGGGTCCATTTACACCTACTGTATTAATGTATGTAAACCTATCATGGACGAATGTCTAACCATAAGATAAATTTTGTCCCATGTTTAATGCAAATATTTAATGGAATAAACTTTCAAAACTCAATAATAAGCAGATTTCTGCTGTAATAGGCCCTGAAATAAAATGATATTTGTTTTGTCGTTGAAGATTAATTTAAATAGCTAGATAAACCAATCAACATGCATAAACAGTCAGGAACACAAGCACATAAATGAATATATGTAGTTTGTATTATATTGTATTCTAAAGATCATGGCTCAATATGAGTTCAAATGTGTTTAAGGCAATCAATAACGGATTAAATTAACTGACTTTGATTTATTGTGGATGAATGAGCCCAACTGCTGCTGAATTAAATCTGTTAAAAAAAGTGATAACTTCTATCTGTGAAGAAATAAACAGCTGTCTCCCAAATCACAGCACGCACTGGACCACTGGAACATAATAAGCCAGGATATGCAAGAGCGCCTCACAAATTAAATTAGGCAATATTAACTGATTTCCCCACGAAGACAAATGAGAATCCTGAAGGGTTCACAGAAAATATCTGTGTTGCGCTTGCTGCATAATCAATCTATCACCTTGGCAGGGCTTTGAATCCCAGGGGGTGGTCTATAAATAGAAGCTAATCACTGATATGACACATTTGCAGAATGGCTCAGCTTGATAGCTGATTGTATTACTTTGCAAACCCAGTGGCTTTTCTAAGTAATGAACTTCACTCTGAATTCATATCTAACCTTTCAGGTCTGGGTTCTGAAACATTACCCAGTCACCGCATATAACACCAGTTAAGGAATATATTGATTGGGTTTATTTATATATTTCGGAAGGTGAAGTTGAATGTGATCCACTAAGACTAAAGTCTAACTTTCAAGGTCTAAGGGCAAGAAGTTTCACTGCAAGTTGTCCCAAATTACAAATGTAGACATACAGTCCAAGATATAATATAACCCATAATGGTATATTTAAACATGTAAGGAGTATTGATAGAGCTTTGTGCAGACGCTTTCTGGTTGTGACCAGTGTTGCTGTCCCTCAGATTTAAGGGACACAAATAAATACACAAATGCATACATACATAATATGAATCTCTGCTAGTCAGGTTTTGAATAGATGGCGTCTTGACACTCGTTTAAAAAAGCAACACGAATGTCAACTAGCCAATACAGTCCCAAATGTAACCCCAAAACACATTTAAAAATGTATTACAAAACGCAACCATTTCTTCAGTTTATAATTGCATTATTGTCCAAACTGACCTTTCGTTAAGTGCCCTCGTGTTCGGCTTGGGATATCATTTTTTTTTTTTTTTTTAAATACTTGGCATATTTTTAAAGAGGAGACAGTTATCTATTCAGGGATACCAAGATAATTAAAGAGAAAGTAGTCTAAGTAAAGTTATCTGGCAACAAACTCCCCATCCCCAGTGGTACTGCTTTCCTAAAAAAAGGAGAAGATTTTGGGGTACCATTCTACTTGAGATGTCTTGCTCATTAAAATATTTAGCACATTTTTAAAGTGGAGATGATTATCTATTCAGAGATACCAGGATATTTAATCACTTTGAACCGTCGTGTTAATACAGGAAACACATGCTCAGTACTGGAGGGTCGTGGGTTCAATCCCAGGTGGGGGACACTGCTGCTGTACCCTTGAGCAAGGTACTTTACCTAGATTGCTCCAGTAAAAACCCAACTGTATAAATGGGTAATTGTATGTAAAAAATAATGTGATATCTGTATAATGTGAAATAATATGATATCTTGTAACAATTGTAAGTCGCCCTGGATAAGGGCATCTGCTAAGCAATAAATAATAATAAGTATTAAAATAGTGAGTTTTCAGTTTATCACTTTTCTTCTTTATTACGGTATTTCTAGTAATTGATGAATATTCTGTTGGATCCTGATTCTCCTTGGATGTAGTGTTGTTTGCTGTTTTTGAATTCTCTGTATGTTATGTTGTGCGAAAGTGTCAGCTCAAGGAGGAAAGGGTTCTAAACAGAAGGCGCTGAAGGGCAGCCTTATGTTTTCTTAGCTGTCCCATTGCATTCTCTTTAAACTCCTCCAGTTTTTCTCATTGTGTGCTAACGTGCCCATTGATGGCGAAATCATTGTTTGCCTGGTTCATTGTGCAGATTGCCAGCATACCTATAGGAAGGGTTGCCATGGCAACCACACTGAGTACACTGAGTATGATATCATCACCGCTGTCAGCCTCCAGTCCTTTTGAGTTTTGAGTTTACAAGTTCAGGCCTGGGTTAAAGATAATCGTTTTTTTTTTTGTTTTGTTTTTAGTCAATGCAAAACTTATTAAAAAAAAAAGTAAATTGAAAGAGCTTCATAACCTGTTTTTACATCTACAACTTGGTCAATATAGCGTAAAGGAATTTATCTTTATTTCACCCAATTACTGTGCCTATGGAATGGTGTCCCACTCCATCAGGAATATTTGTTGACTGAATTAAATAAACTGTTTTTTCACCCTCTAAGAGCATGCACACAGCACTGGGTAATGTAGGAAACTCTTGTTGTCACTGCCTGTGCTATCCCAGCTCTATGGATAGACAAATAAAGGTGCAGCCGATGTATTGTAGCGACAAACAGTAAGGGCCTCCTTATATCCATTGCTAACAGAAATCACAGTCTGTCAAGGTGTCTTAAGAAATCCCATCCATTATCTTTTTATTTAAGTTGCTTGTCTACGCAGGTTAAACATGCTGGCAATTCAGGCTTTGCCATTTTAATTGATGAAACTAATTGACAATAACCCAATGGTACATTCTTTTTTCCCCTGTGAATTCTTCATTTCCTCAAAAATCTATGTTTGGATACTGACTCACAGCCCTCTGCTACAGTAGTGTGGAGTAGTGGTTAGGGCTCTGGACTCTTGACCGGAGGGTTGTGGGTTCAATCCCCAGTGGGGGACACTGCTGCTGTACCCTTGAGCAAGGTACTTTACCTAGATTGCTCCAGTAAAAACCCTACTGTATAAATGGGTAATTGTATGTAAAAATAATGTGATATCTGTATAATGTGAAATAATGTATACTGTGACATCTTGTAACAATTGTAAGTCGCCCTGGATAAGGGCATCTGCCAAGAAATAAATAATAATAATACAGTAGAAACCTTAGGCCACACTGCATTGAACACTGTACTGTACATCAGCATGACAAAAAAAAAAAAAAAAAAACATATTGTGTGGCTACCTGCTTAATTCTGTCTTCTGCATTGAGTGTTTTAAAACCCGCAAAGCAGATTCTTCTCTCATACTCTCAGCACATTTTTACTGCTGTACCGAGGCAACAAACTGTGGATTTGTTTAATATCTGCTCATAAATACTTCTTAAAGGCAATTATGAGTACGAGTGTTAGTACACCTCTAATATTAATTATTATGTAAATCAAAATGTACTTGAAATTATTCAGAATGGGACATTGATTAATAATATGTGGTCAACCTACTACTACAAATGCTTCTCTAAGGAGAACCTGCTGTGTGCCCCCCCCACCCCCATTACTCCCCAAATCATCTGCTTCAAAGTTACAGTACCTTGCACTACCAGCAACCAGATACAGCTTTAGTGGCAATTTGCTGCATTTATGTTTTCAATTCATTCAGCAGTGCTCCAGATATATATTCTGTCAGTAGTAATCACTCCCAGAATTTTGTCAGCAGGAGTAATTTTCAATTTCCCACAAACTGCAGCAGTACAGTTTTGTGATAATAAAATAAGTCAGGGTTTACCCTGGCTTTTATATTTCTGTAGTCTTTTGTAGACTAATCCTTTGAATACACTTTAGTCACTATGGTATAGAATCCTCAAGGGGCTTTACACACCGTTTTTATTCTGTACCTTAAATTACTATAAACAGATATATTGTACACTGTTGTGTAACATACTAATCATACATAATAACAAAATGCATTTAGTTTGTTTATTTTGCAACTTTTGTAGTGATTTTGCAATATAAAACATTGCACTAAAACAGGAAATATCAGTATAATTTGTATAGTGATTTTCATGAAAAAAAAAATATATATGTTTTCAGGTTTCCCTTCTCAAATAAAAGGTGTAGTCCATTACAGTTGTTACAAGGGAGTAACTAAATTTATGATTTTTTTTTTTTTTTAATGGAACGTGTGGTATAGACTAGTAGTATAACAATTCAATTACTTATCATACATGGTTGTGTACTGGCAAAATCTGCATTTCTTTTGACTCTTCCACAGATAAAATTAAAGTTTCTAATTATATACCTGTATACCATTTACTCTGAACAATACACATGCAATATATTGCACAATTTGTTTAAACTTTCCAACAACACTGTGATACAGTCGACCATACACTGCACTATTTATCACTGCAACAAGAAAGCCATGTTGTTTAGTATGACACGTTTAAACTGTTCTTTGTGACGTTTTTTAGAAAGTGCGAACTGTCTGCTTCATTTTATTTTGGCTTCTGCGCGACACGTGTGTTTACCGCGTGAGAGAGACACAGAGAATGAATTGTAACCATTAAGTGTGTGCACCGAGGCACCTATAGAAACTTCTGGCGGTTGCAAAGCGCATATTTCTGCAGTTCTGTTGTGTGAGCTTCAGAAATCTGCTCTACAAGAACGCACTCATTAATTTATGTACTGCAGTTAGAGCGGCAGGGGTCGTACTGTTTTTGCACCGCTGTAAAACAAATCCTCATTTTTTTTGGAAGGTCCTAAATGGTTGTTTTTTTAGTCGGGAATTACCACGGTACGCCCCTTATCTGGAGTACTGATTTGTACAAAAGCCTGTATATATGGTAGTTTACATTTACAGAGACATATAAAAAAATGTAGTGTTTAACTATGACATGTCTCAGTATAAAACTTAATTGCTCTAAGGAACACACACACACATATACATACATACATACATACATATACTGGTTAAGTAAAGTGGATTTTGAACAATTTCTATTTGAAAATTGTGGCAGCTGTTCTAAAAAGCCTTACTTTTAATGGGTTTTGAAGAGCTATCTGGTAACAGTTACTGTCATGAACACAATCCAATGACAGAATGAGTCTGCGAATCTGTCCAAAATTCATTGCATTGCTTAGCAGATGCGACACTTGATTTAAGGAAATTGTTTATGATTCAGAAAAAGTGACCTGTTGTTTAAATCCTGTACATACTATATACAGTATATATATATATATATATATATATATATATATATATATATATAGTACAGACGTGCTCAAATTTGTTGGTACCCCTCCACAAAAAACGAAGAATGCACAATTTTCTCTGAAATAACTTGAAACTGACAAAAGTAATTGGCATCCACCATTGTTTATTCCATATTTAATAGAAATCAGACTTTGCTTTTGATTTTTTATTCAACATAATATTGTAAATAATAAAACAAATGAAAATGGCATGGACAAAAATGATGGGACCGCTAACCTAATATTTTGTTGCACAACCTTTAGAGGCAATCACTGCAATCAAACGTTTTCTGTAGCTCTCAATGAGACTTCTGCACCTGTTAACAGGTAGTTTGGCCCACTCTTCCTGAGCAAACTGCTCCAGCTGTCTCAGGTTTGATGGGTGCCTTCTCCAGACTGCAAGTTTCAGCTCTTTCCATAGATGTTTGATAGGATTCAGATCAGGACTCATAGAAGGCCACTTCAGAATAGTCCAATGTTTTGTTCTTATCCATTCTTGGGTGCTTTTAGCTGTGTATTTTGGATCATTATCCTGTTGGAGGACCCATGACCTGCGACTGAGACAGAGCTGCGACTGAGACACTGGGCAGTACGTTTCGCTCCAGAATGCCTTGATAGTTTTGAGATTTCATTGTGCCCTGCACAGATTCAAGGCACCCTGTGCCAGGCGCAGCAAAGCAGCCCCAAAACATAACCGAGCCTCCTTCATGTTTCACTGTAGGTATGGTGTTCTTTTCTTTGAAAGCTTCATTCTTTTGTCTGTGAACATAGAGCTGATGTGACTTGCCAAAAAGCTCCAGTTTTGACTCATCTGTCCAAAGGACATTCTCCCAGAAGGATTGTGGCTTGTCAATATGCATTTTAGCAAATTTTCTATGTTTTTCTGTCAAAAGTGGAGTCCTCCTGGGTCTTCTTCCATGGAGCCCACTTTCGCTCAAAAAGCGACGGATGGTGCGATCTCTTTGGCAGTTATCCTTGGTTCTTTTTCTACCATTCGCACTATCCTTCTGTTCAATCTGGGGTCAATTTTCCTCTTGCGGCCGCGCCCAGGGAGGTTGGCTACAGTTCCATGGACCTTAAACTTCTTAATAATATTTGCAACTGTTGTCACAGGAACATCAAGCTGCTTGGAGATGGTCTTGTAGCCTTTACCTTTACCATGCTTGTCTATTATTTTCTTTCTGATCTCCTCAGACAACTCTCTCCTTTGCTTTCTCTGGTCCATGTTCAGTGTGGTGCACACAATGATACCAAACAGCACAGTGACTACTTTTCTCCATTTAAATAGGCTGAATGACTGATTACAAGATTGGAGACATGTGTGGTACTAATCATAGAAACTAATTAGTCTGAAATATCACTATAATCCAATTACTTATTATCTTTTCTAAGGGGTACCAACAAATGTGTCCAGGCCATTTTAGAATATCTTTGTAGAATAAGCAATAATTCATCTCTTTTCACAGCTTCTTTGCTTTATTCTATGACATACCAAAGGCATGCAAATATACATGATAAAATAGCTTTTAATTTCATCACTTTTCAGGAGGAATGATGCATTATTTCAGTGAGCTGTAAGGGTACCAACAAATTTGAGCACGTCTGTATATAGTGAGTGATTCATGCTCTCTGGCTCTTTTCCAGCACGTAAACACTGACCTAACACACAGGAACTTGTTTTAACAGCGCAATTGCGCTATTTTTATTTACAAAAACACAAAAACAAAAGAAAACGAAACAGAATCTAACCTAATTTTTGGAGTACCGTATTCCCCGAGACTACCTTTTCTCTCCTAATATCCTAATTTGCTCCACTCAAGCTGAAAGACCAAATAGAAATGGATTATATCACTAGCAGATTACTGTATGTATCAATATAAAATCAAAACTAAATATAACAAGGGATGGTATTTGTCTCAATAAGATGAACATTTCATCATTTTCCAATGCCTGTTTTCTAGGAAGACATTGTATTACTCATTTGATTTATTGTTAAACATACTAATTAGAATAAAGAGTAAAGAAGAATTCATGGAACCCTCTTCAATATCATTGTCCCTGGGCAATCATTATTTTTCAGCCCAATTATATAATAGAACAGAAATACATTGATATCATAATAGACCCAATAGCTCCAGCAGTGGCAGGTGTTTTCATTTAAAAATAATCTTGATGGGTATATGAAAAATCGACATGTTAGTGATGTAGGATTTTCTTTTTACAGTTCATCTCTGACGGAGAGTACCCAGGGACTCTGAACATCTGCTCATCTCGAACAGGCCCTGGTTGTTGAGAATGACACTGTTGACATTAAAATTGTTCAATGGATAGCAGGTTTTAGCCTGTTTGTGAAATTATATAGCGATATAATACATTTATGATATTAATTAGGGGTGTGCTGATACTCGTACACATCCTCGTACTTGGAATTGCCTTTGAGAATTATTTATTGACAGCTGTTAAATAAATCTATTAATTAATGTGTTGATTTCAAAACAAGAAAATATGACCTTCCCTTTACAATCGAGTACCAATCCATTACAACTGTCTTCCGCATTGAGTTTTTTAAAACCCGCAAAGCAGATTTTTCTCTCATTTGGAGCACTGACATTTTTACTGCCGTACCTAGGCCACAAACTGTGGATTTGTTTAATACCTGCTCATAAATACTTCTTAAAGGCAATTATGAGTACGAGTATTAGTACACCTCTAATATTAATTATAATGTAAATCAAAATATACTTTAAATTATTCAAAAAGGGACATTGTAATGTAATTAATAATATTATCGGTCACCTACAGTATAACATTATTTATTGGCTAACTGCTCTGATGAGGAGGGACATGGAGGATAATAACAGCTTTTGAACATTTTATAATAAGTGCACGTAAAGTACATACAAATGAACATAGAGTATAAACATCATGATTTACAGTTACATTTCAGTTTAGTAAACAATTATTACCACTTACCTAACACTAAACACGAATTAATCATTTAAAAATGTGGGTATGTATTAAATGTATCCCAAATGAATGCTTGTTTTGTCTGAATTTAGTAGGAAATATATTAGTTCATATGTAATTGGATTTTAATTGCTAGCACACTGTAAAGTGTAACACAGACTCCAGGGCTAGGCTGTCATTTTCTGCCGAGGAAGTTTCTCTTCTCTTTTCTGTCTTCAGACTTTTTACAATTTTAGTTGAATTCAAAACTACCTCATCCATTAAGTTCTAATTTGGCCCAGTAAACTAGCACACAGTACATTATGTCCCTCTTATAGAAGTGAGTTTTGATCCCTTTCCCAAGTACTGTAAAGAGCTTCTGGTTCAGCTGATAACTTGTGAATTTGACATTTCTCCTGGGGTTGTCTTGGATCGCACAGAGGCTCTGCTCAGGTAGATGCATGTGCAGGCATGAGGAAGCCACTGCTGCGTGCTCTAATGCATCCACTGTGTTTACTGTCATGGAAACACCATCTGATGAGTCACATCAGCATGCAGGGCTGTGGCAATGTGCCCCGCCCCTGTGTGCATATTATGTGTTGTATGTTGCGTGTGTGTGTTAATGTTGGTGTATAGTCAGTGGTACACGGGATATAAACGGGTCTGTGTTTCACGTGTATTTAAAAAGTGTAGATTTGTATTTAGGCACGAGGAGGGCACAAATCACTTCACGTGCTGGTTAAATGTAATATGTGAGCACGGGGTTGCACAGAATTAATTCACGTGCTGGGATTCAAGTGAATAATTAATTAGTAATTGAATCCCAGCACAACAGTATATATAGATGCACATTTCATTCAGTCGGGGTTGTTGGGTGTTCGAGAGTGGAGAACGGGTGAGGAGAAGGAGGAAAGTAGTAAAGGAAAGTAAAGTGAAATCTATAAGTGTTTGTACTCACCGTGTTTGTTTGTCTCTCCGTGCACCGTTTGTTAAGTGTTTAGTACGTTTTGTTTGTCTATTTATTTTGGCGCAAGTGCCATGTCCTGTTTTATGTTTAAAACCTTTTATTTTCTGTTCTGTCTGTTAATTATTAAATGCTGAGCGCGATCACGCGCTCAGCCTCACCAAAACCCCAAGTCTCTGTTGTTTATTTCCTGGCTCTGGTCTGACGCCACCCACTCCGGCCGTCTTTGTGACAAGGGCACAAACAAAATTTAAAAAACAAAGAGATGGTGTAAAATGAAATAAAGACTCTTAGCAATTCAGCTGAATGTGCAGGTAACCTTTTTATTTTTACTAGAATTTTGTAGACTTTGGCATTTAAGGCATTTATTTGACACCATTTGTGGTTTGGCAACTTATGAGTGAAACGAAAAAGAGACCCACTGAGGCTTTCACTGCAGTCTGTCACGCGAAACAACTCCCATCCAAATATACTGGAGCATTGTGGGAACATCAACCTTCAATCTCTAAGACTGGCTGAATGGAAAAATTCGAATTCAATCTCGGTGAGAGAGCAAAAGATACGAGGAAGTTTTTTTGTTTGGTTTTTTTTTGGTACAATTGGATACCCTGTGGTTCTGGCTGCATATTTAAATGCTCACTGTTAACTCCTATCACTGTTGTTGATCATCATAATTTAGTTATACTGAGGGTTTCTAAGAATAGAAGATTATAGAAAAATAATGAGAGTGTCTGCAAGGGCTGGAATACCCCGAGCAAAATTAAAGTGAAGTGAGGCAGCGGTATTCCCACTGCAGAAGCTGTGTGGGTTGAAATGAGTCTTTAAAGTAGGAGGATATACAGCAATCCCAATACACTGTGGGCACAGTGATCACAACAGGCTGTAATGCTCCTGCTGAACTAGCAGCACTTATAATGAAACACAGGTGAATTAATACAGAAGAGAGGAAAAAATAATTTACTTGCAGAGCACTGGGTTCTACTGAAATGAAAGAGCAGTTGTAATTATATTTTGTAAAAAAAAAAAAGTCCCAGTCTTGACAGCTTGTGTGTTAGACCTGTGTGTTGCAATAAAAGTTATCAAATGCATTTTTCTTCATTATTTCGCATTAAACCGCTTCCCAGCATCCCTTCACCTAACCACTTAAAATGCAAAAGAGAGCCTGCTTTATCTTGTTTACTGTATAGGACACAATATTGTTGTTATTGTTACATACAGCGTTTTGAATATAATATTTTTTCATACAGCAGCTTCTTAGATTTATAATGCTTCTCTCATTATAGCGCAATTTGGTACCTGCCTGTAGTTGCCGATGTAAAAAGGGACAGCTGTAGTGAAAGATGAGCTCCCTTATAAATGACCTAATTTGACTTTTTTATTCCGTTTATTCTATACAGTTTTTTTTGACTATCACATTTAAACAAAAGCTTAGAAAATTAGGATGTTTTTTATAAGGAATTGAAAGCTGTGTATTTTTATTAAAAAAAAAAAAAAAGAATTCTTATGGAAACGAGAAGAGGTGGTTAAACAGAGTTTCAGCTGAGGAGGTTGAATTAATTAGGGGCAAGCAAAACAACACCTCTACCGCACACACAGACACATAAACTTTTTATTTTTTGCTATAATACTGGCAGCATGCCTCCAATTTACAGGAATGCCATTTAACAAACAAAATGTGTTTGCAATTTTGCCCGGGGCTGCTCAGATAAACGTGTTCAGTTTAGGAACAAACCCAAAGTGCATGGTGTGCATCGGCAAGGACCATTACAGGCCCGGTCCATTATAGGATGGGACCATTAGAGGCCAGGACAATTACAGGCCGGGACCATTACAGGCACGGCCAGTTATAGGCCTGGACCATGACATTCCCGGACCATTACAGGCCCGGATGCAAGTGCCCTGGCCAACAGCAGGGAAACAAGGCAATCCATTTTTGATGATGAGTCTACCGCCTCTCCCATATCCCCTCCTGTCTTCCTGGGACTGTCCGGCAACAGCTCCTATCCAAGGACGATGCCTGCCCTAACAAGCAGTGTCATGTTTCTGAGGTGATCCTCAAAAGACCCTATTCAGCCGGGGCGTTCACTGCATGGCTAAGGAACTAAAATAGAATCTTGGTAGCCTACCAGTTGCTTTTGCTGTGGTCCCTCTCTGAGAACCACGGGCCCTCACCAGAATAAAAACCTGCTCCGTGTGTCTAAACTCAACATACAGGCTGTTAGCGGAAATCTGGGTGCTTACTATCAGTCAAACTGGCAATTCGCTGCAATTCAAGCATGGGCCCCCTCACTTTCGGGGCGTGACAATGACATCAGTCACTGACCCACAGAACGCCGCTGTAGTGTCTCGGGCTATTGCATCTGCTTGGGGTGTCGAACTGGCCGGCAGACCTCCTCTCAAGGGGAGTCCCATAGCAGCTCAGAGTGGAGGCTTCACCCTGTGGTGGTGAGCCTCATCTGGGAGAGGTTCGGGATTGCAGAGCTATACCTCTTTGCCTCCCTGGAATCAACCCACTGTCCCCTCTGGTTCTCCATAATAGGAGGCGGGGAACCGCTGGGAATAGATGCCTTGGGACACCAGTGGCTGAGGCATCTGTTATACACCTTCTCATCGCTCACCCTACTCCCGCTGTGTCTGGAGAAAATCAGAGGGTTATTGACATCCTACAAAATGCCACAACAGCGTCCACGCATTCCCAGTATGGGTACAAGTGGGGTGTCTTTAAGACGTGGTCTGCCTCGTGGTTCGATCCCACGACTTGTCCCATGGCAGTAATACTGCAATTTTTGCAGGACCTATTTGACGAGGGGAAATCCTCCACCACATTAAAGGTCTATTTGGCAGCTGTTTCAGCTTGCCATGCTCACTTCCTGGCAGGGCAATTTTTGAAAGGGGCTCAGCGGCTTCGGGTGCATATGAAGGACATTATTCCTTGCTGGAGGCTAAATGCAGTGCTTAATGCACTCGTGAAGCCTCCATTTGAGCCTCTGCATTCAGCTGAGCTGAAATTTCTATAATTTAAAGTGACTTTAAAGCTTGCTATCACCTCCGCAATGCGGGTGAGTAGATACAGACATTCTCTATAGTGAAAGCCTGCTTAATTTTTACAGAGGCCAGGACAAAGGTCACATTCTGTACCAATCGTGCCTTTTTGCTGAAGACTATCTCGACATTCCATGTCAAACAGTCTGTGGATTTGGAGGCTTTCCATCCACCTTCATTCCAGTATGACAGAGAGCGATAGCTCCATGAACCCTGCCCAGTTCGGGCCCTGGCATACTATGTTGATAGGCAGTCCGAACGTCTGCTATGGGACGAAGTTCCGAATGGTGACTTCAGGCCATGAAGTAGACAGACATGGTGAGTGAGTGCGCTGTTGCGCCGGTTTATTATAAATAAAAAATTTAAACAAACAAAACACTTTACAAAACAAGACATGTCGGCCAAAAGAAACAGACAACTAAACAAACACTGACAAACACTATAACAAGTAGCAGGGTGGTGTACGTGTAGCAATTGCTAATTTTATATTTGTTTCTCCTCCTATCTCCTGTTCTCCACTCTGAACACCCAACCCTGAGTGAGTGATTCGTGCATCTACCTATATATACAGCTGTGCTAGGATTCAATTACTAATTAATCATTCACGTGAACTATTTTGTGCAATCTATATATATATATATATATATATATTGTAAGACAGCAGGGAGGGGGTTAAAACCTCCCTACAGAAAAACATGAGCGTAAGGCACATTTTGGTTTGTTTTGTTAATTGTTTAATTGTTTTGTTAATTGTTTAATTGTTAATTATCACCTGCACCTGGCTATGATTGAAAATTAGAGCCAGGTGCAGGGTTTATAAGGGGAGCAGTTAGTCTGCTCATGGCGGCTGCTGAAGAGGGTAGAAGCCCGACTGTGCTGGTTTGTGGGTACAGCCGTAATTTCAAAGGGGAAAGGTAGAGTGAATCCTTTTCTGTGTGTGCTGTTCTGTTTGTTTTGTTTTTGTTACAGATAAACAGCTTAGCTGTCCTGTTTTGTTTTAGTTATTGCTCAAAGAAGAGCTAGGTGTTTGTTTTGTTTATTTTGTTTTTGTATTTTCATTAAAAATAGCGCAAATGCGCTTTCAAAAATCCATTTGTGTGTGTTGGGTCGGTGTTTTTAAAGGGGAAACGAACCGCGTGAGGGCGATTCTTTTACTATATATATATATATATATATATATATATATATATATATATATATATATATATATATAAATATACATTTTAAATCACTTGTGCTACATAGCCCACATTATACCGTGTGCACCAATACATACACACCACATAAAACATACAGCACAAAAATACGAACAGGGGTGGGGCACCCCGCCACATTCCCTGAAATAGAAATGTAACCATTAACCTTCAAGGTAGCGGCATTCATGATTGCAGCAGGCTTGAAGGAAAAATGACACTGAGATCTGTGAGTGCAGTCCTTTTGATACCTCGGGGGCGGAGTCATGACTTTGTCACAGGTGAGCAGCTTTGGTATACAATATTCAGGATTCGGGTCTTTAGGAGGCACCCATTAGGTAATTGTTACATTTCTATTTCAGGGAACCAGGGTTATGATAATAACCTAACGTTTCCTTTACTCATAAACTGTTTTTCATTGCTGTTTAAAAAAAAAATAATAACAATAATTTTTAATTATTTTTTATTAATAACTTGAAATTGCCTAAATAAAACAAAAAATCACTGAGTAACGGTTATATGCTCCAATTATAGATAATATTGTTTTAAATAAATGTGATTATTGAAATAAAACAAATGTTAACGGGTCTGCAGTCAGTAGCTATCCACTTTGCAACAGCACTGGTTATAGTATCGTACTTAGCTTGATTCATGGGTTTGCAGTGATTCTGAATTTCTAAAAGAGTACTGTTGAAACTGACGGGTTTCATTTGTTGTTGTATTGCTGTTGTCTGTAGCATAACTACTAGAAGTGTATTTTGAGATGTGAAAGCATGTTTAGCACGCAGGTGGTACTGCAGACTAGATGCACTTCTGTGTTACTGGAACTCACTTTGACAGTAGATACTACCCTCTTTCTATCCAATGAACCGGCAGTTTTTTTTTTTTTTCAAATAAACTTCCCATTCACAAGTCCTTCAGTTTGAGTGCTTTGCTACATAATGCGGTTCGGTGACTAATTTTATATTCAAACTATGACTACAGTCATTCAATTCTGACATGCACTCAAGTGTATTAAAATGGTGCTGCAGGGAATGAATTACAGTAAGCTAAGAGGGACAAGACAGAGAAGTGTGATTAACATGCTTTAAAAAAAAAAAAATCTCCAAATAAAATGACGCGTTAATCGCAGAAGTTAACTGCGATTAATTGACAGCCCTAGTACTTACACATAATTACAATGTTATTATGCATAGTTACAATGTACTTAATGTGTAAATATTTTTGCATGATATAACCCAAACCCTGTCCCTATCCATATCCCTAATCCTAACCCTAACCCTTTACTGATACAATTGTTACACAAACTGTGGAAAAAGATTTGTACATTAAGTACATTGTAACTATGCATAATAACATTGTAATTCTGTGCATTAGACATGTATTTACTAAGTAACTACTATGCAAATGCACTGTAATTAGAGACACTTAATGTAAAGTGTAACCGCCTCGTCTTGGTACTTTTTTGAAGAGGCAAAGTACTGGCAGAGGTTACATTTGTTTGTTCTGTATATAAAGGAGGGCCACAAGGACCATATGAGGCCATTTAAGAAGAACATAAGAACATAAGAAAGTTTACAAACGAGAGGAGGCCATTCAGCCCATCTTGCTCGTTTGGTTGTTAGTAGCTTATTGATCCCAGAATCTCATCAAGCAGCTTCTTGAAGGATCCCAGGGTGTCAGCTTCAACAACATTACTGGGGAGTTGGTTCCAGACCCTCACAATTCTCTGTGTAAAAAGTGCCTCCTATTTTCTGTTCTGAATGCCCCTTTATCTAATCTCCATTTGTGACCCCTGGTCCTTGTTTCTTTTTTCAGGTCAAAGAAGTCCCCTGGGTTGACATTGTCAATACCTTTTAGGATTTTGAATGATTGAATCAGATCGCCACGTAGTCTTCTTTGTTCAAGACTGAATAGATTCAATTCTTTTAGCCTGTCTGCATACGACATGCCTTTTAAACCCGGGATAATTCTGGTTGCTCTTTTTTGCACTCTTTATAGAGCAGCAATATCCTTTTTGTAACGAGGTGACCAGAACTGAACACAATATTCTAGGTGAGGTCTTACTAATGCATTGTAGAGTTTTAACATTACTTCCCTTGATTTAAATTCAACGCTTCTCACAATATATCCGAGCATCTTGTTAGCCTTTTTTATAGCTTCCCCACATTGTCTAGATGAAGACATTTCTGAGTCAACATAAACTCCTAGGTCTTTTTCATAGTTCCCTTCTTCAATTTCACTATCTCCCATATGATATTTATAATGCACATTTTTATTGCCCGCATGCAATACTTTACACTTTTCTCTATTAAATTTCATTTGCCATGTGTCTTCCCAATTCTGAATGCTGTCTAGATCATTTTGAATGACCTTTGCTGCTTCAACAGTGTTTGCCACTCCTCCTATTTTTGTGTCGTCTGCAAATTTAACGAGTTTGCTTACTATACCAGAATCTAAATCATTAATGTAGATTAGGAATAGCAGAGGACCTAATACTGATCCCTGTGGTACTCCTCTGGTTACCTCAATCCATTTTGAGGTTTCTCCTCTATAATCAGTACTTTCTGTTTTCTACCTGTTAACCACTACCTAATCCATGTGCATGCATTTCCTTGAATCCCTACTGCGTTCAGTTTGAGAATTAATCTTTTGTGCGGGACTTTGTCAAAAGCTTTCTGGAAATCTAAATAAACCATGTCGTATGCTTTGCAGTTATCCATTTTCAATGTTGCATCCTCAAAAAAGTCAAGTAGGTTAGTTAGACATGATCTCCCTTTCCTAAAACCATGCCAACTGTCTCCCAGGATACTGTTACCATATAGGTAATTTTCCATTTTGGATCTTATTATAGTTTCCATAAGTTTACATATAATAGAAGTCAGGCTTATTGGTCTGTAGTTACCTGGTTCGGTTTTGTCTCCCTTTTTGTGGATCGGTATTACGTTTGCTATTTTCCAGTCTGTCGGTACAACCCCTGTGTCAAGAGACTGTTGCATGATCTTGGTTAGCGGTTTGTAAATAACTTCTTTCATTTCTTTGAGTACTATTGGGAGGAGCTTATGAAAACAGTGAGACCTTAATAGTGTAGTTCAAGGTTAATCACTTTCTTCTGTATTGAGTTTACTGTAACAGCTGCAGTGCATCCTTTGTGTGATCTAATTAAACTGAAAAAAGGACAATTGGAAAAAAGAAAAAAATGTTACTGTCATGACCCTGTTGAAAAGACAAGACCCTCAAAAACAGAAGCAAGTTCATTACTTTCTACCAAAAAGTGCTTCGTCTGATGAATTGTGTTCAGTTTCTTTCTTTTGAATCACTTTGGGCTTGCTTGGAATAGTAAGCGTCATGTCATGTTTTGTGTGCGCTTTTAGATTTTATTTACAATCAAGAAATAAATACATGGAAAGCAAGCCAGCATACTAGAATACATTAGGGACTGGGGCAAATGATATCACCTTTTGAGACCACATATTCCATGAATAGCCAATGTGCGTAAACACATGCACAATGGGCTTCGGGGAGGAATGAGAGCATCTTTAAAAGGCTCATGAACTGTACCACTGTTCTCGGAAATGATGCAAGCCATTTAAATGTAATATATACAAGGTAGATTTGAGTTATAATCTCCTATAGCCATTTGCATTAATAAAATAAAATACTTACTGATTTATCTGGCTGTTTTGATATAATTTAGTACATAACTTAAGTAACTAAGTATACATGGAATATAATATCTAGTAGATCACCCAATATAGGTGTGTACTTAGTCATGCTGGTTATGCCCAGGGTATAAGTTGTACACAGGTACACGTACCTGTAGCAGCACATTGGAAATATTGAAAGACGTAATGGTCAGCAGTACAGCTTTTCCAGCCAATTTATAAAAAAAGACAAATGTTTCTTGTATCTCCAGCAGTGTAAATCCAACCATTTTAAGAGACTAATTGACAGGCAAGCTGCGGTGTACAGCCACCTCAATTTGATTAAGGCAGATTATTAAAAGAGAGATCAACAATTTAGAGTGATTAAGGATTAGAAAAAGAAAACCAAATTAAATTAATTTGATTTATTTTTGTCTATGGATGCACGCCGTGCCCGCTGTAAAAGATTCCTGTGTGGTCTACTTTAAACATGAAGTTTGCATTGAAGTACAGTATAGAGTGCCTTTTAACAATACTCAACAGGCACAGTGGTATAGTGGACAGACCCTTAGTTGCTGTAAGTATGTACGTTCACTACCCTCTTACACTGTCCCAGTCCTTGTTTTGTATTTGACATTCAAATGCATATGTCACAGTTTCTTAAACACTTGCCCTGACAATTTTTACAAATGGCCACGTTGGTTATCCCTGATTGACCAGTGCCCAAAGATCTTCCATTCCTGTCATAGCACTCCCACAAATTCTGACTTATTTCCGATTTATTTATCACATTGGTAAACCCTTGTTCGTGTCGTTAGCTTCTTTGTCCCAAATCATATTTATTGCCCTGGGGACATTGACAAGAGGGAGATGGGGTGAATTCAAATTACTCAATGCATTTCACTGTATGTTTCCCTTGCGAAAAAAACAAAACAACAACAACAACTATATAAAACCTAGCTAAGTATTCTTAGCAAGGTTTTTTCATTGTTCCTGTTGCGTCACTAGATTTATTCATCCTTTATCTGTGGCTGATCTTAAATACCTTTGGCCTTTTATTTCAGATGTGTCCCTTCTGGTTTGTCTGTCTTAAATAATCTCCAGCCTCAAGATGCAAACCCCCATCAATGCTAGGCACCCAGAAACAGAGCAAACTCAGAGTAAATAATTGTATTTTTTAGATTTGATAAGAAACCCATGCCTTAGGGCATGGAACAAGTGGAAAATTATTTTAACACTGAGGCCATTCTCAAAAGGATATTAGAAGGAATCATTGCATAACATCAGTCAGAGCATCATCCAGAGAAAGAGTTGAAATTAATTTGTCAATGTGAGGGCTGTTATGTAAACATCTACAGCAATTCCCATGGAGGTAGTTTGTTCACTGTTGTAACGCAATGTAAAGAAGATCTTGCTCATCGTTTAACTGCTGGAGTGTGTCCACAAAGCTCATAGTAAGAGTTGGTGGATGATGCGTGTTATGTGGCTCATTGTGCATAAACTGTAGCGCTCACACAGAGGCGTTTGGGGATACAAATAAGGCAAGATGCAATCAAGCGAGGGAGTAGGTAAAACCATCTGTAGGTGCAAGGAGGGAGGCTGCCCTGCAAAAAGACAAGTTTATACACGCATATACATGTGCATATTTAAAAAGAAAAACAAATACAGCTATATGCATATCAGGAAAAAAAAAAGATAAAACAAGACTGCATTCTCATTTACTGGCACAATCTGTGTAAACGGATACACAATTAAATCGCTAGCAAATGTTTAGTACAAAAGCACATGAACACATTTCCCACAGTTTTAGGAACACCAGTGATACCATACTCTTGCTGTGTCGAACAAGGAGCTGCCACATAAGTACCTGTAATACTTTTTACAAGCCACAAAGGGAATGTCAGCCAGGATATATTATAAAAGAAGCCAGCGTTTTAAGCCAGTGCAAGTAAGCAGCAGGAGCTCCCAGATTGCTCTGGTTTGTTCCAGCTTATTATAATTTGCTTCAGTGACAAAATACAGAGGATTTCCCCTTGCTTTTTTTTTGCCCTTCTTGGATGCAACAAGTTTGTAAGTATTGCCTCCCGTGAAGCAGGTTCTAGTATCCCGCTTGTCGCCTCTATTTAATGTTAGTTCCTTTTAGGAGCAGTGCCTGGTGTTCACGGCCCATTACCCCCAGGTGCTTGCCAGCATGCAGAAGCACCGCTTGCGAATCACAATCCTATTGGCTGCTCACCATGCAGACTCCCCGTGACCTGTCAGTTGATATAATTTCCCATTTGATGTTTTCTCAGTGGGATGCTCTCCACCGTCGAGACACTGGCATGCAACGCACACAAACACTTAAAGCAACAAACATGTTCTAGGATTATAAGCATTGCTGGACCACAGCTGAATGATGAGAAAGCAACATTTAACGTTGTCAGGATCTCATTGAGACATCTTTAAATGAGAATGAGTACTTTGTATTTTGGATAATAGCTTGTCAGACCGCTTGATCAATAAAACATTTGCATATATCTGAGGAGAGATCTGTGATCTATGATGCCAAGATATCTATTAAGCAAGCACCAATTTCCCCCCAATGTCCTTCTGCATTTATTCATCTGTCCCATTGGTAGTGTATATATAATGTACATGTACTGTATGTATATTGTATGTATATACGTTATTGCTCAAAAGAGCCAACTTCCCAATGTTTTGAAATGTTTAGTATACCATTGTCAAGGGAAAGTGTGTTTGAAAACTTGTAGGCTTTTGATGCCATGGTGACTACATTCACTTCTATTTAAATTTATTAATGTGATTTACTACATAGTTAATGATGTAACAATCTACTATTCCTTTATATTTAAACCTTCAGGCACCATGGTATTGAGTCTATTTATCCATTTATTTACCTTCTGTATTGTACAGTATCTCATTTTATTTCTTCTAAAACTGCCAATTGTAGGTCATTCGTGTTGTGTTCATTTTTTGTAATGTTGAACTATTGGTTATTTTACTTTTTTTTCTTCTTATGTTTGATAGGTGATTCTGTATTATCTTATATAATGTTCTACCTGTCTCTCCTACATGTTTTATTTTGTTACATTTTTTTAGCAAAAAATACCATAAACAAGGTTGCTAGTTGTGCATGAAGGGTTTCTTAGTTCTATTTGTGATTTCACTTTTATCTTCAGAACTATATTTGCATTATTTACATGTGCTGCTACAGGTTTTAATGTTGTTTAGTGTGTCTATGATCCATTTATGTTTATGTGGACCAAAATGTCAGCAACTACCGGCACTTTTGGAAATATTGTTTTCATTTTTTCTGAATTAGGAAGTATACGTAAATGCTTCCAAACTATTTTGGAAATGTTGGGTAATAATTTAGAATACGTAATTATGAATGGTATTCTTTCAACCTCAGCCACTGAGCAAGTCACTTAACCTCCTTGTGCTCCGTCTTTCGGGTGAGACGTAGTTGTAAGTGACTCTGCAGCTGATGCATAGTTCACACACCCTAGTCTCTGTAAGTCACCTTGGATAAAGGCGTCTGCTAAATAAACAAATAATAATAATAACCTTTTTTCTCTTTTATTATACTCAAGTAGTTAATTTCTGTAAACTCTTTTTCTCCCAATAATCTGTTTATAATGTAATAATATCTCAATAGTAATAATCTCTCAATAATCGATATATATATATATATATATATATATATATATATATATATATATATATATATATATATATATATATATATACAGTGCCTTGCACCCTAACCAATTCTCTCATATTACTGAATTACAAATGGTACATTGAAATTTCGTTCTGTTTGATATTTTATTTTAAAACACTGAAACTCAAAATCAATTATTGTAAGGTGACATTGGTTTTATGTTGGGAAATATTTTTAAGAAAAATAAAAAACTGAAATATCTTGCTTGCATAAGTATTCAACCCCCACACATTAATATTTGGTAGAGCCACCTTTCGCTGCAATAACAGCTTTAAGTCTTTTGGGGTAAGTATGTACCAGCTTTGCACACAGTGTCAGAGTGATTTTGGCCCATTCTTCTTGGCAGATTTGCTCCAGGTTGTTCAGGTTGGTTGGACGACGCTTGTGGACCGCAACTTTCAAATAGTGCCACAGATTCTCAATGGGATTGAGATCAGGACTTTGACTGGGCCACTGTAGGACATTCACCTTTTTGTTCCTGAGCCACTCCAATGTTGCTTTAGCCTTGTACTTGGAATCATTGTCCTGCTGAAAGGTGAATTTCCTCCCAAGCTTCAGTTTTTTAGTGGACTGAAGCAGGTTCTCTTGCAGTATTTCCCTGTATTTTGCTCCATCCATTCTTCCTTCAATTTTAACAAGATGCCCAGTCCCTGCTGATGAAAAGCATCCCCACAGCATGATGCTGCCACCACCATACTCTACTGTAGGGATGGTGTGTCTTGAGGCATGGGCAGTGTTAGGTTTGTGCCACACATAGCGCTTTGAGTTTTGGCCAAAAAGCTCTATCTTGGTCTCATTTGACCACAAAACCTTTTCCCACATCACAGCTGGGTCACTCTCATGCTTTCTGGCAAACTCCAGACGTGCTTTCAGATGGTACTTTTTGAGTAACGGCTTCTTTCTTGCCACCCTCCCATACAGGCCAGTGTTATGCAGAGCTCTTGATATGGTTGACTGGTGCACCATTACTCCACTCCCAGCCATTGAACTCTGTAGCTCCTTCAAAGTGATTGTTGGCCTCTCTGTGGCTTCTCTCACAAGTCTCCTTCTTGTTTGAGCGCTGAGTTTTGAGGGACGGCCTTTTCTTGGCAGTGCCTGGGTGGTGTGATGCAGCTTCCACTTCCTGATTATTTATCCAACTGTGCTCACTGGGATATCCAAACACTTGGATATTATTTTGTACCCTTTCCCTAATCTATGCATTTGTATTACTTTATCTCTAACTTTTGTAGAATGCTCTTTGGTCTTCATTTTCCTTCAGATTCACAGCCTGACCACTGATCCTTCAGCAGTGGGGTTTTTATCCAGAAAATGTGACAGCAACTTTAATGGTTCACAGGTGGCAGCCAATGGTAAGGTTATTGTGTCCTCGTTAGGGCAATTTCTTTCATCGGTGTAAACTGGGAGCTTCCACAGCACAGGGGTTGAATACTTATGCAAGCAAGATATTTCAGTTTTTTATTTTTCTTAAAAATATTTCCCAACATAAAACCAATGTCACCTTACAATAATTGATTTTGAGTTTCAGTATTTTAAAATAAAATATCAAACAGAACGAAATTTCATTGTACCATTTGTAATTCAGTAATATGAGAGAATTGGTCAGGGGTCTGAATACTTTTGCAAGTCTTAATTTTTTTTATAATAAAGGCTACTTATTTTATCTTTCTGGTAAGAAACTATATCTGCACAATAACTGTAGATAAAGCATTCTGTATTGGAAGCTACACGGTTATGAATATTAATGGATCACTGAGTTATCACTGACATAAACCCAACAGGATGCTGTTATAGGAGGCAGTGTGGTCCAGTGGTTAACTTCCAGGGCTTATAACCAGGAGGTCCCCGGTTCAAATCCCACCTCTGCCACTGACTCATTGTGTGACCCTGAGCAAGTCACTTAACCTCCTTGTGCTCCATCCTGTGGATGAGATACTAAATCAATGTCCTACTGTAAGTGACTCTGCATATAATGCACAGTTCACAGCCTACCTCTGTAAAGTGCTTTGTGATGGTGGTCCACTATGTAAGGCGCTATTAAAAATAATTATATTATTATGATGTTGTTTTCTTTCCAATTTATTATTATTGAGGTGTACTTGCCGCTGTGTGTTATTGTTTTCTCTCATATGTCAATGCATTGTCATATTTTCTACATTTTCTTTAAATTCTCAAATGAATAGTCATAGTAAAAAGAGAATCGGGTCAGGTCGAGTAATTTAAAACCCGATGGGTACCCGTGCTGACCTCTAATATATACATATACAGTGTTATATCATTACTTTGGATTGAAGGTTTTAGCTTTCCATTGTTGTTCAGTTCTGTTGTCCCATTAATCTTCAAAAAAGGTCAAATGTTTTGGCTTGTGTAAAATAGTTTGGAGATTTTCCTTACATATTTATCTGCCTAGTTTTGAGCTTGAATGGAGAGTGATTGTTGCTGGACCATTGTTTCCATTTCCCAATTCGAGAACACTTTTTGATCTTACAAATCTGTTGGCTCTACTTTATCCTATACTATAGCGCAGAGAAGATATGCCCAACAAGGTTTCAGAATGCATGCAAAAAAATTCATGGTAGTAAAGATAACCACTCTTTATGGGTCTCCATAAATGGTTACCTGTAAAACAAAAACTTTTTTTTTCTCCATTTGGAGAACTTGTAACATGTCTAATTGTGATCCGAGACAGAGAAAGTTCCAAGTCTCCCTGCGTCCGCCACCCGTCCGCTCCAGCTCATCCAGAACTCCACTGCTCGCCTGTTGTTCTCTCTGCCTCGCTTCTCCCATGCAACTCCACTACTCCGCTCACTCCACTGGCTCCCGATCACCGCTCGCATCCAGTTCAAGACTCTTGTACTAGCCTACAGATGCCTTGACCAGACTGCACCCAGCTACCTCCAGACCCTCATCTCTCCCTACACCCCCCCTCGACCTCTCCGCTCCGCCTGCATTAGAAGACTGGCTCTACCTCCTCTACGCTCCCCTGCCTCCAGAGCCTGCTCCTTCTCCACCCTCACTGCGCAGTGGTGGAATGACCTTCCTACAGATGTCAGGACTGCCCAGTCCCTGACCACCTTCCGGCACCTCCTCAAGACACCTTTTCAGACAGCATGTGGCAGGCTGGCTCACGGTGGTGAGATGTGGTGACGTCACGGACCAGAAAGTACAGAAACCAAAACAATGGATGGGCGGGTGAAGCTGAATGCTACTGCATTCAGCGTATTTAATAAATAAACAAACAAAAGATTTAAACAAAACAGAAAACAGAAACCAAAGGGCACGAGGGCCAAACGAATAAACAGACAAACAAGTAAGTGTCGTACTGGCTAATCCAGCACGTTTTAGCAATTATATTGTCTCCTTGCTCTCTCCGCTCTCCGTACTCTCCTCTGTACACTCCACCCTGCAGAACGGACAGCTGCAGGTTCTTATATTCTGGCAGAGGGGTTAACTAGCTGTTAATTATCTTATTTACCCCTCGGCCACAGTCTGCACGCGTTTGGTAAGGATGCATGACTGTCAGCTAGTTAAATAATCAGTAGCTGATCAGTCATGCATCCTCACAGGGTTTTTAAATATAAATTTAAAAAACAATAACAAAAGATGCAGCGCTTTTATCCGCGCCGCAAACAAATACATATAATAATAAATAAATACATAGGGGCGGGACACTCCGCCACACAGCACCTGTAGAACTCCTCTTTTTTTCCCCCTGGACACTTATCACCCTTCCTTAAATGCGCTTTATTTTCACTTATCTGCCCCCTATTTTACTGCATTTAATCCTGTACTTCAGAGTACTATAATTAGGGGTCTACTTATTTTTCACGGGTATGTTGCGGAATAAAATTAGGATTTCGCAGACCTGTTTAAACATTAAATAAACCTAAGTAGACAGTATTTCAGAGCGCTATAAAAGCCTAAAAATAGCGGTACTTGCTTCCTTACTAAAACAGAGTGCTGTCATTTGTTAAAGGCGAGTATGCAGCATCCCCCTGCAGTTGACTTGCCCATACATTGAGACTGCACGTCTGCATCCACTGAATTGGTTGGAAGTTAAGGCAAAGCTTTGCCAAGTTATACAGATGTGGAAATCGATTAGAAACAGCCCAAAAACTCAGTTACACACGGGCATCTGGCATACTTTAATAAAAGCAATATACAAACGTGCTCAAATTTGTTGGTACCCCTCCACAAAAAACGAAGAATGCACAATTTTCTCTGAAATAACTTGAAACTGACAAAAGTAATTGGCATCCACCATTGTTTATTCCATATTTAATAGAAATCAGACTTTGCTTTTGATTTTTTATTCAACATAATATTGTAAATAATAAAACAAATGAAAATGGCATGGACAAAAATGATGGGACCCCTAACCTAATATTCTGTTGCACAACCTTTAGAGGCAATCACTGCAATCAAACATTTTCTGTAGCTCTCAATGAGACTTCTGCACCTGTTAACAGGTAGTTTGGCCCACTCTTCCTGAGCAAACTGCTCCAGCTGTCTCAGGTTTGATGGGTGCCTTCTCCAGACTGCAAGTTTCAGCTCTTTCCATAGATGTTTGATAGGATTCAGATCAGGACTCATAGAAGGCCACTTCAGAATAGTCCAATGTTTTGTTCTTATCCATTCTTGGGTGCTTTTAGCTGTGTGTTTTGGGTCATTATCCTGTTTGTCTGTGAACATAGAGCTGATGTGACTTGCCAAAAAGCTCCAGTTTTGACTCATCTGTCCAAAGGACATTCTCCCAGAAGGATTGTGGCTTGTCAATATGCATTTTAGCAAATTCCAGTCTGGCTTTTTTTATGTTTTTCTTTCAAAAGTGGAGTCCTCCTGGGTCTTCTTCCATGGAGCCCACTTTCGCTCAAAAAGCGACGGATGGTGCGATCAGAAACTGACGTACCTTCACCTTGGAGTTCAGCTTGTATCTCTTTGGCAGTTATCCTTGGCTCTTTTTCTACCATTCGCACTATCCTTCTGTTCAATCTGGGGTCGATTTTCCTCTTGCGGCCGCACCCAGGGAGGTTGGCTACAGTTCCATGGACCTTAAACTTCTTAATAATATTTGCAACTGTTGTCACAGGAACATCAGGCTGCTTGGAGATGGTCTTGCAGCCTTTACCTTTACCATGCTTGTCTATTATTTTCTTTCTGAATCTCCTCAGGCAACTCTCTACTTTGCTTTCTCTGGTCCATGTTCAGTGTGGTGCACACAATGATACCAAACAGCACAGTGACTACTTTTCTCCATTTAAATAGGCTGAATGACTGATTACAAGATTGGAGACATGTGTGATACTAATTGAAAGAAACTAATTAGTTTGAAATATCACTATAATCCAATTATTTATTATCTTTTCTAAGGGGTACCAACAAATGTGTCCAGGCCATTTTAGAATATCTTTGTAGAATAAGCAATAATTCATCTCTTTTCACAGCTTCTTTGCTTTATTCTATGACATACCAAAGGCATGCAAGTATACATGATAAAATAGCTTTTAATTTCATCACTTTTCAGGAGGAATGAAGCATTATTTCAATGAGCTGTAAGGGTACCAACAAATTTGAGCACGTCTGTATGCAGCACGTTCGTTGTCATGTTATTTGTCCCATCCAATAATTTATTTTATTAGTACCGAGTCAAAACAAAGAAGACGTGGCTATTCGGGTCTAAAATTACAACTAAGCAGCAGGTTGAAGCCAGGTGGCTGTGCTGGATCGTTTTAGTACTGATTTAATTTGCAGACAGGAATACTTTTTGTCTGGGCTGACTTTCCAGTTTGGTTTCTGAAAGCTGTTTATTTTACGTTCTGTTCAGCAGCCTCTTGTTTAATGTGTGATTCTGAAGCTAAATAGCGATCGATCGTATTTTCTCCAAATACTCATTAAGATATGGAAAACAATTACCTCAGTCTGCATGTACAGTTTCTCTGGGAAATATCTTGAAACGATCATCATCCGAAATATACTTTGCTTTTTTTTGTCGTCCATTTCTACTATTTTCCCTCCAATGCTGAAAACTAGATTTTAGCAACCTAAATCAAACAATGCAGCACCAACCTTGTCCCACCCCCTACTGCACAGTACTATAGATCACATAAAAGCAGTAAAGACGCACTGATAGGCTGATTAAAACTTTGTCTTTTGAATAGTAAACTAGAACGCTAACTGCTTTGGAGAATTTTTTTGTGTAAATGTTATTTGTGGACGTTTTTTGTTTGTTTGTTTTTTGCTTAAGTGCAATGCACACGGGACGGCGAAGGAATAAAAACGGGCTATCTAAACAAGGAAGATACGTAGTTTGCGTCGCTAGATATTGCTGCACGGGATATAAATGGGTCTGTGTAACACGAGTGATTTCAAATATATAGTTGTATTTAGGCACAGGGATTGCACAAACACTTCATGTGCATTTAAAGTATGTAATAGTATGTGAGCATGGGATTGCACAAATTGGTTCACGTGCCGAGATTCAAGTGAATAATTCATTAGTTAAGTGAATCCCGGCACAACAGTATATAGTAAAATAAAGTTGTCTATTTATTTTGGACCTCAAGTGCCGTGTGCTGTTTTTGTTTAAAACCTTTTATTTTGTTCATTATTAAACCGCGCAATTCACATTTCACCTCGCAGTACTGTGTGTTTCTTCCGGGTCTGACGTCACCACTACAGCCTGCTTGTCACAGGGTGCTTGGAAGATTTTGTTTTCCTTCAGAACTCACAATATAGCTGTCAGGGCCCGCTATAGTTGTTTGGATCTGGCTTTGTCATATTACCAGGTGTTTTACTTCATCCAAAAAATAGGAGTTAGTTAAATACTGGAGTAAACGCCTTGAAAATACAGCCTTACAGCTCTTAATCAAACGTTTTCCCGTTATTATTATTATTTATTTCTTAGCAGACGCCCTTATCCAGGGCGACTTACAATTGTTAGAAGATATCACATTATTTTTACATACAATTACCCATTTATACAGTTGGGTTTTTACTGGAGCAATCTAGGTAAAGTACCTTGCTCAAGGGTACAGCAGCAGTGTCCCCCACCTGGGATTGAACCCACGACCCTCCGGTCAAGAGTCCAAAACCCTAACCTCTACTCCACACTGCTGCCCCAGTTGATGAAAGTCATTGGGTTTATTCCCATCTTGACACCCCGGATTAAATAGGAGTGGCTGATATGAAAAGGAAACCACAGAGTTACTTATGTATCAGTCCAGCTCCTCTGGCTCACTTTAATAGCTTTGCCAAGAGGGATTGCTTACTGTTGTGGTGTTGTTTGCATATTTTATTTGGAATAATTTACTCTGAAAGACATTTTCATTTTAATATTAGTTACAGGAATATGAAGCCATGGTTATGAAACTGCTAAGAAATGGAGATAAAGGACACTGATTACAATTCAGAGAACAATTATACATTCATTTATATCAAAAAGACACATGACTGTCACATGCAGGGAGTGTAATTATTCCATTTTTTTCTGAATACTTTTTGGAAAGCAGGTTATTAAAGTGTCTGTCTAATATCAGAGCTCTTTCCTGTTGTACACAGAGCAGATACCATTGCTTGTACCCATCTACAACGATTGACCAAAATAACACAAAATGTCCCTGTGACAGGGGCTCACCTCCGCCCCTGAGTGTATTTGGTTAATTTTTTTTTTATAGTATTGGTTATGTAGCATGGGTGAGTTAAAGTGTATATTGGTATGTGGGCACAGGGATATCACAATTAGTTCATGTGCAGACTTTGCCAGGGCCAGATTGAATGATTAGTAATTAAGTCCCGCCACAGCTATATTTAAGTAGCACAGATTTCTCACTGGGGGTTGGTGTGTTTGAGAGAGAGAGAGAGAGAGAGAGAGAGAGAGAGAGAGAGAGAGAGAGAGAGAGAGAGAGAGAGAGAGAGAGAGAGAGACTTTTGACTTTTAAGATCCTTTATTTAACATTCCAAATAAAATCCATTAAAACTCAATAAAGGTAAAACATAACAAAATTAAGATTTAGCAATATTAAAAAATCCTAAAATACATCATGTTCTCCTTAAAAATAGATTTTACCAAAATAAAAGGATCATAAAAAATCAATTAAAAAAACACAGTGTTTTCTTTCTGTTAAAAACAGATTAAAGCCAAAATTAAAAAAACACTGTAAAACAATAAAAAATAAAATTAAAACTAGAACAAAAACTGGAGCTCCCCCTCCTCACTCACAGCACACAAGGCGTCTCCCACACACCACCTCTCCTGGAAGTCCTCCGGGTTATTATTTAGTTTAAAAAATTCAAAATCCACTCTTATCCGGCTGACCACCAAAACCCTGAACTGCAACACAACATCAGTCAGCCCGGCGCCAGAGATACTGTTCTTTCTGGATTTTAAAATGGCCAATTTTGCCTGACCCATTATAAAATTAATTAAAACACACCTGTTTCTCTTTTTAAAACTGTAGGGAACCCCAAAGATAAAAAGCTCTTTTGTGAACTCCTCGCCTAGGCCCTGCAGGAGCTCCTGTAGGAGATGGAAGAGTGGTCCTAGCCTGACACACTCACTATACATGTGAAACACTGTTTCCTCTGCAGAGCAGAAACAGCACTCTGAGCTAATGCTAGCATCAACTCTGTGGAGAAACCTGCCGGTGGACACAATACAGTGCAGGATCCTCCACTGCAGGTCCCCCGCTCTCTTGGTGAGGGGCAGTTTATACAGCACCCTCCATACTGGCCTGCACCCCTCCTTTACCTCCAGACATGCCCTCCATCTTGAATCCACCAACCCCCTCAACTGGTGGGAATGTGATGCCTTCACACAAATTTGGTAGATCTTCTTACTCTCTGCTGTATGAAGAGTTAGATCTTTAACTGTGTCTAGGTTTAATAACATTCCCTCGTTTCCTACACCCTCCTCTCCTTCACCTACTGCTGGACACACTAGCAGTCCTGGAAAGATGAAGTCTTGTCTCTGCCCTGTGCCGCTGGACATCTCCTCTCTCACAGCCTCCCTGAGCTCGGGGGAAAGACAACTTCTCAGTTCACTGACCATTTTCTCTGCCAGTCTCTCAGAGTGCCAGCCCAGCCGCCCAGCCAGCTGTGTAGCAGTCAGCCAGCAGGAGAGCTCAAAGTTGATAAGATGTCTCAGCCTGGTCACTCCTGCCCTCACAAAGCTGGCACAGAGCGTCATTGACTGAAAGAAACGTACAGGGAAGAGCGGATTGAAAAATAGGGGCTCCTCCAACAGGACCCTGCCTGTCAGGGACCCCTCATCTCTCGCCACCCTCACTGCCCTCCAGGCATCTAAAACACTCAAGTAAAAAGAAGAGAGACCTACTTTAGCTAGTCTGGCACTCTCAATTAAAAACAGGTGTTTGTCTATCCCCAGCCCCCCTACTCTGCTGAGGAAAAAACAAGCTAGCCTCTTCCAATGAGCCTCCTCCCCAGCGTACAGGAGCCTCTGAACCGCCTGCAGTCTGAAGGCTGCCACCCTGCTGGCAATGCAGACCAACCCCTGCCCCCCTTCATCAGTGGGGAGATACAGGACCGCTGGCCTCAGCCAATGTCTCCCGCTCCAGAAAAACTCCAGCAGTATTCTTTGGATCTCCTGCACCATGCCCCGGGGAGGGTTCAGACACACCAGCCTGTGCCACAGCATGGAGGCCACCAGATTATTAATCACTAGGACCCTTCCCCTAAAGGACAGCTGGGCCAGCAGTCCCCTCCATCTCTGCAGCCGCCCCCTCACCCTGTCCACTAGGCCCTCCCAATTTTTCTGCATATATATCTCCACTCCAAAAAACACCCCCAGCACTTTTATACCTGTCCTGTCCCATCTCAGCGCCTCAGGCAGGACAGGGGGGGTGCAATCATGCCAACTGCCTGACAGGAAGGTGTCACACTTTGCCCAGTTAACTCTTGCTGTAGAGGCTCCTTGGAATGTGTGCAGGCTCTGCTGTAGTGCCTTGATGTCTCCGTCACTGCACACAAACACGTTCACATCGTCTGCATAAGCGGACACCTTCACTGCGACAGAGGAGGGTGAGGAGGGCACTGCCCAGCCAACCAGCCAGCCCCTCAGCAGGTGCAGCAGGGGCTCTATGGCCAGTGAATAAAGCATTCCAGACAGGGAGCAGCCCTGCCTAATACCCCTGCACACTGGGAAGGGCTGACTCAGCCCATTGTTAATCTTTAAAATGCTAAAAACATTCCAATATAAAAGCTGGATATAAGAAATAAAAACAGGGCCAAACCCGAAGGCTTCCAGGGTTTTAAAAAGGTATGTGTGGTCGACCCTGTCAAACGCTTTCTCCTGATCTAAAGAAACCAGACCAACATTCAAATCGCATGTCTTAGCCATTGATAAAAAGTCTCGAATTAAAAACAAATTATCAAAAATGGAACGTCCCGGTATGCAGTAAGTTTGGTCCGTGTGTATTACAGCTCCTATACACATTTTTAGTCTATTGGCCAGACATTTTGAAATAATTTTAAAATCAGAACATAAAAGCGAAACAGGTCTCCAGTTTTTGAGTAAACACAGGTCTCCTTTCTTGGGCAGTAGTGTGATTACTGCCCTCCTGCAGCTGAGGGGCAGTTCTTTATCTCGGAGGCTCTCTCCCAGCACCTGCAAAAAGTCCTCACCAATCACAGTCCAGAAATTTTGAAAAAATTCAGTGGGCAGTCCATCAATGCCAGGAGCTTTTCCATTTGAAAGCTGTGTAACAGCAGTGGTCAGCTCCTGATATGTTAGTGGCTTGTCTAATTGGTTCTGTTCTTCCTCGCTCAGGGTGGGCAAATCCTGGAGCAGCAGGTCTGTATCCTTCTGCTCACAAGGCTCTTTGCTGTATAGTTCAGAATAGAATTTTACTGCCTCCCTGCTGATCTCCTCCCGGCTGTACAGCTCCCTGCCGCAAGGCGTCCGGACGCAGTGCATCTTCCGGCTGTCTGCTCTCCTCCTCTCCAAGCCAAAAAAGAAACTGGAGGGGGTGTCCATGTCTTTAAGCTCTATGAAGCGAGAGCGCACCAGCGCCCCCTTCACTCTTTCCTTCAGCAGGCTGCCCAGCATGTGTTTCTGCTCCCTCAGCGTTTGCAGGGTCTGCTCCTGGTGGTCTGTGTCCAGGCTCCTCTCTAACTGGAGAATTTTCAACTCCAGCTCTCTCACTGCTGCGTTCAGTGACCCGGTTGAATTGAGTGTGTACTGCTGGCAAAAGATTTTAATCTGCGTTTTGCCAATGTCCCACCACTGCCTAATATTTTTATAATTTGTTTTTTCTTTTTTCCAAATGTTCCAAAAATCATTAAACTGTTTTACAAAAAGTGTGTCCTGTAATAGCTTTAAATTAAAATGCCAGTAGGAGGTGCTGTGAGAGTCAGTGGTGAGTATTACTGTAACTAACAGGCAGTGGTGGTCAGAGAGGCTACTGGGGATGATATTGGCTTTAATGAATTTATTCAAATGTGTGTGTGATGTGTAGAGGCGGTCTAACCTGGCTCTATATATTTGTTGTGCGCGACAATGAGACCAGGTGTACTGTCTTGCATTGGGGTGCAGACACCTCCAGACATCAACCAGGCCAATGAACTGAAAAACTGCAGCTAATACACTTGAGGATTGGGGATTGGGTTCCTCATTATTTCTATCCATTGTAAAATCAATAGTGCAGTTAAAATCTCCTCCCACCACCACCACATCATCATTATCAATATTTAAAAGAGCTTGCTTTAATTTATTAAAAATTAAAATGCGTTCCCTTCCTTTATTTGGTGCATAAATATTAATAAAAACAAATTCAGTACCACCCAACCTTGCTCTCACTTTTAATAACCTCCCCTTTTCAATTTCTTCAATATCTAAAATTGTTGCTCCTAGGCTGGGCTTAAATAAAATTGCCACTCCTGCACTGGTGCTTGAGCCGTGGCTCAGCACACACGGCCCCCTCCACTCTGCCAGCCACGCCGCCTCATTCTCCCTGTCTGAGTGCGTCTCCTGCAGCAGCGCGACCCCCGCCCGCTTCTGCTCTAAAAACTCACACAGCTGCGCTCTTTTAAAAGACTGTCTGCAGCCATTCACGTTAAAAGAAATAAAAACGCACTTTTCCATAGCGGCTAAAAAAAATAAAACTGACAGAGTAAAACAAGCAACAATAAAAAAATTCTTAAAAGAAGTATCCATTTTTAAAATTATTGTTTGGCAACATAGCGATCTTTTTCTTAATTATTTGAACATATTTTTTAAGACGGTACCTTTTTTGCTGGTCAAACTCCTCTAATGTTGCCTTTCGTGTGACGATGTGTGCTGAGTGGAGGAATAATCTCAGATCTGGGAAGAAGTTTTCAATTTCAACCCCCCTTTTCCCTTTTGTACTCTCCATAAACTGTTTAAATTCATCTAGGGTATAGATTTTTTTCCCCCTGTTAACGGGTTGGCTATCGGGGATGTCAGAGATAAGCGAGGAGTCAGAGAGCTCCCCCTCCATTTCCTCTGCTCCGTCCTCGCTGTCTGCTCCGCCGTCCACGGCTGCCAGCTCCTCCGCGGCTCTCTCCACCTCTACAGCGCCGCTCTCCTCTCCTCCTCCCAGCACAGCCACAGCCGTCACCGCTGCCTCTGCCTCCGCTTGCTGGGGTTCAGAGAGAGAAGAGCGCTGCACCACGCTGGGTTGTAAGCCCGTCGCCGTGCCGCTCCCCTCTCCCTCCATATCAGGAGGGACAGACCCCCCTGCCTGAGACTGCAGGCTCCCCTCCAGCACAGGCTCGGGGCTCTGCTCCGTCCCCCGCTCGCTGTTAGGCAGATCTGCAACTTTGTTTTTTTGTTTTTTAAGTCTTTTTTTAGCTACCATCACAAAACCCTCATCATTTTCGGTAGTTTTATTTTGTGACGGACCGTGGCTGAGTCTCTTCAGCCTCGGCTGTGGTGTGGGCGGCTCCATCCCGATCGGCGGCTCCCTGGTCTCTGCAGACTCCGGCTGGCGCTGCGATGGGGGAGCAGCCTCATCCTCCCGCTCACCCCCAACATCCCCAGCCTCCTCCCTGCCATCAGTACCCTGCTCCTGCCTTTCCTCATTTCTGTTTTTTCTCGGGCAGGCTCTCCTCTGGTGTCCCTGTTCCCCACAGTTAAAACACCGCATTGTATCCGAGCTGACAAACACTACGCAGCCCGTCCCTTCCACACTGAAGCTCCAAGCAACATCAATCACCTCCCCCGGGTTATTCAGCAGCAAAAACGCCTGTCTCCGAAAAGACAGGACGTGCTTAACATTTGCATTTCTGCACCCTAATGGTATATTTTTAATTGGGGACACCAGTTTGCCATATCGGGCAAGTTCATTTGCCAAGGTCTCGTTTTTTAAAAACGGCGGCACATTAGACATGATTACCTTGGTAACAGGGGTTACTAAGGGGGATACTTGAATAAAATCTCCTTTCACTGAAAAACCTTCCTCCACTAGTTGATTGACCAGCGTTACCTCTTTTAAAAACACGACAAACCTTTTATTCATACGGGATGCCGATATTATATTATCACACCCGACCACCTCTCCCACTGCCAGCAGGCACTCCTCCACCGACACGCCGGCATCGGGCAAGCAGCTGACCCCGTGTCGGCGGCTGAGAGCACCCAGCCCTCCAGAGTGAGATCCCATAACGGGACCTACACACACACACACACACACACACACACACACACTACTCTATAAACGGTAAAGTACAAACAAAGCAACGAAACAAAGATATATAAACGAACTAAACAATTAACAATTAAATATATAAATTTGCAAAAAATATAGTAGCGAAAACACTCTCCTACCGCACCAGCGTTCAAACGCTACCGCCTCTCCACAAGCTCCTCCCACAATCCCACAATCCTCCGCGAGAGAGAGAGAGAGAGAGAGAGAGAGAGAGAGAGAGAGAGAGAGAGAGATCCAGAGAGATCCCCCAGACACATAATCATTCACACAGGCACAAATGATCTGAGGGCCCAGCAGGAGAACGTGGCCAAGTCCATCAGGAGAGTGGCGGAGAGGGCCACCCAGGAATTTCCGCATTCAAAAATCATCATCTCCACCCTGCTGCCCAGAAAGGATTTCCACCAATACACCATCCAGAAGATCAACGCGGAAGTCTCCAGAGGGTGCGCTCTACTACCCAACGTGCACCTGGCACACCACCCCACCCTCAGGCTGCAACACCTGTACGACCACGTGCACCTGCACCAGCAGGGAGTCAGCATCTTTGCCAAGACCCTGAAAGACGTCACCCTGGGCCGAGACCCAGCCAGCCCCCAACACGGCAACAGGAGAGGCCTCAACGTCCACAGACCACAGCACAGCCCACAGACAGCCAGGTGGGCCCCCAGGAGCCTCCGTCCACAGCCTGGACAACACAACCGACACCTGCCCAGCCCAGCCCAGCCCAGAAAGCCCAGGCCCGGCCCAGCCCAGCGCCCAGCTCAGCCCAGCAGACCCAGGTCTGGTCCTGCCAGCCCATTCCAGCACCCAACCCAGCCATCCCAGCAGCAGACTCACAGCTACGCTACGGCCCTCAGCAGACCAGCAAGGACTGGGAGCATAGAGCTGGAGGAGATTCACCACCTCCTGAAACTCATCTGCACAAGACTTATGAGCTAAGTCACTACTATTAAAAAAAAAAAAAAATTAAATAGATTGTAAAAAAAACGGAGAGAAAAGGGGGAGGAAAGGAAAAGAAAAGGGGGAAAAAAGTATATATATATATATTGTACGTAGAGATTTCAGCAGCAAAACGTAAATATAATTAATATTTAGTGAATTATTACAAAACAAATATGTGTGTGTGTGTATATATATATATATATATATATATATATATATATATATATATATAGATTTATTTATTTTTTCATCTTCTCCAAAATGTTTTGTTTAATTCTAAGACAAAAAATAGAAAAATAATTGCAAATATAAATCTTTGTCCATCACAATGTAGAATATCCAGGGCCTGAGCTCCTCAGTGTTTGGGCTGAAGAGCACAGCCCCAGAGTTTATAGAGAGAGTGAAAGGCCTGGATATCATCATCCTGCAGGAAACATGGTGCAGGGCAGACGTGTCCACTCACTGTCCCACAGGCTATAGGGAGATCATAGTGCCCTCACTGAAAAAGACCACAGTCAGACGAGGCAGAGACTCTGGGGGAATAATCATTTGGTACAAAGCAGAGCTCACTAACTCAATAGAGCCAATTAAATGGGGAGAGTCACATTTGTGGCTTAAAATCAGCAGAAATATTGTCTCTGCACAAAATGAAATCTTCCTGTGTGCAATATATATCCCCCCTTCAGAATCCCCATACTATAGTGAGGAAACCTTTACCAGTCTCCACACAGAGATCTGCCACTTCCAGGCCCAGGGAAATGTTCTGATCTGTGGAGATCTGAACGCCAGGACAGGCAAGCAGCCTGACTTCACCAGCACACAGGGAGACCAACATATATTCAGGCAAAAATCCCTATATTCCAGCCCTATTGTCTCCCAGAGAAACAGCTATGATAGAGAAATAAATCAAAGTGGGAGACAATTACTGCAACTCTGTCAAGGCCTGGGCCTGTACATTATTAACAGTAGGATCCGAGGGGACTCTTTAGGAAGACACACCTACAGCTCAGCTCTTGGCAACAGTGTAGTAGATTACAAAATTTCTGACCTAGACCCTTCCTCTATTAGTATTATTATTATTATTATTATTATTTATTTCTTAGCAGACGCCCTTATCCAGGGCGACTTACAATTGTTACAAGATATCACATTATTTTTACATACAATTACCCATTTTACAGTTGGGTTTTTACTGGAGCAATCTAGGTAAAGTACCTTGCTCAAGGGTACAGCAGCAGTGTCCCCACTGGGGATTGAACCTACAACCCTCCGGTCAAGAGTCCAGAGCCCTAACCACTACTCCACACTGCTGCCCCTATTAGTGCATTCACTGTCAGGCCAATATCTCCTCTGTCAGACCACAGTCAAATAACTGTGTTCCTTAAAAGAATAGAGCAGACCAGCAACACACAGACACAGCCCTGCAAGCTGTATAACCTCCATCATTCCTACAGATGGGCTCTAAACAGTGCAGAAGAATACCAGAAAGCAATCAGCCATCCAAAAATCCAATCACTATTAAACACCTTTCTGGTTACACCACATACTCACAGTAAACGGGGAGTAAATCTAGCTGTAGAAAACCTGAATGAAATATTTAGACAGGCAGCTTTAAAATCCAAACTAAAAATAATTCGGAACACTCAAAAGAAAAAACTGAAAGAAGAAAATTGGTTTGATGAAGATTGTAAAAATATAAGGAAAAGACTTAGGCAATTATCAAATCAAAAACCTAGACAACCAGACAACCAAGATTTACGCCTCAGCTACTGTGAAACTAAATTACTATAAACGCACACTAAAACAGAAAAAAAATAACCACATCAACAAGCAACTGACAGAAATCAAGGAGTCCATTAACTCAAACCGATTCTGGGAACATTGGAAAAAACTAAATAAATCAAAACCAGAAGAATTGGCCATACAAAATGGAAATATATGGAAAAACCATTTATCAAAACATAACACACAATGAACAACCATTAGATCAAAACAATATTTATGAAAAACTGAAAAAACTAGAATTGTCAATTAAAGACAACCAGAATCCACTGGACTCTCCAATCACTGCGCAGGAACTTAAAGAGAAACTGCAGACCCTCCAGAATAGGAAAGCCAGCGGGATAGACAGCATCTCCAATGAGATGCTGAAGCACAGCAGCCCTAAGCTGCAGGAGGCCCTGCGCAAACTGTTTAACCTGATACTAAGTGTGGGCTACTTCCCTGACATCTGGAACCAAGGGATTATATCCACTGTCTTTAAGAGTGGAGACAAATTCGACCCCAATAACTACCGAGGCATCTGTGTGAGTAGTAACCTGGGGAAGGTATTCTGCAGTATCATTGGCACAGTATACTGGCCTTCCTTACCGAACACAGTGTCTTGAGTAAGAGTCAGATTGGCTTCCTTCCAAAACACCGCACTACTGATCATATTTACACCCTACACACCCTAATAGACAAACATGTAAACCAAAATAAAAATAAATTATTTGCTTGCTTTATAGATTTCAAAAAGGCTTTTGATTCAATCTGGCACGAAGGATTGTTTTATAAACTCCTCCAAAGTGGTGTAGGATGTAAAACCTATGACACAATTAAATCAATGTATACGGAAAATAAATGTGGTGTAAAGATTGGCAATAAAAGTACACAATTCTTCTCACGGGCGTGGAGTGAGACACGGGTGCAACACTGTTCAACATCTACATCAATGAATTGGCCACAGTGTTGGAGCAATCTGCAGCCCCTGGCCTCACTCTGCTTGATACTGAAATTAAATTCCTGCTCTACGCAGATCACCTGGTCCTGCTGTCACCCACAGAGCAGGGGCTGCAGCAGAACCTGTCACTGCTACAGCAGTACTGTCAGACCTGGGCCCTGGCAGTAAACATGAACAAAACTAAAATCATGATATTTCAGAAAAAACCCAGATATCAGGAAAGTAGATACATCTTCACACTACACCACACCACAATAGAACACTGCATGCACTACACCTACCTGGGCCTAAACATCAGCGCATCAGGTAGCTTTAACCCGGCAGTGAATGCACTAAGAGAGAAGGCCCGCAGGGCTTTCTATTCCATAAAGAAAAAGCTTTATATAAAACTCCCCATTAGAATTTGGCTCAAAATTTTTGAAAGTGTTATCAAACCCATTGCCCTCTATGGCAGTGAAGTGTGGGGTCCGCTCACAGAGCAGGATTACACTAAATGGGATAAACACCCAATAGAAGCCCTGCACACAGAGTTATGCAAATACAGAGAAAAACACCAAACAACGCGTGCAGGGCAGAACTTGGTCAATATCCATTATTGATCTCAATACAAAAAAGAGCAATTCAATTTTGGCTACATCTAAAACAAAGCAACCCAAACTCCTACCACAGTGAAGCCCTGCAGTACCAAGAACTGAGCCAAAAGAAGAGTCCCCTCAGCCAGCTGGTCCTGAAGCTCACTGCACTAACACACACTTAACACCAACCAGCCTTAGGACAGCACTGCTCCAACACAGACAATTCGAGTTAACCAAATTATAACACAACACAAACAAAACTACCTCACCTATTGGGACACACACACAAAAACACAAAGCAAATTAGAGTGCTATCGGGCCCTAAAAAGACACTACACCCTGGCTGAATACCTGAGCAGGGTGAAAGCCAACAAGCAGAGGCAGATCCTAACCAAATACAGGCTCAGTGAGCACAGCCTGGCCATAGAAACAGGCCGACACAGGCAGACCTGGCTGCCCAAAGAAGACCGGCTGTGTCATCACTGTCAACTCCAACAAGTAGAGACAGAGATGCACTTTCTACTGCAGTGTACAAAATACACAGAAATAAGGGAAACTTTCTTCCCACAAATAAAAAATCTCTGCAAAACATTCCCAGACCTGCCAGACTCTCAAAAACTCCCAATCCTCCTCGGAGAGGAGTCCAGCTGTGTCCAACTGGCAGCCCAGTACACAGCCGCCTGTCACAGCCTGAGGGACAAACAGTGAGCACTCTACATTAGTTCAAATCTTGTTATATTTCATTGTTGTTATTGTTAAATTATTAATAACGTGGTTATTATTTATATTTGTTTACCATTATTATTATCATTATTATTCTCATCAGTGTTATTGTCTATTTAATGTTCAGATGATGTACTGTGTATACATTGCTTTGTCACCACACAAAGCTTACCGTGACAGTGCACAGGCTTGGTCCGTTATGACCCACTTGCAATGAATTTCCATTCCAGGAACACCAGGGAGACTGTTTTGATTTACAGTAAAATGTTGATTATCTGACCCCTGATTATCCGAACACCTCTATTATCTGAACAGCCCCTTGTTAACCTTGTCGTGTGCTGTCCTCTTCTGCCTTGTTTGCAAAGACAATGCGCTATGCAGCCCTCCATTTCTGGTATTTACAGAACAGTGCAGTACTGTTCTATGTATTTACAGGTAAAGGGGTGAATCCTTTTAGAAGATTTCTTGATTAGGAAAGTCATGTAAAAAATGTCACTGTCATAATTCAGTTATCAGTTTGATTCGATTTATACAAATACCCCCTGGTCCCAATTAGTTTGGATAACAGATGTTTTACTGTACTTAATATCTGATAGCATTTTGGCTCACCCATGCCATGAGAATACCTTGCCTGATTTTGGTGGAACTGTGCCTAGCCATTTCTTATGAGTTGCAGTTCCACGTGTTTTGCTTGTAGGTAGTAAAGTCCAGACCATATGGCTAATATTACACACTGATTATGTTATAATTATTTATATTTCTGGGTGCTACCTCCAGGATCAGTTTCCCAAATATCCCAACATTGATCACAATTGATGAAAACAGAGGGGCAACACCATAATAATAGTCCATGTTTTATTATATATTATCTGGCAGGTCATGGTCACCTTTTACTTGTACCTGTACATTTGTTCTTTATATCCTTGGTTAAGGGAGAATCCATGCTTGTAACATACCTCGTTTCTGGACTCAGTAGACAGGAACATGAACATCTTTATGCCTGACCACCTTAGCTTAGACTTGCTTAGAATGACATCAGGTTCTGAGTTACACAACTGGGATAGTTCCTTGAAAAATCCACAGGCCACTGCAAATTAGTTAACTTACCATAACAAGTAGTCTGATAAATGATCTGTTTAACTAACCCTTGACACAGAGCGTGTGGGCAAATGCTTACAAATTGTACTAAATAAAGCCTCCAAATAAGTACATGTTATTGTTTCGTGCCAGGTGCAGCACAAAGATCATTAATAAATAACTAATGCTTGACAGCTTTTGTTCAAAGATTAAAATAATTCCTTATTCTTTCCCAATCAGTGAGAAGCAGTTTTCTGTTAAGGGAAGTGTAATCATAAACTGCGGGTGTTATGTTATGCTGTGTAGTCTCTAAATGTAATGTCATCTGACTTCCACAGTTTGACACCTACAGACTTGGCTGAACTAACACGCTGTTGTTTGACTGAATGAACATTGAGTAATGACAAAAAGACACAATAATAATGAATGGCTAATGAAGTCATGTGTTTGCTTCTGTGCCAGAATGCTTCTTTTCCTTTTAGTTGTAATTCCTTCTTAGGTGTAACTGCAGTGTCAAGGAGAAACAGCACACTGCAGCATAGTACCGTGCTTTAAATACAGTGTTGATCAAACCTCCAAACTCACGCATACAATGCAAAACATGCAACTGAGTTTTACTGGCATTTAACCTGATCTACCAACACTGTAAACTGTGCAGAATGTGTCTGGCATTTGTGTAATGACCAATATATTATTATTATTTGTTTATTTAGCAGACGCCTTTGTCCAAGGCAACTTACAGAGACTAGGGTGTGTGAACTATGCATCAGCTGCAGAGTCACTTATAATTACATCTCACCCGAAAGATGGAGCACAAGGAGGTCAAGTGACTTGCTCAGGGTCACACAATGAGTCAGTGGCTGAGGTGGGATTTGAACTGGGGACCTCCTGGTTACAAGCCCTTTTCTTTAACCACTGGACCACACAGCCACACATGAATTCCCTTAATATTTTTTTTTATTAAATGAAACCAAACATGCCTCTTAATTTATGTGTATTTAACAACAGGAAAAAGCATTTCCCTCACCTTTTGAATCCCAGTTAATGAGAGGTAACTTCCACTTAGAGTGATTTAAAAAGCCTTTCACTCTGAGCATGTGACCTTTCCTTCAACCAAACTTAAGAGCTACCGCTGTGCTTACTTACTGAGATATGTATTTTTTCCTCAGGTTTAATCAAATGTTAAACCAGGACTACAGTCCCACAATTCACTGCAGAGATTACGCATTTTGTCAAGCAAAGGGAAATCAAAATGATTTTATATCGAAAGGATAGACAAACAATCACAGATAATATATGAATGGTTTTAGTTCGTCTGATGTCTAAAAAAGACACAAGTGGGTAAAAGGTTTGGAATCTGAACGTTTGCCCTCTCAGTCCTTAGTTAGAACCTGCCAAGGTTCTAGTAGTTAGTGCCTGTTTCTAGTATGCACCAGTACTAACCAAAGAATTCAGTCCTGGGAAATGCCTGCAATCATGCCTTTGTTACTTAAACAAATATTAGGATATGGTATTGTTAGTGCTGTAAGCTGGCAGTAGTGCTGAAATATTTTAGTACACAGTATAACCTGTAACAGAGTGGACAAGGGATGTTTATTCACTGAGCCGTGGCTGTTGGGGGAGAATGTCTGTCTGGAGGTGATGAATAGCTGATTGATGGTCTATGCAGTGCAGTGTGTGCGATTATAGGGAATGTACAGCCAGTGGTGCTTACGAAGCCAATAGCTAGTGACTGTGGTTCTGCTCGATTGCATGCAGCCTTTTATTGCTGGCTGGAGATACACTGAAGAGCAATTTTCACAAACTGTTGCCTACTGCAGGACAACCTGTGTGTTTGTACTCTTTTTCTCTTCATCTCCTATTCCTCCCAATTTAGCCAATTATTTTTAGGCTCAGCTCACCACTATCACCCCTGCGCTGACTCGGGAGCGGCCAAGACGAACACACGCTGTCCTCCGAAGCGTGGGCGGCGCTCAGCCAATTGTGCGACCGTCCCCCTGGGAGCTTCCGTCAATGGTCGGCAGTGGAATAGTCTGGACTCGAACTGGCGATGTCCAGGCCATAGGGTGCATCCTGCACTCCACGCGGGAGCCGATTGTTGCTTTTAAACTGAAATAGATTTCTTTCAGAAATTCTCAATGCTGTTATTTCTACCCTTTCCACATACTCAGTAAGCAGCAGAGACATGTGCTGTAATTGCCACGGCTAGAGTGTTAAATGAGGATCGAGACTTTATCAAGATGACAGAAAGAGGTTTTCTTTATTGGTCAGCAGGGCTTTGCTAACAGAGAGCTGTAGCTGGAGATGGATCACAATGAGCTGACAATGACTGTAGAGATGGTGAGGGAGGGAGTACTTTAGAGCAGCACAAAAGTGCACCCTTAGTTGGGTAGGTGTTCTTCACTCTTAGAGGTGAATTCACAATTGCTTTACTCATCTCAGGTCTGTAAACACTGCAGCAGGCATGTAACTCCAGCTCTGTTATGTCATGACAAAAAACTGAAGCCCAATCAAGGAGGTTTAATCTGAATCGCTACTGTGTTAGGGGGTGGTTGGTTAATTTTAATTGGACTCCACTGGGCTGCACTCCACCAGTTTTAATATATTCCTAGAGAGATACTTGATCATTCTTCTGACAGTGCCGTTGGTTTTAAGTAGGGCAAGGTTGTGCAATACATGTGTGGTATTGTTTCAGTTCATTCCAAAAATGTCCTTTGGGACTGATGATGTAAGGACTAAGATAATAGCCGGTGCAACTGTGAGGTCAGAACTCTGTTTGATACCTGTTCAGTAGTCATTCTTTTCCATGTTGGGGTCCTGAATGGAGTATCATTGCTCCAACGACTAAACCTCTGCAGTACTAGGCCAACATAAATTGTTTATTATTTATTTGTGAAGGAAGTTACTTATTAAGATACAGCACTTGTTCACAAGGATGTTCGGAGAGATGGCTTCATGCCAACATACTGTATGTGTGAAAAAAAAGCTGCAGATAAGCAATTGTAGTAAACCAATAATTGGTACTAGACAACTTAATGAATGTAATAAAAACCACATACCAATAACACATCACACACAAATATCTAATTAAGCACAGAGGGCATAACCATCTGTTAATTCCTGTAGGACTAACCTGAACTCTGTGGAAGGCTTGCTTGTTGACTGTTTTAAAAATAAACACATCCTACGTCATTAGAAAACCATGATGCATTATAATTTGACAGCCAAGGCCTTAAAAGAAAGCCCTGGCTTTATCAGCTACCTTTGCTGTAGTTCAGTCAGCCCTTTTTTTGTTTTGTTTTGCCAAAGGGTAGGGATTCTAAGTATTGTTGTTCTGCTGCTTTCAAGCCTGCAGTTTTTTTTTTGCAGGCCAATCTTAGTGTGTGTGTTGAGGTTGGTGGGATGGGAGGGAGGGATGGAGGAGAAAGGGTTAGGTCACCTGCAGCTTCCTGCATTGCCTAGAGCTCAACAGGATGCTAAACTAATTGGGATAGATCGGGCTGTCATCTTGAAGCTTCTAGAACTTCTTCAAAACTTATAATGTAGCTGTCAGGGCCCGCTGTGGCGCCTCATAAGTCATCCTTCTTCTCAAGGGCCCTAATGAACAGCACCTGAAGAGAGAAGCTTTCTTGGTGAACTTAGCTGGAAATGGATTTCCTCGTCAGGTAGTAACTAGGCGTCAGCGGGACAGGTAAGACAAGCTTGTTTGATTGATTAGCTATTTATCTCTGCCACCATGCAGAGGATTTTTAATGTTGAATGTTTAGCAGTGGGAGCCCAGAAGCCCTAGCCAGAAAGTCTTTCAAATGACAGTATGCTTTTGTAGAATTCCTGGAAATATAAGTACCCTATTGAGACTGTATAAATGGTTTAAGGGCAAGCCTTGTTATGGAGGCTCTGTAGTCATGTGGAGGCTTGGGCAGGATATGGTCAAGATGTCTAGGTCATGTACTGTATATGCCTGCCAACAGGGATATAGAGATGCTTGTAGGAGGGTATATTTATGTGACTTGGATTTGTAGCTGTATCTTCTGAACGGCTTGTCCAATTGTGATGCAAAATTCACAATTGGACGATAGATACTGAATAGGTATGACAACACAGAAACACATACTGTACAGAGGTAGGAATTGTGTTAGACTGCTACACTGTTTGATTTGCTTACTGACCCATCACTCCATCCCTGGCCTGTAGGGTTGATAGCATTTTTGAGAGTATAATTCAGATTTGCCATTTGGTTTAAATCCAGTTGTCCTAGTTTTGTGATGGCCCACTATCCACCAGGACTAGAGCTACAAACGTCTTGTGACCGAGCGACTTGAGTCCGGTTCCAACCCAGAATTCTAGAGATTAAAGACTGGTGCATTTGGTAATGTGACACCCAGTCCCTTTTAAACACATTTGTCTTAGTGACTGCTACCATATGTTTTCTATCAGAGTGTGATCCGTTGAAGTGTGCTGAAAAGTGGAAAATTAGGGGAAATTGACTTTCATTATTTAAACAATTTTCTTAAAATGAGGGTAAAATACTAATAGAGCAACATAAACCAGAACCACTGACTGCAGACACCATAAATTAGTAAGGGAAGAGTATTGCATTTAAACCTACTTATTCATTAAAGTTCAACCATGCTTCCTAATCCCATGTTAGGTTGTAAAAATCTTTCACGTCATGATATAGAGATGTAATGCCATTCTGTTTTATGCTAACTGGGCTTAAATCGCACAGTACCTCTGAGATCTTAATTTTAGTCTACTGAAAGAAAATCAACTCCCAGAGTCCCTCTTTTCCACCTATCTGAATGGGAGACTCACCAACTGTTCCCATTGCAATCACATGGACTACTCCCTGGAAAAGTACAGGTGAAATCCTTGCACAGAATGTGTGATAGTGTGATAGTGAAACCTCTGGATCACCGGGTGATAGTAAGATCTTAGTGAGGTGGAGTTCAGATGATAACATGACTACAAGAAGGGAGCAAAATGCCACCAACAATGTCAGAAGAGCCAACCAAACAGTCAGGACTCAAAAAACACAGTTGGAACCGACACGATCGTTAGAAGAAACGTACAAATAAATATACAAAATACTTCTAGCACTTTATTTTATCATTGTGCGACGTGTTTATTGTTCATTTTAACTGAGTCCTGTCCTCTCACACTGATCTTTATTTGGATTGATTGCGGCATGGACCTTTTAGCCTCTCTAAAGGATGAAAGTCTATTTCAAAACTTTTCCGAAGGACATCCCTGACCCTTAAACTTGTTTATGCTAATAGGTTACTACGCTACTGTACATTCTATTCTTTACCTAGTATGCCTTTTTAATTCAAGAGAAAGCTTTCATTTGACAAAGTGGATTAAATAAGCACAACATCCCAGTAAATATAATGAGGTGGTGACCCTCTGCTTCTACAACTGTCATCTTCTGAACTATTGCACAATGCTCACCATGTCTACTCCAATCAATTAAATTAGACCAAACTTTGTCCTTGACTCTACGGTCTATAGTAATAAATGTATGTGCGTGTAATGCTATGAAGTGCCTTTGTGCAACAGCATGAAATGTTTTGTTTATGTTTTTTTTTCTTTCTTAAAAATGATAACGTAACAATGGTAACGGTAACCATGGTAACAGTAACAATAAACCCCTGTGTGACAGGGTAGCCGATGTGGTGACGCCAGGCCAAAATGCAGGAAGGGAAACACACAGGCAGTACTGCAGGGCAAAAGACGCGGCTTTTATTTAAACAATAACAAAAATAAAAGGTTTAACAAAAAAAACACACTCACAGACAAAACAAAACAAATCACAAACACAAAACAGCCAATACATGTCAGGCTGGGCAAACACTGTCACTGATCTTGTATATTTTTTAAATGTTCTTTTCTCCTTTCTCCTCTCGCTCTCCCATACTCTCCTCTGTACACCCACCCCGAGTGCAGAGAGCTGCAGGCTTATATGTAGGTGACCATCTCCCGATTAGGAACAATTAAACTCAGGAGATGGTCACCTTCTGCACGAGGTTTTTAATGTGGATGGGGCTTCCCATCCACGCTGCAAAACAATATAAAACATATGGCTCCGCTGTCACATTTATAAAGAAATAAATCATAAAAATAACAACAATAATAATAATAATACAACAAAACAAGTACAAAATAATAAATCGCACAGGGGCGGAGGGGTACCCCGTTCTAAAAATAAACAAATAATCATGTACAGAGCTCCTCGCCCTGTCATGTCATTTTTTTGTTGATCGTCCTAAAGTAATATTTCTTTGCATTTTTAAATCTGCAGCGATGTGGCTTAGAAATGCTTAGGCCTACCTCCCCCAGTATAATGGAGTTCTTGTCTGCTTGTAATTGTGACTTTGGTAGTGCTGTGTGGTTTATAATGATTTGCAATGATTCTTTTTAAATGTATGTAAGTTTAGTTGAGGTCTATTGACATCAGTGCTCTCTACTTTAAGCCTCAAACAAACATATGGATAAAGCTGTTCCACCTTATTATTTACCATAACATTGTATGTCCTATACCGGGCTTGCAGGTCAAATTAGACCGGAGCTAACCTGTGTTATGAAAAATGTAATAAATCTCTGCTGGCCACTGGCATTCCCATCTTTCCTGCCTGTCCTGTATAAGTCATGAAAGAAGATTGTCTATTAATAACTAATGGCTATTATGAACCTTAAAGAGTACACAAAGCCTACATCAATCAGATTTGCCAGTATGAAAAAGCAGTACATCCATAAATCCTGTGCAATTCATGTTTTGTGTGGTTGAGAAAACTAAATGAATTTTGACAGTAGCATGTTGTCATATAGATCTGATTGGAATTGTAACTGTGGTTAGTGATTTATTATAATACAGTATAGAAAATTGATTTCTTACAGTGTAGAATTTCTAGAGCTTTTGACAGAGCAAGTCAATGGATTTAATACAATGTGTGTATCCATGTCAGGGTTTTAATGCAGAAGATGAAGATGTCATCTAAATATGGTTGCCAAAAAGCAACTGTTATAAGTGCAAAGATAATGTTAATGTGTACAGAAAATGGTTAGATTATTAATTCTTGGGCTTCACAAGCTTCTTGTCAAATCTTTTCAGAGATTACATACAAGCTAATTGGGTGGTGCAGTAGAGTCATTAACTCCATGTTGCCCATTTATTGTGTTTAGTTTAATGTCATAGTAAATTATAATGACTTAACAGTTTCCTGTTTACCATGAAGACCATGTAGAACCAACTGGTATCATGGGTGTTATGGGACCATTGCAGATTAGGCACCGGTTGCCCATTCGTGCCCAGTTATACATACCTTTCTGTTTAAAAAAATACCATAGCAAAAGCCAATCAAAGTTTAATAAAGCATAGTGAAAGCATGGTAAAGCACAGGTAATCATTGCAAAGAATACTGAGGTATGGTAAAGGATATTAATAAACATGGCAAACCAGGGTAAACTATGGGAAATGCAAAATATAACCATGGGAAAAGCTTGGTAAAACTACAAAAGTACAGTGCAAAAAAAGTTTCTGACATTCATCTGTGATGATGCTGTTTCATTCCCGCCCTCCATTAATTGCTGTATACTGATAGGGAGCTCCCACACATACTGTACGTTTCTTGACTAAACTCTGTTCTGACATGACGCCTGTGAGCTGCAAACTGTAGACGAATTTCATCTTAGTAATGACCAAGGCTGGAAAAGAATCAGCAGAACAAATGAGAGCTTTAAAAAATATTTTTAAAGCTATTCCTGAGCACAAACTTCGTTGGTGTGGTTTTATATTAAGTGATACATTGTGTGTAGGGTGTCTCCAGTGGTGAAATTCTGCCGTTACTCACCGGTACTCCGTACCGGGACTTATTTTGATGCCGGTACTGGGTATCGGGATTTATTTAATCTACTTTTCATCCAACGCGGATGGATACCATCCACTCACACAGTCCACTAGCGCAACGTTTCTCAAATGCGCTTTCATTCAGCACAGTTCATGCTGCTTCTGTTAGCTGCTATTGGCCACCATTAACGTCAATATAATCACTGCATGTTGATTGGCTGAGCTTTCATTCTGATCAGATTTCATTTTGGCATATGTCACAAATCTCTGCCCATTTCGCTTTGTGCTCATTCGTTGATCAAGAGAAGACCTTAGCAGTGCAACGTGAAAACAGCTGTGTGGAGTAATTATCATTATTGTGAAGTAATCATTATTTTCTTTAGAGCGGTGGAGAAACTATCTGAATATTCAAACAACCATTGCTGCACATGAATTTGAAGACAAAAATCGACGTCAGTGTTCGCCATAAATTACATAGTTGATAAATATTTAAAATAATTATCAGAACGTGTTTTGCTTTGCACCGATTTGCCACATTGCCAGAATTTGCACGAAATTTTCTAAAATGGCAAGTGATGTGTGGGACAGTAGGGATTAATAATAAAAAAACAGGATCAAAGTGCAGCTTCAGATTTGGTAAGCGAGTCTGAATCAGGATACAGGTGTAGGTGTGCTTCATGCTTTTCAAACACGGGCCCAACTTGCAAGGTACATGTTAAGTATAGTGATCAACGTTTTTCTTTTGTTGTGATCCTAGTATTTTCTGTTACGAGAACTGTAATAAATGAAAACCAAAACAGTGAGATGTTTTTTCTTTGTACAATGCCGCCTTTTCTAAAACATTCTGAAGAGTTTATTTAAGTTAAATGCGAGTTTTCACTTGCGTGTACATCAAAAAAAATTACTATATTACTTTATGAAAATGTGTCTTTTGTCACTTTGTTTCTTGTGCAGAACCCACAATACCAGGGATAAAAATAAATACAAAAAAGTCTATTTTATAATGTTTCTGCCTGAAAAATCTTTTTCTAGAATAGATCATGGTAATTAGTCTACACAGAAACACAACAGAGAAGCACACAGAACATATTATTATAAGATAAGTAATAAGTATAAAATAAATACAAGAAACAGGGATATATGTTCTAATCCAAGGCTATTATTGTAGCATGGTCAGGTCCTGTTGTAGGTGAGTACCCAGGGTCTGGAAAGTATGGGGATGATTTCAGAGAATACTATGGAGATTAAAATGGCCAAGTACATCATTAGTCGTAGTAGTGCTTGTTACATAATAAATTTGAGGAGTATTTTAACCCCTATTGTGCATTGTTTGACTTAGACCTTTTTGTATAACTTTTTCATAGCACAGTTGTTTTTTATACCATTTTTATAACATTATCCCTTTTTAGGATATCTTGAAATAAACCCCTCTCTACAGCAGTTACTGCATAGTGTAATATTTCTTAATATTTGTCATTTAAGGTTTAACTTAAGTGTTATATCACAGTTCATGACTGAGTGATACAAGCAGAGGGTGCAAAGCTTTCAGTATTTTCAGGTTCCTTGTTTATGGTGAATTGGTTATAATTGATCAGTGTGGTCGAGCAGCTGTTGTGTGGCGTGTGTGGTGACGTCACGGACCAGGAAGTACCAGAAACAAAACAATGGATGGGCGGGTGAAGCTGAACGCTACTGCGCTCAGCGTATTTATTAAATAATAAAACAAAACAAAAGATTTAAACAAACAACAAAACCAAAGGGCACGTTGGCCAAACAAATAATCAAATAAATAAGCGTGCTGGTTTTAGCACCAGCACGATACTTAGCAGTTGTTTTTAAATGTGTTTTCTCTCTCCTCGCTCTCTCTGTTCCCCGTACTCTCCTCTGTACACTCTCCCCTCAGCACGGACAGCTGCAGGTTCTTATACTCTGGCCGAGGGGTTAACTAGCTGTTAATTATCTTATTACCCCTCGGCCACAGTCTGCACGAGTTTAGTAAGGATGCGTGACTGACAGCTATTTAAATAAATCAGTAGCTGATCAGCCACGCATCCTTACGAGATTTTTTAAATATAAAAACAATAACAAATACGCTGCGCTTTTATCCGCGCCGCAAACAATAATACAAATAATAATACACAGTGCACATATAAATATAGGGGCGGGACACTCCGCCACAATCAGTTATTTTTTGAGGTGTATTTTGTATTTATAAATGTATCGTGTACCAATATGTATACATTTATTTATTCATTGGCACTTAAATTGTCTGAATTTGTAAATGTTTACACCCGGCTGTGGATATGAGTACCTGCACTTTTTTGTCGAGAATTTCACCTCTGAGTGTCTCATATTGCATAGGAGACATCATTTCACACAGTTTGAGCAGCCAGAAGCACTCAGCTTCACTGTCCTCTCACCTAAACTCCACGAGATGACATCTCTTCTACAGTGAGAGACATCCTGCACATGACCTTTGCACTTATAGTATTATGTAGTTCTACATGTGTATTTGTAACAAGATCTGTCTCTAGTTGGCCTCGACTGCCTATTGTAGTTATATACAAATGTACTTATTTTTCCATCCCTCTTCACAGGCAGTCTCCTCTTGAGCCCAGACCAAGCAGTACTTACACAGTGAAACAGCGCCTGGAAACCCTTTTTAGTGTCACCTCTAGTGCTAAAATAGATGGATGTCATTCTTCCCTTTTAAAATGTTAATAAATGGTGTGTTTGTCCGCTGTTAATGGAAGGGCAGCAGTTTTGCATGTAAGTATCTTATTACCGTGCCTTTGATAAATAGCTTCTGAAGCTCATACATCATTAATTGAAAGCCCCTATGTTTAGGAGCTTCTGGTTTTGAGGAAAGATTAAAGACTCCTCTGAAATGTATCTGTGGAGCTGGGTACGCTCTCATAATATTGGGGCTTTTTTTTGTTTTATAAATTAACTAATTCAAAGCAGATTATAAAGTTGTTGAGCAGTCCAATTAAAGGTATGGTATCCCATTGTGTATGTCTACTTCTATGCGCTATTATAGAACCGCTGGAAATCCTCTCGATATTCTAACACTAAATGCATTTTACATTATTTGCATACAAAAATTATAATTATAGGAGATGGTTGGAATAATTCAAGTAAAACTGTTACAGATATCTCCTCAAACTCTGACTAAGTTTCCCAAAAATATTTTGGTGATGTTTTGTCAACTATATTTTTTTTCAGAATGTTTAAGAAAATTCTATAAATATTATTATTATTATTATTATTATTATTATTATTATTATTATTATTATTATTATTATGGAATCATCAGGGGTCTATAGGACCATGACCACATATTTTATTTTAACAGCAATCTTTTTTTTTTTAAATTAACTCTCCATAGTCCAAACATCTAGCCACAGCTCCACTGACACAAGAAGAACACTAACTAGCCTAGACCCTGTCCGCCACATTAGCTCATTAACACTCCAGGAGGATTCCCATTCATTGGCTTTGCAGCGTGCCCATATCAACCCATGCCCACTACCGCCTAGATGTATTATTATGAATTACTATCCATGTTACCTTTCAAGTATAACTTCTGTTAAAAGTGTAAACAAGAACTTAAGATACCTTTCACTTGTAATTCTGGTGTGTAATTCTGTTAAACTGAAGATATCGCACGCATATGGAAAAAAAAAAACTATAGTGAGTCTTATCTTGAAAATACATTCAAAATATGATTGAAAGATACAGTAGCTTTACAGTGGTTAATGCTATAAAGATAACTTGATGGAAAGTTTGTCTTTTCAGAGTTATGAAATGCACTTTCAAAATATCCACCTTTTAAAAAAATGAATTTGCACAGTTTAATTTTTTAAAATACAGAAGCTTTGTAGATAAAGCTAGACCAGGTTACCATGTTTGTGTTGTAAGTGCTATTGGACTGAGGTGCCAACAGGTGGTGGTGTGGCTGAGTTGTGGTCACGTTATCATTCATACCTTAGTTATAAGCTACAGTAAAGGAACTGGGATGTGACTTCCAGAACTCATTATAAGTTGACCATAAAATGAATGTCTGAGGAGCAGAGAACAGCCATTAGTCTTTCTGTGTTGCATTTTGTCAGTGCATTCAGCCTAACATATTGTTCTTGTGAAATCAAGATCTCAAATTTTTAAATGAAAGTGTTTGTTTTTTCTGTATGGCAGTGTTTTAAATTGGGTCACCCCATACTGTACTTACTGTGGTGGCCTCCTGTGTAACTACTTGTTTCAATTTATTTTGTATACAGTGTCCGTAACCAACTGGGGCAGTGCTGTGAAATTTGTTTCACTGCCCACCACTGAATGCCATTTTGATTGAATATAAGGCCCCCTCAGCCTGAGTAAAGTAGCTGTTTATCCTACAGGAAGTTAACCCCAAACTTTTATGTAGAGGCCAATAGGCAGCCTCTACAGAGCGATGTGCAGTACATGAGATGGAAAGGATCAAATGGACATTACAAATTGTGGTAGGCTTGATTGTTCCCACTAGGCCCCTAATCAGAAACATTCTCTGTTCTCGATTCTGTGTACAGACTAAAGAAGGATTCCTTTTAGCTTTGAAGTGCAAATTGTTTCAAAGAAATATGAGGTTCATCCAGGGAACATAAGCATTAAGACTCGCTTCAGGATAGTTTTACTGTACATGAAGACAACTAACGTCCCGGTTGCCAAGGGCTACCAAACTGTATTTTCAACCACTGGCATACAATGTATGGCAGTCACTAGTTTGATGCTACTAGTTACAGCTATGGCAAAAGGTTTTGCATCACCTAGAATTTTAGAATTGAGAAAAACTATATGACCATAATTTAGATATTTTATTTAACATCATGTAATCAAAGAAACTACAAAATTATATTGCAGAAGTCTACTGGAAGCCATAATTATTATTATTATTATTATTATTATTATTTATTTCTTAGCAGACGCCCTTATCCAGGGCGACTTACAATCGCAAGCAAATACAAATACATTCAAGTGTTACAATATAAGTCATACAATAAGAACAAGAAATACAATAATTCTCAAGTGTGACAAACCACAATTCAATAATACAGCAGATAATAGTGAAAGTTACATCAGGATATGATTAAATAGTGATAGTTACATCAGGATATGATTAAGTACAAAATACTACAGATTAAACACTTGGCAGATTACAATATTCTGAGGTACAGGATTAAATGCAGTAAAATAGGGGGCAGATAAGAGCAAAATAAAGCATATTTAAATGTAGGGTGATAGTGTCCCAGGATACAACAGAGGAGTTCTACAGGTGCTGTTTGAAGAGGTGAGTCTTAAGGAGGCGCCGGAATGTGGTCAGGGACTGGGCAGTCCTGACATCTGTAGGAAGGTCGTTCCACCACTGCGGAGCAAGGGTGGAGAAGGAGCGGGCTCGGGAGGCAGGAGAGCATAGCGGAGGTAGAGCCAGTCTTCTAGTGCAGGCGGAGCGGAGAGGTCGAGTGGGGGTGTAGGGAGAGATGAGGGTCTGGAGGTAGCTGGGTGCAGTCTGATCAAGGCATCTGTAGGCTAGTACAAGAGTCTTGAACTGGATGCGAGCGGTGATCGGGAGCCATAATAGTAGTACAGTATTTCATCAAGTTTCAAAATGTCAATTTTAAAATTTTTTGGTCAGTTTTCGTTAAGTACCGGTATATGGAAAACTACAAAGCGGTATGTAATTCAATATGTTAACGTAACATTATTCAGCAGCTTTCATTCGACTTTATGAAGTAAAATGAGTTAATTCTATAGGGTGATGCAAAACATTTAGCCATAGCTGCAAGTATTTCCCAGCATTTAATTATTTCTTAACTTCACACTGTCAGAAAGTGAATAGAAATTATGGAATGAAGTTGATGTTAAAAATACATGTGTGCATAAAAAAGATTTGTACCTGTAAAATAAATTTGTACACTCGCAAAAAAGAGTTGTACCTGTAAAAAGCATTCTGTGTATTTGTAAAATAAATGTGTAAGTTTGTGAGCTGCTTTGTGCACATTCTCAGCTGGGCATGTACTGTTCCACCGTTGTATTATTATAATGTATATTAATAGTTTATTTTGATATCCGTTGTTTTTAATTACCACTGTGCAACACGTTTTACTCCAATATGTGTTACGAAGGAAAACAAATAAATAAAATAGCACCAGCCAAACCAACATCACTATCATGAATATTGTGTTTGAACTGGTGCATTCAATACCCATGAATCTAAGGGAGCAGATGTCATATCCCATACATTAGGTTAAAATGTCTCGTTACAGATGATTTAGGGTCATGATTCCTTATAGCACTTTTGTGTTCACCAATTCTGTTTTTTAATTATCTTTGTTTTACCCACGTAACACAATCAACATGGGTGTCACAGTGCTGAACAAATGAACTTGACCCAAAACCCCACTTCGTGAAAATACGGCAAATCTTTATTTAAGTGGGAGTTCCTCGAGTGCAGGTTGCAATCCACATATAGGTATGTGCCGTGAGACATCCAACAAACAGCAACAACCTCGTTTGACAGGTTATTCAACTTTCAATCGTTGGCCTGCTCAACGCACCATTTCAAACGCAATATTTGTGATAGTGATGTTGGTTTAGCTGGCGTTATTTTACTTAACACATACTGGAGTAAATCGTGTTTGACAGATATTTCACTCCATAAGAAATCAGCCAATTGGCTTACATGCGTGAGTGATTTACCCTAGCAAAGACGCTAGAGCAGCCATACAGTTTCCACAGCATTCATACAGTACATCTGTGTGTCAGTCAGAATTTCCTTTGTTTTTAAGGCTGTTGGAAAGAATGAAGTTGATAAGGAAGGTGGGAGAGGAAAGCAATTGCAGGGATGTCTTCCACCACTTTGTTTATAATACAGGTTGAAAGAAGTTTAACTGAGGATGGTGCAGGGCTGTGCCTTTACTGTCATTTGTACTTAATTCTTGTATTGCATGATTAAACAAACAGGTATCTGAAGAAGAATGAAAGGCAGTTGTAAGAATATCTATAGAAACTACATCCTGTAGAAAACAGAACCCTAGATATGCATGGCTGGTTTTGGGGTATCGCCACACATACTCTCTGGCTGAAATGGTGATGAATTATGTTACAGGACAGAACAAGCCATGGACAACACAATGATTCAATAAAAAAGCCCATATCACGTGGTTCATGTGAGGCCTCAGCTCATTCAATAGCTATGTAATATGGGCTTCAACAGCGCCCTCAACAGGTGTTTTTATATTGCCTTGTGTCGCCCATAGCTTTTTCATTCGGCACACTACGGCAGCTAGTATGTGTAAATAACCCATGCAACTTCATGCCAGGCCTGTACTGTATGTTAGCACCATATATTCTTTGTTGTTGGTGCATATCATGGACTGTGGCTTACATAAAAATACATCAGGCAGGCAGTGCTCTGTCTGGGTACATGTTAATTAAACCCATGTATGTTTCCTAGCCTTTCCCTGTTTTTTAAAATGTACAAAACAATGAGCAACCAGATACGCTTACACAATTATCCTGACTGGATCATTGCCTTGTGGCCTATTTAAAGTTGTATGGGATTGCAATGAATCTTTTATGAAATGCATATTATATAATTTTCATGCTGTTATATAGTATGCATGACGTCTCTGATTTTCTTCTGCTCCAGCAGTGGCTTTGCCGAACCAGTTTGAGCTGGCACTGCTTTAGAACTAGGGATTTATGGAGCTGATATCATCATAAATGATCCGACCACACTGCAGTGAACACATTCTGTCAGTACTGTAGATACATACATATTTAGGCACAGGTGTACAATACTGACTCTGTAATGGGCAGTGTTGTGTGATGCACTGTTTTGGATTCTGTCCCCTGTCTGTTTTTAACTTTAATGTCGGAGGTTAAAAGCTCTATAACCACGAATGCCAACAAGCCTGTCCTTTTTGCATTGCTGTGTTTGCGGTGTGCAGGGTCTCCAGTTCCCAGCCAGCCTCCACCCTATTACAGCTACATAAACATCACACACATACAAATGCACACAAACACAGAAACATCTAGCAAAAATATCTAAACAATGTACATTACATACAGCGGTACAGCTGTATTGCTGAAAGTTTTTGTGCTGCCTGGCTCTGGTTGTCTGTATGTTGTCCTATGACAGTCCTGTTTGTATTATTGATTTGTATTACTGTTTTTAAAAGGGTGTCAAAGGGGAATCAAACAATATCGTACACCAACATTACACCACATGCAAAACATACAGTGGCATAGAATATCATATCGGTGGTTGTGTGACACGCTGATATCCACTGCTTGAGAGGTGAGAGCAGCTACAGGATTAGTGACCGATGCGACCTTGAATGGGTGAAAGTCAGCTTACACTGACCTCTGTGCTGTATTGTTTTTTATAACATATGGTTCAAATAAGAATAATTAAATAGTATAGCTCATTTTAATGTAACGTCATTTCCATCTGGCGTGTATCCTGACCTTGAGGCTGGATGAAGAATGGTTGTTACCAGCGTTTAGGGTTGTTTTAGGCTATTTCCACTGTTTAGGTTGTTGATTTTATATTTGAGGCTTATTGTCAGGGCTGTATTTTTTTACACTTTTTCACGGTCTAAAAATAGGTATTTCAAGATATTTCATGATTCAACATAATATTTAATAAAGCTGAAAAAACAGCAGTGCAGCATTCAAAACTGACCACTTTCTCCAAAGTTATTATACAGCAAATGTTCCTAAATATTTAAATGCTTACCTGAAAAACAGTAAATGCTAAATTGTAGAATATTTCATTTTATTCCCACTTTTTAAAGACATTCTATTTTCACCATCAGTGAATTATCAAACAAAATAAAAACATAAATAATTATATAATAACAGACTCGTGAAATGTCCCCTTCTTGTACTATTCAGAGATCTTTAGCAGAAATATTTCCGATCTTTAATGCAGCTGGTGTCTTTTTTTGTTAAAGACATTTTAAAGAAACCGTGCAGCACTATGTAGTGTGTTGAATCATTTACTGGAAACAAACTAACTTGTCTGCCAGGTTCCTAAATGCAGTGTAACAGGTAGTTCTAAGGAACACGTTCGCTGTATTTATTTTTAAGTTATAAATGTATTTCATGTGTATATTTATACTGTTCTTTCAGAAATAGGAAGGGGAACTACATATTAGATGGCAATGGGTACATTTCACGAAAATCACAAAATCTGTGACAACCCTGAAAAAAATGCAGCCTTACTTATTATTAAGTGTCAACGCTTGGTTGAAGATACATGACCAAGGATGCATTCAGTATTACTGATTCCAGTCCTGCTGCTGCTCTGGGTTTAATATACTGCACGCTCCTGTCTGACCTGCTGCCACTTGTCCTTCCCATCATAAAACTGAACCAGTAAGGTTTTTTTTTGTGGTGCTAAAATAAAAGTGTATTGGATTGCCTTATAACATTTTGCTGAAATTCAGCTAAATGAGTTGAATTGAATTTCACACCCACTGCTGTATCACACAACATCAGCCATTAACAGAACAAATCTCGAAGAAAGGTTCTAGGTAATTCTTGCTGTTGCCTCAGACCAGCATCCTCCTGTGCTCATTAATAAAATCACAATACAACTGAGAGATCCGAGATCCGTGACACACCTCCTCTCTGCATTGTTCCACAGCAGTACACAGAAATTTGCTAACAATCACATAGTGGTATAATTGGCTGTATAGGAGTGCACCATGAAACAGAGTGAACCCTTCTCTCCATTTGATCTACAACACCCTTATCGCTAAGTGTTAGTTAGTTGCTCTTCATTTTAGCGTTGCTTGGGATACAGATGCTATAGCAAGCCAGGTACCCACACTCTCAAGCCTCATTCAATCTATAAATAATGTCTGTTTCTTCCATGGTTTTAAATTGCTCATTTTGTGTACAGTTCCCTCAGTAAGGACCTATACTTTATCTCCCTATTGCTCCTAATACAGTGGAGACTCCTCTCTACTGCAGAGCATTTTTTGCCATGGTTGAAGAAAACCTTTTAAATGCCTAAAAATGCTTTAATTGAATTGCTTATATGCAACAGGCTTACTCTTATTGTATCTGTGGATACACAGTAGAAGGGCCCATCTGCTGTGCAGTCATTCGAGATCCCAGAGCACTTGGTAAAGCGCAGGGGCGCTGACCCCTGTACATTGGCCAACTCTTTGGAAACAAGCAAGCATGCGTAGTTTATAGGGATTCCCTGTCTCAATACTTTAAGCAAATAAACATGGATAAACTGAACGGCGAGTGCCAAACCACTTAAACTGTGCAGGAACTGGACACTTTATTAGGAACTATGAGGAGATAAAAGCAGGTAAATCACAAGGAAATGTTGGGTAAAGTAAATGATGTACCACATGCTCCACTTTTGGCTCTAAAATGGGCAGAAGAAAATGTTTTATCAAAGTTAGAAAGGGGCATGATTGCGGGGACCATAATAGTTGGATCATCGGTATCTAGGGTTTAAAGTAACTTACTTTGCAATAATCGTCCTGATTTTTACAGGAATAAATGCAGTCATCACTATTTCTAGTTGTTAGATCTGTAACACACTGTGGCAAAGTGACTTGCAGTGTACAGGTGCAGGAGTGATGCTGTGTTTAATCAGGAGACAGACAATTGTAATCTATTCAGAACTGGTTTTTAATTCCAGGCAATACACAGCAATGTGTAATGCACTTGAATAAATAATGGGGTTGCAGTCCTAAATAATAAACACGCACAATACACAAACACGGTCACCAGTCCTGGGTTTGTGGTGTCCTCTGGCGACAGCTCTGGACGTGTTTAGCCATCTACTAAATAACAAGTAACAGTTAGAGACAAGACAAAACAAACAAAACACTCACGCATGCACGATATAACACAGGTCCTTCCAGTCGATTCCTTAACCAAAATGAAGGAACAGATTATGTCACTTCGTCCCCTTTTTGTACAGTCACACATGACCCTTTGGAAAACGATTGCAGACGCTCCTCCAATCCACGGCTGCCACAATGTTTCAATGAAGTGTCAGGCCAAACAGTCGAGGGTACTCTGTTCCCGTTGCTTAGCGCCCTCACAGGTCAGGAGGGAGATTTACCACCAAAGATCATTCTATTTCTGTCACACACACACACACACACACACACACACACACACACACACACACACACACACACACAAAAGCTCCAATATCGTTCTGCAGGAGTTTGAGCGGGATAATTTGTCTTTCTGAGAGCTTAGTCTCTCCTAGGATCACAGTTTCCAGGAAAATAGAAAAGGGATTTTTCTGAGTAACAGAATTGGGAATTGGTTCTAGAAAGTATCAGCTTAAGGATACTATGCCATTGAGAAACAAGGACGTCTGTCCGTTCCTGTGATATTAATCAGAACATGGCATTGGTTTTTTTCTCTCCAATTAGAATGCAACTAGAAGGGTGTTTGCATAACACAGCCAATCTCAAAAGGTTATGCTTTGAGATCTATAAATAGCCAGTGGGTGGATGTGTTCAGTGTTATGAAGGTCCCCTTATAAAAGTGTCCCATAGTAACAGCAAAGCAAGGAAAGCATGGTAAAACATAGGTAAGCATTGTAAAGAATGGCAAATATGAGCTGCAAGTTCACAGACTTAAGAAATTCAGTGCCAATACAATACAAATCTCAAGTCAAGAAAAAAACTCATTTTTACTATAGGTGTGCAGACATGAAACTAAAAGAATTTTAAAAAAATGAAATACTTTATGGAAGCAATTCATATTGGGAAAACGGCAGTGAGAAAAAAAGAAGAGGTGTGCTTGCATAAAACTGTCAATATGGCTTTTATGTGTTTTTGCTCTTTTAACTGCAACGCTATATAACTAAATCATAATAATAAAGGTTAAGAGATGGATGTCTTCAATTTATAAAACAGCAGCCGACTGAAGAAAATAATGTACTGTGTACTTATAAAGTGGTCGGGCGCTGCAGTGTTGGACCATAGGAGGTTGTGTGGTCCAGTGGCTAAAGAAAAGGGCTTGTAAGCAGGAGGTCCCCGGTTCGAATCCCACCTCAGCCACTGACTCATTGTGTGACCCTGAGCAAGTCACTTAACCTCCTTGTGCTCCGTCTTTCGGGTGAGATGTAATTGTAAGTGACTCTGCAGCTGATGCATAGTTCACACACCCTAGTCTCTGTAAGTCGCCTTGGATAAAGGCATCTGCTAAATAAACAAATAATAATAATAATAATCATCCCCGTTGTCACCAGATGTGGGGATATGGTGTGAGGATGATTTGGTGCCAGTTGAACTCTCCATAGAGTTGAGTGAATATGGGTAATGGAGGCTTATTAAGTTTTCAAGAGGCTGTGTGGACTGAGGTTAATTGGTCAGGACTTACAACCTCCAACCAGACAGTAACATGAAAAACATCTCAGCAGGAGCAGTGTGGAATTGCTGATAGTTTGCAAAGGTTCCCCCCCCCCCCCCCCATGTTTGAAGCCCTTGTGTCACATGCAGCTTTGCTCTATTTATGTCACAGAGTTAGTTGCTATTTTGAATATCCACTGTTCCCATTTCTAAATAATTTACTGTAGCCAATAGGTTGTTCTTCACACTATTGAATACTGTAGAAAAAGGTAACCAGCAGCCTTGTGACATGGAAGAGATAAGGAAAATAGATCTTGTGGGATCATTGTCTCCCTGTTTAAATGTCTTGCTTTTTTATTTTACAATGCAGCGTACTGCTAATATACCAGAACCTATGACACATTTGGCACATGGTCATTTAGTGCTCTCTATCCGTTAAGATGAAGGATGGATTGAAACTGAGTGTTTAATGCCAAAATGTATGTTCACAAATGAAAACAACTGTTACTATTGCCTTGTATCCACTGCCTATTCACCACAAAGAAAAAAGGTAGTGAGGGCAGCAGTTAAAACTGTTCAAATTTAACTTGAAACCTTGATGACAAATGCTATAAATGACCTGAAATAATTTGATATATGAAATAAGATGACAAAGTACTGTAGCTTCAATTGTCATTGTATCCCTTTCCCTTACATTTGGATGGTGTTTACAATCATTCTGTGAGTTGCTGTGAGTTCTGTTGCTCCAAATTAAAATGTGTGTCATTTCTCTTTGTATTCCATGTGGACGATCAAAGGGAAATTATTGCTTCCTTTGTATTATTTCCACTCCAAGCTAACCAATGATAAGTGCTGGTTCCACTTAAGTTCTCATGAAGGTCCTGTTAACAACCCAATTATCTCTTCAAGTTAATCTTTTGGCACAGCCGTAGTAATTGCGCTTGTCTGGCATTGAGCTGCATGCTTATTATACTGTTCAGTTTGTTATTAGTCACTTTTGTGGATGCATTAATGTGCCATTGTTTGTTTTTATTTATGTTTAGAGAAAACTGCGTTTGCAGTACAGGTATGTGGCATGACAATTATGTCAAAGTTGCTACTGTTATCATGGCTTCAAACCCTTTGAAAAAGAACTCAGTATAGAACTCAGTAGTTCATTCAAACCATCTTGCTTGCTTAACAGTGGAATGATCAAACGTTTGATAAAGCAATAAAAAATATGAAACTTGATCTCATCCACGTTTTTTAAATGGACACACACCAAGCTCAGGTTTACTGTGCACCTTGACATGTTGGTTAGGGTTAGCAGCCTATATTATGGACCATTGTAGCTGCCCTGTTGCTTCAGTACCATTGCACCTGTGCATTGAACAGCAGGTCATTATTGTCATTGAAGAGATGGTGAAAGTAGACTCACCGATGTTTAGATTAATTGACGAGACCACATAAAGTATAAGTAATTTAACATGTTAGTACACTAGTAGTACCAGTATGTAATAACATAGTACTGTATAATTTGCAGTAAGCTCACCATAATGCATAGTAAAGGGTAGTAAAACATAGTGAAAGTACGGTCCCATACTAAAAAAATATATATTTTAAATATATATTTTTAAAACTCATAGTCATTGGGAATGATAAAATATATGGAAAAATATATGTATTATGTATGTAATGTTATATAAAATATATTTAACATATTACAAAATTGGCTCGTTTTCATCATATGGAAAATATATTTACAAAGTATTTGCTTAAACATATTTTAAATATATTTAAAATATAATTTCAGGTAACAATATATCAATTATATTGTCCATGTATTTTTTAGAAATGTATTATTCAATACATTTACTAAACATGTATTATATAATGTATTCACAATATATTGCATAATGTAAAGTGCCTGGACACACATCCTATTTTGCATGTGTTCCATCAAACAGATTTGAAGCAAATAAATAAGAAAGGAATGGAATTCCGCAATTTCACTTAAAAATAACCACTATCTTTAAACATAATGGAATATATCAACATTTTGTAAAAATTCAGTGTATATAAAACACTCAAGCACAAAAATGAAAAGCTTTCAACATATGCTAAAAGGCTGTTTGCATTACAACAGGTGTTTGGGCTGCTTCTCTGTAGACCTGCTAACACTGTTCTTCTGAAACTGAGACGTTACAAAAACTGCTGCTTCCAATTAAAAATTCATTAATAGCCATGGAATTGTTGCTGAAAATAGAGCTATGAAAGTAAAAAAAAACACTAATAAACTGGAAATACATTTTTACAATTTGATTCTTTTTTCATATTGGTGGGCATACAGTTTAAATATAAGGTGACTTAAAATATGAACAGCCTATTGTGTCCTTGATTGTTATTGACCTTTCTTTTTTTTTCTTCTAAATACTAGGCTTAGCCCAGTTATTTTTTATGAGGTATCTGTAACACTTCGGTATCTGCAGAAAGATTGATTAACGACCATATTTGTTCCGTCAAGAATAAACTTATTTACCGAATTAAAATCACAGTGTCTGTGTTTTTATCTGCTGTACATGGATAAACTTCTGAAGCCTTCTTGTTTTAAATTTAGTGCTGCCTGACCGTCGCAGTCTCCCATTATATGCAATATATAAATATATTGTTTGAAAACACTGCATACACTTTTAAATATATTAATGTGAATATATTTATTTACAACATATTTTACAATGTATTTTGAATATAGTTTAGAAAAATAAAATATATAAATGTGAATATGTTGATTTACAAAATACATTTATAGTATATTATAAATATATTTAAGCAACATGTCATATTTAAGAAAATGTATTATAAATACATTTCAGGTTTAAAAAATATATAATTCCATATATTAAAAATATATTTATTTTCCGTATGGGGTAAAGCACAAGTAAGCATTATAATCACAGTGCCACTTGAGATAGGGAGGTGTGACTAGTAGGTAAGAGAGACTTCTTAGTGATCTGAAGTTTAATATGTTTGTGTGAATGTGTTTCAAGAAAGCAGTGAGGAATACTGAGCTGTAGAGCTACAGTGGAGTACCATCGGCTAAGTTAAGTGCAAAAAGATAAAAAAAGAATGTCACAATACAAAAAAGGGGGGGGGGGGGGTGCAATGTTTATGATTTATGAAATATAAGTCTGGTTTATACTCACTTCAACCCCCCCGCCCCCTTGGATTCTTCCCTTCTCTTGCCTGTCTTAATGTTCTCTCTCTCCCAGAGCTCTTTGAAACATTTGCAGCCCGCAGCCAGCTCCATAGTCTAGATACATTTTCAGGGAAATGTTAGGTAATACAAAGCAGATGTTTGTGGCCGTCTATAAATTTTGCTTTGATTGCTAGAGTGGATATTAATCATGTTGTTTCTGTGCGTTCCCTGCATTCCATGAAGAAAGGGCATGTCAGACCATCAGTGCAGTATTGATACATAAAAACGTGGGCTTGATTGGTTGACTTCTACAGTGTAGCCTATAGAGCACATAGGTTTCATGGACTATACCAAATGGTAAAGGAGATGTCTGCACCCCATTTATGTTCTCAAAACTTTCATAAACTCCAGCATATCCAAGTGTATTCTATTCAGTTACATTTCTTCAGTTTATTTTAAACTATGTGGAGTGTCTCGGATTATACAATTATTTCCCAACTGGTGTTGTCTGATCTTTGAATCTTGGGAGGCTTAGTTTTTAGCATCCTAATGAGGAATAATGGTCAATTCTTGGCCCTTTACATTAACATAAGGATGCCTTTGTAATACCAGTGGATTGCTCTATAGAATATTTAAAGTAAAGCACTCAAAAAGAGGCGGCAAGTAGGATTCTAAAGGCTCAGATGATGCCAGGTGAATTCACTACATGTGCAACAGAACTTGGAACTAGCTAGAATGAATGTAAGCATCATAAAAAGGTAAAGGAGAAAAAACAAGCAAACAAACAAAATTATTTGAAGCTACATTTCCATGAAATAAAGTAAATATAAAATAGCTTTGGGGGAATCGCTTATTTCCAGTTGGCATTTAATGACTAAAATATTCACATGTTTTTACTAGTTGTTCACATACCCATCAGAAAAGGGCAAAGTCACATTCTCAGCTCTGTGTTATACTGTTTAAAGTGCAGGGTAAGTGTGACCTTCTCCATTAGGCTCACATCCCCTTATCACTTTTTGTCTATATATAGTAATTGCTTTATTTCAGATGTATTTCTGCAGCCAGCATTAACATGCACGTGCGCACACTCATTAACATGTACCAGCATCTCTGGATACATTGCTGAACTCTTTTCAAGTAGACGTTGAAAACCATTCTGTTGTGTTGCCTTTTACTGTACAAATACTAAAACTTGAACCATGTTATTCAGGTATCTACAGACGCTTTGAAAGGTGATGGACATGACCTAGTTCTGTTTAATGGAGTTCCTTGAAAATTAATAGAAACCAACTTATAATATATATAAGTAAAGAAGATGATGCCTTCATCTGTGTTGTCTGTCTGTTTGTCTGTCTGTCTGTTTCTTCTTGTGCTGAGTGGTAATTGTCCAAACACTTAAACATAAATTGGGAGAAAAACTAAGTGAAATCTAGTACACTAACATATATGCTGTTCACGTGTTAAAAATGGATTTATTATTTATCAGGACTGCCCAACTGTGGTGAAACAACAACAAAAAATCCATAGCAGCAGATTATGTGCAGTGGAAGATTGTGTGTTTGTTATTGAATAATAAATAAAAATAAAATGCACAGCTGAGCCTTTGCTAGCGAGAGCATATTCATCAGAGTGCCGTTCACCGCACCTCGAAGACGTCACTCTTTTCTCATTGACATGAGTGTAATGGGTGTCAGTGAGAAGTGGCAGTGCAGTGCTCGCTGCTGCGCTCATGCTGCTTGGATAATCCCTCTGTGAAAGGTTTTTCCATCACTAAATCTACACACAGGGTTCTAAAGGCTGTTGTTTAAGTCAGAAAAAGCTGAGCCGACGCCAGGCATGTGAATAAGCAGTGTGGCATACTAATGTGTCATATAGTACATGGTGTATAGAGGGCGAGGGAGGTCTTCATGGAACTGACAGAGAGGTGGGGAGCTGGTCTTTACATCAAACTGGTCACACAGAGGGAGTCTTCTGCATATATGGATTTTTAACAAGGGGGAAGCGTGATACTGTATTTTGGCTGCACCCTTACATATATTGTACAGTATAATGTACTGTGTACAATACAAGCTGTATATACACCCCACCAGAGGTCAGAATGCTTTACAGCTGCTCAGACCCTGACCTTGTATCTTGCAGCATGCAATACTATATTTATTAATAATCAAAAAAAAAAATTAAATAAGTATAATTAAAAAATATAGCACATTTGAATATAACATAATTTCATTCTGATACAAACTATCTGATACAAGACATTTTAGATGGCTGTATCACATCAATATTAGGGCCTACGATATATGAAAGTCTTTTAAGGTGTTGATACTGTATCATGTGTGTTTTTGTGTTTTATTGCAAATAGGCTAAATTTGTGAACCCTATAGTAATATTGCTTAAGTCACCAGTAATCTCTTCATGGATTACTGTACTGGTACCAAATTACTGCACAATCCTATATAGAACAAGAGGTTATGTTCTTTTTTATCAATATGAAATATTGACTTCAGTTTTTTTTTCTACTAGAGGAATCTTAAAGGATTTTATTATAGGGTTATTTTGTACAATAGATTCTTATTTTTTTAGACCCTGCAGTAGTGACAGTTGGTCTGATTGATAGATAGACAGATGATTTTTAGGAGATGACATTCTCCATCATTTTTATTTTTTTTCAGCCGCTGAAAGAGGGTGATAAAAAGAAAAAATCCAGACTGAAAGGGTCCCTATTGCTGCTGTGGTGGGCTATCAGAAGTCCTGATCCCAGGCTGATTTGTTTTGTGAAAGCTACCAGAGTGACGGGGCAAAAGAGTCACAGTTTCTGTACTGCGATTGTTGTAGTATTATGAAATTATTAGTAAGAAAAACCTGACTGTATGAAAAAAGGCTGCAGTACGGTACAGTACATGACCACATAGATTCAAGGGGATTTCTTGTATTCCTATGAAAGTCACTTGTCAGCATGACCTTTTAATGGACACAGACAGGCTACTCAAGGGGGGACCTGGGATTGGTTGCCACATGTATAGCAGCAGCACTTTCTTCTGTTTTCTGTAGCTGACAGAAATATCCAAGCCTTCTTTAAAATGAACCCTGCAGGGTAGCTGTATTGAAAAGGGATGTTTGTTATTGAAGAAAGCCATGCGATATTGAACCACCAAGCAGACAGCAGACAGGGCATTAGTTTCATATATCGGCAGAACCTCTGACATCACAGAGCCCTTTCACGGCTCACCAGTCCGGAGTGAGGCTCAGGTAATCCTCAGAACACATTTCGATCTTGTTACCCTCTGACCCAAAGGCAAACTACTACTGAGAAAGCCAAACACAGCTTCAACTTATTGATATATCTTATACATACTGTTTTAGTATCTAGCTGGTAATATATTTGTTAATGGTTATACAATGCTGACTAGACTTGTTGTTACTGTTATTTTGTTTCTGCCAGGGATTAGGGAGCTTGCATTCCCATGTCTATGCACATTTATTAATCAGCTTAGCATATTAATGTTTTTTTTACCTCAGTTTATTTGGGTTCGGCAACGTCCCTTGTAAATAATCTTTATAAATGCATGAATCTCTGTGTGCATAACATATTGTAATGACTTGTGGTAATGAAGTTGTGGTGATGTTTTATCCATTTAAAGGTTACCGTTTAGAGTTTGGGTTTGGGTTTAGGTTTAGGTTTGGGTTAGGGTTAAGGGTTAGGGTTAGCCAAAAATGTTTCTTTGTAGGGTATGTGCTGTGCAGTCTGCCTATTTGTACTTATATAGTGGCTTTCAGTGCTTCACTTTAGCAGAACCAACTGCGATATTGGTTTCACCGATATTTTACACTTATGAGATAATAGCCACCAGATGAAAGTTGCATTTGCTTTTCAGTCTGGGATGTGGTGACCTTATATACAGGTAAAAAATGAGTTCCACAACACAATATTGAAGAAATTTCCAATGCCAGTTAATTACAATCTCATTTGGTCACGCCTCCTTAATAAGAACCTTGTGGGGCTGCGTGAAACAATTCTCATTTTGTGGCCATCAAATGTACAGTTTAAGGGACCGACTAACTGAGTTCTCATTGCTAAGTTCACTTGCTTTCTTGAAAACAGTATGTCTTTGGATTATGATTGTAAACTGTCTTAGTAACACAGACCATGACTGTTGTTTGTGGTTTATGGTCTAAAAAAACATAAGGCCAGCCACCAAGCTTATTCTTGTTACTAAACAGACAGGAAGACTGGTGACTAAGTACAGTGATAATGTTTATCTTGTGCAGTTTGAAAATAAAATAAGTAAACTCAATGGTGAGGGTACTTTGGGATTGTGAGAAAGCTATTTTCTGTAGTTTGAAAAATTGGATTTTCTTTGGCTCTGTCCTCTTCACCTTAAACAGGATCCTAAGGTCTGAGGAAAGGTCTTGCATGACTTCGGACCTACCACTGCCTGAGGCACCCAAAAAGGGCCTCTAACTGTAATTACTCTATTAGGCAGAGTAGACTTACTCAGGAGAAAGTAAATTAAGCATGAAAACAGCCCACTCCTATGTAAACAGACTGCCTTCAGGTATGCATCTGCATTCAGTTACCTGGGATGACTCTTCTCAGAACCTCTTCTCATCGCTGGAGGCCGCATTCTCTCTCCAGCACACATCAAAATGCATATTGCCACGGGCAGAGCGTGCCCTTTGAAGGACATCACAACATTGCCCTGTCGGTTTACATTAGTGCGAGGCAGCACTGCTGTTTTTTGTAACAGTGTCACCGAACTAAAGCACTTTTGACATCACCTCTTCAGCCATTAATGATATGATGTCATACTGTAGTTCAGTAAACAGTAGTTGGCACACCCATGGGTGAGTTCTTTCTTCCTCACAGTTATGGGTTGAGACTTTGTTACATAAAAATAATGTACATGTATTTCTTATAAGTTGCAGTGTCTGTTTTGCGGTATCATTGTCTTTTTATAAAACATTTTTACAGCTCCACTACCGGTGCTTGAACATGACAGGTTACGGCGTCATGCTTTTGTTTACAAATTGAACCTCCCAGAAGGCAGAGGGTTTCACATTGGTTGAGTTCATAGTAAACAAGGAAGCATGTGTATCACTGCACTAAAGTATAGTCCTGATAAATCAATAAGATCAAAACCCCTAATTCATGGCAATAATAAATCCCATTTATTCATGTAACTCTTTTAGGTGCTTTATGTATTGAGAAAGTTAATACTTCAAAATTCTATTGTTGGGTGAATGGACACCACAATCCCCATTGCCATGTGACATCACTTTTCATATAGTACACTCCTGCTCTTAGTTTAGCACCGAAAGTGCTGATGTTTTTATTTCCTTTTGAATCTATGTTGTCTGTACCTCAGTTTCTTCTCCAAAGCGTTGTCAAACAGTACCCTCAACCACAACTTACTGTTGCTGACTGCTGTCATGGTGAAATCTGTGGACAAATATTGTTAGAGTTTCTTACATTGGGATTTCAACTAAACAGATAGCGCCAAAGGTGTCCTCAAGTTGTAATTTCTTGTACAACCGATAAAGGAAATTCAAGCCTAGCTTGTGTCATAAAACAAAAAAAACGAATTATGAATCAACCCATTAGTTAAAAGATTGTTAAAATCCAATTAATTATAATCAGTGTGATGCTGTTACAAAGATGTAAAAATCACAGAATCGAGACGCATCTTCAGTGAAACTCTACGGCTAGCAGCCCTATGGGTTTGTCAGCTAAGTAATTATTATTTTTTTTGTTTATACGCCTATTAAATATAGAGGGTTATTCTGGACAGGTGCATTGTTTAAGTGGAAAGAGGTGTGTCTTGTACAGGGTTCCTGTGATTTGGGTCGCTGAAGTACATCTGTTGCTCCTTGCCATATGTTGCATGCGTCTGTAGGCTCGATTCATCATTACCCGCTTGCAAGTTATGCTTTCTGGTGTCATTGGCTTTATGCAAATTTTGCCATTCCAGGAACACTTGGGAGACTGTCTTGATGGACACGTTGGTCAATGCAGTTACTGTGCTGAGGGATGAGACGGTTACACAAGCACCTGAATAATCTGGCCCCTTGTGAAGTTACTGAGATCTTTCAGCTTTCCAGTGATTGTTTCTGAATATTTGCACACATCTTTCACCCAGCTTATCAGATTGCATGTATTGCCAATCGGATTATAATCAGTTGTACAGCAATACGTTGCAATTCATTAGTGTTGTACATGCCACAAATAAATACAATGTAATGAATCCCATTGGAAGCAAATGTGCTAAACAACTCCTTAAAGCAGTATTATTAAAGTGGTTGTACTGATCCACCTGGTTGGTTCAAGTCCCATGTTCTCCATGGGAGTTCTTCTGAACACTCTGTGGTTAATGACAAGCCACACTAACTGTGTCAGATCCACAGTTACCAGTGCAGGATATTATTATGACATCTAATTAGATCCCTGCATGCTGTCTCTTCATGTCTGATAACAGCTGCTGGCTTTGTGAGACAGATCTGCTAGCCATGCAGCCTGTCTCTTATGGCATTAGGGCAGTTAGTATGTGCTTCAGTGTTAATTCGTGATTAAATCTGATGTTTGTTGACTTTTGGTTTGATGTATGATATTGATTGGGTTGTAAAAGCTAAAGAACACAAAATATTTAGGGAAATGTTAAAATGTGCTTGTTAAGACATGATTTAAAGTCTCTTGCTAGTTTTGTCTTGTTTTCTTTACAAAAATGGTGCAAACTATTTGCACAGGGAAGCCCGAAGGCAGGCAGCAGGTTTGCTCTCTGCTTGCATTGTTGAGTCTCAAGTGTGTCGTGTAAAGTGGCGCCTCGCATGTCAGAAACTCTGCTGACACTGGCAAACTTTCTGTGCAGGATTTCAAAGCAGTTTGAATTAATTTTAAGACAAGGTTCTTACACTCTGCGTTAGGTGGTTCCTAATACAGAAAGAACCGTGTCACCTCATGTGGCAAAGTGGTTAACAGTGTGCAGGTGCAAGTGATCAATGAACAGACAATTATAATCCAGGTGCAAAGGTGTTAATGGGTTTGTATGTCCAGTGCCTGACGGCAAAACAAACAGTAAACAATAATGATGGTAAGTAATATAGCGGTGTGTATTACTTACTTTGTAATCCCCGTGTTTGTCCCGAAATAATAGTCCAGTTTATTGTACACCCACACAAAACACATACACAAGTCCGTTAGTGTGTGAATTAGTGATCGTGGTGAAAATAAAGTTATTTGTGATACAAGTGCAGTGCTGTTCCGGCGACAGCTCCAGAATGTGTTAGCTGTCGCTGTTATTATTAGACAGCTAACACATTCCGGCGACAGCTCTGGAATGTGTGAGCTGTCTAATAATAACAAGCAACAATTAGACAAAACAAACAAACACTCACGATACAGATACACAAAACACAGGTCCTTCTGGGTTCTTTTTCATTAACCAAAATGAAGGAACAGATTATGTCGCTTCGACCCCTACTTATACCGTCACTCATGACCCCTTGGTAAACGATTGCAGCCACTCCTCCAATCCACGGCTGGCACATCATTTCCCTTCCGGGTCAATGAGTTAATGTACCAAAGCTCCGCCCCTTTTCGAAATGACGACTTCCTTTTAACCCTAGGAACGAAGTGTCAGGCCAAGCAGTCCAAGGTACTCTGTTCCCGTTACTTAGCGCCCTCACAGGTCGGGAGGGAGATTTACCACCAAAAATCATTGTCTTTCTGTCACACCCCAGCACAAACCTTGTGTTGTATCTCATTATAGGTTGGTTATATTGTAGGTTGGTGCATTGTCGGTATTGATACTCAGCAGTAAATACGTCAGCAGGTCATCTCATAATGTGGAGAAGTGCTTTGGGTAGTGATTAGATGCATTCAGGTTTTAAAATCAGCTTTGATATAGTGGAGAAATGTTGTACAATATCAGTCAAATATCAGAATTGTATTTACTAGAAACACACCTTTTTTTCTGTTTCCATTTTTGTTTTACCTTACCCTGAATCACAGCAGAGCGTGCATTTGCCATTCATGTCATCCTACTGCTGCAGGCAGTTGTTCAGTGACAGTGACAGGAATGCTTCAATGAGGGAAGTGTACCTTTTAGGGAATGTACAGTACACACACAGGAAAACCAACAAAAGTCCACAGAAGAGTAAATGGTGTAATAATGTAGAAAAGCATACATAGTAAAAGCATTGCAAAGTGTAATGATGTAATGAAAGCAGTGTAAAGTACAGAGAAATACAGTATAGTAATGCATATAAAAAAAAAAACATGGCAAACCTGGGTAAACTATGGTAAATGCACACTATAACCATGAAAAAAGCATGACAAAAGTGAAAAAACACAGGGCAAAAAATACCATGGTAAATTATGTTTTTGTATAAAATTGAACGCTGCAATTTTGAACACTCCTTACTCAGAGTCATCTTCCCTTGCAAGCAGCGTGTGATGCTTTGCTTTGTCATTTATCTGCACCTGATTCCCTGCTGTTTATAATCAGTTATACCCCATAGAGACACAAGGTAGCTGTTGAGAACGAATCAGTCTCAGTGGTGTCTAGCAGAGGCATCTTATAATTCTGCGTTTCCTTCTTTTCAGCTCTTCACGAATTCCCTACTGATGTTTTCTCAATCAAGCAAAGGAAAGAAGGAGCAGTGGTGCTGCATGTGATTTGTGTAAGTCTTTAAGCATTTACTTTAGTATTTCACAATAGACAAAGGGGACCTTATTTGTGTAGTATAGGTTTTTAAAGGGTGCTTGTGGTATGTGAAAGCTTTCACAGAGGAGGATGTTTATCTCAGGGGTTTCTTCCACCTACAGTGAAAAGTGAGAATGTCCAGGGAAGTTATGGGTTGTAAATCTACAGCAAAGTTGTTTCTCCATAAAAGCCCATTTAATCGTAACTTTCTTTAGGCTATTCCTCCTGATTCATTATTAACCTGTACAGTCTTGGAAATGGATGCACCTGCCAACCAAGTGCCTACTATCAGTCTGCTAGATCTGCTGTTGTGGTCATGGAGACTGAAAGGGACATATTTTCAAAGTGTTTCCTCCATTCTTTAATAAGAGAAAAAAAATCACGTTGATATTACAAATTGAAAAACAAAGCACCTTGAGAGTCCTGAGGAGAACTTGTCAAACAGTGTGTAAGTTGTTTGGTTCTGGTTTTGTAAAATTCAATTAGCTGTTTTCCCTCTTTCAAAAAATAGGAGTTAATTAAAGACTGGAGTAAACACTTTGTGAATATGGCCCAACGTGCCTTGTAACAGGGAGATCTTTTTATATTTTACAGAACATATCAATTAATCAACCAATCTTTATTTCTTATATAGAGCCTTTTACAGTAAATAGGCTCAAAGCACTTTACAGATAAAAGAAAAATCAACAAATGTATAATATTCAAAACAATTTTGAAAAATAGTAAAAGATAAAATAATAAAATACCCCTTAAAGTACATACATTCAAATAATAAATGTCTTTTAAATCTTACTTTAAAAAGCAGTGACAAAATGTACATCACTTATAAAAAAAAAAAAAGTATAGAACAGGATAATACATTTTCCCTTTAAAATACATATGCTAAATTATAAAATGTGTTTTTAATCGTACTTTAACAGCGAGAGACTATGCCTCACTTACAAATCGTGGCAGATTATTCCACAAAGCTGAACACTCTGCCATCTGCCTTCTTTCACTGTGTCCGCGGAATGCTGAGCAAACCTTCATCCTGTGATCTAAGAGAGCGACTAGGGATGTATGAGGTCAGCAAATCTTTTAGATATAGGGAAGCAAGGCCATTTAAAGCTTTATAAGTATATATGTCTAACTGACCGCGTCGGGAAGGTAAGAGCTTCCTGATTGGTTGATGACAGTTCTGATGTTTCTGATCAGTGATATTCATTCTGAATTAAATGAAAGTTGTCAAACTAACCTCTGCAATGCAAGTGTGTTTTCCCACCATTTGATATCTTAATAAGATGCTATGAACAGGTGGCTTCTGATGCTTGGAGTCTTTTGCCCAATATTGTTTGCTGATTGATATCATCTTGAGCCATCTATAAATATATAATTATAATTTTTTGCCTCCTCTGTGTGCTGTCTGTTAAGATGAAGTGCCCTTCCTCGACTTGAAAGAGCATGTCATCCACTCATCACCTCCATGTCAGGCAGCCTGGATGTCAGCCTTTGCTGCCCATCAGCACACATCAGCCCCTCGCTCCCTGTCGTCCTGGCTGTCAGAGCAGAATGAATGTGGGGGGACAGGACTAGAGGGTCCTGCTGATATCTGACATTCATTACACACTGCTGTAATGAGCAGGGTTCTTCTCTCATAGAGGAAGCCTGTGTTTGCAGCCGGCTCCGCACCTCAATCGTTGGCAGTTTCATTATCAAGGCAGTTGACACAATGCTAGTGTTATCACTTTATTACTTCCACCACCACACAGCGACAGCTTCAGCACAGCAGGGTCCACACCAAGGGGCTTTCTCAGAACCGCACACACTTCTTCACAGGCTTGCTGCTGATTTAACAACGGCTGAGGCTATTAAGCCTCTGGTGTTCAAAATAAAGATACAATCTGAAAACCAGACTCAGGTTTTAAGATGGATGTACATGCAGACTTTATAATCGCAAGAATGAGCTTATTCCAGTTCCAATGTTGGCCCATATGTTTGTGTCCGAGAAAAAAAAGCATCACATTGACAGAGTAAAAGCTCTCCCTGGACACCAATGAACTTCATTCCCAGACTACATTAGAATTGAGCGATGAGAGTTTAGATCCGACTGAGTTTTATATATATATATATATATATATATATATATATGTATATATTGTGGGCGTGTGGGTGCACACAGACCAAGCAGACAATAGTTTCCAATCCAAGTTGGTTTATTAAACTTCACAAAAACACAACAAATAAACTTGCTCGCTTACTTCACAACAGAAAATACCATCCTAGTTGTGAGATGCAAGGTAAAGAAAATAAACAGTTCAAACAGGATTTGTATAACCCAAAAAAAAAACAACCAAAATGTAAACTAACTGGACAGTTCCCCACATCCAGTTAGATTACTTGGTTCCAGGATTTTACCAGGTTGGTTGTTGGCTTCAGCTTGTCTCCAGCTTGTAAAAAACCAGTGGCATCTATTTCCCCGTTGCTGTATTCCCTTCCAACAGCGAAAGGAAAGAAAGTGTTAATTGCAAAGGCAGTTCTTTTAGCTTCTGTTTTATATTGACGGTCCGTCTATGTTGTGGATAACCTCACGCTGCTCCCTGGTTAGAAGCCAACTTGACTGGCTGTGAAGGCTTTCTTTTAAAGGGTGCTGCATCATCTGGTAATGGGACGGTTACAGGCTACAGGTGCGGGCAACTTATGCTAATGGGAATCAACCAAGATACATCCTTGGTCCCCTACCTAACCACACCTGCAGCCTGTTTACCCGTTAACTCCTGGACGTCATGGCAGGCAAGTATGCTGACCACAGGTCTATCATTGTATTATCTGCCACACCTGTGGGCTTGTTCCTAGCCTGCCATTGGGGAATCTGTGAGCTGGCTCACAATATATATATATATATATATATATATATATATATATATATATATATATTTTTTTTTTTTTTTTTTTTTTTTTTTTTTCAGCTGAAAAAAAATCACTTTTATTTTTTATTGTCAGCCTTTAGGAATTTGTAATCGCACATGTGCACCTAAATTTAAAATGTACATTATCACAAGCAGTTTTTTAGTCTCATATGTAGAAACTCTTGGGATATTTTCATCTGTGCTACCAGACGGCACAGAAGGCTCTCCTCATCAGCCATAACAAAAACTGTTGCATGCTTATATGTTAGTGCTTGTTCTGATTTGTCCCGAGATCCACCAATAATCTTTTGCGATCCACCCGTGGATCGTGATTCACGGCCACCACTGCCCTAAGCAGAGAGCGCACAAACAGCAGAGCTTTCCCACATAGCCCAGTGCCAAATACTTTTTTATTCACATGCTAGACTATTGTTGGCTTTTTAAACAACACCATTTTCACGAAACAGACTTTGAGTTAAAGCTTAATATGGGGCGTGTTTCAGCCCTATTGAGAACAATTGAATGGAATAATTGCTATTTGCTGCATCACATTTTTAGCATTGGAAGCTTATATTAAAATCAAAAGCCTGAACCATCAGAGAAAGAGATATTTACTGTAATAGAGATGCCCCCCCTATTGGTGTTCTGTTATTTACAACTGTACTTTATGGTCACATCACTGTAGAACTGGCTATAATAATAATAATAATAATAATAATAATAATAATAATAATAATTGACCAAAACTACTCATAAATTTCATAAAAAAAGTAATAGGAAATGTAAAAATAATATATGTAATACTTATAACAGGGCTTCTAAATGTAGTCTGTAAAAACAAATGTCAGTTGAATGTAACTCTGGAAGCTGACATTATAGGGTTAGCACAGGGATTCCAAATATAGGACAATTAATTCTTTGGACAGGATCCCCCTTGGCAGTCAGATAGTTAACTCCTAGAAATACATTGATTTACTGTACATGTTTTCACATGGTTTGACATTCATTTTATATACACACATACATAACATATATACAGTAAACACACACTTACAGTATGTATAGTGTCTGTTGCAAAGGTCTGCCATTTTACAATTGAGTCATCTAGTATCTGTCTGCAAAAGCCAGATTTTTCTGCTTTGTACAGCTCAACAATCATCCATGGACAAATGACAGCACCTGGCAATGTGTGACTATAGATTTCTAGACCTGATCAATTGTTTCATTTTTGCATTGGGGTGAGTGGGGAGGGGGAAGATTAGGTGTTGTAGGTAGGAACCACTGTAGGGTTACAAAAATGTACAGAATTTCAAAAAGATATCTAAAATATTTCCACTAATTGAATCGTCAGTCTTCTGTGTGGTATTCAGTGGAATTTCTAATTATTGCTGTTCTTTGTCCATGTAGAACTGACCGACTGCGGTGTCTTTTAATTCAGCATTATACTGACAACATACAGTACTGTAGAATGGTTTGATTGGGTTATTCTGGTAAAAGGATATTCTTGTAAAACACATTTAATAATTCTATAATGTACCAGAGGTGAAATGTCAATTTCAAGCAGCCTTCTTAATTAAGCTAAGGCATGTTTTAAATCTAATGGTGGTTTTGCAATGTGTTCAAGTGGTGACATTTTAGAACTCAATTCAATGAGCTGTAAAAGCTTCGTATCTAGGTCTGTATCTAGACTGGTTCAGCACAGTAAGACCATTGCCTTAGAGCAGGGGTGTCCAATCACGGTCCACTCCCGGTTTAACAGGTAAAATGATATAATTAACTACTTTATGGTCTGGATAGAGGTTTAATTGGTTGAATTAAACAATATAGAACAGGTTTGGAACAAAGACCAGGAGTGGAAGGGCCAACTTTGGCCAGCCCTGCCTTCGAGTGAATGTTCTCTGAATGCTGGAGTCGCAAGCTCACACACTTCGCAGTGAGTTGTTTTGCGATCTTCACTGGGCCAGCTTTGGGATTGGCATTCTTGATATCTTTGTTTCTTTTCTTGTTTCAGTTATTGTCAGTTTCACTATAGGAAAGACAGTGTATTTGGTTGGTAGTTGCTTCTAAATCCACAGCACAAAGCTGTGATGGTTTATGAGTGCACATTAAATTCTGTTCAAATCTGACTACGCCATCAGATTCAGAAATCTGGTCATGTAAACAGTGCAATGAGGAACCTTTTTCTAAACTCCATATGCCATTCAGGTTCCCTGAAGTATTCATAAAGGAATGATCATATATCCCTCCACAATTTAAAGACATTGTAGTCACACTGAAGCGGTACTGTACTGGCTGTCTATAGCATTATAGTGACAATATTATGGGATGGTGTTGGTATCTAATCTTTTGTCCAGACCCTGTCCTGTGTATTTTATCAATATACATGGATAACTTGTTTAGATTCCTTTAATTCCATTAAGTTTTTCTGCCTGCTTGGTGACAGGGAATGACAAAACTGACTGCTTGTTGTAACTCTTCCCTAGGCTATGTACATGTTTTATGCCCTGGCTATCGTCTGTGATGACTACTTTGTGCCCTCCTTGGAGAAGATTTCTGAAGTAAGTACTCATTCAGTACTCAACACTTTCCCTGTGTAACAGGCTTCAAATGACTTAATTACACACAAAGATTTTCAGTTTTACATAAGTATACTAAAAATGTGTTTGCCATGCACTTACCTGTGTCAAATGTATATAATGTCTGAAAGTGTCTTGGGACAGCTGATAACACCCCAACCAGAGCTGTACCTTCAGTCAAGCATTGTTGTTCTGTTCTAGCTACCTGTATATACACCTGTAGCTCATGCTAGCTCAGTCAAAACCTCTTTATTGAAGTTACAGGCAGCTCCATCTATTGAACAGGTAGAAAAGGTCACGTTTATTTTTGTATTGCTAGAAATACACATTTGTGCACTAGAAATACAATGACATCAAAAGTTATTCAGACTATTATTGCAAGTCCCATTGGGCCTTATTCCTAAAGCTTACAGTAAGTGTGCCAGTAGTTACATTGAAATCGTAGGAATTTACTAGCATGATAATGCTTTCGAATTTAACCCTAGCCAATACTTTAATCGCAGTACAGAAACCAGAGACAGTTGGAAATTAAGTGGAGACAGAGTTACCTTTGACAAATACCCCAAAAAAGCGTAAAAAGGGGTTTGGGATAGCTGATAACACACCAGGCTGGGCTGTACCTTCCGTCGAGCATAGAGGAGATGGTGTTATTCTAGTGCTGTGAGGGTATGGAATGGGCTACCTAATGTTGTTAATGCCGAATCAGTGGAATCTTTAAGACACGACCGGATGAGCACTAATGGGTCGAAAGGTCTCCTCTCATTCGTAATATTGGTCAAATATCCATAGATCTATAAGGTTAAGAGGTAGTCAGTGCCATCTAATGCAGCAGGCTCCAGTTTGAAATATAAAACTTTGTTTTTTTACACGATTTAACTGTATATACTGTACTGTATATAAAACTTAAGAACATAAGAAATGTTACAACGAGAGGAGGTCATTCGGCCCATCTTGCTAGTTTGGTTGTTAGTAGCTTATTGATCCCAGAATCTCATCAGGCAGCTTCTTGAAGGATTCAACAACATTACTTGTTGGTTCTAGACCCTCACAATTCTCTGTATAAAAAAGTGCCTCCTATTTTCTGTTCTTAATGCCCCTTTATCTAATCTCCATTTGTGACCCCTGGTCCTTGTTTCTTTTTTCAGGTCGAAAAAGTCCCCTGGGTCGACATTGTCAATACCTTTTAGAATTTTGAATGCTTGAATCAGATTGCTGCGTAGTCTTCTTTGTTCAAGACTGAGTAGATTCAATTATTTTAGCCTGTCTGCATCCGACATGCCTTTTATACCAGGAATAATTCTGGTCGCTTTGCACTCTTTCTAGAGCAGCAATATCCCTTTTGTAGCGAGGTGACCAGAACTGAACACAATATTCTAGATGAGGTCTTACTAATGCATTGTAAAGTTTTAGCATTACTTCCATTGATTTAAATTCAACACTTTTCACTATATATCTGAGCATTTTGTTGGCCTTTTTTATAGCTCCTCCACATTGCCTATATGAAGACATTTCTGAGTCAACATAAACTCAACTCCTAGGTCTTTTTCATAGATTCCTTCTTCAATTTCAGTATCTGCCATATGGTATTTATAATGCACATTTTTATTGCCTGTGTGTAGTACCTTACACTTTTCTTTATTAAATGTCATTTGCCATGTGTCTGCCCAGTTCTGAATGCTGTCTAGATCATTTTGAATGACCTTTGCTGCTGCAACAGTGTTTGCCACTCCTCCTATTTTTGTGTCGTCTGCAAATTATACAAGTTTGCTTACTATACCAGAATCTAAGTCATTAATGTAGATTAAGAAAAGCAGAGGACCTAACACTGATCCCTGTGGTACTCCACTGGTTACCTCAATCCATTTTGAGGTTTCTCCTCTAATCAGTACTTTCTGTTTTCTACATGTTAACCACTCCCCAATCCATGTGCATGCATTTCCTTGAATCCCTACTGCGTTCAATTTGAGAATGAATCTTTTTTGCAGGACTTTGTCAAAAGCTTCTGGAAATCTAAATAAACCATGTCATATGCTTTGCAATTATCCATTGTCGATGTTGCATCCTCAAAAAAATTAAGCAGGTTAGTTAGACACAATCTCCCTTTCCTAAAACCACGCCAACTGTCTCCCAGAATACTGTTACATATAGGTAATTTTCCATTTTGGATCTTATTATAGTTTCAATAAGTTTACATATAATAGAAGTCAGGCTTATTGGTCTGTAGTTACCTGGTTCGGTTTTGTCTCCCTTTTTGTGGAACGGTATTACGTTTTCAATTTTCCAGTCTGTCGGTACAACCCCTGTCTCAAGAGAATGTTGCATGATCTTAATTAGTGGTTTGTAAATAACTTCTTTCATTTCTTTGAGTACTGTTGGGAGGATCTCATCTGGCCTTGGGGATTTGTTTATTTTAAGAGCTCCTAGTCCCTTTAACACTTCTGCCTCTGTTATGCTAAAGTTACTTAAAATTGGATAGGAACAGGTCGACATGTGGAGCATATTGTCCATATCCACCTTTGTAAAAACTTGTGAAAAGTAATCATTTAATATATTTGCTATTTTTTTCTCGTCATCTATCTCGTAGACATTTTACTTCCTCCTTGAATGTTCTTTTGATGTTATAATATTGGAAAAATGTTTTGGAATTGGTTTTAGCCCCCTTGGCAATGTTCATTTCTATCTCTCTCTTGGCCTTTCTAACTTCCTTTTTGACTTGTGCTTACAGTTTCAAGTACTCTTTATGTGCACTTTGTTCTTGTTCCCTTTTAAACGCTCTGCAAAGTGCCTTTTTTCTCTGAATATTTTTTTAATTGATCTATTAAACCATTTTGGCCATTTTGTTTTAGATTTTGATTTGTCTACTTTTGGGATGTAATTGTTTTGCGCCTCTAGTACTACATTTTTTAAAAATAGCCATCCTTTCTCTGTGGATGTTTTCTCTATTTTACTCCAATCTACTTCTGTTAGTCTCTGTTTCATTCCCTCATAGTTGGCCTTTTTAAAATTGTAAACCTTAGCTTTAGTCGAGTTTTAAAAAACACTTCAAATGAGACCATGTTGTGATCTGAGTTTGCCAATGGTCGTCTCACCTGTGTTTTAGTATTTCTGTCTTTGTTGTTTGAAAAGACTAAATCAAGGTATGCACTGCCTCTAGTTGGGGCCTTGGCAAATTGTGTTAGGAAGCAGTCATTTGTCATTTCTACCATTTCAATTTCAATTTTCCATATTCTATATACAATAGTGTTTTGGTCACTACAATGTCATTTTTAATTTTCAATAAGACCCCTATTAATACTGAGGTGGCTGCCCTGAAATGTTGAAATGTGCAAATGATAATTTTTTCATATATACATTCTTTTAAATCTCCTGTGAATAAAGAGATCAGTCATGATACGCGTGGGATTGAAGTACAATGTTATACATATTGCTGATGTGGATCAGCTAACATGCCATTTGACCTATGTATAAGGCATTAGGAAACCAATTACTATTGAGTAGGCAATCTGAGTGGATGACACCATTTTGAACCTGAGGAAAAACTGAAGTAACCGTACATGTTTTACATACATGCATTATTAATAGAATATTAGAAGGGCTGCAGTGATTGAAGAGGTTATTATTTGTACCAAGGTTTTGGTGATTTCCATTACATGAGAGTAGGTGTTAAAACTTCATGCTGACATTGGACTCAGTTGTCACCAAGATAAGCACCAACTAAGACATAGCTTCTTTTACTGTAAACTAATGTGATCCATCTGCGTTTCCTTCCATCTGATGATGTAGATACCCTTCTGCGTGGTGTTGATAGCTGAAGAGTAATGCTGGCTCCAGGGATCAGCCTATTTTGCCTCCCTGCCACATCAACACACACAACGGCTGCGATGCTGGCTCCAGGGATCAACCACAGTGTGGCCTCCCTAGAGCTTCAGCATGACAACTGTCTGGACTGAGCTGAGTAGGGTACTTCTCTGGGGGCTTCAAGTGGGCACCTCCCATCCTTGGTGTTTCGTCGACTAGCCCACGACACCTTAACAGGGCTCGACAGTGATTCTGGCGTTCCAGCATCACCCCCTTCCGTCCTCCGCTCAGCTAAGCCCAGCTTACTTACCCTCCTTTTTTTATTTCTACTGTGCTTGAGGTCCACAACCGGAATCTTTTCATCTCAACCAGAACCAGTTGCTGCACCTGTCTGCTGCTTCAGGTAAGTTCTTCACTGTGCATCGCAACTCCTGACCACTGAATCCAATGGCTTTGAGAAACTGGGTTGTGGAGTGTGCCACAAATCTTCGACAACCCACCTCCACTTGGTAAACCGGGACTCTCCATCCTTGCTATTCTGCTTCAGCAGCTAGTTGAGCGTACCGAAGTTTCTTTCTTTCATACGCCTCATCCACAGCATCCTCCCATGGCACTGTTTACTCTACCAGGTGAACAAGGCGTGCTCATCCAGACCACAAGACAGTATCAGGTCGAAGGTTAGTGGTGGCAATCTCAGGTGGGAAAATAAGCCGTTGTCTGCCAGCATTGTCCAGTCTCTAGCAGCTTCCAGTTGTCCTAGAGGAGTTTTGATTTTAATACCTATTCTTGGAGGCTGCTCCCCTGGACGGAGGAATGTTGTTCTTCATGTATCATATATTGCTGGCATTGGTGGCAACCTGTTGGTCATGTTGTGCTTGTCTTCCACTGCTAAGGCCTGGTCATGACGCCAAGTAAACCGTTCTTGGCTAAGACCCACCTTACATCCTGTCACAATGTGTCTTAAAGGAGCTGGCGATGAAGACAAAGGACACCACGGATCCTCTCCTACCCATAGATTAAGGTTCTGTGGTGATGGGAGAACATCATATGTTGACCTGATGAGGAAGCTGATCCTGCTCTGTTCCATTGTCCATAGATCTCACCAGCCGATCTTGCGTTGTTCCACACTCTCCCATCTTGTCCATTGACTACCAGCTTCCTCTATTCAGCTGGGGTTGCTTTGTGCCATGTAGGAGGAGCTGAACTGAGACCAAGGCCTCCTTTTCCATGCTGTACTTGCCCCATGATATCACTGATACGAAGGGCAGCCTTTGCATCTTCCACAGCTTCCTTTGCCACCCACTTTCTTCCAGTTTTCAACACAGGTGCTGCCTCCCTCACACATTCGTTGTGTGACTCTACCAATGTCATTTCCAATCGAACTATGCTTTTACATTACGCTTTATTACAGTTTGCTAATTTTTTACTGTGGTAAACATTTATCAGGGATTAATGACTTAACATATTAAGTAACATCAAGTACTTTTTTTGTTGTTTTCTGTTTTGTGTGCTATTGTTATAGGGATCTATATACTGTACTGTAATTGAACTAGGTGAATTTCATTTTTGTGATTCTTAAAAAATAAAATCTAATAAATAAAAAAGTAAATTAACCACAGATAAACAACGAAACTATCGTAAATACCTATAAACTGAAACGTGACAGGTGTGTTCAGTTACAAAATTACTATGAATTAATATCTTTAATCAATTGACAGACGATCAACGTGAATTGTGAAGATGCTAGTTTTGAGTCGGTGTGTTTATGTTAGCTAATTGGAGCATTATGTTGCCCTGAACTGCCTAATCTTACATATTCAGTAGTACTCAGAGTCACGCTTGGTATGAAAGGCCAGTACAGGTAAGACTGTTTCAGCAGACAGTGAAATGCCAGCAGTCTTTGTTATCCCTGTTTTTATGTGTAACCTCTTCCCCTGTGTATTCTTTTCCAGCGTTTGCAGCTCAGTGAAGATGTTGCCGGAGCTACATTCATGGCAGCAGGAAGCTCAGCTCCTGAACTCTTTACCTCAGTCATCGGTACGGTATTGAATAGTTTTTTTTTTTTTTTAACAGACAAAAAGATTAATCAATTCATGGGCTATATTAGCTGAATTATTTTTGTCGAGCTTAAGAATGTGAAACTAAGTTATATAATTCAAAAAGGAACTCCTTTTATTGAGTATGAGTAAGAACAGGAAAACATTTTTTGATAATTTAAAGGATCTCATCAATTTACCAAAGCAGACAAAATACTGTTCGTCACAATTTATAGTGAGTATTTCTGATATCCCAGCTATGAAAACCGCATACAGTAGCAGTGGTTCAGTACATAGTTAAAATGGGGATTGTTGAATACCACTTTGTATACATGGATCCATGAAATACATTATCTTTTTTAAATGGGATGCATTTGCAAACATGCAGAAAATAGTATGTCTTCGAAACAAACATGCTGTCCAAATCAAGGCACAGTACACCTGCAACTTCTAGGTGAAGTGACTGTGTTTCTGAAAGGCATAACGATATGGAAATGGTCTGCACTGCGCCACCAAGAAAGTCTCCCTGGTTTACCAATTCCCGTGTACTGTCATATGTAATACAGTTATATTCAGAACATTTTGGTATACAGAAATGTACTTTCCTCTGCTTGGTTGCAGAGTGTAATTCTGATACATTCCATGTCCATAGATATCACAGCACTAATGAACACTTGAGAGACACATATGGGCGACCATATTATTTTCTACGGCCTTGATCATGTTGCATTACCTAATGTATAATGTACAGATGATCTCCATTTTTATGGTCTTGATTTGGGTGGGATCCCTTTTCTGTCTGCAAAAAACTAAAAAATCCTTCCTTACCTACAGTGTGTGCTTCAAATACCGAAGAGAGTGTAAAAGTGCCTCGACTGCTAATGCTGTATGATGTATACTATAGTCTCCCCTTATAAATGGTTTCCATAGTAAAAGCATAGAAAAGTGTAATAAAGCATAGGTAAGCATTGTAAAGAATAGCAACGTATGGTAAAGCATATTCATAAATATGGGAAAAAAGGGTAAACAATGGTAAATGCATAGTGGAACCATAGGAAAAGCAAAAATACAGTGCTAAATTAATATAAGGGTATCTGTGACACTGTGCTTTGGAGTTACTGTATTGACATTCCCACAGTATTTATCAGTTAGCTTTCAGTATTTTGGCCCATTTAAAAACTGAAGAAGGATCATATCTGGAAAGCATTCACTGTTTCTCAATAAGTCATCATTTTCCTCAGAGGGCTAGCCAGGCAATGTTATATAATAAGAGTTTTCCAGACTTCATTGGGAAAGATCATCACAGCAAAGACTGTTGGGGATTTAAACACAAAAAAACCCTGACAACAATATAATTGTCTCTGTGTTGGAGAGATGGTATTGATTACTAACACCCTAGAACATTTTCTTGTTTCATTATTAAATAGTTAAATATTAAATATTAAATATTTGGCAATAGTTTCACATTTGTTAAGAGCTTTCCCTTGGAGGGAAGTCGACAATGAAAGAGAAGATGCCGTTTTAATTCTTTTTACCCACTCCCTTACCTATTTTAATGATTGCAGTCCTTTTATTGCTCCAATATTAAATACTGTGCAAACAGGACTTGATTCCTGTATATATTTACAAGCCCACCTTCTCTGTGCTACAGTAGTCAATATGACAGCCACAACCCTGGTCAGGAACTAAAGCTGGGCATACCACATTTGTGGATATGAAAAGTCTATTGCAGAATTGCAGAAATTATCTTAGAAGACAGCTCTAGCTTTGTTCAAAAGTTTCTTGCCTAAGGAAGTTGGTTTTGTTTGGAAACAATATGTAAATTAGGTCTAATGTTTCTGTGTTGTTTTTAATTTAACCAGGGGTGTTTATCACCAAGGGAGACGTGGGCGTTGGGACCATTGTTGGGTCTGCAGTATTCAATATCCTCTGCATCATTGGAGTCTGTGGGATCTTTGCCGGGCAGGTAATGTCTGTTGTAACCCAAATACTGACATTCCTTTTTGTGCTTCGTTGCGATAATAGAAAATCTATCAAAGGGTAGAAAAAAGAAGATAGACTTAATTAATCACTGGGTTTCCTTGACACACACACACATTCCACTGTATGTGTTTAATTCTGGAGTAATTGTACAAAGAACAAAGTGTGCATGTTTTGTAACGAGAAGCTCTAGTCAAGTTTCTTGAGGGACATTTTGACTTCAGGCAGACATGTGGTGCGAAGTTCACACAACTTTGTTATAAAATGTTACAAGAACTACCAATACTACTTAATTGGCTATGAACAAGACATAGGCATACACATCCCTTAATATTGTAAGAGCATTTGTTGAAGGGTAATGCACTCAATGGTATAGGTATGAAATATCACAGTGCTCTTATTGTACAGTATTAATGTATCTGTTATGAAGCTGAGATTAACTTTGTACAGTTTTTAAAGCATCCCTGTGGCCTCTAAACGGCTCTCTGTCTTCTTTCTAAGTGTAGCTGGTATCATAGGTGCCTAACCAATGAATATATATATATATATATATATATATATATATATATATATATATATATATATATATATATATATATATAGTATGACCCACCCACTTTGAATATGGGGTGGTCAAACTATATATTTTGACCCTCCTCTTTTTTTCGTTCATTATATATGTGTTATACCTTGTTGTGTTTGGCATTGCTTTGTCTTTAAAATGTTTAAAATAAAATATAAAAATGGAAAAGTATTCAGAGGATGGGCCACATTTATAAACAATTACAACAACTTCGCCCTACACGAACATATTGGTTTGACCCAAGGTCTGCACCGAGGCTAACGTTAGCTAAAAGTAAGAAAAAACATTGTTAAGTGAATGTGAACTTACAGGCGATCAGGAGAGACGACTGCACGAAATATTAATACTTAAACACAGGCATATATATTTTTTATTACTCGCAAAAATAGCTGAACGAAGAGAGAGTATCAGACCATTATTAAAAATGTAATAATGTGTAAAAAAGTGGCATTTCAAAATCACATGAGCCTGATTTTATTTTTGTTTTCATTAAAAACTTGTAACTTAGGGGGGCTTCCGAGTGGCTCATCCAGTAAAGGCACTCCGCTCGGAGTGCAGGATACACCCTATAGCTTGGAGATCGCCAGTTCGAATCCAGGCTATGCCATTGCTGACCGTGGCCGGGAATTCCCAGCGGTCGCCTGGGGAATCCTTGGCTCACCGCGCACCAGCGACCCCTTTGCTGGCCGGGCGCCTGCAGGCCAGCCTGTGTGCAATTCAGAACTACGTGGTCTTCCAACACTGTAGTTCTGTAATGGCTTCACAGCGGGCTTGCAGTGTGAATAAAAGCAGATGCCTGATGGCACACGTCTTCATCTCCCTCAAGTTAGTGTGGGGGTGGCAGCGGCAAGCTGGGTTGAAGAATTGGACATTTCAAATTCGGAGAAAATTGGGGGTAAAATAATTGGCCAGTCCAAATAAAATTTAAAAAATAATAATAAAAAAACTTGTAACTTAGTTTTTCATTGCTGACATTAATGTTCCGCTTTCATATCAAAATGTGTGTACTTACTAATAATTTAAACTCACATTCGTTTAATAATAAACATTTAGGTATATTATGTCCCTGAATGACTGTAAAAAATGTAGAAATAAATGCTGATTAATAAAAAGGCCAATATTTACTAATCTAGTTCATGAGATGATATACTGAAATGTCATAGATTTCAGTATATCATCGACTCCATTGGTCGGGGCAGGTAAATTTCACATACTTGGCGCATCAATTTTTATTTATTTATTTATTTTGGTGCCTAAGGATGCTGGAAGTGGGAGTGCTGGTGGTGCAGCCGAACTCATAATTGTTCTCTTGTTAACGTATACTATGAGCAGTGTATGGTTGAGCTGCACTGCCTGTAATATTGTCATGAATCAGCAGTTTCAACCAATTAGCATTGCAGGGTGGGTGCTTATTGTTTCAACCTACCAGCATCAAGCATTGCCCTGCGATAGAGAGTGTTTACTTTCCTAAAGTCTCGTAGCGGCTGGTTTTGCTGTCATAATTGAGCTCAGCATTGTATGATGACAAAACGTAAAAAAGAAATTCTCTAGCATCCAGCACTACATTAAAAACAAAGCCGAGCAGGGAATATTTGAACTGTTAACATACATATGTAAATATATCTATCAATAAACAAGCATATTATAACATTTCGTACATGTTATTCTTTGTGTTTTTTTTGCACTTCCCTTTAATAAGCTACATGTTGGAATTATAGGTACTGTATAGCATTGTGTAGATATGCCACTGGAACTGGTTCTGCCATTTGGTGCTACTTGTGTTTGTACTTAATACATGCTCAGTTAGTAAATATTCTAGATTTTATGCTGAAACACCTGCCCAATTTTGTGAGTTTACTATTACAAAAACAGGAACGTGAAAAAGATTGAACAGTAAAAATGAGGTTCACCGGAGCTTCTTAGCAAAATAATACTCAACTCACTTCGTTAGGCAGTTATTCCTTACCTCTCCCCCCCTTTCTGGTATGCCCCCTGCAAAGAAATACATCAGTAACAAACACAGTACCGCTTAGAACAAATGTGGTAACCTTTATATCCACTAGGGGCAGATGGTTGCAGGTGGGCTGTTTAAGTTGAACTGTTGAACCAGCTTAGAGATATGACATCGGTGTGTGTATTTTTTTTATGCATTTAGCAACCTTTTTCTCATGTTTTGAAAGCCAAAAAAAAAAAAAAATTCAACAGACCTCCATGTGTTAGATTCTATGCAAACTAATTTCACAGTTACAGTGAGGTATTACACCAGACTTTCTCACAAATCTTGTTATTGTATATGGATTGTGATCTGCTTGTACGCATCAGCATTGACAAGGTTGTGTGTCATTTATTTGTCAAATGAAACAGCAGGCAGTGTTTTGTAGAAAATACTGCTGCCACTATATTTAAAATAGAACAATTGCATTTAATATTACCTTCAGACATGGTGTGATAATTATTTTCTAACAAGGTTTAATGTTCCATTGTGGATGTGGCATTGGAGTCCCTAGGCAAGACATTGTCCGCATTATAACTCCTACAGTCACTGCAGCTACTGTAGCATTTTACCAGCTTGGATTCAATTTTAATAGAAGCAATATGTTCAACTTTTCTGACAACCTTTGTGAATATTAGCATTATAATTTTACTTATAAATGTTAACAGCCAATGTCAAACTAATTTAAAAACCGCATATAGCACCCTCAAGTGTAATTCTTGATTTATTGGTGAGGCAATTGTCTCCATAAACTGGCTGACTGTTATACCTGTATTATCAGTAAAGAAAAGACCACAAAGTCACAACCCTAGCTTGGCAAGAGACTATTCCATGTTATAATGTGTTACTTCCTTCATTTTCCTTGGCTGCTAAGTGACTTCTTACACCCACAGACCCCCCCCCCCCCCCGTGTTCATCAATCAAAATTTAAGTTAAACACCCCTTCATTAAAAAGTGTGCCTGGCTGCTTGCTACAGCTTCTCATATTTCCATTTTTCATTTCTTTAAAAAAAAAAAAAAAAAAAAAAGCTGTTGTTATTCTCCTTGACAGTTTTGAGAAAGAGGCTTTTTCTCTGACCTGTTCAACAATAACGCTGAGCTTGGCAGGAATAAGCAGGGGCTTTTTTTCAGTGCTTTTTCAGCTAATACTTGTGACGGCTGATATCTGAACACTGTGCTCCCCAGTCCTGCTTTAACAATAGACATCACAAGAGCCACCAAGAGAACGAGACCCAGTTAAAACTGAAAACTTAGCATATTACCAAACTCAGCAGAAATGTTATGTACCTTGTTCTGTTATTTTACATCAAAATATTCCCCAATTTAACCACCTAAATATGACAAAATGTCATATTTTAATAAAATGGAGATGTTGATACAATATCAAGATCTGGAAATCGAGAATGTCATAGTGCCAGACAAGAGTCATGCCATATATTCTGTTGTCACTGAAATACATTGCATTGAATACGTAGTCTGTTTGGAACATTTTTTGACAGCGTTAATGCAGTTGTTTTAAAATGAGAATTTAAGAAAAATGAATTGGATTGGAAATGCATTCTTAACATCAGTGGTGTCACTAGCATGCTGTTGGTTCATCAGTTTCTTTCCAAATTTTCTACAAGAACACACCAAAACTTTTTTTTTCTACTTCTGTGGGATACAACAACATTTTGTGGGGTGTTTGTGCCTGGTCAAGCAGACAAGACCTGGTGATAAGGATTTGACTTTTTACATTGTTTACTGAGAGCTCTATATTCTGGTCAGAAATATTTACATCAAACCCAAGGTCTTTGAACACTTTATGAAGAGACCTATAATACGATTACAATACAATTATTCACAGTCCCCTTGTGACACATCATCATTATAATGTTCCTTATAAAGATATACCACTTGTTAAAACAGTTGTCATTTGGAGTGAGACTTACTAATTTTAGAAAACAAAAAAGGCCACAATTTTATTTGGATAATCCCTTGGCATCTGTGCTAAACCCTGCTAGAATAAACCACAACAATTTACAGAATCCAACTGGATTGCATTAACTCAATTTATTGGTAATCCCAGGATATCCCAGTTCTGTAAAATGCTCTGAAAACCCAGCTGTGGTGCATACCGGCAGTGTACATGTTGATTTAATTGAACCCATAGTTTCTTGTAAATTTTACTGTACAATCTACGACTGGTGTTTTTGAATTTAAAGAGAAAGAGGTATGTGATAGCGATGGTGGCTGAATGTGAGTGAATACATTTCTGAACTACCCCTAGATAATACAAAAAGAAGAAATGCATTCGCTAAAGACTGTAAAGACTTTTCTTCTTGTTAGGGTTGCCTTTTGGGTTTTAAAGAATGACACTTTAAATAAACAACTTATTTGAAGTAGAATCTTTTAGCAATTGAAGTAACAGAAAAGACTGTCACATGCTTTCCCTGCGATAATCATGTGGTAATATTTGTGGATAAAGACGGGATTTATTGAAAGGGATGTGATACTGTTTGTAAGATAGCTGGTTCATTATCTGTTACTTCCAAGGCAATCATTCTGCTCTGACTGCCCTAATTATTTAGATATTATGTATTATCCAAAAAAATAATAATTAAAACAAAGTGAGGATTAAATCACAGAATGAATTTACTACCAGGCTGCTGTGTTAATAATATTTCTATCCATATTTAAAGCCTCATATTTCAGTGTAATCAGTTTACACACTGACTGCCTTGGGGCTCTGACTCATAGATCATTCTCTATTTACACTTTTTAATAGTATCAGTACTGCCATCCATCAAATGCATTTCTGTTGCTTAATTTATTTATTGTGAATATCATAGCGTGAATATTGTGGAAATTGAATTTTGTTTTATTTTAATGTGAAATAAAATAGCCCCCATTTCAAGGTCAATGTTTAGTTTTCTTCATGACTGTCCAAACCAGACTCTGTATGAGTTTATCTAGTTTAGAATTAACATACACCTGTGTTACTGCATTTATACAGCATGTTTTTATGTGAAGGACTGTGACTGGGTACCCCACCCCTGTGTTTATTTGTGTTGTTTTGTATTATTATTATTATTATTATTATTATTATTATTATTATTATTATTATTATTATTATTATTATTATTATTATTAATACTACGACTACTACACTGGGCAGCAGTGTGGAGTATTGGTTAGGGCTCTGGACTCCTGACTGGAGTGTCGTGGGTTCAATCCCAGGTGGGGGACACTGCTGCTGTACCCTTGAGCAAGGTACTTTACCTAGATTACGCCAGTAAAAACTGGGTAATTGTATGTAAAAATAACGTAATTGTATGTAAAAATAATGTGATATCTTGTAACAATTGTAAGTCGCCCTGGTAAGGGCGTCTGCTAAGAAATAAATAATAATTATTATTATTATTATTATCATTATTATTCAGATGTACTGTTCTGTGCTTGTTTTATTGTTCTGATTTAATATAGTCTGGCAGAGACAATGTTTGCTTCTTGTCTCTGCCAGACTACATCTCGTGAGAATGCGTGGTCGGCAGCTTGACAGCTATTGACAGATTGGTTGTCGACCGCGCATATGGGAAAGGCCATGCAGAATGTGGTCGAGGGATAAACTAGATCATTGATGGCCAGTTAATCCCTCGACCACAATATAAACACCAGCAGCTTTTGCTGACCGGGGTTGGGTGTTCAGGGAGTAATAACGAGAGAGAGGAGAGAGAGGAGTTTAAAGAAATAACAATTACCACACTTGCTGGTTCTGCACCAGCATGATACTTCTTCAGAAGGGTTTGTCTGTTTATTTTGGCCACCTTGCCGTTTTGCTTTCTGTATCAGTGCTTTGTTTTGTGTATTTAATAAATGCACGACCAGCACTTCAACCCGCAGTATTAGCGTCTGTCTCTTCCTGGTCTGACATCACCACCAAGCCATCCTGTCCACAAGGACTTACCGGATTTAAACACTGCACTGGAGCCCAGTTTTATTATTTTCTTTTGGTTTTATTTACTTTAGCCCGCTGAATACCAACAACGGTAGTTAGGTCCACAGTAATACCAGCACAGGTACTGGCAGGCACACTCATAGGTGCTCAAAAACAATAATGAAATCCAAAGGCGAAACAAAAAAAGGGAAAATAAAACACAGAAATAAAACTACAAAACAAAAAGTGCTGCTTGCGCAGTGCCACCACTGCCACCAAACCAGTCAGTACAGGGCTCCAACCTACGCTCAGCTATTTGTTTCTATTCACTGGGGTGGCCAGAGTTCCCCGTATAACTACACACGTCCCCTTGGGTATGTAATTGTTTCTTTTCCTTTTTGGTTTATTTTAAGGCAGGCTGTCTCACTCAGCTGTGCTTGCCTGGTCTTTGTTTACATTGGCGTCTTCCGCCAGCGTCACTGTGTATTCCCAATCACGGCCACACGAATGCACAACCAAGCGCAGTACTTATGGGCCAAGCAATCTCCCAAGGCCCACCTCTCAGCCACTCAGAGAGAGGGAAAGCCAACACATCTTCCCCACCTCTTCATGTCACTGCCATGACTGACAGGCGGATCTACGAGGCTGCTGCCACCTTCCTGCAGTACCACGCATGCGCCAGATAGTCATCACAGATCTCCCCATTACAACATCCAATATGATTTTTTTCAGTGTGCGTAATACATTATATTATATATATATATATGTATATATATATATATATATATATATATATATATATATATATATATATATATATAACTAGTAGCTTTCGAGTTAAGGTGAATGAAAGCAATGAATAGAGAACAATGGGGCTCATCAGTGCAGCACGACTGTACTTTGACTTATACTGATGCACAAAATATACTGATGCACAAAGAAATGCAACACTCTGGTCTAATGGATTTAATCACAATTTTTAAACATAGATATCAAACAAAATCACAGAAAATACAGATCGCTGAATTGTTTTATTGAAGTCGTGCAATTGTAATCCTAGCACTGTGTGGTCTTGCATTGTCCTGCTGGAAAATCGACACTTCCGGATTGGCTTGCAGGAACGGAAAACCTGTTGCCTCAAGGACTTTGTCAATGTATCACTGAGCAGTAAGGTTGTCCTCAATCTGCACCAAAGGCGTGGCCTTTCCCTCACAGAGCCGGTTTCCTGGTTTCTCTGGACTAGTCTGCTGATTGTTGAAGCAGAACATCTCATTCTCTGGGCAACTTCTCTCACAGACAGATGCCTTCAATCATGCTGATAGCAACCAGGTAATCTTCATTACTCAAGCGGGGCATGGTCGTATCTTTTGCTGTTCTGGCGTTAATTAAAATCATCAAATCGTCTTTTCGAATGGCTATTTATACAGGTTCTTAATCAACTCATTTTGGCAATTTTAACTCAACTCAAATACCAAACACTGAGCACCTGCTACACAAAAACTTACACTTTTCCTGTAAACTTTCACGACTGCTCGGAAGCAGAGCACTCCTTCTGCCTCCTTCTCCTCAGCAGCCCCGAGTAGACTGACTGCTTCATTTTTATACCCTGCACCTGGTCCTAATTTACAATTACCGTCCAGGTGCAGGGGATAATGAACCAATAAAACAATTAACAAAATTAAATTAAACAAAACGCAAAACAATTCAATTAAAACAAATGTGCATTCGCACATGTTTTTTCCTGCAGGGAGGATTAACCCCCTCCCTGCTGTGTTACAATATATATATATATATATAGTGCTCCCTCGCTATAATGCGGGTCTCGGGGGATACACAATATGAGTATTATAACTTAAGAGCATTATAAACGGAGGAAGGGGTTGGGGAGCGCTGTAGGACACATAACAACAAAATACAAAATAAAATAACTCCTTCTCTATAATGCACATATAGTGAAGCAAAAATGTAACTTTCAGTGAATTAACAATGCATAAAGCACCAAAAAAGGTAACATTCCCACTCATGGATCATTTTAATTAGCGGTTTTTAAACTAAATAGCCTGGCTAAACGGTGGTCAGGAGTTCAGTTCGAAGCGACATACAAGCAAACCAAGTGTGAGAAGGAGAGGGAGGAGGGAATGGGCTCGCCCCATGTTCGGCTGCCAGAGTGGGGCTGAAGTGAAGCTGAAGCGTCTCGTCTCCCGGAGAAAGCCGCAGCTCCTCTCACAGCAAAAAAGCAAATACATTAGGAAAGATAACCACGTAATAGGCCTGATATTTCTTCAGTTCAGATACTGTATCAAAATTGAGAGACAGAAACGGAAGTTAGGCTGAGAAGTTGTTTACAGTTTGAACAACACCAGTATTTTATTTACTGTAGAAATATTGCATGAATCACTAGTATAGTGAATTGGGGGACATGCTGTGGGAGCATTATATCCGAGGCGCGTTGTAACCGAGAGCCTTATAGCGAGGGAGCACTGTATATATATATATATATATATATATATATAATATATTGTAACATAGCCTCTCTCTGCTCAGCTCATTTGCCCCTTTAATTAACAGAGCCAGACACAGAACTGCACATTTCAAGCACTTTCGTGCACTTTTATTCACACAGAATAACTCGAAACAAAACACAAAACAAAAACCTAACTCCCATTGGAGTGCTAAACTAAACTTATCTTCTGTTCAAACTATATCAGACGGCTAAGTCGTTTATCGATTGCAAAAACACTTTTTCACACACAGTTTACAAGTTAAATAACATTAAGGTTCACATAGTACCTTTTCTATATCCCACACAGGACTTTGGCCTTCACACAGACCCCAACCAAACATTTTTGACCTGTTTAAATACCTGCCTGCTAATTCAATTTAATAAACCAATAAAACAAGTAACCAATTAAACCTGTGGCTGTACAAAACTGCCACAAAACCCACATTTATTTGGCAGGGATAGAAATTAACCCCATCCCTGCCAACCACCACCAACACATCAACCCAACTTGCTTTACAGACAGGGCTCTGCCCTACAAAAAGATTGTATTGTATGTGATATTGGCATTGTATGTGATATTGACATTTGTATCTGGACCCAAGAGCACAGAGGAAGTTTAATGACGGAGCTAACACAAAAGAGGCAAGCATATTGAGCTGGGTATGCATATTACTTCAGATTTAGTGCATGCAGTAGTTAGTACTTGTTATGAGCAGACAAACAGGCTGTAAAAGATGCTGTGTCATGGCTACTGTTCTAAAAGCCTCTAATAATAGATTTATTTCTAGATGGGGCAATTACTGGAATGAAGGAATGTTTTTGTTCCACAGTAACATTACAGTGCAAGAGAAGAACACAGACTCTGGGCCTTACATACTCTTATACCAAAATTACTAATTTCTGTGCTGTTTCTGTAATTCTGGGTGGTATTTTATTCAGGGGATTTTCATACCAGTTTAGCTCCATTTACTGAAGGCATTTAGCAGAGGATATGACGCCCATGTTAGCCTCAAAAGTCATAATAGAATTGGCGCAAACAGTAACCAACAGGGTCTGAAACACCTGTTTAATGGCTTGACCAGGGTTGGCCGATTTTAAATCAAGTCGGTATAAACCACTTGATTTTTTATTTAAATAACTTGATTTTGTTTAAAAAATCATTGATTTAAATAATTGTTTCATTTACTACCTATTTTATATTGTTTCTTAAGGAAAAGACATGAAAAGTATGTTTTAAAAATCTTTTATTAACACAAACATCTTAAACTCTTACCGTCTATAAACTAAAACTCTTAGAGCTGTATTCTGATCACAGCGCAAATGCAAGTGCAAGCACGAACGGCGCTTGCCCTCGATTTCTGTGACGCATAAATGGAGTGAAGACGTCAAAAAAAAAAAAAAAATACTGCATTGAAATGGTATTCTGAAGGCTTGCCTTGTCTTGTCTTGCCCCGTTATAGAGCACCTGCCCCATCATTAACATATTCGCCAAAGTGATTCTGATGACAGTGCAATGGGGTCCCAAATAGACAACTGAGCACTGTGTTAAGACTCTGAAACCAGGTTTATTTAGTGGTGCAATGTGACAAGTTGGCTTTGGTGGTGACGTCAGACCAGAAAGGAACACGCAGACAGGCAGTACTGGCGGGTGAAACTGAGGCGCAATGGAGCTCAGTGTTTTATTAAACAAACGAAAAATAAAAGATTTATACAAAACAAAAGACACAAAGCAAAAGGGCACATTGGCCAAACAGAACAAACAATTATCCTAACAAATGTTGTGCTGGCAGTTCCAGCATAATAGCAGTTGTTTTATTTTTTTTACCTTTTTATTTCTCCAGAGTCTGCACAAGTTTAATAAGGATTTGCGACTGTCAGCTAATTAAATACTCAGTAGCTGATCAGTCACCCGTCTTCACGAGGTTCTAAAAACACACAAAACAATAACACATAATGGTGGCGGCTTTCATCTGCACCACAACACTAATAATACAATAAATCATCATAATAATAATACAAAGGGGCAGGACACTCCGCCACATGCAATCAGGAACTTTAATAATTGAACACACTATAAAAAGCAAAATAGTCCTAAGTAACAACTGCGTGTATTTGGACCGACACAGAAAGAGGAAATCAAAGAAAGAAAAGTAAAAGAAAAGAATGACTGGGATGAGTGAGGGGGATTTTTCTCTGGCGTACTCCATCGCTAAATTCTTGTAGTTGACATATTGTAGTTCACATTTAGAGGATGTCACAATGATAAATAATTTGCTTTATTTATTATTATTATTATTTATTATTATTATTTATTTCTTAGCAGACGCCCTTATCCAGGGCGACTTACAATCGTAAGCAAAAACATTTCAAGCGTTACAATACAAGTAATACAATAAGAGCAAGAAATACAATAACTTTTGTTCAAGTAAAGTACAAGTTTGACAAACCACAATTCAATAATACAGCAGGTAATAGTGATAGTTACATCAGGATATGATTAAATAGTGATAGTTACATCAGGATGTGATTAAATACAAAGTGCTACAGGTTAAAAACTTGGCAGATTACAGTATTCTGAAGTACAGGATTAAATGCAGTAAAATAGGGGCTGATAAGAGCAAAATAAAGCACATTTACATGAAGGGTGATAGTGTCCCAGGATACAAACAGAGGAGTTCTACAGGTGCTCTTTGAAGAGGTGAGTCTTAAGGAGGTGCCGGAATGTGGTCAGGGACTGGGCAGTCCTGACATCTGTAGGAAGGTCATTCCACCACTGCGGAGCAAGGGTGGAGAAGGAGCGGGCTTTGGAGGCAGGGGAGCGTAGCGGTGGTAGAGCTAGTCTTCTAGTGCAGGCGGAGCGGAGAGGTCGAGTGGGGGTGTAGGGAGAGATGAGGGTCTGGAGGTAGCTGGGTGCAGACTGGTCAAGGCATCTGTAGGCTAGTACAAGAGTCTTGAACTGGATGCGAGCGGTGATCGGGAGCCAGTGGAGCGAGCGGAGTAGTGGAGTAGCGTGGGCGAAGCGAGGCAGAGAGAACACCAGGCGGGCAGCAGAGTTCTGGATGAGCTGGAGCGGACGGGTGGCGGACGCAGGGAGGCCAGCCAGGAGGGAGTTGCAGTAGTCTAGGCGGGAGAGTACCAGGGCCTGGACCAGGAGCTGGGTAGCATAGTTGGTGACGAAGGGTCGGATTCTTCGGATGTTGCTCAGGAAGAATCGGCAAGTGCGTGCCAGAGTGGAGATGTGCTGGGAATAAGAGAGGCAGGGGTCCAGGGTGACTCCAAGGTTCTTAGCTGAGGAAGAGGGAGAGAGTGTGGTATTCATTTAAGATGGAGTAATTTAGTTTGGTATGTAACTATTCACAAACAACCATTTCCAACATCCTTACATTTACGGTTTGGAGGTACTGTACAGCTACAACTACGGTACTACAAAAAAGAATTCCATAATTTTAAATAAATAAATAAATAAAATCAATTTAAGTAAAAACAAAATCAGATTTTTTTTATTAAAAAGAAAATCCAAATAAATCGCCAAACCTGGACCTGACTGTATTATGTCTGGCCTTGAATGATATACTTCATTCACAAGCAACTGTGGTTATAGTAAAGGTGTGCTGAGCAATCAATTTTATAAGGCTGTGGATCCTGGTGCATTTTGCTGTAGATCATGAGGTCTGATTTCAGCTACCTGTAGACCATTGGTGTGATTGAATTAATAACCTTAGTTTGGTTGTGAAACAGCGTATTTTAAAAAGTCTATTACAAATTCAGTCTCATTTGAGTGACATAGCCTGTAATAGCTTAGGCAATAAGAGGTCAGTAGAAATATATGGCAGATATGCATCCTCATTGGGGATAAGTGGGTGACAGTATATATTATTGTCATTTGTTTATTTAGCAGACACCTTTATCCAAGACGAGCGTGTGTGAACTATGCATCAGCTGCAGTCACTTACAACAATGTCTCACCCGAAAGACGGAGCACAAGGAGGTTAAGTGACTTGCTCAGGGTCACACAGTGAGTCAGTGAGTGAGCCAGGATTTGAACTGGGGACCTCCTGGTTACAATCCCTTTTCTTTAACCACTGGACCACACAGCCTCCTGTATATGTACCATATTTACACAATACTGGATGGTGTGTTTTTTATAGGGCGATGCTGCAGTCCCAGAATGACAACAGCACGCACAGGAAACTTTACCAAACTGCACTCTCACACTTTTTATGTGCACTATGTCTAATTTGATTGAATAATGCAACTCTCGGAGAAGAATTTATTTTGCACCGTAACACTCTAGTTCCCTGACAGAGTCCCAGCGTATGTAAGAGCAGAGGATTGCTAGATTACTGTGGTTAGAGGGACAGATGGCACGTCAAAATATAAAGCTGTTTCTCTGCCAATCTGTCAGTAAGGACCAGGGAGGTTAATGAACTTCCAGCCCAACTTCCTGTCTCTGCTCGTTTTTATTTATTTATTTATTTATTTATTTATTCGACCAGGAGATTTCCCCATTGAGACTGAGACGAGGCCTCATTTACAAGGGGGGCCTGGAAAACAATACAATAAAGACAATTACAAAGTACAAACAACACAGTAAAAACGTGTGGGTCAGACTTAATCAGCAACATACAGAGATCAGAGAATAAAATACATATCTATTTGTTTATGTGGACTGAAGGAGAAGCAAAATCTTTAAAACCAGAGAAAGAAAGATTATCAAATTCCATCTGATTTCCATTACACGAGAGTAGATGTTAAAACTTCATGCTGATTTGAACTCGGCTCTCGCCAAGATAAGCACCAACTAAGACGTAGCTTTACAGTAAACTAATGTGATCCATATGCGTCTCCATCCATTTACGTTTCCTTCCATATGATGATGTAGATATCCTTCTGTCTGGTGTTAATGGCTGAAGTGTAATGCTGGCTCCAGGGATCAGCTTATTTTGCCTCCCTGGCGCATCAGCACACACAACGGCTGCGATGCTGGCTCCGGGGATCAACCAAAGTGCGGCCTCCCCAGCGCATCAGCATGACAACCGTCTGGATTGAGCTAAGTAGGGTACATCTCTGTGGTTTTCAAGTGGGCACCTTCCATCCTCAGTGTTTCGTCGACTAGCCCACGACACCTCAAGAGGGCTCGACGGTGATTCTGGCGTCCCAGCATCACCCCCCTCCGTCCCCCACTCAACTCAGCCCAGCTTACTTACCTGTCCCCAGCCAGAATCTTTCCGTCTCAACCACAGCCAGTTGCTGCTCCTCTCTGCTGCTTCAGATAAGTTCTTCACTGTGCGACGCAACTCTTGGCCACTGAATCCGACGTCTCTGAGAAACCGGGTTGTAGAGTGTGCCACAAATCCTCGACAACCCACTTCCACTGGGTAAACCCGAACTCTCCATCCTCGCTGTTCCGCTTCAGTGGCTAGTTGAGCATACCGCAGTTTCTTCCTCTCATACGCCTCATCTACAGCGTCCTCCCATGGCACTGTTAACTCTACCAGGTGAACAAGGCGTGCTGATCCAGACCACAAGACAATATCTGGTCGAAGGTTAGTGGTGGCAATCTCAGGTGGAAAAATAAGCCGTTGACCAACATCTGCCAGCATATTCCAGTCTCTAGCAGCTTCCAGTTGTCCTGGGCGGGGATTGGTTTTAACACCTTTTCTTGGTGGTTGCTCTCCTGGGCGGAGGAATGTTGTCTTTTGTGTGTAATGTTTTGATGGAACAGGTGGCAACTTATTGGTCATGTTACGCTTGTCTTCCAATGCTAAGGCCAAACATCGCAGCACCTGGTCATGGCGCCAAGTAAACCGTCCTTGGCTAAGAGCCACCTTACATCCTGTCAAAATGTGCCTTAATGTTGCAGGTGATGAACACAAAGGACATGAGGGATCCTCTCCTACCCAGAGGTTTAGGTTCTGTGGTGATGGGAGAACATCATATGTTGACCTGATGAGGAAACTGATCCTGCTCTGTTCCATTGACCATAGGTCTTGCCAGCCAATCTTGCGTTGTTCCACACTCTCCCATCTCATCCATTCTCCCTGTTTGGCCTGGGAAATGGCCTTTATACACCTCATCCTCTCCTCCTGCTTTTGCACCTCGTTGACTACCAGCTTCCTTCTTTGAGCTGGGGCCGCCTTGTGCCATGTAGGAGGAGTTGAACTGAAACCAAGACCCCCTCTTCCATGCTGAATTTGCCCCATGATATCACCAATTCGAAGGGCAGCCTTTGCATCTTCCACAGCTTTCTTTGCCGCCCACTTTCTTCCAGTTTTCAACACAGGTGCTGCCTCCCTTACGCATTTATCGCGTGACTCTACTAATGTCATTTCCAGTCTGACCTTGGCGCACTTAAACTCCTCGGTTAGAGCAGAGACTGGTAGCTGCAGTATTCCTTTACCATAAAGTCCCACTCTGCTGAGGCAGCGTGGAACTCCCAACCATTTCCTGATGTATGAACTGATTAAAGCTTCCAGCTTCTCTACTGTTGTCAAAGAAACCTCGTACACAGTCAGTGGCCACAGCAACCTCGGCAGTAGACCAAACTGAAAGCACCAGAGTTTTAGTTTACCTGGTAGAGCGCAGCTGTCTATGCTCTTCAACCCTTCCACTGCTTGTTGTCTAACTTCTCCCACACGAACTGTGTCCTTTAGATCCCCGTCGTACCATCTCCCAAGACTCTTCACTGGCTTCTCAGACACTGTTGGTATTGCCTCACCATTAATGAAGAATGTTTTATCTACTACTTTGCCTTTAATTATAGAGATGCTCCTTGATTTAGTGGGCTTGAATTGCATTCGTGCCCATTCAATGTTATTGGTTAATTTGCCCAATAATCGATTAGTGCAGGCTACTGTTGTAGTCATGGTTGTCATGTCATCCATGTATGCTCGAATTGGTGGTAGTCGCATTCCAGAAGCCAAGCGCTCTCCTCCTACTACCCATTTTGATGCCCTAATGATTACTTCCATTGCCATGGTAAAAGCCAGTGGAGAAATGGTGCATCCTGCCATTATTCCAACCTCTAGGCATTGCCATGTAGTGCTGAATTCTGAAGTTGAAAAACTGAATTGCAAATCTCCAAAATAGGCTTTCACTAAATTTGTTATTGTCATCGGTACACTGAAAAAAACCAAATGCTGCCCAAAGTAGTTCATGTGGCACTGAACCATATGCATTAGCCAAATCCAGGAATGTCACATGGAGCTCCTTCCTCTCCTTTTTAGCTGATTGAATTTGTTGCCAGATCACATTGATGTGTTCTAAGCAACCTGGGAAACCTGGAATGCCCGCTTTTTGTATTGAAGTGTCAATGAAGCAGTTCTTTAATAGGTAAGCTGACAATCTCTGAGCAATAATGCTGAAGAAAATCTTGCCTTCTACGTTTAATAGGGAAATGGGACGAAACTGACTGATGCTTGTAGAATCTTTTTCTTTAGGTATAAAGACTCCACCTGCTCGGCGCCATGCTCTTGGTACAACCTGTTTTTCCCATGCCACTTTCATCAATTTCCACAGAATTCGTAGAACTCCTGAAGCACTCTTGTACACTCTGTACGGAACTCCATTAGGCCCTGGAGATGATGAAGCCCTTGCTTTTTTCACAGCTTGCTCTATTTCTTTCCACTTAGGTGCACAGTCCTCCATTTGGTATTCTGGTGGATTGATAGGTGGGATGTCTGACGGAATTGACATAGGCTCCTGCCTTTTTGAATCTGTATGTGTTTCCTCCAAATATCTCTCCAGCTCAACCTTAGATGCTTTTAGTGTGCCATTCTTCTCACTGGTGAATAACTTCTTTACAAATTTGAATGGGTCTTTATAAAAGTTAGCTCTCGCACGCTCCTTCTTTTTGTAGCGTTTCCGTAGGCGCTCAGCTCTGCGCAATGTTGCAAGCTTATCTTTTATGACCCTTTGTAAGAGATTGAGTCCCTCCTTCTGACTTTGTTCTGCTCTTCTCCATTGGTTCCTCAGCTGTCTCCTTTCTCTAACTAAGCGTTCAATCTCCTGCTGCCGTCTAGACTTTCCAGGAATAGTTTGTACTTTTTCCTTCCTTTTTTCAACTCCAAACCTCTCACTTCCATATGCGTAGATGATGTCCCCAAATTTATCCAGCTTCTTTTCAACTGTTCCACTTAATCTTTCCAATGCAACGCAGAGATCTGTGTTTACTGTGTCCCATGCAGTTTTCTCACAAGCTCTTGGCCATTTAACTCCAGGCTTATGCCCGTTGAGGTTCTTTTCTCTCTTATGCTGGTTTGTCTGACCGGGTTCACAAGGATCATTAGGTTCATCACTAACTGTGTCCATGCAAGTCCTCCTCAAATCTATGACAGGGGTGCTGATATCCTGCGAACTGTGGTTTGCTTCCTGTCGCTGGATTTCATTCGACTGACTTGACTGACTTCGTAAGAAGTACTGATCAATGCGAGGCCCTTGTCCCTTCTCCCTCAAGCATTTCATTCTCCCTTGATGAATCTTCAAACCCCTGACCGTTGTCGCCTTGCTCCAGCCGCAGACACAAACCTGGAGTTCCATGTCTTTGTTAACTGCAGATCTTGAACTAGTCTTTTGTGAAGTACTCTCCATACTCATATCCGTTTCCGTTCCTAAGTCGTTAACCGTGTTGTCCAACGTTGAGTCATCTTCCGCCCCCGCTCTCGCAGACTCTAGGGGTATTTTTCTCTTTAATTTCTTAGAAGCCTTGGGCGGGTGTCTCCAGCATCCTGTAAACACAGAGCTGGATACTGCCGACAAGGGTAGCTAACCCTTACCAGCCCCAATGGGGTCTCTTTCCTCCTGTCAGCTGTCTCTCCAGGCTGTCACAAGGTCTTTCCCTTGTTGCCAGCTGCACTATTCACAGCAGTCACTGGACGTATCCAGATCTTCATGATTTCCATTACACGAGAGTAGATGTTAAAACTTCATGCTGATTTGAACTCGGCTCTCGCCAAGATAAGCACCAACTAAGACGTAGCTTTACAGTAAACTAATGTGATCCATATGCGTCTCCATCCATTTACGTTTCCTTCCATATGATGATGTAGATATCCTTCTGTCTGGTGTTAATGGCTGAAGTGTAATGCTGGCTCCAGGGATCAGCTTATTTTGCCTCCCTGGCGCATCAGCACACACAACGGCTGCGATGCTGGCTCCGGGGATCAACCAAAGTGCGGCCTCCCCAGCGCATCAGCATGACAACCGTCTGGATTGAGCTAAGTAGGGTACATCTCTGGGGTTTTCAAGTGGGCACCTTCCATCCTCAGTGTTTCGTCGACTAGCCCACGACACCTCAAGAGGGCTCGACGGTGATTCTGGCGTCCCAGCATCACCCCCCTCCGTCCCCCACTCAACTCAGCCCAGCTTACTTACCTGTCCCCAGCCAGAATCTTTCCGTCTCAACCACAGCCAGTTGCTGCTCCTCTCTGCTGCTTCAGATAAGTTCTTCACTGTGCGACGCAACTCTTGGCCACTGAATCCGACGTCTCTGAGAAACCGGGTTGTAGAGTGTGCCACAAATCCTCGACAACCCACTTCCACTGGGTAAACCCGAACTCTCCATCCTCGCTGTTCCGCTTCAGTGGCTAGTTGAGCATACCGCAGTTTCTTCCTCTCATACGCCTCATCTACAGCGTCCTCCCATGGCACTGTTAACTCTACCAGGTGAACAAGGCGTGCTGATCCAGACCACAAGACAATATCTGGTCGAAGGTTAGTGGTGGCAATCTCAGGTGGAAAAATAAGCCGTTGACCAACATCTGCCAGCATATTCCAGTCTCTAGCAGCTTCCAGTTGTCCTGGGCGGGGATTGGTTTTAACACCTTTTCTTGGTGGTTGCTCTCCTGGGCGGAGGAATGTTGTCTTTTGTGTGTAATGTTTTGATGGAACAGGTGGCAACTTATTGGTCATGTTACGCTTGTCTTCCAATGCTAAGGCCAAACATCGCAGCACCTGGTCATGGCGCCAAGTAAACCGTCCTTGGCTAAGAGCCACCTTACATCCTGTCAAAATGTGCCTTAATGTTGCAGGTGATGAACACAAAGGACATGAGGGATCCTCTCCTACCCAGAGGTTTAGGTTCTGTGGTGATGGGAGAACATCATATGTTGACCTGATGAGGAAACTGATCCTGCTCTGTTCCATTGACCATAGGTCTTGCCAGCCAATCTTGCGTTGTTCCACACTCTCCCATCTCATCCATTCTCCCTGTTTGGCCTGGGAAATGGCCTTTATACACCTCATCCTCTCCTCCTGCTTTTGCACCTCGTTGACTACCAGCTTCCTTCTTTGAGCTGGGGCCGCCTTGTGCCATGTAGGAGGAGTTGAACTGAAACCAAGACCCCCTCTTCCATGCTGAATTTGCCCCATGATATCACCAATTCGAAGGGCAGCCTTTGCATCTTCCACAGCTTTCTTTGCCGCCCACTTTCTTCCAGTTTTCAACACAGGTGCTGCCTCCCTTACGCATTTATCGCGTGACTCTACTAATGTCATTTCCAGTCTGACCTTGGCGCACTTAAACTCCTCGGTTAGAGCAGAGACTGGTAGCTGCAGTATTCCTTTACCATAAAGTCCCACTCTGCTGAGGCAGCGTGGAACTCCCAACCATTTCCTGATGTATGAACTGATTAAAGCTTCCAGCTTCTCTACTGTTGTCAAAGAAACCTCGTACACAGTCAGTGGCCACAGCAACCTCGGCAGTAGACCAAACTGAAAGCACCAGAGTTTTAGTTTACCTGGTAGAGCGCAGCTGTCTATGCTCTTCAACCCTTCCACTGCTTGTTGTCTAACTTCTCCCACACGAACTGTGTCCTTTAGATCCCCGTCGTACCATCTCCCAAGACTCTTCACTGGCTTCTCAGACACTGTTGGTATTGCCTCACCATTAATGAAGAATGTTTTATCTACTACTTTGCCTTTAATTATAGAGATGCTCCTTGATTTAGTGGGCTTGAATTGCATTCGTGCCCATTCAATGTTATTGGTTAATTTGCCCAATAATCGATTAGTGCAGGCTACTGTTGTAGTCATGGTTGTCATGTCATCCATGTATGCTCGAATTGGTGGTAGTCGCATTCCAGAAGCCAAGCGCTCTCCTCCTACTACCCATTTTGATGCCCTAATGATTACTTCCATTGCCATGGTAAAAGCCAGTGGAGAAATGGTGCATCCTGCCATTATTCCAACCTCTAGGCATTGCCATGTAGTGCTGAATTCTGAAGTTGAAAAACTGAATTGCAAATCTCCAAAATAGGCTTTCACTAAATTTGTTATTGTCATCGGTACACTGAAAAAAACCAAATGCTGCCCAAAGTAGTTCATGTGGCACTGAACCATATGCATTAGCCAAATCCAGGAATGTCACATGGAGCTCCTTCCTCTCCTTTTTAGCTGATTGAATTTGTTGCCAGATCACATTGATGTGTTCTAAGCAACCTGGGAAACCTGGAATGCCCGCTTTTTGTATTGAAGTGTCAATGAAGCAGTTCTTTAATAGGTAAGCTGACAATCTCTGAGCAATAATGCTGAAGAAAATCTTGCCTTCTACGTTTAATAGGGAAATGGGACGAAACTGACTGATGCTTGTAGAATCTTTTTCTTTAGGTATAAAGACTCCACCTGCTCGGCGCCATGCTCTTGGTACAACCTGTTTTTCCCATGCCACTTTCATCAATTTCCACAGAATTCGTAGAACTCCTGAAGCACTCTTGTACACTCTGTACGGAACTCCATTAGGCCCTGGAGATGATGAAGCCCTTGCTTTTTTCACAGCTTGCTCTATTTCTTTCCACTTAGGTGCACAGTCCTCCATTTGGTATTCTGGTGGATTGATAGGTGGGATGTCTGACGGAATTGACATAGGCTCCTGCCTTTTTGAATCTGTATGTGTTTCCTCCAAATATCTCTCCAGCTCAACCTTAGATGCTTTTAGTGTGCCATTCTTCTCACTGGTGAATAACTTCTTTACAAATTTGAATGGGTCTTTATAAAAGTTAGCTCTCGCACGCTCCTTCTTTTTGTAGCGTTTCCGTAGGCGCTCAGCTCTGCGCAATGTTGCAAGCTTATCTTTTATGACCCTTTGTAAGAGATTGAGTCCCTCCTTCTGACTTTGTTCTGCTCTTCTCCATTGGTTCCTCAGCTGTCTCCTTTCTCTAACTAAGCGTTCAATCTCCTGCTGCCGTCTAGACTTTCCAGGAATAGTTTGTACTTTTTCCTTCCTTTTTTCAACTCCAAACCTCTCACTTCCATATGCGTAGATGATGTCCCCAAATTTATCCAGCTTCTTTTCAACTGTTCCACTTAATCTTTCCAATGCAACGCAGAGATCTGTGTTTACTGTGTCCCATGCAGTTTTCTCACAAGCTCTTGGCCATTTAACTCCAGGCTTATGCCCGTTGAGGTTCTTTTCTCTCTTATGCTGGTTTGTCTGACCGGGTTCACAAGGATCATTAGGTTCATCACTAACTGTGTCCATGCAAGTCCTCCTCAAATCTATGACAGGGGTGCTGATATCCTGCGAACTGTGGTTTGCTTCCTGTCGCTGGATTTCATTCGACTGACTTGACTGACTTCGTAAGAAGTACTGATCAATGCGAGGCCCTTGTCCCTTCTCCCTCAAGCATTTCATTCTCCCTTGATGAAACAATTCCACTTCTTCCAGAGTTGATATTCACAAGATAATTCTCGCCATACGTGTTCGAACCCTTGAAACAGCCAAATTAACAGAATCCTGAGAATGTAAGCTATAGACAATCCCAGTCCTTTCTACCAGTGCACTCAAATAAGGAGGTACCAAGCCTTTAAAAACCATAAACACAAACAATACCAATGAAAAAGGCTCTGGTTAATAAGTGAGAGCCAGCCTAGTTTTATGTACATAGTGTATGACAATGATGTGTCAAAGGGGATCACTCTAAAGCAAATCTGCCACACAAATTATACAGTACATCTAATTTATATAGAGACTGCTTACAAGCAAACTGGTAAATATAATCACCTTGGCTTCAGTCCAAGAAAGACTCAAACAATGCATGCCCTTTCACTATTAACTGAACATTATGCGCTCTGGTGTGCCATAGTAAAAATGTTCAACTTTCTATTGTGCTATTCAAACTTTATTTTAAGCAATTAAATTAACTCAGGCTCGGCCATAAGGTGGCAAAATACCTAGGTGCAGATTTTTTTGTTTAGTATACACATGATAATTTGTAACGGATGGATTTCCATGTTACTGTTAAATGAATGCAAAATAAAATAAGATTTTTCAGTTTATGTGCCGAGCCCAATTTGGCCCCACAGTTCAACTGTGTTTGTCTGGCATTCATTCGCAGTTGCAGATTTGTTGTAGACACCTTAAATCTGAAAAAGGCCATACATGGTATCTATTTTAATGAGTACTAGTTGGTAGTAATTATTATTATCCATTGGGTTGAGATTTTAATGGAGTCCCAGAGGACAGTATAAATACAACATTCTAAACACAAAATGATTAGAATGGCATTACACAATACAGGTACAGAAGTATTTCATGCTTTTTACAGCATCTACTTACACCCTGAGTGTGTCAGGATTATGATTTTAAATTAAGCTTGGTGACCCTCAGGTACCCGTGCGTCATATGCAAATGCATGCCCTTTCCAAAGTGATTTAAAGGTGGAAAGTCGGCCTGTCCTTGTTACCTTATTATTTAGGTAGGCTTAGCAACAGGGGATTACAAGAGCAGGAGACAAAGCAAATAAATACACAGAATAATCAATGGAATATAAATTGTATAATAGGGTAGCTGGGAGCTGGTACAGTATATACTCGTGGGATGCGCTTGTCAGGTGGGAAGTCAAGGTTGTTGCCTCTTGGGTAGTGGTTGGGATCTACAGGAATAATACACAGTAATTATTATCTGTTGGGTTGTGTTGCTGTATTGTATGAGTCTGTCACAAAGACGGCCAGAGACGGCAGGCTCAGCGCAGCAGTAACACCCGGGCTGCTGTTCCTCCGGCTGGTGTTGTGGTTGCTGTTGCTGCTGCAGCTTTCCTTTCCCCCTTCTCTTCTTACTCATCCTCCCTACCTTCCTCTCCTGCGCCGGTTCCTCCTCCTCCTCACCTTGGAAGGGGCAGATCACCACCGTGTGTCCGTAGTTCCCACAGGCCATGCACCAGCCTTGGTCCTCGAGGCCCCCGAGGAGGTCCTCCAGGTCCCGGCAGCTGTCTCTCCAGCCTTCCATTTTCTCCTTTTTTTTTTGAAAACACAAAAACCCCTCTCCTGGTCTGACACTTGGAGGCGCTGTTATCCCACGATGACACCATGTGTCACAAAGACGGCCGGAGTGGGTGGCGTAGGACCAGAGCCAGGAAGTAACACACAGAGACTTGGGGTTTTGGTGAAGCTGAGCGCGTGATCGCACTCAGCATTAACCGACAGAACAGAAAATAAAAAGGTTGTAACACAAAACAGGACACGGCACTTCACGCCAAAATAAGAGACAAACAAAACGGACAGACACTAACAAACAGGGACGAACAAACACGATGAGAAACACTTCTTCTTCTTCTTCTTCTTCTTCTTATTATTATTATTATTATTATTAGTATTATTATTCTTTTTACCTTCTCTCTCTCTCTCCCGTTCTTTCGCCCTGAACACCCAACCCCGAGTGAATGAAAATGTGTCTATATATACTGTTGTGCTGGGATTCAATTACCAATTACTCATTCACTTGAATCCCAGCACGTGAATTCATTACAAGCAACCCCGTTCTCACATATTACATTTAACCAGCACGTGAAGTGATTTGTGCCCTCCTCATGCCTAAATACAAATCTACATTTTTAAATACACGTGAAACACAGACCCGTTTATATCCCGTGTACCAATCTCTATACACCAACATTAACACACGCAACATACAACACTTAACACACACATGCACACAGGGGCGGGGCACATTGCCACAGAGTCCTATGATTTTCTCAATTAAGTTCCATTATGGGAGTTGTTGACTAGCAAAAATTGACTGTTTCGCTGACACAGAATCTTAACCTATGGCCATATCACTGATACAAGCCAAATACTCTGAGAGTCTGTGTTGTTCAGTTGGTACACATCTGCTTTCTAGGATTCTTTCAGTCAGGTTCCATTTTCCATGTTAGCCGCAACTTAACCTATTCACTTCCATGTTGTTCTAAGGTTGAGTTTTTGATGGTATTAATTGAAACCAGTGAGTGCAACAGTGACTGAATTCCTCTGCTCTTTCATTACAGGCTGTTCATGTGTCCTGCTGGACCCTTCTTCGGGACTCAACTTACTATACTCTGTCAGTTGTGGCTCTTATTCTGGTAAGATTTCTTTTTCATACTCATGTAAGTATCATGTATTGTTAGCAGTATTTCTTGCTTTGGATCATTTGCCAAATCCAGCCCAACCACAATTGTAACAAGGCTAGAGTGGGTTTGTGGGAATTCTCTTAAGGATACTAGTGCTGACCCCTGTGGGTGAGAAGATATATACTTGTGTTCTTGTTATAAGGTGGAGCACAATTTGCCCGTCCTCTTAGCTATGGCTCCTGACTACAGCGTTATAAAGGGGGGGGGGGGGGGGGGGGGCACTGTAGATACAAAACAAAAAAAAAGGTTCTTCATTATCGAGATAAGCATTAACATTTACAGCTATCAGCGGTGCAAAAAACAGGCTGATTCGGCTGAAAACTTAAATATGCATAATTCACCGCGCCGAATTGCAGCAATAATGTGATGGAAGTGTTGGCAGTGTTGACACTGATTTTCTGCTGGTTTAACAGGATTTTATGACATGCTACTAATTAGTTAGCTACTTTCTGCAATACGGTGGATTTCTTTATTTCTTCATTCATTTTGCGAAACATCTGAAACACTGAACGATCTTTTGTACTAGTACCTAAATTGATATGAAAGTAGTCTTTTCAGACCTGATTGTCAGTTACTGACCGGGAAGCAGAGTAAGAAGCTTAAAATTTCATTTAAATGCTTTATTTTTACCATCCCTTGTTATGATGTTTCTATCATTCTGAGTGTTTTTTTATTAAAACTACTCAAATACTGTGTTTTTAATTTCAAATGCCAGTGTGCGTTCTCCTGCTTCTCTTCAGTTAAGATGAACTGCCATATTTTCAAAGCATTTCCATGGTTTTGATAAACCACACCTGCTATCTATACCCTCAATCTGGCAAATAATACAAGGATAGAGCACAGTAATACAATACTCATATTGCTGTGGTTGTAAGTCTTTAAACATACTATAAATGAAAAAAGGCTACATTTAAGTTACCATTGAAATTGTAACTGTAGCAAAAACACAGATTTAACGTTGAGGAAAACCTGGGTTAACATAGCGCTTTTTTTTTTTTTTTTAACTCAATGCATTCATGCAGCTTTATCAGGCATTCAGCCTCCTTTTGGCTTTGTTTAAAATTAAAATGACCCTTGCAAAATTGCATGTACTTGCTTTGAAATGTGCCTCACCTCTGTCTGGATACATTTGTTAGTACAGTCATGTTGCCTTCTTCATGACCAGCACATCACTTATAGGGGTGCCTGTCTGGTTGCATTATATGCATGGCTGTGATTGCATACAAAGTGAGGTGTTTGGTGGGTCGGTCAGTTCGTACGTTTGGTGTTCGTAACTTTGAAGTTCTCCTGTATAAAGAATATATATATATATATATATATATATATATATATATATATATATATATATAGATAGATAGATATATAGATAGATATAAAGATATATAGATAGATAGATATATGAATTAACCTAGTGTCTATTAAGCTTTGCCTGCTGTCGTCCCCATCATTACTGTGATTGACTGTCAACAGGGAGATGCATAATACATGGCAGGGGATTCAATTTGCATAAGAACCCACTCATCTAAGGCCCAGCCCTGTTACACAAAACTGCAGGGGTTTCTAAATTTTTTTTTTTTATCATCCTATTTCTATGTAAATCATTTTGGGGTTTTTTTGTGAACAATTATTTTTATTAAATTTCCTTTCTTTTCCCCACCCCATGGGGGAGACAATACAGATAAAAAATAGAGAAATACAACATAATATCAAGACAAAAACAAGAATATTACAACAAGACACAATAAACTATTAAAACTAAAATATCAAAGAAAGATTATACCTTAATTAATTGAATGAAAGTTATCCTAGAGGCAAATGCCATAATATGCACTTGATCTTACTCAAACAACTGTGCCTCTTTATCGGGCACAGTTGTTTGTACTATACTTCCCATTTCAGCATGCATGTTGTTTTCAGTGTATATTAATATGATACTGGTAAATAAAAGATACATCCTTTATAAAAGTTTACCATAGTAAGAGCATAGCAAAGTGTAATAAAACAAAATGAAAGCATGGTAAAGCATAGGTAAATATTGTAAAGAACTGCAAGGTACAGTATAGTAAAGTGTATTAATAAACATGGCAAACCAGGGAAAACTGTGCAAATGCATTGCATAAACATGGGAAAAGCATAGTAAAACAGCAAAAATACTGTTCAAAAATACCGTGGTAGACGTTTCTAAGAGATCTGACAGCTAGGTAGCATGTCTATTGAATAATGAAATTAAGCAACCTGTGTCCCAGTTAAACATGATATCCAGTATCATTGTGTTGCTTGCAATATAGATACCTGTCCACAGAGAACTGGCCTGAAACCATCATAACTCATTATACATACTGTAGGTCCCCAGCAGACTCTGGATCAAAGTACCTCAGTTATGAGCATGCAGTATTGGTATTTGTGTCGACAATTTATTTAGAAAAAAATTAAATATCTTAATTACCACTCAGAGTTATGTCTAGAGATTAAAAAGTCATTGCTGAAATGGAAAAGCCTGCCAGTCTTGTTACTGGGCCGAGAGAGTGCATTTATTTAATTGACAGCATACTGTACCAATCCAAAACCATCTCTGTCAGCATGTGCAAACCAGTAACAAAGTGCATCGTGTACTGTGCTGGGGTACTCATGTTGAGACGCACAGTACGTCAGCACAGTAGGAGGCTTTGAAATAGTTAAACACAAATAGCAGCTTTTCTAATTGGGGTCTGTGATTGGGATAAGCTAAGAGGATCTTGTGTGGTATTATTTCGTATGCCATCAGGTTTTAGCATCAAACCGTCAATGAAATCATTTTTAAGTACACAGCCGTCTACTGAGACCTGCTTGCTTATTCAAAGAATGGAAGAAAGGGTTATCAGATACTGTTGTCCACTCCACCACATTGTAATCTCACAGTGCCGCAAACACAATGCCTCTTTCGCCATCTTGTGGTAATTTATCGCAACATCAGGCCTATAAAACAAAGAGAACATGAATCCACTTGAGGTCTGGTACTGTGTTGTTATGCCATTACAGTGCTGCACTACATGGTTGTGACCTCAGTTAAGTCAGTTTAAATATTACATCAATAGTAGCTCTTGTAAAACTTTTCTGCAAAAGTGTAGTAAAGCATTGTAAAGGCCTGGTAAAGCATAGGGAAGGAATGGTGAACAGTATGGTAGATTGTGAACTATGCAAAAAGACAGGCAGCTTTGTCATAAAGGAATGTCTTTTTATTGGGTGCTGAGCCCAAACAATAACCAACCCAGATAGCATTACCTTTTATAATCCCTGTTTCTTTTTTTGTTTTGTTTTGTTTGCAGTTTATTCATGATGAGAAAGTGTCCTGGTGAGTCCTGGTGTGAAACCTTTTCATGTACAAGGCCGTTGTCGGACTACTCAAGTCACAACTGCATTTAGTTCCCTCTTATATACTGTATTCTGAAAAATACAGTAGCTTGCAGCATATACTGCTTTTCCAGCTTCTTCGGCGCTATAACAAAAGTAGTTTGTGAAAGGCCTGTCAGTTTCTTTGGGTAATAATGACTATTGTATTCAATGGACACAGAACGGCTGTATTGAAATTACGCATGTGTTGTAATCCGTTAAAGGTCATTTTATATATTAAAAAAAAAGTCAAGTTGCCTGTGTGTATTGGCCTTCAAAAGTAACCTACTGTAGCACCTTGAGGTTGTATGTACTTGTAATTTACAAAAAAAAAATGTACATCTTTCTATTAGTAGCCAACAGTTTTAAAAAAGTAACCCCAACAGTTACACCTGTTGAATTAGGAAGGGAGACTTCTTGCAGTACAGCAATTTATTTTTGCCTTCTGACAAATCCTTGCAATCTGTTGTGACTTGGCAATCCCTCTAGTGGCCACACTTGTAATGACTACTGCACGCGATTTTTCTCTTCTCAGAGTGCTGTAGTTAAATTATGTTTTGCGTTTCTTATTATTTTATGTTTTGCGTTTCTTATTTTTAGTTGTAAAGTGGTCAGCCTGTATTACTCAGAAATATATATATATATTTAAAACCTGCTGGTTAATATGAAATGATATTATTCATGCTTGTTGGAAATGCATAACTTTTTTTTATTGTATCTGTTTCATTTTCTTTGACAGGTGGGAGTCATTGGTGCTAGTCCTTATGTACCTGGTGTACATAGTGATCATGAAGTAAGTTGAGGGAACTTCAATACAGCCACAGTGAAAGTGGTGGCAGACTAAATAATTCCAGTATCTCTTCTGCAAGTGCATTCGCTATCTGCTGTAGGTCTGAAATGTGCAGTTTTGAAAGAAACACATTTAATAGCAAATATGTTTTAGAATTTTTTTTTTTTTTTTAAATTATGTCTGGTACTGTTTAAGGAAAAAAAAAACTGTTTGCCAACCTTTTAAGTAGTGAAATGACCAAGTAAAATGTTTTTAATTGTAGGGGGTCATGTATGTGTGTGACTGTATTATTATTATTATTATTTTTTGTAAAGGCTTTTTCTTATTTTGTTTCAGGTTCAACTACAGGGCGCTGCGTTATTTTGATCGCAGGAAGAAGAGTACAATAAACATGACCAATGGGATGGCAAATAACACGGAAATAGATGACAACAGCAATTGTGAGGCCACTGTGGTGTTACTCAAGAAAGGTACTTTTTTACATTTAGGGAACGTGTTTACTGTATACAGGTGCATTATTATTAAATTACCACCTGTTGTCAGCACCCAAGTGGCTATAATTTGTATACTTTTACTTGTACCATTATGAAGGGGCTATGACAAAAGTATGTCTGAAATGAACTAATCAACAAAGGTGAAGCCATTATGTTGTATTTCATTAGGTTAGTGAAGTGGCTTTACTTGATACATTGATCTGGAGAGATCACTACTGGTACATTGTTACTCAAGTACTCGAATACTGAAATGATGCCTTTGTAAACCTATAACACCCAGTTTCAAAGACAGGTAAACCAAAGGGTATGGAGAACGTCTGTTTTCATGTTTCGCTAGATTTCACAACCCCCACATGATTTCTGCCTGTAAAGCAACACACAGAATAAAAACACCTACTGTAGCTGTCCCTTCGGTTTTCTTTGACGTTACCAAATACTACCCATAACATAGTAGGTATCCAGCTCTTCAGCCTTTAATGTTTATATGCTGTAAACAAATAGAATTGATTAGAATATGCTAGGGGTGGGGAATCTGGCTTGGTACGCCAACAAGGGTCCATGCTGACTACATTTTTGTAGAAATTATAGTGTTAGACTTCAAGTGTGCACAGACATTTTTCTCTCAACAGTCATGTGTGGCAGCCACCTAACATTCGTTTTCAGAATGCCAAAGTGCCTATCCAAAAGTACTTTTACAGGTTTCTATGATTCTTTCATCAAGTTACATTACCGACGTTGTCCAGTAAACATTAATCGTTTCACTGCCACTTTGTTTGAATCACTGACAGTATCAATGTCCTTTTAAAAAAGTTAAAAAAAGGTAGTCTATTTAATTCCTTAGTTACAGCAAAACTTGTATATGATATTTATAACACCCTATATAAAGGTTGATTATTTTATTATTGTGAGTTTGAAAAAGGCTCCTAGTTTTATACCAATCTTTAATGAAACACTGGACTTTCTATTTTCTGGCATGGCCAGTTTGCTTAAAAACAACAGAACTTTATCTTTTGTGTTTTGAGATAACACAAAATAAGACATGCATGACTATGGCCTGTGTACCATTCTCTGTTGCTTCTTTTGCTTAAATTGCGGTAAAAAGCGTAATTTCAAATGAAAGCTGTTCAAATGGTGCAAATGGTGCAATGATAAAACCATTAAAACAAAAATAGGGAAGCCTTACAATGTGGGGCAGTTCTTTTATTTATTTTGTGAGTGACTCACTGGATAGAGTTCACAGTGAGTACACTCCCCGTGAGGGAAGATATATTTCATACAGTTGGGAGGATATTATATGCATGTGTATTTTTAGTCTGTATAAAATAATTTACAGTGAAAGATCTTGGGCCATATTTACTGTAATAACATACTGGATAACTGTTAATTTTGCTAAGCTAGTAAGAAAACGCGTGTATGTAAATAGAAGGCCTCTAAGAAGCACCATGAGGTCTGCTTTATGATAAAGGAAATCTTATTTCAAACAGTTTTAATAATTATTTTAACAAGCAATTCTATTAGGCATACCAGAAATCATTTCAGAATAACAGAAGGGCTGTAGTGAATTACAAGGTTAGTATTTGCATGAAAGTTCTGACATTATAAATCACCTGCGTGGAGCTTTAGTGCAAATTATAACCATGAATTAACCACAGCAGGCCTGTTTATTGTTATTTTAAATGACTTGAAATTAGATTTTTATCATTCGAAAAACACAGTAAAACATCAAAAGCATTAACTGTCTACTCTCTCCTCCCTGCTTTAGGTGTGTTTTTTTTTCCATTTCCATTTAACCTTAAAGAAGGACAGCTGACTAAATTGTGTGCACTTTGTGAAAATGATGTTTATGATGTTTCTCTGTACAGCAAATTTCCATCACAAGGCCTCAGTCCTGATGGTGGATGAGCTGCTGTCCGCCTACCCTCACCAGCTCTCATTCTCCGATGCTGGCCTCAGGATCATGATCACCAGCCACTTTCCCCCCAGAACCAGGCTCACCATGGCCAGCCGCATGCTCATAACTGAGGTACTTTGATCCAGTGTCAGCTGGGGACCTACAGTATGTATAATGAGTTATGATGGTTTCAGGCCAGTTCTCTGTAGACAAGCATATATACTGCAAGCAACACAATGATACTGGCACTAATGGGTGACTTCGAGAGCAATCTCTGAGAAGGCCAAGGATTGCAGACAAGGCAGTGTGGGCAGGCACCTGTTACTGCTTTCTTTGTTGAACCTGCTACATGGTCTTCCATCATCGAGCTGCCTTTCACAAGAACTACACAAAAAATACATACAAACTACACAAACATGAATACATCCAAGTATCACATTTGATACAGAGCTGTACATTTCCACCCCCCACCCCCCTGTAGAATATTGCATTTATAATTCTGCCTCAAAGTATTTTATTAAGCAACATAAGAACATAAGAAAGTTTACAAATGAGAGGAGGCCATTCGGCCCATCTTGCCCATTTGGTTGTTAGTAGCGTATTGATCCCAGAATCTCGTCAAGCAACTTCTTGAAGGATCCCAGGGTGTCAGCTTCAACAACATTACTAGGGAGTTGGTTCCAGACCCTCACAATTCTGTGTGTAAAAAAGTGCCTCCTATTTTCTGTTCTGAATGCCCCTTTATCTAATCTCCATTTGTGACCCCTGGTCCTTGTTTCTTTTTTCAGGTCGAACAAGTCCCCTGGGTCGACATTGTCAATACCTTTTAGAATTCTGAATGCTTATGTTTTTGATATTGTGTTTGGTACAAGGAATAGGGTGTAGTAATATACATGCAAATACCTTTTTTTCCTCTACACAAAATACTAGAGCATCACAGGGTTAAAAAGAACAACGACAAAAGTAGCCAGGTTGGTGTAAAGTCATAAATGCATCTTCAGAGCTGGCTCACAGATTAAGCAGTACTAGTACATTGCTTAAGTATGCATTGTTCCTTGTCCTGACAGAGGCAGAGGCTGATAAACAACAAGTCCTTCACCAACGGCGATTCAGAGGTGGCCATCAGGACATCCAACAAACACAGGATCGAGAATGGCCTGGTCGCCTCCTCCGAGAGGGGCATGAACGGTCATCACGGTGAGGAGGATGGGATTGAAGCAGGGAACGAGACGGAGAACGAAAACGAGGACAACGAGAACAATGAGAACGACGAGGAGGAAGAGGATGATGACGACAATCAAGGACCCCTGGTGCCCTTTGAACTGCCAGGTAACAGGCAGACTTTAAGGGTCACAAAGATGTTGGCACCCAAAAATAGGAGGTCTATGTAAAATGAATATGATATAATGGTCTCATTCTAGTTATATTCACAGCATAATACCACTATCTCAATTGGTGGCAATGGCAGCCAAGTCCCAATACTTCAAAACTTTAGCCTGTACTTGTATTCAGTGTATACACTGTCTGGCACACTAATATTTATGAATGTGACTTATTATACTGTATAATACTTCTGTATAAATCCAAGTTATGAGCATTCACTCCAGTCTTTAACAAACTCTTGTTTCTGGAGGGATTGTATGTTAATGTTAGTTAATGGGGAAACAAACAATTTGAGAGTACTTAAGAGACCTGACATTACTTTACACAGGCAATTAAAAACTTAAAACTAAATGACAGAAACTGAGGACAGCACTGTATTTCCTCTTCACAGCTGGTACATTTAATAAGGTCAAGTGGCTTGTTGGTTGGCCACTGAGTCTTCTGTTGTATTTCACTGTCCCGAACTGTGCTAACCCCCGCTGGGAGAAATGGTTCATGGTCACCTTCGCGACATCTACCATGTGGATCGCAGGCTTCTCCTACATCATGGTCTGGATGGTAAGTTATGTGGTATTATCTAAGAACATCAATGATCTGTATGTTAAAGATTCCACATCAATTAAAACAACAACAACAATTCTTTTTTGTATTCTTATTCATTTGTGTATATATATATATATATATATATATATATATATATATATATATATATATATATATATATATATATACACATACACAGTGCTCCCTCGCTATAACGCGGGTCTCAGGGGACACACAATATGAGCGTTATAACCAAATAGCGTTAATATGTTATTTTTTTATTTTTTATGTAATAGCCAAGACCTTTTTTTTCTAATCGTGTCTGGTGTTGCTAGCGGAAAAATTGAGGAATAAAAATGGACCTTTCAAAGATTCACTGCGGAAGTGGTGCCAGAAAGCTAATACTGGAACATTTTCATTATACGTGTGGTTGTGATGATTACTGTGTCATTATTAAGGCCAATTCAAGTAAATTGTTCAATTCAAAACAGATTTGTTATATTATTTGTATTGCAGGAAATGTATTTGGCCAGATGAAGTCTATTTCTAACCCCTTCTGGCCCTGCCACTAATGTGGTCATGTCACTCCCGTTGCCTAGGTAACAGTTATCGGATACACACTGGGAATTCCTGATGTGATCATGGGCATCACATTCCTCGCAGCTGGAACCAGTGTACCAGACTGTATGGCCAGCCTCATTGTGGCACGACAAGGTAAGACAAGAGGCCATCATCTCTGGAAACCTAAACGAAGGTTTGAGCGGCCAAGCAGTTAACTCATACACATGCAATTAACAAAGAAAACATCAGACTTATTTAGGATTAAGTTAACCACATATTATCATTGAATTGAATTGAAATCGCATTAGCTCCATTAACTGCATGTTAATTGAATAGGAACATAATCAAAGTTTCAATCTAGAGGAGGCCATTTAGGCCATCCCAGTAGCTGATTGATCCCAAAACTTTGTCTTGTTCAGCGGTTTTCAAACTGGGGTACCCCTGGGGGAACGCAAGCTGTCATCAGGGGGTACGCAACAAAAATCCTGTAATGGTAAACAATGCTATTTTTTTTTTACCATGTTGTAGTACTGCGACAAATAAAACCACAGCCGTACTGGTGTACGTTTCCTTTCAGCTGGGTGAGGTTAACTCTGTAAACACCCAGCTGGCTGCTGACAGTGTTGAGTGTTGGGCGCACACATGGCTAATTTACATATTTAAATAGCAGGGCGTTGGTTACTGCAGACTGGGCTAAATAAATGTTTAGTGTTTAGTTTTATCTATGCTTACGTTTTCAAATAACCATATTATTGAGTTGAGCAGGCAGCTGGGCCACCCTACTTTAGACAGCGAAATCACTCACCTGTTCTGCGCTGGAGCGAGACGACTGTTGTTTACTTGCAATGCTTGTATGTGTTTTTATATTATTAATTAATTTGTTGAAGAACTCCTTTGTCGTGTGAGTGCATTACCCTACGCCTCTACACCGGTAATTATCAATAAAACCAAAAGCATGATATTATTATTATTACAAAAATGGAATCGCAGGATTTAAAAAAACGTGTTCAGAATTGGATTCCCTACTCCAGACCTATTGAGTGTGTTCATATCATACAGAGAGTACCCATCAACAAGCTTGAATGGTCTTACAGCTGATTAACACAAACTGACTACTGCACTAAACACTTTAACATGTAAGCGTTTTGCTAAAAGTCATTTTTGACTGCCTGATATAAATATCCCCTTTCATTTAGCATTTTATATTGTCAGCTCAAGTGTTCAACGACAAAATTCAAGTTCAATAAAAGAAAGGCTTTATTTGCAACTTTTTAAAAAATCAGTTTTCTTTCTACACTTCTGCAGTTTGTTGGAAGAAATGTATGTCTTTTGTTGAGAAATGCTTTTTGATTTTTATTTTAAATTGGAACCTTAGTTTTGTTTTTCAGAAGCATAACCTGTTTTTGGACTCTTCATTTAGACTCGAGTCTGGATTTTGAAATAATTTTACATAGCATTTTTAGTTGGTGCATTTGCACCGTTTTTAACTAATTGTATTATATTGCGTTTGTTTTTAACAGCAGTTATCCATTTACAGTACTTAATCTACTAGTTCGTAAATACCATATTTTTTCCTGTTTTCATAGGTATATTATGACCCTATCTCAGATGGGGGTAAGCAATCGACTAGCTTATTTGGAAGGGTACAGGGCCTAAAAAGTTTGAAAACCACTGGTCTAGTTGGTTCCAAATTATTCAGCAATTATGAGCTTGGCAACCCATTCCAGTCCTCACCATTGTGTAAAAAAAGTGTCCCCTGGTCATGGTCTCTGTGCCAAATATGTCATTCGGCATTACCCACCATCAAAAATTGAATTGAATTTAGCTATTTATATTTATATGCATGTTTTAAAATGAATTTCTGCAACCTAAGCATTTTCTGTGATTCCCAAGGTAAACAATGCTCATAGCCCTGCTTATATGAGAGAATGAAAAATAAAGGGACAGGATACAGATTTTAAGAAGCTACAGAGTTGTCTTTGCCCATGATGGAATCTTTTGAAATTCCAGAATTTCCAGGGTTGTCAATACCACTTAACATTCCACAGGCCCTCTCCGGAGACTCGATTCTTTGGTTATGTAAGCAAGTTAGTAGCACTTCTATCATTTTTTCTCTGTAGGCTACAGTTGGCTTTGTAAGCCAGAAATTGAATATGTATGATTATTCTATCAGAAACATATTCTAAAAACAACATCGCTGAAATGCTTCATGTGAGCTGAAGCTTTGTTATTTTAGAATAAAATGTGCTGAACTTTTCACATAAATGTTTTTAAGCCATGTCCTCATAGTAGGTACTTGTATTGTTTGCATTGGATAACTTGTGTGTTTTCTGCAGGTATGGGGGACATGGCAGTCTCAAACTCCATCGGCAGCAATGTGTTTGATATCTTAATAGGACTGGGACTTCCTTGGGCACTGCAAACCCTGGTCATCGATTATGGCTCATATGTAAGTGTTTATCTAATACATCATATCTTACATGGGGATCCCTGAATGGCTCACCTGGTAAAAGCACAGCCACGTGGAGTGAAGGGTGAGTCATACAGTCAGGGGAGCGCAGGTTCACGTCCTGGCTGTGTGAACTCACCGGTGTTGGTTGGGGATTCCAGAGGGAGCTTTGCATTGGCCTTGGCGCTCCTGCAGGTTAGGGAGGCAAAACTGGAAGGGATTGTTTATCCTCCTCTCGTTACAGTGGACACTACCGGTCAGGCACCCAGTGAGCTCAGGCGGACACCTGCAGGGCTGGCCTTTGTCCTCCAGAGGCCGGTAGCTCTCTGACATCCTGGGTGTAGAAGGGGAAGCTGGCTTGATTGTGGGATCGGATGATGCCCACTGAACCTTCAGTTCTACTGAGCCGTGTGGGGAAGTGCTGTGGTGAGGGGAAAAAAGAATTGGGTATTCTAGATTAGGAAGAAAATCAGGGGTAAAATGATGTAAAAAATGTATTTATCTTACATTCTCTACGTGCATTGACACACTTCGACTATATCGTACATACTGTATGAGCATAGCTTTATATTCCTTTCAAAATGTATTTATATAGTAGGGGTGCACCAGTTATTTGACTTTGGACGTTTAATGCATTATCAACCAGACCACTCCCAATGCTTGCCAAAATCTCCCATGTGAAGGCAGTTTTATCTACAGTAGTATCTGCCACATAGCATTTAGCTTTGTTTTGAATATTTATGATTATGGAAAAACTTTAATATATATTTTTTTCAAACTTCTGGAGTATGGAAAGTGAGCTGTGTATTTAAGTTGTTGTTACATGCTTGATATTGCATCATCCTTATGTCTACTACAAGCATTTGCGGGTAAATCCACACTTACATCGAAGAATGCTGTGCAGCTGTTGTTGAGTGCAGTGGATGCAGTGCAGTAGTGGTTTAAATGAGGTTGATTCAGAAGGCAACTAAGAGAGAAACAATGAACTTCTTAAATTCACATCACATCATATCAAATCCTGATGGATTAACCACACAAAGGCTATTTGACTGGAATTAGACTTGGTAATTGTAAATGTTTTGTAATTTACATAGTGCCTACATGTTGTGGAAAGTGCATACATTATACTTGCTCTGTGGGGGTAATTCAAAATGTTTTGAACTGTTCATATTGAATTTCCATTAATAAAATCTATCTTGAAAAGCTTGGCCAGGCAATCAGTATTATCTGCATAACCAATGAGACACATTCTGAGTAAGCTATTTTCTTATATCAAGCTCAGTAGAGGATGCTATTACACCGTGTAACAATTTTTTTATTTTTTTTGGTTCCTGGGTAGTAAGTGTTATTTCCTAATTGCTTATGCCTCAAAAGTATAGAAAACGGCTATTATTCCCCACAAACTTTGCTTTTGTGACCAGGACAGATATTTTGAAATTTACCTATTTTCCAGAACATTCCAGATAGATTCAGTGCTGAGTAAACTTGGAGTAACTTCTAGAACTTTCTAGAACTTTCCAGTAATATAAATAGTAGTATAAATACAGGGGCCTTAAGCCCACCAGTTCAGTTTAGTTCCAGCTGCCTAAGTGGATACATATCTGCATTTTTCTGAGATGGCATCAAGGTCATAGGAGACTTCAAAATGGTGGCATTCCTGATGGGTCTCATAGGCGGTTTTACCAAGTTTCCCTGCTATCTTTGCCTTTGGGACAGCAGGGACACCAAGGCGCACTACCACAGACGGGACTGGCCACAGCGGACCGAGTTCTCTGTGGGGAGGAACAACGTCAAGTGGGAGCCACTGGTGGACCCCTGGAAGGTGCTGATGCCACCACTGCACATCAAATTGGGCCTTATGAAACAATTTGTCAGAGCTCTAGATAAGGAGTCGGCAGCCTTCAAGTACTTTCAAGACTTCTTCCATAAGCTGTCTGAGGCAAAGGTCAAAGCCGGTGTCTTCGTCGGACCACAGATAAAGAAGATCCTGGAATGCAATGAATTCCCCAAGAAGCTTACTAGTAAGGAGAAAGCGGCTTGGAACAGCTTTGTCGCAGTGGTTCGGGGCTTCCTGGGCAATCACAAGGCCGAAAACTATGTGGAGCTGGTTAAGACTCTGGTGAAGAACTACGGCACAATGGGCTGTAGGATGTCCCTCAAAGTCCATATCCTTGATGCTCATCTTGATAAATTCAAGGAGAACATGGGAGCGTACTCGGAGGAGCAAGGCGAGCGCTCCCACCAGGATATACTGGACTTTGAACGCCGCTACCAAGGACAGTATAACGAGAACATGATGGGAGACTACATTTGGGGGCTGATTCGTGAAAGTGATTTACAGTATAATCGTAAATCTCGAAAAACTACTCACTTCTAAATCTTTTGTATTCATTTTTGTATTACTTTAGTATAAATACATGTTAATTTGGATTCATATGTTGTTTTTTTCTGACTTTATGTGAATGAAAAGACACAAATTCGCCCGTTTTCTCATTGGAAATAGGTACATTTCAAAATATCACTGTCCTGGCCACAAAAGCAAAGTTTGTAGGGAATAATAGCCATTTTCTATACTTTTGAGGCATAAGCAATTAGGAAATAACACTTACTACCCAGGACCAAAAATTGTGTTACATAGTGTTATTATACAATGAAAACTAAAGTTTCAGCATGAATTACCATTAGATTTTTTCTTAACAAATAAATGCATATTTAGAGGGGCTTACTCTGTGTTGATTCCTGAAGTGTGTTGTTTTAAAAGGGTCAAACACTGAGTGATTCACTGACCCACCTCATTCCAAGGCTAATGGTTTCTCTGCTAGGCCTCGTGCCGTTTTCTATTATCTGACACGCAAAGCTTCAATAATGAAAACGTGATCTTGGTGAAGAATATCAGGATGATGATGTCATGAAGAGGCATTTTAAAGGGTCATTAAATGCTTTCTGTGTCCCAGGGGTTGTAATTAACAGACATTTACTTTACGTTAGGCACAGCACAATGTTTCCCAGCGATATTACACAGGTCATCTGTTCATCATTAGAGTAGGTGAACAAACCAGCCAAGTGTTACCTTCCAGATGTGATTTTCTTCTTTGTGCACCAGGCACAAGACAGTGATTGAATTAGGAATACAGAGTCAATGTGGTTATTATTATTATTATTATTATTATTATTATTATTATTATTATTATTATTATTAATATTATTATTAGTAGTAGTAGTAGTAGTAGTAGTAGTATTGTTGTTGTACATTACAAAGTGTAATTCTTAACAAAGGCTATTCAAAGAAAGCAAAGATTAAATACAGACGTGCTCAAATTTGTTGGTACCCCTCCACAAAAAACGAAGAATGCACAATTTTATCTGAAATAACTTGAAACTGACAAAAGTAATTGGCATCCACCATTGTTTATTCCATATTTAATAGAAATCAGACTTTGCTTTTGATTTTTTATTCAACATAATATTGTAAATAATAAAACAAATGAAAATGGCATGGACAAAAATGATGGGACCGCTAACCTAATATTTTGTTGCACAACCTTTAGAGGCAATCACTGCAATCAAACGTTTTCTGTAGCTCTCAATGAGATTTCTGCACCTGTTAACAGATCGTTTGGCCCACTCTTCCTGAGCAAACTACTCCAGCTGTCTCAGGTTTGATGGGTGCCTTCTCCAGACTGCAAGTTTCAGCTCTTTCCATAGATGTTCGATAGGATTCAGATCAGGACTCATAGAAGGCCACTTCAGAATAGTCCAATGTTTTGTTCTTATCCATTCTTGGGTGCTTTTAGCTGTGTGTTTTGGGTCATTATCCTGGTGGAGGACCCATGACCTGCGACTGAGACAGAGCTTTCTGACACTGGGCAGTACGTTTCGCTCCAGAATGCCTTGATAGTCTTGAGATTTCATTGTGCCCTGCACAGATTCAAGGCACCCTGTGCCAGGCGCAGTAAAGCAGCCCCAAAACATAACCAAGCCTCCTCCATGTTTCACTGTAAGTATGGTGTTCTTTTCTTTGAAAGCTTCATTTTTTCGTCTGTGAACATAGAGCTGATGTGACTTGCCAAAAAGCTCCAGTTTTGACTCATCTGTCCAAAGGACATTCTCCCAGAAGGATTGTGGCTTGTCAATATGCATTTTAGCAAATTCCAGTCTGGCTTTTTTATGTTTTTCTTTCAAAAGTGGAGTCCTTCTGGGTCTTCTTCCATGGAGCCCACTTTCGCTCAAAAAGCGACGGATGGTGCGATCAGAAACTGACGTACCTTCACCTTGGAGTTCAGCTTGTATCTCTTTGGCAGTTATCCTTGGTTCTTTTTCTACCATTCGCACTATCCTTCTGTTCAATCTGGGGTCGATTTTCCTCTTGCGGCCGCACCCAGGGATGTTGGCTACAGTTCCATGGACCTTAAACTTCTTAATAATATTTGCAACTGTTGTCACAGGAACATCAAGCTGCTTGGAGATGGTCTCGTAGCCTTTACCTTTACCATGCTAGTCTATTATTTTCTTTCTGATCTCCTCAGACAACTCTCTCCTTTGCTTTCTCTGGTCCATGTTCAGTGTGGTGCACACAATGATACCAAACAGCACAGTGACTACTTTTCTCCATTTAAATAGGCTGAATGACTGATTACAAGATTGGAGACATGTGTGATACTAATTAAAGAAACTAAATAATTTGAAATATCACTATAATCCAATTATTTATTATCTTTTCTAAGGGGTACCAACAAATGTGTCCAGGCCATTTTAGAATATCTTTGTAGAATAAGCAATAATTCATCTCTTTTCACAGCTTCTTTGCTTTATTCTATGACATAGCAAAGGCATGCAAGTATACATGATAAAATAGCTTTTAATTTCATCACTTTTCAGGAGGAATGAAGCATTATTTCAATGAGCTGTAAGGGTACCAACAAATTTGAGCACGTCTGTACATGTTTTATTATACTGATGTGTTATTATATACCCTGCACAAGGGTTATATTGATGTATTTTACACTGCTCATCCTTCACACGAGTTTCTTGAAGGCATGAGAATCTAGTTCATGGTGAGTTCTGGACTCTAATTGTTTGGGCTGATGACAGATCTTCAGAAATGTTTGACTGGTTTTGATAATACTTTGAATTGGCGTTTGAGTTATTTCACATACTGTAAAAGTAGTTTATGCTGGTTGAGAAACTGAAGGCTGTGTTTTTACTTACGGCAAACAATGCTGACAAGGAAAGTCATATGGACCTGCAGTTACACAATGTTTTGGCACATTGTAAAAAAAACATTTGGTAAGAAAAAAAAGCTACATGAAAGTATGCAATTTTGTATTTTTCTTGGATGTTTACTACAGCTCTGTCTCCATGGCCTGCCAAGAATTTTCGGTGAGAAAAAGCGAGGTCAAGCACTTTCTGAAAGCAGAAAAATAATACTTCTTTTATTCATTTATTTTTCCTGTAGATTCATTTGAACAGCAGAGGACTGATATTTTCCGTGGGACTGTTGCTAGCTTCAGTTTTTCTCACAGTAAGTACATATATATATATATATATATATACATATATATATATATATATACATATATATATATATATATATATATACATATATATATATATATATATATATATATATATATATATATATATATATATATATATATATATATGCGTTTTTTTAATCTAAGTAAATGATATTATAAAATTCTGTTGTCTGGTGTAAACAATGGACAAACACACTCTTCCCCATCTGACCTATACTTTCCTCTTCAATGTTCTTTGTAATAAAAGCCTAGAAGGATTTTTACTGGAGAAAGGTTTCATGTGCTAAACTATAAAGAAAACAACATATTTTTAAGTCACCTCAAAACCCCCCAATGAAAGTTTAACGCTTTGTAATTATAAATCACCTGTAAGAGACCAACCAGTTATAGTTTACAAGAGAAGGGACAGCCATAAGAATCACAACCAAAGCGGTTTAAACTGTTAAAATCCAAAGGCCTTGTCATTTATCCCAAAACATTGACAGCCCTTTGTCATGTGTGGCAAGTTTCTGGTGCATGACCTTTTCCACATACTTTTAGTAAAATGTGACGCTCATTACGCACCAAACAAGCACCATTGCCAAATGAAGGACTGTTTCTATCACACCGTGACGACACCTCGGCTTCATCTCAGCCCCCCTGCTTCAGCTCATGTTCACACATCTGTGCTAGGTAAAGCTTCTGCTGAATCTGCCATGACAGCATTTTGACTGCCCTCAAAGTGTTTGCATTTAATGAATACCATAATGTAACAATTATAATTTTAAATATGTTTTCACTGTTTTTCACACTGTTACAACTGTTAATATCTCATAAATCATTGAAGATACCCAATATTTTCAAAGTTATGGAAACTCCTTGGGTGTATCGTAAAGGCACCCATCACTTTGACTTATGACCTAGGTTGATTGCCATGATTTCTGATTCTTTCAGTCAAGTTCCATTACAAGTGCTATATAATAATATAAAAATGATCCATGCTGCAGATCTTTCTCACATGTCCATTTTACTTCATGTTTACCTACTTCATGTAGGACATTTTTAAACGCAATTATAAATCACATATAAGAAATAAGCAAATCAGTTAAGGATTTCACAAAATTCCTGTCCATCTTATCTTGTGTTCAGTTATCATCCTGTACATAGAACATATGACACAGTTTTAAATAAACACATTTTTTTTTATCGTAGTTCCTCAGTAAAAGCTTTGTGCTTTATAACAAGTCAATATGCTGTGTGCAGGACGTCTCTTTTTTCAGAATATAAATCAGTTTAAGAGGGCCATTCCACTCCAGGTTTAACTGGTAAAACGATATAATTAACTACTTCAGGGTCTGGAGATTTAATTGGTACAATTAAACAATTTAGAAAAGGGTTGGAACAAAGACCAGGAGTGGATGGCCAACTTTAGCCACCCCTGCCCTGAACTTAACACATTAACCTATAAAATAAGTGTGCCTGTAAATGTGTGCCCACTTGTACTCTTAAATTGTCAGTTTACTGTGGCACCCATGCATGTTTTGTCTCTTTCTGTAGGTTGTGGCGGTTCACTTGAACAAGTGGAAGCTGGATAAGAAGCTGGGGTGTGGTTGCCTTCTCTTGTACGCTATCTTCCTGTGTTTCTCCATCTTGATCGAGTTCAATGTCTTCACCTTTGTCAACTTGCCAATGTGCCGGGAGCTCTGATTCACTTTCATGGCAGCTTGGAGACACAAAGTTCTGGTTTCTGTTTTGGTTTCTTTAATTGTTTGTGTTCTATGGTGCAATATGAACAAGTTGTGCATTTCTATTGGGTACAGAGTATAATATATGGCGCACAGAAAGCTACAAAGCATATCTTTCAGACTTTTGTAAAACAATAATAATAATAATAATAATAATAATAATAATAATAATAATAATAATAATCAAGAATGGGAAAGATGTTGAATAATGCCTGCGTTGATGTGAAAAATTATTTTACATTTTTTTGTGATTCTTGGCTTGACTTTTTCAATGGTTTGTGGCAACTCCAGTTTCATTTGTTGCTAACCAGTGGAGAGCTGGACAGAAGAGAATGCTATAATGGATTTTTTTTGTTTGTTTGTTTGTTTTTTGTTTTTGAAGACTTCAATTATTTGTGACAGACAAGACTTAATGAAAGTTACAGGTGACCTGCTGTATATAACTGGAGATGGGAAATTGCTTCTTTTGAAATTTTTAAGCGCTGAAGTATGGTTTGATTCTGCCTCATTTAAAATTGTTTTCCTTCATCATTCTGCCTGCGTACAAAATTAATATATGGATTGAAGTTCACAATGCCAAGAGAGATAGTTGCTCCCAAGTAAAAGGAAAGTAGCCTTCTATCAAGCCAACAGAGGGCTTTATTGTGAAGGTGGAGTGTAAGATTCTCTTTTTAATGCAGGTTTTATCCTGTTAAAAGTATTGCATTGATTATTAAATATCAGCATTGCTTTATAAGGTCAGTGTTTTAGTACAGGGCTGCAGAACTGTGCAATTATTGGTGTTCTTGTCCTAAGTATTCCTCCAATTATGTCAATGTATTTATACTCAGCATTGAACTATATGCAAATCAAGCCAAACATGTACTAGTGTACTGGCTTTAGTGAAGTGGCATTGCAATCGCTGACCCTTTACTTTTAAATTGCTCATAGAACTGCATTACGAAACACACTTGATTATACATAATAGAATAATTGCATTTCAAATGTATTGACTTTTTAGTTCCATGAAAAAAAAGATCACTGGTTAATAATTAACAGCATGGTAACACTCTAATGGGATAACATGGGAGCAGTAAAAAAATGAATACAATCATATACTAGCTTTATTTATTAACTTATTGAATTATTTATACAATATAGGTCAACTATACTTATATGATTCGATGTGGAAAAAAATTACAAGGTTATCCTCTGATCATTCAGGCCAGTATTCAGCACTGTCACTTTAAGAGACTTATAACCTTTTATGACACCAGAGGGAACACAATGCCACTTTGTGGCTTGGAACTTGGTTTCAGGAGTAAGTTTCAGGCCAGTGCATGGCACAACAGGGGAGCCTCGAGGTTTGATACAGCAAAGTTGCCTCAAACTAGGTTGCAAAAGTGGCTCTGTGTTCCCTCAGCTTTAGGCCACACTTGCAAGCAACAAGGGTGGAACTTTGTCTCCTGTAAATCACAATTACCCTATTGCTCACATACGTGCAAATATAATTATAATATCAGTGGGGAAATGATGAAATACTTTAGGCTAAGGGTGGATTCAATAAAAAAAAAATACAGCGCTGCTTTATGACCAGCATGATTTCCCTTTCCTGTTAAATATCTATTTTAGAAGTGTGTTGGGACCAGGAGCACAATCTCCCACAGTACATCTGGACATTTTTTTTTAAAGAGAATCAAAGAACAGAAGAATAAAGAAATAATGTGCGTCATAAAGCAGCTGTATATTATTATGACTGAACCATCCCACCCCATCCTTAGCAAAGTCTGTACTCTCCACAAGGCTGTCTTTGGTGATGGTTTGCTAGGTGGTTGCCTCTGTGTAAATTACAATTAAAATTGAAAGGTTCCACCATCTGCATCGCAGAACATCCTTCACGACTCACGCTTTTGTTTCTAATTACGCAGAAAGGCCAAGTATTGAATGGACACAGAGACTGAACTTGCCTCTCTACCCCTAGGAAGGTGGGCAGAACTGAAGCACACAGAGGAGTCTGCTTGAGGAGGTTTGCAGGACTCCCTCAGCACTGTCTGTATTGTTAACTAATAGAAGAATAATGCTGTACAGGGGCTGTAATCTAGCCAGTCTTCATCAAAAGATTACAAACAAACCTATCCATCAAGTAATCTTTTGCTGTGGAATCTACATCTTGGTCACCAAGTAATTCATTTCAAAAGACCTTCATGTTTATTAAGCACTACTGCTCTGTAGCATTTAGTTGTGACAGCATCAATGAGGATGTGGTCTGTACCCAGAATTAGCTTCCTTTGTATTGATGCGTTACCTGTCATGTCAATGCTGGAATTCGTTGCTATGTATTGTACATTTATCTTAATTTTATCTTTTCCTTGAATTTGATGTCAAGTCAATCGGCACATTAATAGAGAATGATAAAGTGAAGCTGTTCCATGTTCTGTTGATAAGCACTCTACCTAGTTAAGGGTGGGAACTCAGTGATAACAAGCCTGGCTACAAACTACGATTTCAGAAAGGACTGACAACAGGTTATTTCATCGATCCTAGAAGTGTTTTATAAGGTATGTGCACAATGTTCGTTTTTATTATTACAGTAATCCGTCGCATATCCGACTGTGGTGGGACCAGAGTAAGGGTGGATATGTAAAAAGGTGCATGAATGAATCCTGTTTTAAATACCATTATACACAGCTATAACAATTACTATATTAACATAATTAGTGTTTTGAAATTCAGCTTTATTAGGGAGATCCTCTTAATCCCTTGTTTAGAAAGATACAGGGTATTAATGCTTGTGACAGAGTAGCCGTCTGTTGTGTGGATGCGTACATTCGCTGCTGAGTGACAGGCAGGAGATCGAGACAGAGGTTGACGTTGATACGCCCTGCTGGCAAACAGGATTTATTTACATATCAACACACTGAACAGCTCACGTAACACTGCCAGCAATGGCAGCGCACGGAGCACATACAACGCAGTGTACGAAAACTTTGGTAGGATCTACAATATCTGAACTAATCTTCTGTGTTCAGTAATAAACTAACGTTGCTGAAGAGGTTGATCATGGCGGATAAATGGCTAGGGCGGATACACGACGGATTACTGAATTTTTATTAAGCATCACTGTCGCAGGGTAACCTGATACTGCATGTTGAATGGACAAGATGAATTGTCATGTAGAAGGATTTTTTTTTTTTTATGTCACAGAACCATTTTAAGTACTACGAAAAGAAAAATCACTTTTCTCAGATAATAGTATTGTTAATAGTTCTAAAATATTTTTTAAAGGGAATAAAACTGAAGACCTTTCTTTGGAAGAATCTAGTACTGTATACATAGTTTGTATACATAGATTATTTTGAGTCTTCTTGTGTAAAGATTTCTGTAATTCAGTCAACATTGCTATCACCCTGTCTCATGTGGCATTACACTGTTGCTACCAGCTCTTATTGTAAATAGTATGATAAATACTGTCATCATGTCCATTGTATTTCTGTATAGTTTTAAATTGCACATGCCCGTCTTAAGTTTCGTATCTGTTTGCAAATCTGTTGTTGGCGGTTCTCATATATCAAGCAGTTTAATACGTACCCATATTCCAAATGACAATTCCACTTTCCCCTTGAGTTACAGTATCTTAAAATGCTTTTGTTCACGCCCTCTAGTACACTTCCACTCTCAACTACTGTTGTTTAAGTTCTAGATATATCCGTTCCTGTATATAAAGTATATGGTTGTTGTTCTGATTCAAATGTAATTTTCAAGATAAAGCCCCCCCATAAAGTATTTATTTAAAATAATATATACATATCTTTGTATTTCTGATGAAATGTCTTGTAGTTTCCAGATCGTTTTGTTTAAAGAGTAAATAGCGGGGTTCCAAAAAAAATAGGGTTATACAACCCCACGTGTTGCTGCAGCTGTTAAAATAATATCTGTAATTTTTATTTTCATTGATAAGATCCTGACAACTGTTTACACTTATAACTTTAAAGTCTGTTTCAAAGCTCTTTTAAAAATGTCCGCTCTAGTGCACTGGGGTTTGAGATCTATTCTCAAAATCACTGCAGAAAGAGTGATAAAAAACAAACAAACATATCAACAAGTGCTCTGGCTTTTCTGTTCCATACCATATCATGGATCATTATTGTTGTGTTACCTGTTTGACAATGTGGGCAATAATCCTTACACGATCAGTGCACTGGAGCGGCCATCTTGAAAAGAGCTTTGAAACAGACTGCTTGCTTCAGGTGGAGTGAAAATGTGAAAATGTAAACCGTGAGAAATGTAAAGGATTTTGATTTAAAAGGAAGTCATTTAGATGGGAGTTGAGTTTTAACAGACAGCTTTCTTTGTTATTACAGTCCCTCTGCTGTTTTTGTGAAACTCACTTCGCCACTCTCAAAGGAAATGGAAACCAATCTCTGCAAACACAAACAAACCAGAGAAACAAAGCTGGCAGCTGACAAAAGCAGCTCTCTTATCAAGTTGGGAATTTCTATATAAAAATATATTATACTATAAGTATAATATACTTTGAGGTTTTACATTATAAGGTACTAAAATTTGTATGGAATTCCATTTCCATTTCTAATTTGTTTCTGTGAGAACTTTTATTTTGTTCTCAGCAGTTACTCTGTCTTGCACAAACAAAAAAAGGAACTTTGTAAATTTGTGATATTCACAGAGTGAGCGGTACTTGTGTGTATATACTTTGACTTTTATCTGTATATCTTTGGTATTTTTTTTCTCTTCCAAATAACAATGTTAAATATACATAGATAGACAGATATATTATATATTATAGAGTTTTGTTTTTGTTCATCTGCACTGTTTTATGATCTATTTTTTCAGATTATGATGGAAATTACAATGTATAGCCATTGAAAATGGTTTACTTGGATTTTTAGACGGTGATTTAAAAAATAAAAGAGCATAATTTATTTATTTTTAAAAATCACAGTAGAAGATATAATTATGTAATAGGCACAGGGCACTCTAGAAGAGGTTGTTGTTATGCATATCTGCATGCTTGGTTTTTAATCATTGCCTTTCTGTGGTTTATTTTTACTTTTACAGCTGATCATTTCCAAAAGTACTGTACGTATAATGATGTTTAATATTTAAATAGGTTATTTTTTTTTTAAAACCTGATCCCTGCTACTGTAATGTAAATAAAATGACCTTTGGCATAGGTCAGGTTAAAGGTCAAGTGTTGCCGTGCAAGTTTTATTTCCTGTTTTATGTTAGACTGCTTTGTTGCTGCAAATCATTTGGAAAACAGATACATACAATTATTGTTAAGCAGCAAAAGCTGGTCCTTTGTGAAAAAGGCTTAGCAGTATTTGGGCTCTTTTCACAAAGCTTGAAGGGGTGATTTGTTAAGGACTGGGTTTTTTTAGTCAATTTTATTTAATAAAGTTTGCCATTCATTAAACTGTTCGTGAGAGGGTTTATTCTCATCTTTCAAAGCACTGTTTAACCTGTAAGAATATTTATAGACATTCCTTAAAACAGTCCTTATTTTTTTATAAATAGGTCAGACCCATAATCACATTGATAAAGATGTGTCACAATCTGTTGAATGATTTAAATTTTAGATATGATCAGGGGTTAAAAAAAAAAAAAAACCTTCATGATCTACTGCTTTTGAAAATAGCTGCGGCTTAACTTTCATGCATGGTGACCTCATATGGGGGCAGATAAAAAGAACTCTGCTAGAACTCTGCTATAGAGTGACATTTTTCTCCATATAAAGCAATGGAAAAAAGTTGAGAAAAATTTAAATTAAAAATATATTATGTATCCAAAATCACTTGAGATGTTGTTTATTTTTCCAGCTATTTTCAATATTTCATGCATGAAAGGGTTAAGCTAGATCTTTATTTTATGTTGAAAGTTTATGATAGTATGTTTTCAAGGAGCGGGGTTCAATATTGTTTTCATTGTGAGCCTCTCCAAATGAGGAAGTGAAGGGGTATGGTTTGGAAAGTGTGACATTCCCACCCGGATATAAAACATATTAACATCCTGTTTTTTAAATTCCAATAAGATTCTGATGAGTAGCAGTACAGTACAATTGATTTTGATTAAATGTTTTAACAAGGGGGTTGCAACATCAAGGATCTTGACCCAAAGCCTAGACTATCTCCTTTTCTGAATCTAATCGAGTCTTGCTGGATCAAGTTGAAGAGGTTGGTGAAAAGAAGACTTTTCAAATACCGAGTAGTTTAAAGTGAAAACTTATGTGTATGTTTAATAAAATACTTACGATCATGTAATTTCATTACTAAACATATTCATGGTAATTTTTATGGTAAATTAATGGTCATCATTGTCATTACATTTTAATTAGGCATCGAATGACCTATTACCTGTTCATTTAGATAACTAAATGATCAGAGCGAATGCTTGTAAGCACCACTGTATATAAAACTCCACCAAAAACATGATAAAAAAGGTAAGGTAGTTTTTGTTCTTCTTGCTCTTTAATATACTGGTAATAATGTATAATACATTTTCTGCTTTGCCAGTATATATTTAGTTTTCAAAAGTAATAGTGCAGTACAGGTAGCCTTAATTGAAAATATGAGCATACAATTGCAAAAAGACTTATCAGTTATACAATAATATATCAGTTATACAATCGTATACAATCAACATTATCCAAAATCCGTATACCCATAATGTATGTCTATTATAATACTGTTGTATTGAAATAGAATTAGCGATACCAGCTGAGAGTAATTAGTGAATTTAGTTTATTGGCTTTATGAAGTCAAGTTGTTGCATTCTCTTCTGAGAAATATCTCAGTGTAGTACGGACAAATGGGGCAACCATTACTGGTTATCATAGGCAAAACAGTCAACACATTACTGGGGTGTATTGGGAATTAGAAACAAAAAAAAACTTAAAATAACTCCATGCTATTAGACTGAAATACAAACTATTTTCTGTATCCTGATTTCAAGAGATGACCACGATTCAGATTTTTTTGCACTGATCTGGCACATATGAGAGGTGTTCCTTGAACTCACATTATGTGTTATAAAAAAAAAAAAAGCTGGTAATTACTGGTGACCAGCCTAAATATAGAAAATTGCTAACAGACTCGAGTGGAGCCCTGAGAAAAGCAAAAGTGACTGCAAGCCACTGTGTCCGTAATTCGTAATGGAATCCACATGGAGCTGTAAATGCGTCCTGTATTTTAATAATAACTTCTCCCCTGATATTTAAGGGCTGTGTAACTCATTTACTTATTAAGGGAGGCTAGGAGGCATCCTTGTAACTTTAATAACTCCCCCTGTTGCAAGCACAGAAACATATTTGGTTACAGACTGGTGGGTAAAAGTACAAACCCACATTTGTTGTGTTGAAATAGGTGGTCAGAGTAAAGCTGGGCACACATGATGCTGTGTGAAACACTATACCTGTGCCACTCCATATACAGTACAGTACCTGTAATACCATGATACAGGTTTATCAACATACATGGTTCTTCAAGATTCCCCTTATAAAAGTTTAACACAGTATTTTTGCATGGTATTTTTGCAGTTTTACTATGCCTTTCCCCATGGTCATGCTATGCATTTACCAGTCTTCCCTGGTTTGCCATATTTATTAATATGCTTTACCATACAGTACATCCCTATTATTTACAATGCTTACCTCAGCTTATACTGTGCTGTATTACACTTTGCTATGCTTTTACTATAAACTTTAATAAGGGTTAGTTTACCATAGTTTGTCTTTTTACTATTCTTTACCATGCTTTCACTGCTTTATTCTACTTGGCTATGCTTTTACTATGGGAATCTTTTATAAGTCTGTACATTAACGTGTTAGTAAAAACCTCTCTATTCCCCCTAAGGTATTTGAAGTTGTGGGTTGAGAAATTGCTTCTTAGTTGATTTTTGGACTTCAGGATATACATATCCAAATCAATAGTGCTTAAGAAGTATTGAGAGTGTTCCAAAAGTAAGGGGGGGGGGGGGGGGGGGGGGGAATGCTTGTTATAATGCACTTAAGGCTAAATTTATTGAACTGGGACATAATGGGCTGGATTCTCAATGCTACTTACTCCAAATCGGCATTAGCACAATTTGTTTTAGATAATAAAAACACAGCCAATAAATTGCCAAATCAGAAAAGGCTTGTGAGTAATCTGAAGTTGTTTCTTGATGGTTTTGCAAATGTAAACAGTGTTTTTCCCCTTCAGATAAAGATAACTCTAATGACAAGCTAATCCTGAGAGATATTAAAAATATTGTGTAGTACTTCTGTTTGATTTCTTAGGACCACCAAGTCCAAATAACAGATGGTCTATAGTATACCCACAGGTTATTCATGAGCTCATTGATTGCATATAAATTAACAAAGAGAACAAAGGTTGAATTAAGCTTTGAAAAATAGGTTGTGGTAGAGACACACAACACTCTTCCAATTAACCAGTAACTTTAAAATATATATAATCAGTTTGATTCTTTCATTGCATTCATGTTCCTTCGCAAGCCACTAAATTATCAAATCCTCAACTGTCTGGTCCAATTCCCTTTAGAATATGGATTTGCACCCAACACGCACATCAGTGAGGCACTGGTATAAACCAGTGCAGTACTGGGGTTGGTATATAATACCATTCCATGTTACTTCCCAGCCAGTGTCAGAGCAGCATCATCAGTACTAATAGTTGAATCTTGCTCTCTGAATCGTTTGTTTTATTGTTTTAATGACTTTATTAAAAAGACTACCGGTGCATCATTAGTATGACAGAGGTCTAAGTAATAGTCTAAACAACAGATATTAATACTGCTTATATATTTCAATTGGTAACTTACAATGGCTTCTGGTTGTATTTCTTTTGTATGTATTAAAGTTCAGGGGGGCAGTAAATGTGGCGGAAAACACCAGCAGGGTTAATACAGACCTCAAGTGTTGGTGTTCAGACTGTAAACCTTGCTCAACCTTGTTGTTATCTGACAACTTGTTTTTATTATTTAATGAGGTATTGGTAAGGCTTTATGAGTAAACTGAATTTTAAAAAATTGTATAGACTTTTCTTGTATAAAAAAACAAAAACAAAACAAATTTGAATAGCAATATTAGTATACTGAAGACGAGGTAGTCTTGAGGTGGTTTACTTTTACTATGAGAAAAGGCTATTACTCGGGTCCATAACTCATTACATTTCAAGAATGGTGTGGGGGAATAGAAGACTACTATAGGCAGGACGTGTTGGTGCATGTCAACAGAACCTGATCTAACTATGGTAAAAATTCTTATTATTCCAGGAAAAAGCTACAGCTATTTGCTGTGGAGACGTTTTCTCCTTTTTGCTGTGCTCAGTCCTGCATTTGATGTTGAAACTGTAGAAAGTATAAATAAATAGAGGCTTGGTAAAAAAAAAAAAAAAAGTTTTCTTAGAGCATAGTCTATGTACAGTAGATACAAAGTCAGTATTTTGTTGAGATTTCTTCTTTCTTGTTTTTTAATATAGCTCTCAGAAGAAAGAGGTTCTTGCTTGTTTAATGTTTCAAACATAAATAAAACCCCAACTGTAGGCAGGTTAATTTTACTTTGTGTACAACAAAGACTTTGACAGAAAACTTTCACAATTTTAACGATGTTCAAACTTTTAAAATATTATTAGATTAAGTAAGAATGTTAAGGCAACTTGTAATATCTAGAATGTCGGTATATTCATATATTTAAATATTCTACTGTAGTGTTTCCTGCAACTGTGAAAGTAATGAACTGATTGTTTGTGAATCCCCTCTTGACTCTTTCTATGATCGAAATTAAAAAGCTAAGCTTATGAGTTCAAGTGACATCTTGGCAATAAAGTGATTTACAAACAAGTCTCCTTTTTTTCTTTTCTGAGTGAAATTATTTGAAGAATCTTGCCTGAACATTGAGAAGCACTACAGGGGTTGCAAGAAAAATGTGACTCACCTTCCACAGCACTGCAGTAAGCATGACAAGTGCAGCCATTAAATGAAGCATTTCTGAGTTGTTTATTAATAAAGGGCACAGCAGGTAGGAAAATAGATACGATGCACAGAATAATGACTATGAGACATAATCAATTGTATAATCAACTGCTGTACTAAGAGAACATTCCCTAATTCGTTTTAGTTGATTTTTCGAACTCTTGCAATCAAATTTGGTCTTAGAGAATTTAAGATTCTGAATTATCCTTTTTTAATTGTTTATAAAGCTGAGAGCCCGTGGGACCTGTTTAAACTGCCCTAGAAGATTTTCAGATTTGGTATGCAAAATATATTACATTGCCAATGAAGCAGTAGTACATACTGTATACAATATGCAAAAGCTTAATAAGGAAATCTAAATGTTGTGTAGATGTTATTTCTAATAGTCTGGCACTTGTTTATGATAAGTTACAGGATTTCCAACCATTGGCAGGTATTGCTTTTATAAATACCTAGTGGTGTTATTAAGTGGTGGGCTTCTATGAGAGATTTTAAAGAAATGGCATAGAAATCCCTTTTTAACTGTTAACTTATAATATCAAAGATTGCTTAATGGAAAACTAGATGACAGTCTTCAAAAGCAGTCCTGGTACTGTAATTAGCAAGTGTCTGGCTTTCCTCTAAATGCACTTTGCATGTTAGCAACAGTATTTCCAGATGCTGATCTGAACATTTCTTTTGGGTTTTCCATTAAGGAGATAGACTAGGCATTGGCTTGGACTGCTTCATTCCATTACAGAATTAGCTGGAATCAATGTTACTGGTAGATGAAAATAAAGTACAATGCATCACGAAAGCACCAAAGTCACCAGTTTCTGGTGTCAGAAACTGTTAGAGCAGTTAGAGCTGGTAGTTATAAGCACTTTCATTCCAGTACCTTGTCTCACCAGCAGGGGTCGGCATTACCTGAAACAAAAGTAATAACCTGCAATAACTTTCATAGAAAATAAATAGTGACAATGTTGCTGTATTATACAAGCTGGCTGTAAATATTAAGGAGCTTTTCCATAAAGGCTTTGAAATGGGTGACAGTGGTGACCTCATCAATAGCATCTGCCACTGGTAATTCAAGTCTGTGGTTCATACAGTGCCATGTGAAGTTTTGGATATTTTGAACACAATCTTGTTGCCACACCAGAGTTCCTGGCTAGCATAACACTAGCCCCATCAGATACAAATGAAACCCAGTTTTCTTGAAGATATCTGTCAGCCAATTCAGCATTCCATAAACACTCAAGGAGTGCTGAGACAACACCCTCAACTCTCTGATTTTCATGTTCCACAAGGTCAAGGAACATGAATATAGGGCTTTCACCCTCAACAGATGATTTCAGTGACTATCATGGCAGCTTTTCTGTTGAGAGTACTAACCAATCGACCAGCACAGCTAGCTTACATGCAGAAGACACAAGGCTCTTGACTATGATATTCTGCATCTCCTTTGCAATATGATTGACAATGCCTGTTGAACTGAATCATGACTACACATTTTTTTTTCCCATGTTTACTCCATTGAGTTCCTGTAACTCAATTTTCATGTTTGCTGAATGGGTGAGTGTTCTTAGCAAGGTAATATGCAGTTCTAAATACAGCCTCGCTTGCTTGACCAACAACTCCTGAAATGGTCTCAATAATGTTTTCAAGAATATTTGCCTTTCTCTGATCTTGGATTTTCTGTGCTATATGTGCTCATGAGCTTTAGAATCCACGTGCTTCTTAATTTTAACCCTGAGGGATGACAATTTAACTGCTGTACTTTCATTGCAAGTTAGTTGCACTGCTCATTAGAAAGAGATATTGTTCTTTAAAGACTCTTTTGTCTTGGCAGCACTGCAGTTCAGACAATCTATAATAAGGCAAATTGGGTCACTTTATAAAACGAACCGTTGTCTAAAGTCAAGACAGTTCATATAATATAAGCAACGCGTACAGATCAATGTATTGCCACCTGCGTTTCGTATGATAGAGGACATTTTATAAAGGGGACACGTATTTATTATTATTATTATTATTATTATTATTATTATTATTATTATTATTATTATTATTATTATTTCGTGGCTGGGGGGGAGAGGGGGGGATGAGTTTGTTTCTCTGGAGACTGTTTCAGAATAGTTTTGCCAGGGGGTGGGCTTGTTATGGGATGGATTTATTTCGTGACACCAGCCCTGTTTCTAGAGGATTTATGATCGAGCTGGCATGGTTTACTCATAACAGACGTTAAACTAGCAGCGACAGAAGTATCACCTCACTCAAGTCTTTTGTACTGTGAAAATGTACATCGTACCACGCCATCTTTTAAAAATGAACACTAAAAGTTATTCAGTCTTTTTCAGACTATGATAATCCATAAAATCCATGTGTAAGTATCCACTGCATAATGGCTGTGCATTCAGCAAACCAACAACAACTAAAACAATGCTCATTTGTCAGATTAATTGGACACCACGACTCAGTGGAATTGATGGCACATATAACAAACGCATGTTAGGTTTTTTTAAAATCGCAAAGGCAGTGCTTAACGGCTCTAATAAAACGTTTAATAAAATACATATTTGAAGAAGGTTTAATCATTTACTCAACTCTGTTGTGAATTCACAATATTAACGCATACTCACCAAACCAGATGTACTTCTCCTTAAATTCTTCCCACTTTTTCTGTTTCCAAATATCAGGCCACAAGTTTAGATCAGGAGCTGATGTCTCCAGCGTCTGAAATCGTGGCTCGTTTATGACCTCATCCATCGATTCGCAACTGCCAAAACTGCTTTCAGAATGCACTGCAAACTGGTACTCACTGAAAACTAGTTTTATGCCTGTTCACACTAGCATTTTTATACCGGTATCGTTGCGGAACCGTACCGAAACATCTGTCCAGACTGGTGTTCTTATCGATGTCGTACGAAACTCCTGAAAGAGCAGGTTTCGTACCGGTACTATTTTGAACAGCTTGTGGACAGCTAAACCGACACGGTATCGATACAGGTAAATCAATATTCTGAAGCACGCGGACGTCTTGCTTTTCAGTTTAAATACCTTAGACAGTTTACATTTTACGGTCAGCAGTACCTTTATCATGGTGGCTACACCAAAAATGCCAAAATAAGTGACAAAGTAATCTCCACAAAATTAGTGATGATGACTATGAGGTAAAGCGTGCTGAGAGCATTGCCGCTCTAAAATAAAATCCCTAGGGAATATAAAAAAAGCACACACAAAAAAATACAAAAATAAAAATGCATTCCCAAAGCCGTGATGCAAGCCCGCTGTCTTTGCAACCTCGCTGTCTTTGCAACCTCATGCTTTTAAAGACGGCTAATTGTTTTCGCCTTTTTGTTCGTCTCATCCTTTCACGTTCGGCCAGTCTCTTAATAATGATTAAACACCAAAACAAAATACTGTACATGGACAGGACGGCAAAACATGCTGTATTACATAACAGCTGGATCAATTTCTAACAGATGTGACAGCTGTCGTCATGGAAACGAGTTCAGAACCCGAACTGTCGATTTAAACATAAATGAATGTTGACAGGTATATCGCAACTGTAGCGGTACTGTACTGGTATTGAAAAGTGAGTTAGGACAGAAAGTGGTTTCGTACCGGAATATTCTATACCGAAACAAACTAGTATTTCCATAAAAATGAAAGAATGTTTGATTGATGCTTCCTTACACAGTGTACTGTTCACGTGAACAGTCACAGACCCGACGGTGCGCTAAATTCAAGCTAACAGTTCTAGGACCGCCCTGCAGGTCAAGTGTGTCTAACAACAGAACACAAACAACCAATCACAGAATACTCACGCAAACAGAACACGTTGCTTACCTGCGGTTATCGTCGACTACACCACCGGGTCAAAGAAAATCCCTGTCATTTAACTTCAGAAATGGCCTCTGGATCAAAGCATGTTACTGGCTGAAGTGTTTCAGACCATAGTGGAAACAGCTGGTTGGTTAATGACAGGAAACAAGTTTTCAAACATAGATTTCTTTAACCTTGTGTAGTACCAGATTTAAAAATATATATATATATTTTTTTTTTTCAAAACTACAAATTTGAGATCTATAACGAATGGACGTGCACAACAGGCAAGATTTATGGATGTTTGTGTTGCTACCATTTTAAAATTTGTGTATGTGAATGCTCTTAATATTACCCTTCAACACTAACCCCAGTTAACACAACCTTCGTCATTTTGGTAGAATGTATTAATCTGTGTTTGTTTTATATTCCCACCATCACACTCCTGGCGGTAATTCTGCCCTACATAATTTAAAAAATGCAAACAGGAGGGTTACCAGTAGGTGGCGCAGCGTGATACTGCTATTCTTCCTAATCCTATTTAGGTCTCAAGTAAAAAAAATAATTTGGTGAATTTAAAACCTATTGCTTATGAGTAAAACACTGCAATTACAGTATATTTGTGTAAACAAACAAGTCACTGTAGAGCTGTAGAGTTAAAACATTTATTAATTAAACAAGTCTTATTAATTAACAGTGCTGTACTTTGTTGATCACCTCGCCAGCTTTTAGAAAAGGATGTGATTTGTATCCTCAGTGTTTTATCCTGTACATCCCTTGAAAAAATTAAAAAAAAGATTCTTAGCAGCGTTAAAATGTCAACATATAAAACAATATAGTCTGTAGATACTAACAGAAGCATCAAGGTCACAGATTGTGTTTTTAAAGTGGATTAAAAACAAAACAAAACAAAACAAAAAAAAAAACGATCCCAGAAATTCCAGCCGAGGCACGTAATGCGAAAGTTAAAGAAGCTAAAAGTTTACTTTGTTCTCTGAACTTTGTTGTAGCGGCCGGTGAGGTCACACATGCGCTGTAGAGGCGACGCAGGAGGCTGCTTTTTAGAACCAAGTATGAATCACTCCAGAAAAACAGAGCCCGCAGAAGTAAAGCTTTAAAAAACAAATCGGAAACCTAGACGCATTTTAATTTAAGTAAAACGACATCTAGGCTGCACGTACAGTGGGTGGAGCATCGGCAAGGTAGGTGTATTATTTACGATCTATTTTCCTATTAACATAAATAACTTTTGAGCCTTTTAAGTTTCACGTAGCAGAAATTTAACGACACTCATACTGTCACTTCCATGATGTGCTTAGATCGAGACGTTTAATGAACATTGGTAGAACGACATGGGAGCGGTATGATAGACTGATTCGGAAAACAGTGCAGTTAGGGTCAGATCATTTTTTGTAAACTGTACCGATAATCACACACACACACAAACGTGTTTATACGGCGTCGGGGACCATTTAACATTGTCAGAGCGGTGTCCCAAAAATAAGACATTTTCAAATGTAAAAATTATATCTAATATACTTCCACGACTGTTTTGAAAAGTGTTAAAAAAAGTCATCTGTGTTTTAGTCATTGATCATCACAGTCAGAAAAAAAAACGAACAAAAACAAACAAAAAAAAAAAATCAGTAGCACATTTAGGCAAACCATTAGCATATTGGCAATTTAGGGATGGCAAGGCGGTAGTTTCCAGCACGCAGTACCTGCATATGCAAACAAATGTTTATATTTGACTGGCACACCATGTGCATTCGCTTCAGGGGCAAAAAGCGCTCTGTGATAGTTACATAGCTTTACAGTTTGGGGGTTTAATGAAATTCCGTAATGGTTTACTGGGAAAACTGATATGTATTGTTTACGCATCTACATTACGTACAGTATGTGTTTGTCAACAATGCATTACATGTAGTCCGCTGAAGTCTGTGTAAGCAGCAGGGGGAGCAATACTTTCAACAGTGAGTAATCTATTTAGTCACTGTGATTGAATGGCGGTACAGCAACTTTGACAGGCACCTCGGTTTATAGTAATTGGCACCCGGTGATCTGTGTTATAGTAATTTAGTAAGTTGCAAGCCTCTCTGGCTGCTGGAAACTGTGACATCATCTTATATAACATTCTGTAAAGCCACCTGAAGTAAGAACAAAAAAATAGAAAGAAAAAAAAGAAAAAGCGTTAATGGCAAAGTTTCTCAATATGCTGTTTGCTTTAATTACGAGGTCACTGAAATCTAACAAAGTACCCCCATTAATTAAAGGCAGATGCTATTGACACCATTGTGTCAGCAGGAAGGAATTCTATAGGCACCCATGTTGCAATAGACAAGAATGCTACTGACACCAGTTTCAAAAGACAAGAATGCAGATAGAAAATAATCGTGTTAATAGCAGCTTTTATTTGTATATCCATTTCTAGAAAAGGGCTGATAGCTTGTTGTGGTGGCTTTTGGAGATGCATGTACCTCTGGTGTAATGTCACTTTGTTTCATCTGCATTATACACCTAATAAAATAATTAATTTTTCACATAGTTGTATGTTTTATTTATTTTGTAGTATTTAAATCTCATTTTTTTGTTTTTGTTATTCTCCTGATAGGTTTTAGTCCTCCCTTTTAATGATAGTGGATTGAATATTTTAGGCATGGTTCTGAACTGAACAACACATTACACTTGCTCCCTATCGGATGCTCCCAATAATTACACCACCCCTGTCACATTTATAGTACTGTATTACATAATACTCGTTGTTATGTGATGTGTTTAATGCATCTGAAAATAAAAATAAAAAACCATTTGCAGGTTAAAGGTCTTTAAATGATCACACTGGTGTACTGCAGTCTGCATTTCTTCTGGTACTTGTATAGATTTTAGATCTCAAAATAATGTATTCCGACTTTACCACTTGCAGATTGTAAATGTTACCAGAACACACCATACTGTGGTTGTCTATTTTTATAGTGTAGAAAAACATATGAAAACATGAATGGTTTATCTAGCAATCTTAACTATCAGTTTTAAACTTTGGAAAGGTCATCACTCTTTCAAACTTATTAGCTTTCTAATTTTAACTTATGTTATAACATTTTTGTGAACAGTATACTGTAATAATTTGTTCAGGGTAAAAGAGTACTTTTTTTAAAATGAGAAAACATTTAAGTTTTTGAATACATTACCAAGTCAATGCATTGGTCATATATACAGAGCAAATCATGCTTAACATGAGGTATGGTAAACATTTATGTCGTGTGAGACCATAGCAGACCTATTACAGATAGTGTTGCAAAGGGTGAAAATATAAAAATATGAAGGAACATTTTTATTTATTTATAATGGAGTTCATTCTTGAATGTGTATAGACACACACACACAGTCTGGAAAGATGCATGTCAGATCCCTGTTTCACACGGCTAGTTTGCCAACCTAGCCAGGAGAAAGGAGGAATGCAAATTGGCAAGCCAACCATCTCAATTTAGACACCAACTGACCTTCGGAGGAGCATTTTGTATGAGACTGTTCAATGTAAAGGGAAAACTGCTCCGAATACGACCCAGAGGGAGCTGGTCTCTTGCTGGTGCCTCTTAACTGGCAGAGGTGCACCTCATGAAGGTAGACCACTAATTCTATCATATCCAAATTGGCATGGGAGAATTTTTTTAATTTCTTTAAGTGTTTATGTGAAGAAAAAAAAAGCATCCACATATTTAGTGAAGAACTGAAGTAACCGTTGTTGTATTTACTCTTTACAGTGCATTGTGTAATAAGCAAAAGGTTTTGAACAGACATGCAATGCACATGTATAAACATTGTCAGGCCCAGCTGTCAGTATCAGATTGAATCCCACATACTGTACTTCATGCATTGACATGAGAGTATTTTACAAAGACATGCAATACCTTCTAGCATCTGACTTACAGGTGAAGGGATCATTCTTAAGATAGTGACCCCAAACAATATAAATTATACAAACAACATGAAAAGCAATGAACAGCAGGGTGTTCTCAAAAACATGGTCTGGCAGGCAGTCTCCTGATTTATCACATGCACTGCAATGGGATGAACTTGACAGAGAAGTGAGATAAACAACACATTTTGGAATTCAGTAGCACAAGATTAATTCTAAAAATGTACTGCTACAATGCCTTAAATGCTTACATTTTGCAGAGGTAAAAGGTGGCTATTTTGATGAGTGCAAGATTTCAGCTAAATTTTATAAACAGGCTTGTGTTTTTTTGTTCCTGCAGTCTGGGCATGCTTCATACTGCTGCTACACAACCTCTTAAACTAGACTCCTGCACAGTGCTTTTCAACAAAAGACAAGCGTGTTTGTGCAATAAAAGGCAAATCATTATTTTTAAAGTTTTACAGGCACAAAGCTTATGAAATGGATTTTCGATAATAAAAATAAATAAATAAATAAGTCAAACATCCTAGGTAGCACTCTAACTGTACAAACAAGTTAGCAACACGCTAAAAGAGATGGTGTTTTTAATGCTGTTAGATTTGGTTTAAGAAATAAGAGGACAGCCTTGAATTTCTCAACGCTGCCAACTTGCAAGAAATTAAAATAAGTAAATAAATAAATAAATAAATAAATAGCCTTATATAAACAGCAAATGTTGGAGGGCCAAAAGAATTTCCTGTTTTCCTGTACAATGACTATCCAACCATCTCATTTCCTCTCGGACTGTCGAATGAGTAAAGAACCTATTCGGCAGGAGCTGGTGGAAAATACAGTAGATCCTGTCAGAAAACCACAGTGCAATTCAACACTATTGTCTTTCACAGCTTGGCTGGATGTCAGGGTGCGAGGGTGTTCAGGTCGGGATTGTACAGTGCTGTGAGGGGAAGCCCACGTGGCATCTTCCAGGTAGCAGCTTATTGTCTGTCACCTACAGCGTGTTCGTAGCCCAACAGAGATCATTTACTGTATGGCTTTCCATGTGTTCACAGAGAAAATAGGCAGTATTTGTGGGACAAATGCTAAATCACCAAGTGTAGCTAGATGAGATAAAATGTGTCTGTGCTGCAGTAAATTAAAAAAATGAGAATATCCAATACTTCTGTGAAAACTCCAGTTGAGGGAAGTGGGGGAACCCATCATGGTCCTTCTGAAAGAGGTGGAATGGGATCCGCACTATTACAATGTCAAGCATTGGGAATAGTTTTCCTAAACATGGCCAAGGATTGTAAGGTGGATGAAGCCAACTTCTTCCTATATAAAATCTAACAGAAACATATGGAGTGCATTGCAGTTCTCACCGCAACATGGTGGTTCGTCTGGTTTTCTTAGTTTTGAACTGTCTGGTGTCTGCTTTACATGACAGGCATTGTGTTATCCACATGGTCACTATTAATAACATGTGCTACATCTGCTTTAAAAGGCATGGTTGTGTGTGACTTAGATGTCTCTTATTGGTGGCTGATTCAGTTGTCATAACAAAGTGGGCAAAACACGTCATTACTTTTTAAAATGATTAAACAGCTTTGCCCTGCTTTTGAATGCAATGGCAAGGGGACGTTGGCTTCTACAGTATGACAATAAAAATGAGTCGAGCTATGTAGAACTCCTCCTGTAAACCTCTTGCAGACTTGCTGTCAGTATAACCAATATAACTATTTTATGGCAGATGTTTATAGTTTCTGAAAATCTTATATTAAAGGGATTATAAAGCATAATAACCAAGGTTTTAAAAGCATCTGCAGTACTAAAAGATAGGTGGACAGCCATTGTCTTACAATCTATTTAGTCCTGAGTTTGCAGAATTTGTATGACCCAACAACACAATGTCCATGTTCTGTAACACAATGATTAAAAAAAAAAAATCTGTCTATGTGTGTATATATATATATATATATATATATATATATATATATATATATATAATTACACAAAGAAGTTAGACTGAGAAGTTGTTTATAGTTTGAACAACACCGGTACTGTATTTACTGTAGAAATATTGCATGAATCACTAGTATAGCAAATTGGGGGACATGCTGTAGGAGTGTTAGATCCGAGGCTCGTTATAACCGAGAGCCTTATAGCGAGGGAGCACTGTGTGTTTGTGTGTGTGTGTGTGTGTGTGATGACTTTAATTGAACTAATAATTAGCAGAATTTGACTTTTTTAAATTGTTTAGGTTACAAAAAGTTGGAGATTCAAGTTCCTTTTATAATTTTTGTATATATTTATATATATACACATAGAATTTTGTTGCTCCCGCGGCCCACTCGGCCCACAGTTTGGGTGCCCCTGCTGTAACATACCATACTAAATTTCATGACTGACAGTAGCTTGACTGACTCGCTGCCAAACACAGCCAGTTTGACCCCTGTAATGTTTGTAGATGTTTAAAAAAATAAGATTTTCAGCTGATTAGATGCGGTAAATTAATAGGGGGTGAAAGTTTGAAAGGTGCCCAGAGGACCGGTTTAAATTACCTAAATTAAGGAACTCTTTTTTTTTTTTTTAAAGAATAATCTGTAAAATGAGTCTTGTTGAGGCTGTGTCAGAGGATTGGAATTTAGGAAGAGGGTGATATCTGCCAGGTCATTATTAAGCACCCCACCCATCACCCTGAAAAGGGAAAATGACCTAGACTTGGAGTAATTACTAAAACGAGCCTCAGTGAGTTCAGCTTCAGTTTTTAAAAGCACAGATTCCTTCAGTGACAATTGAGTGGTACTGCAGCTCACAGCTGATTAATAGATGGTACCTGTCCATATCATTTTTACAGGGTTTTGACTTCCAAAAGTATTGGCTTCCTAAGAGACTGCCTTGCCCTTGGTGTGTGTGATCATGTTTTGACATACCGGTATGGTTCTGAACAATGTTTTTGTGTACTCAAAACCCTATATGTTATGAGGATTAAGGATTGGCTTGTTGTTAAACGTCTTGGAGGCAATATGTCTTTGTCATGTTTCCTGCCTGCTGCTGCTGTGTTTAACTGATTTTAGTGCATCTGGAATCTGTATTTTTTAAATATCCTGGGGTTATTAATACACATTTATGTATGGTTAGGTTAGGAATTTTTGATAAAGGGATATATACAGTGCCTTGCGAAAGTATTCGGCCCCCTTGAACTTTGCGACCTTTTGCCACATTTCAGGCTTCAAACATAAAGATATGAAACTGTAATTTTTTGTGAAGAATCAACAACAAGTGGGACACAATCATGAAGTGGAATGAAATTTATTGGATATTTCAAACTTTTTTAACAAATAAAAAACTGAAAAATTGGGTGTGCAAAATTATTCAGCCCCCTTAAGTTAATACTTTGTAGCGCCACCTTTTGCTGCGATTACAGCTGTAAGTCGCTTGGGGTATGTCTCTATCAGTTTTGCACATCGAGAGACTGAAATTTTTGCCCATTCCTCCTTGCAAAACAGCTCGAGCTCAGTGAGGTTGGATGGAGAGCATTTGTGAACAGCAGTTTTCAGTTCTTTCCACAGATTCTCGATTGGATTCAGGTCTGGACTTTGACTTGGCCATTCTAACACCTGGATATGTTTATTTGTGAACCATTCCATTGTAGATTTTGCTTTATGTTTTGGATCATTGTCTTGTTGGAAGACAAATCTCCGTCCCAGTCTCAGGTCTTTTGCAGACTCCATCAGGTTTTCTTCCAGAATGGTCCTGTATTTGGCTCCATCCATCTTCCCATCAATTTTAACCATCTTCCCTGTCCCTGCTGAAGAAAAGCAGGCCCAAACCATGATGCTGCCACCACCATGTTTGACAGTGGGGATGGTGTGTTCAGGGTGATGAGCTGTGTTGCTTTTACGCCAAACATAACGTTTTGCATTGTTGCCAAAAAGTTCGATTTTGGTTTCATCTGACCAGAGCACCTTCTTCCACATGTTTGGTGTGTCTCCCAGGTGGCTTGTGGCAAACTGTAAACGACACTTTTTATGGATATCTTTAAGAAATGGCTTTCTTCTTGCCACTCTTCCATAAAGGCCAGATTTGTGCAGTATACGACTGATTGTTGTCCTATGGACAGAGTCTCCCACCTCAGCTGTAGATCTCTGCAGTTCATCCAGAGTGATCATGGGCCTCTTGGCTGCATCTCTGATCAGTCTTCTCCTTGTATGAGCTGAAAGTTTAGAGGGACGGCCAGGTCTTGGTAGATTTGCAGTGGTCTGATACTCCTTCCATTTCAATATTATCGCTTGCACAGTGCTCCTTGGGATGTTTAAAGCTTGGGAAATCTTTTTGTATCCAAATCCGGCTTTAAACTTCTCCACAACAGTATCTCGGACCTGCCTGGTGTGTTCCTTGTTCTTCATGATGCTCTCTGCGCTTTAAACGGACCTCTGAGACTATCACAGTGCAGGTGCATTTATACGGGGACTTGATTACACACAGGTGGATTCTATTTATCATCATTAGTCATTTAGGTCAACATTGGATCATTCAGAGATCCTCACTGAACTTCTGGAGAGAGTTTGCTGCACTGAAAGTAAAGGGGCTGAATAATTTTGCACGCCCAATTTTTCAGTTTTTTATTTGTTAAAAAAGTTTGAAATATCCAATAAATTTCGTTCCACTTCATGATTGTGTCCCACTTGTTGTTGATTCTTCACAAAAAATTACAGTTTCATATCTTTATGTTTGAAGCCTGAAATGTGGCAAAAGGTCGCAAAGTTCAAGGGGGCCGAATACTTTCGCAAGGCACTGTATCTGCTTTATACTGTGACTTTGAATGAGCACACAAAATAAAAAGAAAAATCCCTCATTTTTTGTCATCATACAATGTTGTGTAGAACAAAATATACTGTATGAAGGTTTGTTAAACATGAGTATGTTGGTCCGTAATTGTTGTATGTTGCTGTACAGTATGTGTTTTTAAAAATCTTTTTTTATTTTTTATTTGGTATCCTTTTTTTGCTACATATTCTCTGTAAATTGGCTTTTCAGGTGCTCAGGCATAGCAATAGCACCATGTTTATCAGTGAGTCAGTGTCCACAGTTATTTGCCAGATAAGATACATATCAATAAATGTTATATGATATTATTAGGTAAAATTCGGATTTGAAAGTATTTATATATTTGTAGTCCACTTGTCCGTAGTAAAAGGGACCCCTATTCTAGATGTAGTGTAGGCCATTTCCTCTCTTGTAGATTAATTTCAGTGTTCACAATGGTATTTATAGAGGCAGTGGTCTGCCTTCCTGATCTGTATTTTGGAAGGATGCGTTGACGAAACTGTTGTCTATTTCCAGTGCTAAATTTGACGTGTACGTGGCTGAGCCAAAAATAAATGATCTTCAGCAGAAATGAAAAGAGTGCAGGCACGCCATGACTATAAATATCCAAACCAATCTGTCATTGGAGGCTGAATGAAAAAAAATAAATAAATAAATAATTGGTTTAAAAATAAAACTTAACTTCTTGAGGTATTCATCGGATTCTAACCCACACCTACTTTAAAAAGACACATATCATGTTTTCCACAGTGGAAAGTCATTAGGTGTTTGTGTCGGTTCCTTCACCTAATACCTAGTGCCCCCAGAAAAACATGGCGGCATGGCCTATTTATTATTATTATTATTATTATTATTATTTATTTCTTAGCAGACGCCCTTATCCAGGGCGACTTACAATCGTAAGCAAAAACATTTCAAGCGTTACAATACAAGTAATACAATAAGAGCAAGAAATACAATAACTTTTGTTCAAGTAAAGTACAAGTTTGACAAACCACAATTCAATAATACAGCAGGTAATAGTGATAGTTACATCAGGATATGATTAAATAGTGGTAGTTACATCAGGATGTGATTAAATACAAAGTACTACAGGTTAAAAACTTGGCAGATTACAGTATTCTGAAGTACAGGATTAAATGCAGTAAAATAGGGGCTGATAAGAGCAAAATAAAGCACATTTACATGAAGGGTGATAGTGTCCCAGGATACAAACAGAGGAGTTCTACAGGTGCTCTTTGAAGAGGTGAGTCTTAAGGAGGCGCCGGAATGTGGTCAGGGACTGGGCAGTCCTGACATCTATAGGAAGGTCATTCCACCACTGCGGAGCAAGTGTGGAGAAGGAGCGGGCTTTGGAGGCAGGGGAGCGTAGCGGTGGTAGAGCTAGTCTTCTAGTGCAGGCAGAGCGGAGAGGTCGAGTGGGGGTGTAGGGAGAGATGAGGGTCTGGTGGTAGCTGGGTGCAGACTGGATTTAAAAAGGAGTAGGCCTAGGTGAAAACATTAAGGGTTTTGAATTTGCGTGTTGCATCACTATCTTTTGAGCCTTGAAAAATATTTTATGATTGAACCTTATGGGGCATTCCAAGAAAATGTTACATTTGTTAAACTAATTAAACATCAGACAAATAGCCAATGGTGACGATGGGTCTACCCTAATACAGTACACACACACACATTTTATCATCAAATAGTATTGGGTCATGAGAGTGTTTTCTCCAAGATGATATAAACAATTTGATAATGTGTGTTTTCTAAAACACTTTTACAAATATTTAAAAAGAACAATATAAAAGTGCCAGCTTCTTGGAAAAAGTAAATATGCCTACAGTACATGCAATTGCAATCTTAGGTGTCAAGTTACATTGTTACTTGAGCTGAACAGGTATTTATTTATCCAAGATGGATAGATAATTGTAGCATGGTCTTTGAATCACTGCATTCCTGTTTTTAAATAGGCCATGCCTCCATGCTATGGTGTGGACATGTTTTTGGGGGTACTAGGTACTGTATTAGGTGAAGTAACATAACTACCCATTTATATATATTGATTTTATAATAACTGTAATTGATCAAATGCAACTTCATTAGTACCAAGTATACTACAGTAACGGCCTCATTGTTACAGAATAATGACCCTATAATTAGACTGTAAATGACTATGTGATGTGTGTCTCCTAACTGAATGTGTCACTGCTCAAGAAGCTCACCCGGCTGCTTTGTCAGCACTTTTTAACTAAGAGTCACACTGGGCTAACCTTTCTTGCTGTGAGCTTGATCATTCATTCGTTCACTCCTGGGCTTTGTTTAGCAAGCTGGCAGTTCTGCTGTGATAATGGCAGTTTACTGACTGGCTTTTCCCACGGTCCTATTTACAATTAGACAAGTAGTTCCCTGCTTATAGTTCTAGACTGGGTACCCCAGTGCAATATTATGCCAAACCTGTTCGCAGTAGCTAAACTTGTATAAGATACAGTAACAGCTTACATTTCTTTTTTCTTGAAAAAACAGATGAGCTTCCAACCTAAACATGCCAGTAAAGTGCTGTTAGTCTAGTTATATCCATCTTTTCCTGAACCTTATGGCACTTCAGCAGTATTTAGTTTGCTGAAGCTTAGTACTGTAGGCTTCAGTCAGATGTGTAGAAGTTACTGCAGACCGCCAGCCTTTTTCAATAGGGTTTTCCCTAACTTAACCTTCTCTGTTGCTGCTCCAGGGATAACTGAATAGCTGATAGCTGAACAAATAGCTGTTCGTTCCAAAGAAGACTGTTCAAAGCTGTAATCACTGGGATGAGTTGGCTGCATTCAGAGTCGGCTGGGTGAATGATTTGAAATTTGAATGAAATCAAATATTTTTCTTATTTAATTATTTAAATTATAAAAAAATTAAAAAATTTAGTCTTGGGGAACACTTGCCAACAGTTCTTAGGCTCTTCTCCAAACTTGAAATAAAACAAAACTGTAAACCTAAAAAAACAGTATATTCTTCTTTAGAGTCACAGTAATTGTATCTTTTTCAATAGAAAATGTCTCAGCTATTGTGGGGGAAGGGGGTTGAGATTAATTTGTTTCATGGAAATATCACATTGTAAGGGTTTATAGCAACTGTTTTATATACTGTAATGCTAGTTAACACTGAGAATTACCAGATGTTTTATGTGTGTGTCAGGATGTGAGTGTGTGGGGAAGGATAGAATGTCCAAACAGCCATTGTAGTTCCACAAATGACCGTCTCTTTATTTACAAACGGATTACCCCTGGTACCAACAATGGTATTTGGGTAAGACGAACGGTGAGTTTGCAGTCCCAAATAAAAGCAATAAATACAATATCCAGTCCACCAGTGCACACACAGGTTGAGGTGATGGGGAAGTGTAGGTGCTCCAGTGAATGTCCAGTGGCTGTGCTGTGGCAGTATAGATTCTCCAGGGGGGTCGTGCTGGCTCGGTTGCTTCAGCTCCTGGATTCGTAGCACTCTGCTAATACACAAAAACTACCAAACACAAGCAGCACTCCGACGTGTTTGCTTTTTCAGCGTAAGCGGCCGTACTCGCGTGGCTGCGTCCCCTTTGTACTGCTAAACCCCCAGTGATCAATGCGGTACCCCGCTCTATCCAATTGCCGCACACAACACAGCTGATCACAATAGTCGTTCAGCAGTGTTACAGCTACGCTCTTTCCCCTAGATGGCCAACTTCCGGTTCTGTCCTACCATCGAGTCGGCCTATCCCTGTGAAGGTGTACCACCAACCTTACTTAGCGCCCTTCCTGATCAGGAAGTAGATTTGCAGCTTCATTCTTTCACTTTCACAGTATGAGATAATATCAGTTGAAATGCATTTATAATGTGGCACAGTAATAGTGCTTCATTTGTTTGCTTTAAAGAATGAAGCCCTTCAAGCCACATTACAATAATGTGCATGTTAATTGACCGTTCATTTTCTGTAATTACTAAAACATAAAATGAGCAATTTGTTACCTTTGTATTATGAATTTTTGGCTACAGTGTAACAGATGTTGAATTATGGTCTGTGCATGCTGGCAGTCCTGAAATCTTAAGCAGTTTATGACCTGAAATCTTTCTAAAATGCCTGTAGTGGTAAACTAAATATAAAAAGGAACCTGCAACTGATTAGAATTTTTTTAAACCCAGACTTATCAGAGAATTTATTTTGCCAAAAGAAACACAAACTATCTACCCCTAAGAGTTATTATTTGGAGAGCAGTGGCAAAGATGCAGTTCATAGTCTATCATATCATTATCCCTTGTTTTAATGATTCCCTAAATGATCATGCACACTTTGCAAACGGACAGACAAAATAGTGTAATTTTAAACTGGCATCCATCTCAAAGCAGATGGTAGTCTAATGATATGGTAGCCTAAAATAGTCCTAAACCAGTACTATAAGTACAGTAGTAGCCTTTCTTGTCTAAGCAGAAGCTCTGAGGCCAAATCAGAACCACATACATGTAACCACGTTGGCAGTGTGGATTGGGGAATAGTTTGGTTGATGTTTCTGCTTTCACCTATTGTAGACTTAAGCCCCTGTCACACTGGCATGATCTACCTGGGCCAGAACCTACCCAGGCAGAACCGGTGTCATGTGGGCCGGGTACACAATTTCAAACTACTTTTGATAAAGTAGGGTTGACCTGGGTGACAGATGCAAGTGAACAATACATGTATCAATGCCCTGGAAGCAGCTTGTTACGGACGCTTCCATCCAAGCTTCTTTGGATTGAACCGTCGGCCCAGATGTTGATTAGAGCAAATGTTTCATCATTCCTGCTGCAATCAGGCTCATGGTTTGTCTCAAGCAACAGAAATATGGCTAAACAGAATAAACAGATATGTTCCTTGCGGAAGGGAAACCTTCACATAGGCTATTTTGCTGTGTGGCTGTTTGTTATTGTGTCGGCTTACAAACGGCCATCAAGCATTTTGTCTTGCTCAACCCGGGTCAGAGCGCGTAGACCCACATCTTGAGGTAGGTCGCTGGGACCCGGGTTAACCTGGGTACGACCCAGGTACGTGGTTTCACATTACGTGGGATTGTGACCTGGGTAGCTAGGACCCGGGTCCGGACCCGGGTAGGCGTGCAAGTGTCAAAGGGGCTTTAAAGCCTTTCAGAAACTGTATTTGCTCTGGGAAGTGCATGTAGGGCAGCAGTGTGGAGTAGTGGTTAGGGATCTGGACACTTGACCGGAGGGTCGTGGGTTCAATCCCAGGTGGGGGACACTGCTGCTGTACCCTTGAGCAAGGTACTTTACCTAGATTGCTCCAGTAAAAACCCAACTGTATAAATGGGTAATTGTATATAAAAAAAAATAAAAAAATAATGTGATATCTGTGTAATGTGAAATGTATAATGTGTATAATGTGATATCTTGTAACAATTGTAAGTCACCCTGGATAAGGGCGTCTGCTAAGAAATAAATAATAATAAATAATAATGTAGGTAAATTCCTGCCGCTGCTGTAGAATTTGCCAGCTCCTGTGGTCCCGCATGTTGTGGTCAGATTAATCAGCTCTGCACATGTCAGTTCTTTTCTTACTCGGCAGTATAATGTAATTTGGATGTTAGTCGGAAATTCAAACTGACAGACTTTTGGTTTGTATTACAGTAGTATTATGTTGTTATGATATTTATAAAGTGTTTACGTTACAGTGCGGAGACCAGCAACCGACTTTGACCTTTGCCTTACAATACCTGCAGGTGTGAAAATTTATTTTATTAATAAATAATATCCCAAAATATATCAGACTTTTTTTTTTTCTTAAAGATGTATCACTTTTATGTTTTTTTTTTTTTTTTCACTAACTATAGAAAGACATGAAGGCCTCTTTGAAATTACTCATTCATCACAGTGGGTGCTTTGTAGAAGAGTTCTCAAGTTCCAAATTTAGATCTTTCTGGAATGCAAAATGTTGTCTATTCAGGATGTAGATCTACACACAGTACAATAAGTGTATTAGATGTACACAAAATGTCAATTTACATTTAGATACAGTGCCTTGCATAAGTATTCACCCCCCTTGGACTTTTCCACATTTTGTAGTGTTACAACCTGGAATTAAAATGGATTTCATTGGGATATTTACCATTTGATTTACACAACATACTTAACACTTTGAAGGTGCAAAATATTTTTTTATTGTGACACAAAAGTTAATTAAACAAAAAAAAGACATTTGTTGGTTGCATAAGTATTCACCCCCCTGAGTCAATACTTGGTAGAAGCACCTTTGGCAGCAATTACAGCTGTGAGTCTTTTTGGGTAAGTCTCTACCAGCTTTGCACATCTGGATCCTGCAATTTTTGCCCATTCTTCTTGGCAAAATTGCTCAAGCTCTGTCAAGTTGGATGGGGACCATTGGTGAACAGCAATTTTCAAGCCTTTCCAGAGATTCTCAATCAGATTGAGGTTTGGGCTTTGACTGGGCCATTCTAAGACATTCAGGTTCTTGTTTTTAAACCACTCCAGTGTAGCTTTGGCTGTGTGCTTAGGGTCATTGTCCTGCTGGAAGGTGAACCTCCGCCCCAGTCCCAGGTCTCTTGCAGACTGAAATAGGGTTTCCTCTAGAATTTCCCTGTATTTGGCTCCATCCATCTTGCCCTCAATCCTGACCAGTTTCCCAGTCCCTGCCGATGAAAAGCATCCCCATAACATGATGCTGCCACCACCGTGCTTCACTGTGGGGATTGTGTTCTCAGGGTGATGAGCAGTGTTGGCTTTGCGCCACACATAGCGTTTTGCGCAAAGACCAAAAAGTTCAATTTTGGTCTCATCAGACCAGAGAACCTTTTTTCACATGTTTGCTGTGTCTCCCACATGCCTTTTGGCAAAATTCAAACATCCAAACGGGATTTGATATGGGTTTTTTTCAGCAATGGCTTTCTTCTCACCAGTCTTCCATAAAGCCCAGCTTTGTGGAGCGTCCGGGTTATAGTTGTCCCATGGACGGTTTCTCCCATCTCAGCTGTGGATCTCTCCAGCTCCTTCAGAGTTACCATTGGCCTCTTGGTTGCTTCTCTGACTAATGCCCTCCTTCCCTGGTCACTGAGTTTTGGTGGACGGCCTTCTGTAAGCAGAGTTGCGGTTGTGCCATATTCTTTCCATTTTTTAGTAATGGATTTAACGGTGCTCTGGGGGATGTTCAAAGTTTGGGATATTTTTTATAACCCAACCCTGATTGGTGTTTCTCCAGAACTTTATCCCGGACTTGTTTTGATAGCTCCTTGGTCTTCATGATGCTGTTTGTTTAGATATGCTCTCTAACAAACTCTGGGGCCTTCCAGGAACAGGTGTATTTAATCTGAGATCATGTGACACTTTAATTGCACACAGATGGACTCCATTCAACTAATTATGTGACTTCTGAAGGCAATTGGTTGCACCAGAGCTTATTTAGGGGTGTCACAGCAAAGGGGGTGAATACTTATGCAATCAAGACTTTTCAGTTTTTTATTTGTAAATAATTTTGAAAAATATGTAGATTTTTTTTCCCCACTTCGACATTATGGACTATTTTGTGTAGATCAGTGACAAAAAATCCTAATTAAATCCATTTTAATTCCAGGTTGTAACACTACAAAATGTGGAAAAGTCCAAGGGGGTGAATACTTATACAAGGCACTGTATATAATGGATAGCACTGGTTTGCCCAGAGTAGTGGTCATAAGGTAATTTTAACTTTGTTGATTTAATATTGTACTAGGTGGTATCCTTAGCTTTGTTTAGCTTAACCTTAATAAATCGAAGCATCCATTTTATTTTGTGAATTTTTTTGGTGGTTTCTTTTTTGCCAGGTTCCCCTGCTAAACATACTGAGAATTCATACCATGTCTGGACCATAACAGCCAAGCTACTGTAATAAATGTGGATGTTACCTAACCTTGGAAATATTAACAAATGCACAACCAGGAAATTGTGTCATCTGTTATTTTTAACCACTTTGCCACTTAAATTTAAAGCAAACCAAAATACAGATTCTGTTTTGTTTTATTTTACATTTCCATTGATCATTACAAATCACATCCGGTACAGTCATTTACATACTACTTCAAAAGCACAAGACAAATTCCTAAGAATTTAGATTTAAGGATTAAGGGGCCGATGTAAGGATATGTGCAAAGTGATTGCTGCCAAAATACATGTTTAGCTGGCGTAAAGTGGGACTTTAGCGGTCACAAAAAATGTGGCTATGTAAAGAATGGTTTTCACCTGGCGTTCTGCACCCACTATCAAATTAGCACTTTGCCATCATTAATCAATAGAAATTATTTTGAAAAGTAATCAAATGAAGAAAAGAGCAAAGAATTAGGCGGGGATCTGGAGTATTAAGAAGGCACAAAAGTTATAATGAGATGTAAGGATTTTGCCTTGCACTTTGGCAATTGCTGACCCTCCAAAAACTTTGCACCTCCTATGACAAGGTGCAAGCCATTGTAGAAGTGAGTAATTAAGAGTTGTATAAAACAACACACCTTCAGACCTGTCACTGGCCTCATGATGGCTGCTGTGGTACACTGCCTGATGCATATCTGAGCTCTCCCAATCTGGCTTTATGCCTAATCACAGCACTGAGACGGCTTTAGTTTGTGTCTTAAATGACCTTTTGTTAAATTCTGACTTGGGTGCACCTATGTTGCTGTCTTTGGACCTACCAGCTGCCTTCGATATTGTCAACCACTTTATACTTGTACAGACTAAAATCCGTTGTGGGGGTAGATGGTGGTGTTCTTGATTGGTTTGTGTCTTATCTGTCAGGACGAACACAATCCGTTAAATTTGATGAATTTCCATTAGCTAACTTGGATGTTAATTCTGGTGTCCCCCAGGTTTCGGTTTTGGGCCCACTGCTCTTTAACATCTACATGTTGCCCCTGGGCGAGATCATCCGTAGACAGTGTTCACTTTCATTCTTATGCAGGTGACACACAGCTATATCTGAAATTGAATACTGTATTCCTTCGAATTTGAAACACGCTTTTTAAACCATTTTTTGCTTCTCAAAAATAACCTGCGTCTTAAATTTGAGTACAGTATAGTTGTGTGTATTGAAATCACCAACAAAAGACGTAACTACCCGAGTACACAAACAGCAATGTAACTGACTGCCGAGAAAAGACAACAAAGGCGTCTGCCCGAATGACAACGTGACACTGCTGACAAAAAACAAGCCAAGCTTCCTGAGGAATTCCAAAAGAAATGTTTCAATTTCAGCATTTCTAACAAACAGTACCAGCTTGGACAGATAGGAAATGCTGATCAGACCCTGTATTTTGGGACATGCCAAGCACTGTTCAGTGCTGTTGTGGTTGCTGGGTTACATGTTTCCTGATGCCGTGGAGTGTTGTGTCGTGCTTGCTATTGTGTGTGATGCCGTAAGTGAGTGGTGGTGTGTGTAAGACAGAGACATCATCTTAAGTATTATACAGCACAATAAACAAGCTCTGTGGTTAATCTACAACAACACTGTTGCGTGTCAGTTTTGTACAAGGTTGTATCTTTGTAAATACGTATTTATTTGATGCTTTATTTTTTCCTCAAATTGAGGGTGGTAAATTTGGGCTGTGTCTTAAATTCAAGGGCGTCTTAAATTCGAAGGAATACGGTACTAACGTTTCTTCTGATATATTAATGCTTACCAAGTGTCTTGCAGACACTGAATCTTGGATGTCTGCTAATTTTTTTGCTGCTAAATGCTAGTAAAACTGAACTTCTGCTACTGGCTATAAAACACAATTGAAATATTTTACTTATTTTCAGTTTAGTTATGGTAACTATCTACTGCAGCCTTCAGCTTCTATAAAGAGCCTCGGGGTACACTTAGACGCCACAATCTCTTTTGAGGCACATGTTTCTTCTGTTGTCACCCTCTTTTTTTCCATTTACAGAAGATTGCCAAAGTTCAACATTTGATCTATGCATTTGTAACCTCAAGGCTTGACTATTGTAACTCCCTATTTACAGGCCATCCATCTAAAGCAATTGATAGATTACAAATAGTTCAGAATGCAGCTTCCAAAATCTGGTATGAAAAAGTACCACCACATTACACCCACTTCTGGCTTCAGTGGCTTCCCATTAAGTATCGAATCTTTTTTAAACTACTTCTCCTGACTAATCGCTCACTCAGTGGTATTGGTCCTGCTTACCTTACTGAATTACTTTGTCCTTGTCAGCTGATTGGTACCCTTAGATCCTGCCAGGCTGGCCTGCTGGTTGTTCCTGATGTGAAATGGGTTGGTCTTGGTGGTCGGTCCTTTAGCCAGCAGGCTCCTGTGCTATGGAATGACCCCCTTGCTGACATCAGGAACTGACAGTCAGTAGATCGGTTTAAAAAAAGGTCTTAAGCCTTATCTGTTCGGTCTTGGATTTGGTTAAGGCCCTTGAGAAGAGCATCTCTCGTTGTCCTCTGCTATCTGTTTGCTTTTATAGCCAAATTTGCTTTTCGTGTTTATGTCCTGATACAGCACATGCCATAGCTGATTTAACTGGGGTGGTGTACTGTATCTAATAATTAGTGTACAGAGCAAAGGTCTGCTGATACTCGTACTCGTAATTGCCTTTAAGAAGTATTTATCGGCAGGTATTAAATAAATCCATTCATTGTGTTGATTTCAAAACCAGAAAGGCTGTCCTTCCTTTGCCTTTTTTAATCAATGGCAATTAACTTCCGCATTAAGAACATAAGAACATAAGAACATAAGAACATAAGAACATAAGAAAGTTTACAAACGAGAGGAGGCCATTCAGCCCATCTTGCTCGTTTGGTTGTTAGTAGCTTATTGATCCCAGAATCTCATCAAGCAGCAGCTTGAAGGATCCCAGGGTGTCAGCTTCAACAACATTACTGGGGAGTTGGTTCCAGACCCTCACAATTCTCTGTGTAAAAAAGTGCCTCCTATTTTCTGTTCTGAATGCCCCTTTATCTAATCTCCATTTATGACCCCTGGTCCTTTTTTCTTTTTTCAAGTCAAAGAAGTCCCCCGGGTTGACATTGTCTATACCTTTTAGGATTTTGAATGTTTGAATCAGATCGCCACGTAGTCTTCTTTGTTCAAGACTGAATAGATTCAATTCTTTTAGCCTGTCTGCATACGACATGCCTTTTAAACCCGGGATAATTCTGGTTGCTCTTCTTTGCACTCTTTCTAGAGCAGCAATATCCTTTTTGTAACGAGGTGACCAGAACTGAATACAATATTCCTTGATACAGCGGTACGGCAGCAAAAATGTCAGCGCCCCACATGAGAGGAAAATTCACTTTCAATCGGCTTTTAAAACACTCAATGTAGACGTTAATTGCCATTGACAGCTTTTTTTATGTTTTATAATTCAACACATTCATGAATAGATTTATTTAATACCTGCCGATTTAAATACTTTTCAAGAAGTCCTTATAAGACCACTCAGGAAGTTTCTTTCTTATTTTTAAACTTTAAAATTGTCACTCTGCCTGTCAGAAAGCTAATTCAAAACTTAAGTAAACGCTTTGAAATGATGGGCTTCTGCCAGAACATTTCTGTAGCGGTGGATGTTGAATTGTGCTTCAGCTGGCTAAAGGAAGGCTCAGGCAGTTGGAGCATCAGAGGTCATCATAATAATGATCCGTTTGGAGACAGACAAATATCTACCCATGAAAAGTGCGTGGGAGTTCAGAGAGGAGAGAGGAAACGGCTTTGTTTAAAATAGTGATGATAAGAGATTCAATAGTTTAGACTAAAAGGTTTAGGCCTATACAATGGTAAAAATAAGCAGGAAGTTTACCTATGATAAACCATGGGTTGATTTTGAATTGCAGTACTTCTAAATATTGCCTGTTGTTTGTAGATGGAAGCCAAAGAAATCTCAAAAAGTACCCATCCACTACTCACTCATTAAAAGGGAAATTCCAGTCTCTAGTACGTGTTCCCACCATGTATTGAAGTCTATTCAAATTTTGTATTTCCTTCTCACAGCCTTCCATTTGAACTATGGTTTTTCTTATTATTAATGTTCACAACTTACCCCACAACTGCAGCACAACCTCATGTGTGTTCTGTGTTTTAATTTGTTGTTTCTCATTTTCTTGATGGATAAGTGGTACTTAAAAGAGTACAGACAATTGACCACCCAACCAACTCATCCCACCTAACCACACATCAGTATTTTGTTTTCAAAATGTCTTTAAGCATTTCATATTTTATTATTATTATTATTATTATTATTATTATTTATTTCTTAGCAGACGCCCTTATCCAGGGCGACTTACAATTGATATTTTGCTTGCTGGGACAAATAAAAGAAAACACAAGAGAGGAACTGTGCCTTTTCAAATCATCAAATGGGCCATGTTCCAAGTCTCTTACTCTGATTCAAATTTGTTTATTGGTGTGTCCAATCATGCCATATTAAAGGAGGCCAACAGAAAAGAAAAGCTGCATCTGGGACTTAGTAGCAAACAAAAACATAATAAAGGTATTAGGACTTTCACAAGTAATTCACTCTGCTGATTAACTGTGGCTTCCCCAGTACATCTCCGTTTTTCAATTAATTACCAACTGTCCCCTGAACGAATCCAAGATCGTTTACTGTTGCTGTGCATTACTAACTTCCTTGTGCTTGCATTCCAGCACCTGTGATAACAGGCTTCTTTTAACAAACAGCATAAAAAGCTTGCTGGAAAGAGAAGTAAAAATAGCAAAGAATTTATCAACACTAATTTCTCATACACGCAGTAAGTGGAGCCAATGAAGCAGTATTTTAGAGCCACCATGTCACAGTGTGTGGCGTAGTGTCCCGCCCCTATATATTTGTGCACTGTTTTTGTATTATTGTTTGCAGCGCGGATAAAAACGCTGCGTCTTTTGTTATTGTTTTTGTATTTTTAAAAACTTCGTGAGGATGCGTGGCTGATCAGCTACTGATTATTTAACTAGCTGACAGTCATGCATCCTTACCAAACGCGTGCAGACTCTGGCCGAGGGGTAATAAGATCATTAACAACTAGTTAATCCCTCAGCCAGAATATAAGAACCTGCAGCTGTCCGTGCTACAGAGAGTGTACAGCGGAGAGTACGGGGAGCGGAGAGAGCGAGGAGAGAGAGAGAAACTACATTTGACAACAACTGCTAAGTATCGTGCTGGTGCTAAAACCAGCACGCTTATTTGTTTGGCCAACATGCCCTTTTGTTTTGTTGTTTGTTTAAATCTATTGTTTTGTTTTATTACTTAATAAATACGCTGAGCACAGTAGCGTTCAGCTTCACCCGCCCATCCATGGTTTTGTTTCTGGTACTTCCTGGTCCATGACGCCACCACACACGCCACTCAACATCTGCTCGGTCACACAGTGGTATACTGTAAAGTAGGTTATTTTTATTATGTTTTGCTTTGACTTCTTTAACTTGGTACAATAGTCTCAAGAGAACACCCCTCGGGAAGCAAGCAAAGTGTTCTCTAAGACGGAGTTAGCCACCAGACACAATATGAATCAATAAATAAATAAATACATATGTATTACTTGTCATGACGCACGTGCATCAACATATGAAATTAACTGAATAAGTAAAAGCAAAACAATAGCAAGTGTATGTTAATAAACTATAATAATAAAGTGACAGGCAAACTAACGTTAATAAAACTAAAGCAAAACAACACGGTCAAAAAGCTTAAATTGTTATGTACTACGAAATTAGCTGACGGGTGTGTTTGGCAGAGGCAAAAATAATGGGTGTTAGTTAGAGTTAACTTAATGTTAATAAACTAACTGTCAAACTAAATTAACACAGCATTCCTACACACGTTACAAAATGCAGCAGCAATGTACAAGACATGCACATTATTTAACAGAATGGTGAAGCAACTCACCAGAAAGGGAAACACCAAATTGCTTGGCGACTTATGTCTGATTCAGGTTTTTTTCAAGAGCTCGAACAATTTCCAACTTTGTGTAGCAAGAGAAACAGCGGCGCATTTTGCTGTTTGTTTACATGTCATTTTGAGGTGTACTCATGGAAATCGGAAAACAAAACAATTCAATGATATGATGGCAGTTCTGGAAAGATGTAATAAACCAATCATGTCCCTGAAGACACTCTCGCGATGACAAGTCGCGGGGAGTTATCAGTGAAAAGGTGGGTAGGAAAGGACACGATGAAGTTAGCTCATGCTGTTGGTTTTTTGGTTTTCTGAAAACTGCGTGTCAGTTTCAGAAAAAAAAAAGATTGATTGAAGCCCCAGGCAGTTCCTAAATTTGACTTCCCTCTAGGCTGACAACCATCATGGATAGATAAGATATGTTTAGAGTAGTACACATTCTTTACACATTGTTGAGCTGGAAGTTAGACCCTTGTTCCTATGATGGCTAAATTAGACTCCTGGTTACCCATTGCTCAAGTCCACGTCACCCTTGAGATGCAAGGAAGCCCTGGTTATTTTTGTACAAAACAGTACTGTATCTTTTGGGAACAAATCACTATCGGTGCCAAGAAGGTGTTCTTTTAAGCGAAGTTCCTGTTCCTTTAGCCGGAGCATTTATAATGGGGAAAAATGTGTTTCACCACAAGGGTGTTCCCTTAGTTGAAGTGTTCTCATAGGAGGTGTTTCTATATGCGGAGACTACTGTAACCATAGGATTTAACGTGACTGAACAAAAAACTGAGAATGAAATTTATTTGAGGGGAATTAATGTGCACAAACTGGCATCACATATGGATTTATTTATTTATTTATTTATTTATTTATTTATTTATTTATTTAACTTTTATTTGAAACAGGAAGGTCTCTGCTACATAGATGTCATTTTTTGGTTTAAAGGTATCAAGACAGTAAGTTTTGGTTCATCCTGGAGTTTATTCCAAGACCAGGAAGCAAGAAAACTGAATGATTATTTTTTTTTTTTTTCCAAATTCCTTACAAACTTTAGGAACTGAGAATCTTAGAACAGTATTACTAGAGGTAATTAGCAATTTATTAAGATAATTTGGGATTTTGCCAAGGATAACCTTATAAACAATTATGTACCATGGTTTCAATCTTTGCGAAGGTAAAGATGCCAGACCAGCCAATCTATATAAATCACACTGATAAACCGACTAACCCAGGTTGGTTATAAACCTTAATGCAGAGTGATACAAAGGATCTTTCTTAAGACCATGGTAGTAGATACTCTATAATGGCACTATAGTCAATCAAAAAGGCAAAAATGTACTCAAGCTCAGTTGTTTTCCAGTTTGATCTGAAAAACAGGATTTAAGTCTATAAAAAGAATCCAATTCCAATTTTAGTTATTTTGAGAGCATATCGATATGCATTGTAAAATTAAAATTTCTATCTAGCCATGAATTATGAACTAAATAATGACACAGGTCACACTTGGTGGATATACGGTTCTGTAGCTCTCTTAAAGCAAACAAAACAAGAAGTAAAATATCACGTATACTTGTGGATTTACAGAACGTATATAAATGTTATTTTTTAATTATCTGTTTGTGAATAACGGCTAAGAACGGTAAAAAAACATATTTTAAAAGCAAACAGATTTGATGCATGGGACATTTGTTTTCTGTTCAAGAATTGATTTTGGCATGTCTCGACAGTGCCAGGAGACCGGTTTCCAGGTTAACGCCCTCAAGCTTGAGGCCAGAATTGAAATCATGAAGTCAGACTTGATATTAACTTTTTGGTATTAGTAGTACATTATAACTTACCTGGTGCCTCATGGGATTTGTAGGCTAAATCTGTCATTGTTGAGAATGAAGGTACCATTACCTGTATTGCTACACCTCCCAACATTCCATTAATGAAACATGTTACATGACCCCACATTTATTTCCAATTTCTATTTTCTGGCATTATTTTAATATCATTGGCCAATGGCTAATTACTCTTAGAATTCTCATTGAATGTTGATTGATGTGCCGGGAGTTATCAGTGAAAAGGTGGGTAGGAAAGGACACAACGAAGTTAGCTCATACTGTCTTTTGGTTTTTGTTTTTCTGAAAACTATGTGTCAGTTTCATAAAAAAAAAAGATTGATGGAAGCCCCAGGCAGTTTGACTTCCCTCTGACAACTATACTGTAGCTATTCAGAAAGCCTTTTTGTTTAAAGGCTTAGTTGAGATCTCTGAAAATCTACAGTTACCCTAGCTGAAATTTTCCATTTTACTTTGTTTACAAAGCATTTGATTGGATCTTATATTCCCCTTATATAACCCCCCAGGGATACTTTGTTTTTGTTCACAAAAACATCAACTTCAAGTTAGCACTATGTGGTGTGGGTGGGATTCATGTAAAACTTTAAAAAATATATTTTTAATAAGAACATTTGACTTTGCACTACTTGCTTAAACAGGGTTGTATTGGGTGACTGGTGAGGTCCTAATACCTGTTGCACAAGAAGACAATTCATAGCAAGGTAGCCAAATGAATTGGCAAAGTGAACATTAAGTCTAGAAAACTAAACGATCTACAGCAAAGTGATGCAGCATTCAAGAGAATGCTGATCCAGTGATTTTCTAACTAAATATATTTACCCTGTAAATTGTAATGGTTGGCACTATTTCATTGTTTTTGGGAACATAACCATTAAATATATATTTAAAGACCTTATGAATGTGGTTTACTTACTGTAGATACTTCTAGTACATTTATCAACACTTCACATTTGCATTTGCCCTTTTAAGATGAGTAAACTATACCGAGCATCAAAAGAAACTTATCACTATTATAACACATTTATTTTCCCCCCCAAAAAAGGTATATAAATGATCGACATTGACGAAATGTTTTTGGTTTCTTTTTAATCACTCAATCGTTCATCCTTGACCATGACACACTTGAGTGACTATGACTGAAGCATATGCACTTAATCACCTAAATAGTGAGACAGTTGATTGGACAGTGGATATGGAGTGATTTCAGCTGTTGAATTGCAAGCTTGATTAAAAGCAATAAAATCACAGAAAAAAAGCAATATGCCTTGTCTGTCAAGTGAGCAGCACCTTCGTGCAGTCAGCATGTTGGAGGCTGGACTAGGTCAGTGTACTGTGGCTCGCAGTCTTGGGTGCTCACAGCCAGCAATTTCAAACCTTGTGAGACAGTGTAACCAGACACAGTCTGTCAATGACAGGCCACGAACTGGGAGACCAAGAGTCACAACACCTGCCCAAGATCGACAGATCATTTTGCAGCATCTTTGTGAAGTCAGTTGTTAATCAGCACAATAAAAAGTCACTGCATCTGCTCTAAAACAGAGTTTGTCATTTAAAATATAAGTGATACATTTCTTTTGATGCTCAAATATAAGTGATACATTTCTTTTGATGCCCAGTGTACAGCCCACTTTAGTTCAGCCCATTATGCATTTATATATTGTATTATATAAAAGAAAACAAAGTTTACACAAAAACAATTTGAATCCCAGGATCTCTTGAAGCCGACAACCAGTTTTAACTGCACCCTCACAAAACATTTTAAACTTTCAAAACAGTAGTTATAGCAACACATAGTTCTGACTGTTTTTCTTGTGACTGTTGAAGGTTACATTCTAGCAGCGTAGTTCTGAACAGTGCATAGCTTCACATCTGGTCTGGCAAGTTTTATGTCTTTACAAAACCTCTGGCTAAATTACTGTAAATGGGCTCAAGGGGCATCTTCACTAGTAAGGAATTAAAAAAGAAACTAAAATTCAATGACAAATGTTAGACTTTAAGTCTTTTTTGGTGTCTTGATCTTTGCTCCTTTAAAAAAAAAATTTAAAATAATAATATATGCCAGTTCTTTTGTCAATTCAACACTTGTCTTCTTTGTATTCCTTAAGGATATTATTTTCAAGTATTGCTCATCCTTGTTAGACAGCTTTTTGTGTCTTCCAGTCCTGGGTTAATTACAGGTGATGTTTCTCTGTAGTTGTTGATTATGCTTCAGATACCACACCTTGAAAATTGAGTGATGCGAGCTATTTCACTCAATGTTTTTTCCTTCTTTATGCAAGTCAAGGTTGTTATGATAGTAGAAAACACTAGTGGAGGCTTTGAGTAAATTGTTGATGCTCATAATGTATCAGAGTAGAAAAATGCAATGTCTAAGACTTTTGCACAGCAGTGTACATCGTTAGTTAGTTAGTCTTTCATCCTACATTTAAAATGAGATACACAGCATTGTTTTTTGCTGGTTAGCTAAACCGAATTATTCTGGTTCCTTTTGCTTTTTTAGTTCTTCATGCATGCTTTCTGCATAGTTACAGTGCCTTGCATAAGTATTCATCCCCCTTGGACTTTTCCACATTTTCTAATGTTACAACCTGGAATTAAAAAGGATTTAATTAGGATTTTTTGTCACTGATCTACACAAAATAGACCATAATGTCGAAGTGGGGGGAAAAAATCTACATATTTTTCAAAATTATTTACAAATAAAAAACTGAAAAGTCTTGATTGCATAAGTATTCACCCCATTTGCTGTGACACCCTTAAATAAGCTCTGGTGCAACCAATTGCCTTCAGAAGTCACATAATTAGTTGAATGGAGTCCACCTGTGTGCAATTAAAGTGTCACATGATCTCAGATAAAATACACCTGTTTCTGGAAGGCCCCAGAGTTTGTTAGAGAGCATATCTAAACAAACGGCATCATGAAGACCAAGGAGCTATCAAAACAAGTCCGGGATAAAGTTCTGGAGAAACACCAATCAGGGTTGGGTTATAAAAAAATATCCCAAACTTTTAACATCCCCCGGAGCACCGTTAAATCCATTATTAAAAAATGGAAAGAATATGGCACAACCGCGACTCTGCCTAGAGAAGGCCGTCCACCAAAACTCAGTGACCAGGTAAGGAGGGCATTCGTCAGAGAAGCAACCAAGAGGCCAATGGTAACTCTGAAGGCGCTGGAGAGATCCACAGCTGAGATGGGAGAAACCGTCCATGGGACAACTATAACCCGGACACTCCACAAAGCTGGGCTTTATGGAAGACTGGTGAGAAGAAAGCCATTGCTGAAAAAAACCCATATCAAATCCCGTTTGGCATGTGGGAGACGCAGCAAACATGTGGAAAAAGGTTCTCTGGTCTGATGAGACCAAAATTGAACTTTTTGGTCTTAGCGCAAAACGCTATTTGTGGCGCAAAGCCAACACTGCTCACGATTCTGCAAAGAAAATTTTTGATAGTGGAATACAATAATTTTATTCCTCTCAGAAAATACTCTTGTCTTTGTAAATAGGGCCCTCTGTGTTTATTTTAGTAGAAAATTAGGAAGATGTTAAGATAAATAAAGCACTAAAACATGCCACTTACAGTAAATTCCACTAGTAGGGGCATGGGGTAGGAGTTACTCAGTTTGACAGTGTGTTTAAAGCCTGTCTTTAAGCATCTGTGAAATATTAACCACCAGCTGCCTTTGGCTTGCTCGGCCGGGTACAGTATTGGAGGTGGGCGAGTAGGGGAGGGTATTTGACAATACTTTCACATTTTTTCTTTCAAAATGATTTACCAAAGATAGGCCAAATAAAGTTCAGTCTACATCTTTCAAGCAGAGAGTGTCAGACTCCATACCAGACCTCTACAGATGAAAGGCATGAAACCCTAGTCAAGAGGCTGACTCCCTCAGTTGAGCCAGACATTGCATTTATCAAAGAATACACTTGTGAAATGTGTCCATTATAAATCAATGCATCGCCCCACCCTTACATTTTTTTTCCCCGTTGGGTTGCACTTACTGCCTTATTTTGGAGTCAGTTATTGCTCACACAAGTTAGTAACTGAGACACATTTTATTGGAATGTTACCATTTAAAATAGTGCATATTTGTGTTCTCGTGTAGCCTTTTGGCTTCCTTGCCTTTAAGTAACCTTCCAGTGAAACACAATGCTTTATAGATAGATAGATAGATATACAGTACTGTGCAAAAGTTTTAGGCAGGTGTGAAAAAATGCTGTAAAGTAAGAATGCTTTCAAAAATAGACATGTTAATAGATTATATTTATCAATTAACTAAATGCAAAGTGAGTGAACAGAAGAAAAATCTAAATCAAATCCATATTTGGTGTGACCACCCTTTGCCTTCAAAACAGCATCAATTCTTCTGGGTACACTTGCACAAAGTCAGGGATTTTGTAGGCATATAGTCAGGTGTATGATTAAACAATTATACCAAACAGGTGCTAATGATCATCAATTCAATATGTAGGTTGAAACACAATCATTAACTGAAACAGAAACAGCTGTGTAGGAGGAATAAAACTGGGTGAGGAACAACCAAACTCAGCTAACAAGGTGAGGTTGCCGGACAGTTTAGTGTCAAAAGTCATACACCATGGCAAGACTGAGCACAGCAACAAGACACAAGGTAGTTATACTGCATCAGCAAGGTCTCTCCCAGGCAGAAATTTCAAGGCAGACAGGGGCTTCCAGATGTGCTGTCCAAGCTCTTTTGAAGAAGCACAAAGAAACGGGCAACGTTGAGGACCGTAGGCGCAGTGGTCGGCCAAGGAAACTTACTGCAGCAGATGAAAGACACATCATGCTTACTTCCGTTTGCAATCGGAAGATGTCCAGCAGTGCCATCAGCTCAGAATTGGCAGAAAACAGTGGGACCCTGGTACACCCATCTACTGTCCAGAGAAGTCTGGTCAGAAGTGGCCTTCATGGAAGACTTGCGGCCAAAAAGCCATACCTCCGACGTGGAAACAAGGCCAAGCGACTCAACTATGCACGAAAACACAGGAACTGGGGTGCAGAAAAATGGCAGCAGGTGCTCTGGACTGATGAGTCAAAATGTGAAATATTTGGCTGTAGCAGAAGGCAGTTCGTTCGCCGAAGGGCTGGAGAGCGGTACACGAATGAGTGTCTGCAGGCAACAGTGAAGCATGGTGGAGGTTCCTTGCAAGTTTGGGGCTGCATTTCTGCAAATGGAGTTGGGGATTTGGTCAGAATTAATGGTCTCCTCAATGCTGAGAAGTACAGGCAGATACTTATCCATCATGCAAGACCATCAGGGAGGCATCTGATTGGCCCCAAATTTATTCTGCAGCATGACAATGACCCCAGACATACAGCGAAAGTCATTAAGAACTATCTTCAGCGTAAAGAAGAACAAGAAGTCCTGGAAGTGATGGTATGGCCCCCACAGAGCCCTGATCTCAACATCATCGAGTCTGTCTGGGATTACATGAAGAGAGAGAAGCAACTGAGGCTACCTAAATCCACAGAAGAACTGTGGTTAGTTCTCCAAGATGTTTGGGCCAACCTACCTGCCGAGTTCCTTCAAAAACTGTGTGAAAGTGTACCTAGAAGAATTGATGCTGTTTTGAAGGCAAAGGGTGGTCACACCAAATATGGATTTGATTTAGATTTTTCTTCTGTTCACTCACTTTGCATTTTGTTAATTGATAAATATAAACTATTAACATGTCTATTTTTGAAAGCATTCTTACTTTACAGCATTTTTTCACACCTGCCTAAAACTTTTGCACAGTACTGTGTGTATGTGTGTGTGTGTGTGTGTGTGTGTGTGTGTGTGTATATATATATATATATATATATATATATATATATATATATATATATATATATATATATATATATATATATATATATATATATATATATATATATATATATATGTGTGTGTGTGTGTGTGTGTGTGTGTGTGTGTGTGTGTGTGTTTTACTGGAAGGTTACTTTAAGACAAGGAAGTCAGTTTTGCATAGCTATCCAAAATGTTAGGGTTTCAAAGTAATAGTGAGGGATCATTTGCTTCACATAATAATGGTCCTGGACTCGCAACTAGAGAAATTGAAGGTCTCAGAGGAAATTTTGGGGGTCCCAATAAAGTACAAAGTCCTAATGGTATGGTACAGAAATCTTTCTTTTTTTTCTTCATTAAGTTTTGACAATTTTTTTTACAATAAGAAACATACACTAAAAGCCACAAACAGAATCTTTTTTTTTTCTGTAAGAATGAAGTAAGAAGAAGAAAAAAAGCATAGAAATGGAATCCCCAAAAGCAAAATTCCAAAGATCAACCAGCTCTCAATATTAAAAGAGACCAAATGCTCAAAACCTGTCATGTTTTTAAATGAATTAATAATAATATATATATTGTCTCACTTAGACTGCCTGTATTCTACTGAGTTCCCCCAACTAACTTGCTGATTAAATATTACAAACTGTACGTGGTCTGTGCTCCGTGCCAGAACACTAAGCAAAGTGGGAGGCGAAGTACAGCTTTAGTTACATTTGATAAAATGTTTCAACACAATTAATATCAAACTTAACTCGAGGGGGGGCTAATTTTCTTTACATATTTAATATGTTTGACTACTAGTACTTTTTCTCTAACTATGGTAATTTGGAAAAAATAAATACCAGTGTGGTGTTATTTAGAGGTACATGTTAAAAAGTGGTACTCAGCACACTGCGTTTGCTCGCGCATGGATAAACAATTTCCACTAACAAAGCAGGGAAATTTAAAACTGGTACGTTGTGTTGTTTTCGGTCTTTAACTTATTTTTTATTTGCATTTATATTTTCCAGTCTTTTACATTGTTTTTAATGTAATTTATCATATTTTTCCACTCAGTAGTATGCAAATATTTATCATATGCAATATGTTGGGTCTTGTAATTTTTTTTATTTGTGCAACTTTGCAGTGACTTCTCATTTTGTCTTGTTTGTCGTGAAATAGTTTTTACCTTTAAGAGAAACTGGTTCTCTGTTTCCAGTTTAAGTTTGCAAAAAATAATGTATAATTAAAGGTAAATGTATCTCTTTTTGACAACAGTAAAACACCCATCAGATCGCAATTGATTGCACATGTACCAAAATCTGACAGCGTACCACATTCTGTCATTGAATGGGTCAAGTTTTGGTACGCATACAACATTGTGACGATGTGCCACTTTCTAACACTACACCAGTACACAACATCAGAACAACTACCATTAATTATGTCAAGAATTACAAGCAACCACAGTAGACCCTTAAACTTAGCAGTATTGTAACTACAGTGCTGCCAAATAGACAGCAAACGTCTTTCAAACACAGTTGCTTACAGTATGCTTGGGAAGCAGTCAGCAAGGAACACTGAATGGATTCAGCAAAACTAGTACACAAGAGGTCACGTGAAAGGGGTGCAACTCCTGCTCCGATTCAAGAGAGTACCGTGGTCCATGTTTTCCAGTTCTCCACAGCGGGAATTACAACGCAGAGTATGATCCCATCAGTATTATGAAGCTTGCGCCAAACACAACGCAGCTGTATTACCTGCATGATTTAAAAATAAATAAAAAAAACAACCAAAAATAAATAAAAAAAGTGCGATGGGGCTGCCCGTGTCAAACGCGCGTCCAGACGATGCAGACGACTGCAAACGTGAGAGTCCTGACACACCATGCGTGCGTGGCACTGATTCAATTATAGTGTTAAAATTCATCAGATACAAATGTGAAAACAATAATTTACCACTTCCGGATATACCGATATTGTCCTATGAACAATATCCCCAAAAATATACTGTGTACATTTCAAAACACTTAAAAACTACCTTTCAAGCTATCCTGTTGTTTGTTTGTTTGTTTGTTTGTTTGTTTGTTTGTTTGCTTGTTTGCTTGTTTTCACACATTTACTCAAGTGGTATATTTTAAAATTGTGATTGTTTTTCTGCTAATGCCAAATTGTACTGCATGAAGTCTTCTATTTTAAGCACAGGAAGCATGAGCTTCCCCACCCTGTTCCACTAATGTGCCTTCACCCTGCTATAGGGGAGCCACTTGGTTCTAAGCTTGTTTCTGTTTCACTTATTCACAATAAACTGGTTTCATATAGACCCCAGAAAACACCAGATAAACAAGACTTCTGTTAAGTGCAGACTTCCATCTGGAATACAATCAAATACCAGATAGGCTGTCAGTTCTGTGAACCACATCCTGTCATTTTTCCCATCCTTGCTTGCCCTCATGCAATGACATTTCTTATAAAAGAAAAACAGAATTCCCTACAGGCTAATGCAGCGGTTTTCAGCCTGGGGTACACGTACATGAGCTCTCGTCAGGGGGTTCACCAGAGAAATCCTATAATGGCAGACAATGCTTTTTTTTTTTTACACCATGTTATAAGAACTTAAGAAAGTTTACAAACGAGAGGAGACCATTCGGCCTATCTTGCTTGTTTGGTTGTTAGTAGCTTATTGATCCCAGAATCTCATCAAGCAGCTTCTTGAAGGATCCCAGGGTGTCAGCTTCAACAACATTACTTGGGAGTTGGTTACAGACTCCCACGATTCTCTGTGTAAAAAAAAGTGCTTCCTATTTTCTGTTCTGAATGCTCCTTTATCTAATCTCTGTTTGTGACTCCTGGTCCTTGTTTCTTTTTTCAGGTCAGAAATTGTCAATACCTTTTAGAATTTTGAATGCTTGAATCAGATCGCCGCGTAGTCTTCTTTGTTCAAGACTGAATAGATACAGTTCTTTAAGCCTGTCTGCATATGACATGCCTTTTAAACTCAGAATAATTGTGGTTGCTCTTCTTTGCACTCTTTCTGAGCAGCAATATCCTTTTTGTAGCAAGGTGACCAGAACTGAACACAGTATTCTAGATGTGGTCTTACTAATGCATTGTTTTAACATTACGTCCCGTGATTTAAATTCAACACTTTTCATTATGTATCTGAGCATCCTGTTGGCCTTTTTTATAGCTTCCCCACATTGTCTAGATGAAGACATGTCTGAGTCAACATAAACTCCTAGGTCTTTTTCATAGATTTCTTCTTCAATTTCAGTATCTGCCATATTTATATTTATAATGCACATTTTTATTGCCTGCGTGCAGTACCTTACACTTTTCTCTATTAAATGTAATTTTCCATGTGTCTACCCAGTTCTGAATGCCGTCTAGATCATTTTGAATGACCTTTGCTGCTGCATCAGTGTTTGTAGTACTCTGCGACTTAGCAATCGAGTCAACAATGTTGAATCTCCTTTCAAATAAAACCACAGCCGTACTGGTGTACGTTTCCTTTCTGTTAGGTGAGGTTAACTCTATAAACACCCAGCTGGCTGCTGACGGTGTTGAGCGTTGAGCGCACACATGGCTAATTTACATATTTAAATAGCAGGGCGTTGGTTCTTTTAAAAATGTGTAGTATTTAATATATACATTTACTTTCTGGAGTTTAAATGTTCAGTGTTAGTAGTTTAATCAGTTCACTGTTTTATCTACGCTTACGTTTTTAAATAACCGTATTATTGAGTTGAGCAGGCAGCTGGGCCGCCCTACTTTAGACAGCAAAAGCACTCACCTGTTCTGCGCTGGAGCGAGACGACTGTTGTTTACTTGCAATGCTTGTATGTGTTTTTTTCATTATTAATTAATTTGTTGAAGAACTTCTTTGTTGTGCGAGTGCATTACCCTACGCATCCACACCGGTAATTATCAATAAAACCGAAAGCACAGTCTTATTATTATTATTATTATTATTATTATTATTATTATTATTATTATTATTATTATTACAAAAATGGAATCGCAGGATTTAAAATAAATAAATAGAAAATCCTGGGATTGAGAAGTGTCTGGAACTGGATTCCCTACTCCAGACCTACTGAGTGTGTTCATATCATACAGAGAGTACCCAGCAACAAGCTTGAATGGTCTTACAGCTGATTAACACGAACAGACGACTGCACTAAACACTAACATGTAAGCATTTTGCTAAGAGTCATTTTTGACTGCCTGATATAAATATCCCTTTTCTACTTAAACAAATCCACTTTTGGAAATATTCACTTCAAAACAATGTGCTTATTTTGGCAGGGTTCGATACCGCACGAGACACACATAGCATTTTACATTGTCTCATCTCAAGTGTTCAACGATAAAATTCGAGTTCAATAAAAAAAGGTCTGTTTGCAACTTTCAAAAAAATCTGTTTTCTTTCTACACTTCTGCATTTGTTGAAAGAAATGCATGTCTTTTGTTGAATTGCTTTTTGATTTTGATTTTAAATTGGAACCTTAGTTTTGTTTTTCAGACGCAGCACCTGTTTTTGGACTCTTCATTTAGACTCGAGTCTGGATTTTGAAATAATTTTACATGGCATTTTTAGTTGGTGCATTTGCACCATGGTTAACTAATTGGATTTTATTTCGTTAGTTTTTAACAGCGGTTTTCCATTTACATACTTAATCTAGTAATTAGAAAAGACCATTTTTTCCCCCTGTTTTCGTAGGTATATTATGACCCTATCTCAGATGATGGTACGCGGTAGACTAGATTATTTGGAAAGGGGTACCGGGCCTAAAAAGTTTGAAAACCACTGTTCTAATGTGTTTTATGTTTGCACATCAAAAACAACTTGAACTCCCCCCAACACTAACTGAGCCCAGCCAGAATGTCATGTTTATAAAAACTAACAAATTGTTTAAATCTTGTCTGAACACTCTGAACAGTGCAATTTCCCACTGGCGGCAGCCTATTATTTTCTATTTGTAGTGACAACTGATTTTCACATGTTTGCAAGTCTTTTGCCAAAAAGAGAAAGTAGTTTTTTTTTATTTGTTCTCAAAAAGACAAATCTCTGAACTCCCAGACGCTTGAAACTGAACCTTCAAGGTTCAAAACGAATGAGCACAGTGTAAAACACAGTGCTTGATAAGAGATGCATCTCGTGTGAGTGTCTGCAGAGAAATGCTACACTTGCAGAGTTTTATTTTATTTCTCCTTGGTCTTATTTTTTCATGTACTTCCAAGTGCTCTTTTTCTTTTAAATGACCTGACCTTTAACCTCAGAGCTTTCAGTTTTCAGCCATGTCTGCTAAATAATTGTTTTATGTGACAAGTGATTTATGTTTTGCCAGGCAACACCCATCAATGTTAGCCCCTTATGTAAATATTTGAAATATTGTCCAACCACAAAAAAGGTAATGTGAGATACATACAGTACTGCACTGTGAGGTTATTATTCAAATTCTCTTGTTCAGGATCTTTAGCCTTTTTTAAACCATTTTTCTCAGCAACCCCCACCCATCATCTGGCATTCCACTTATCTTTCAAGGATAGAACTGACAACGTAGTTAAGTGTCTTTATTTGAGTCAGTTATGTAGCATTTAAAGTGAAACAGCCAAGGCTTTTAAAAACAGCTTTTTGCCACATCTTCTTACCATGGGAAAACAACATTTCCACATACTACAAGTCCCTTAATATTGTTTTTTTCATTTTCCAGACTTTACATTCACTTGACTCTGATTGAAGGTTTGTTCCCAGTGCACTTCTTGTGCAGAAGGTACATCTATTAGAACCTCAAATGACCCCGGAGTAATACTGTATGTGCAGCACAGACAACAAGTGTGAGTTTTGAGGCTTTGAAATAAAGAATAGATTCCATGGCTGACTTTAATAAACAAGGATTACCTGGAGACAGAATGTTAGAAAATGGATCAAAGCATGCTCATTGTGTTGCTATAATATCCCTGTGTGGCACAGTGTTTGTGATTTGTTAATTTCCCTGTACAACACATAACACAATTGTCTGCATAACTTGCTGTCTGAAAATAAATCCTTGAAAAATACTACAGTAGCCGTTAGTCTTTAGTAGATTAGTTTTATGCCAAATATTTTCAAAAGGTATATGTAAAAAAAAAAGGGATTTGCATTGAAAGACTACACAGTTATTCATGGGGAAGTGTGATCCAAGGGTACATTTGATCATCTCTGAATTAGTGTTTTTTAAGTATTGTTTTAGTATTTAGTTAATTTACTACAGATCCCATGTACTGTATTGTTAAAATCATTTTTTGCCGAAGCAAACTGTTTGAATCTGTGCAAGTTGAAGCCTGGAAAACATTTGGACAAGTATGTGGAAACCTAGCAAGGACTTCTGGCTACAGGGACTTGGATAAGATTGGAGAGTCATTAAACAGCATCAATTAAAAAAGATTTCCAGGCATTACTATCTGGATCATTGTGTTCTTAGTTTTATATGTGATCAGGGAGTGACCTTTTCTTTTCTGGCCAGAGAAGTGCATTAAAAATCCTTTTCAATATAATGAGTCTTTAATTTATGGCGTATTGCCTCTTCTATTTCCAGGGTTTTTGATAAATGCTCAAATGTTATACAAGACGTGCTCAAATTTGTTGGTACCCTTACAGCTCATTGAAATAATGCTTCATTCCTTCTGAAAAGTGATAAAATTAAATGCTATTTTATCATGTATACTTGCATGCCTTTGGTATGTCATAGAATAAAGCAAATAAGCTGTGAAAAGAGATGAATTATTGCTTACTCTACAAAGATATTCTAAAATGGCGTGGACACATTTGTTGGTACCCCTTAGAAAAGATAATAAATAATTGGATTCTAGTGATATTTCAAACTAATTAGTTTCTTTAATTAGTATCACACATGTCTCCAATCTTGTAATCAGTCATTCAGCCTATTTAAATAGAGAAAAGTAGTCACTGTGCTGTTTGGTATCATTGTGTGCACCACACTGAACATGGACCTGAGAAAGCAAAGGAGAGAGTTGTCTGAGGAGATCAGAAAGAAAATAATAGACAAGCATGGTAAAGGTAAAGGCTACAAGACCATCTCCAAGCAGCTTGATGTTCCTGTGACAACAGTTGCAAATATTATTAAGAAGTTTAAGGTCCATGGAACTGTAGGCAACCTCCCTGGGCGCGGCCGCAAGAGGAAAATCGACCCCAGATTGAACAGAAGGATAGTGCGAATGGTAGAAAAAGAACCAAGGATAACTGCCAAAGAGATACAAGCTGAACTCCAAGGTGAAGGTACGTCAGTTTCTGATCGCACCATCCGTCGCTTTTTGAGCGAAAGTGAGCTCCATGGAAGAAGATCCAGGAGGACTTCACTTTTGAAAGAAAAACATAAAAAAGCCAGACTGGAATTTGCTAAAATGCATATTGACAAGCCACAATCCTTCTGGGAGAATGTCCTTTGGACAGATGCTTTTTGGCAAGTCACATCAGCTCTATGTTCACAGACGAAAAAATGAAGCTTTCAAAGAAAAGAACACCATACCTACAGTGAAACATGGAGGAGGCTTGGTTATGTTTTGGGGCTGCTTTGCTGCACCTGGCACAGGGTGCCTTGAATCTGTGCAGGGCACAATGAAATCTTAAGACTATCAAGGCATTCTGGAGCGAAACGTACTGCCCAGTGTCAGAAAGCTCTGTCTCAGTCGCAGGTCATGGGTCCTCCAACAGGATAATGACCCAAAACACACAGCTAAAAGCACCCAAGAATGGATAAGAACGAAACATTGGACTATTCTGAAGTGGCCTTCTATGAGTCCTGATCTGAATCCTATCGAACATCTATGGAAAGAGCTTAAACTTGCTGTCTGGAGAAGGCACCCATCAAACCTGGAGCAGTTTGCTCAGGAAGAGTGGACCAAACTACCTGTTAACAGGTGCAGCAGTCTCATTGAGAGCTACAGAAAATGTTTGATTGCAGTGATTGCCTCTAAAGGTTGTGCAACAAAATATTAGGTTAGCGGTCCCATCATTTTTGTCCATGCCATTTTCTTTTGTTTTATTATTTACAATATTATGTTGAATAAAAAATCAAAAGCAAAGTCTGATTTCTATTAAATATGGACTAAACAATGGTGGATGCCAATTACTTTTGTCAGTTTCAAGTTATTTCAGAGAAAATTGTGCATTCTTTGTTTTTTGTGGAGGGGTACCAACAAATTTGAGCACGTCTGTACATGTATCTTTCTTGCACAGATTTTTCTGCACTCCTCTACAATTTAAAGTACTGCAGATGTCCCCTACTTGCATTCTGATGCATGAATTAAAGGGGGGAGGGTCTCAATTGATGTAAGCTCAGGGTTTAAAATGATTAACATTGTTCCGGTTACATCAATAATGCTTTGAAAGTGATTATTTCCCTTTTAAAGTCTTCTTTTGTCTTCCAGCATGTGTTGAGTTTTAAAATGAAGTTCAGAATAGTTTGACAGCTGCCTCAATCTAAATCTTCCACATCTGATTCCTAATAGAGCCGAGTAAACCCTGTATTAATAAAGGCTGTGGATAACGGGAACTACTTGTCCCGGTTTCTTCATATTCTCACTACAGCGTGTTTGACTGTGCTTGGACAGATCTCTACTTCCTGTGCTGATGAAAAACATTCAGTATGTGGCCGAGACCAGCCTTCTAACCAAATAGTATAGCAGAAGGACTACAGATTGTGGGTTTGATTAATCCCATAGGTAATGACGTCACCTATTGGGACCTAAAACGTTTTCTTCACTTGTAGTCTCTGTTATGTCATATAATCCTTAAATTTGGTTTTAGGCCATCAGTTTAAGTACTTTTATAATCCCCCATTTGTTTGGCTTAGATTTATAATGCACACAACTAATGTCCAGTGTTGGAGTAGTTGTTGTCAATGCAATTGATTTATTAATGTACACCTTTACCTCTACATGTATTACTCCGCTGTACACTGTGTTCAAGGTTGTATTGCAACAAAATAAAATAAACAATAGCAAACAGAACCTTGAAAGAAAATGCTGTTCTATATTCCCATGCATTCTGCTTGCTGTTTAGTTACTGACACGGAGGCTACAGGCTCGGAAGTGTTCCTCGTACAGCTCTTCTGTTTCGGAGGTCATTTGGGACGATAATAAAGCGCCACACTGAAAAAAACAAAGAATAACACAACACCAGTGCTGTAACTTAGACATCAGTGTTTTAAGGACAACAGATCTCTTTGTGCTCGTGGGGGTATTGATCCACTGAAAGGGGCCAAATGTCCCTTTGTGTTGATGCAGCTGACTCCACAAGCAAAAAAAGCAAAAGCAATGCCTTCATTTCTTTACTCTAAAGAGAGTCAGATAGGGTTCCGCTTTTTAAATTTGAAGTTTATATCAAAATAGAGGCTTGTTTCTTAACTTTATTTTTATTTGTATTGTTGTTGTTGTTGTTGTTGTTGTTGTTGTTGTTGTTGTTTCCGTTTCCATCAGCAGCTGTGCAGTATCTGGAGCTGTTTCATAAGCCCCTTTTACACTGGCACTTCTACATGGGTTCTGGCTCCCCAGGTCACAATCCTGCATAGTGTGAAACCACGTACCTGGGTCCGTACCCGGGTTAAGCCAGATCCCAGTGACCCACCTCATGATGTGGGTTGACACACTTTGACCCAGGTTGAGCGAGACAAAGTGCATGACAGCCAACAAAATAACAAACAGACACACCTGCGGGAAGGTTTCACTTCCACAAGGAACGTTTTTGTTTATTCTGTTTAGCCATATTTTTGTTGCTTGAAACACAGCGTGAGCCTGATTGCAGCAGGGATGAAGAGATATTTAATCTAATCAACATTTGAATTGACGGTTCAATCCAGAGAAGCTTGGCTGGAAGTGTGAGTAACAAGCTGTCACCCAGGTCAACCCTGCTTTATCAAAGGCAGTGTGAAATCACGCAGCCGACCTGCATGACACCAGGTCCTGACCCGGGTAAGTTCTGACCCGGGTAGATCATGCGTGCGAAAGGGGTTATAGATTCACTGACACGAAACCAGCAGCCTCATTAGAGTGTGCCAGCTGGACTTACATGAGTGACTTTGCTGTATTTCCTCCTGTGGTGTTAGAAGAGGATACAAAGTCCATTGCTTAATAGCACCACTTGTTAGTAAAGGTGGGATAGCTACAGCTACAAGCTCACCCACAACCTCTAATGCCAATGTTTTGCTCTGTGAGCTAAGATGGCATACTTTACTGCTATACTGTAAAGTTATAATGTATTTTACTTATTTTGTTATCAGCCAGGAAGGGATCACCGTGGTGTATCCTCTAGGGATGCTTTGTTCCTAAATCCTGCCAAACATATTAGTTAACCCTTTCAGCCCTGGATTCTTTTTGTCGAAATTAAGTTATAGAATTCAAAAAATAACTCCCTTTATTGAGTGTACGTGAGAGCAGGACAAAAACATTTTTATATATATATATATATATATTTCTACACTAACTCAGACTTTGACCTAGGGGAGCCCCATGAGGTTCCAACGTGATTTCTGACGGCAAATGTTAACATACAGCGCTAAGATAAGGTTATACTATCAGCTGTTGGCTAACATGTATCATATACAGAAGCAAATCAAGTACTGGTGATCTGTTGTTTAATGTTTGTTGGTACTGTATAACAAAAGTTATTATTTATTACAACTTCAGAAACTTTTCAGTAGAGATTGTGTATATTGTATAAGTGATAACTGTACAGCAAAAAACAGTATTTGCTTTAGAGCATTTTGGACAGTTTCATACCTGTACACTGGGACTGGGTGCAGGACGAGTGCGAGGTTCTTACCCTGCTGCAGTATATAAGGGTTCAGAAGCATAACGTTGGACACACAACAGTAATCTGTGCAGCTAGGCTTGTACTGCAGAAGAAACAGTTCAAAGAGGCATTTTATAATTTTGTTTTCTTCAGCTATTATTTTGTTTAATGTTACTATGTAATGCAATATATATATATATATTTATTGTCAGCTTTTATCTGCGTTTAAAAAGGCTTCCTTAATCTTGTCATCTGTGTTCTGAACCATAACTAAGTGAACAAGCTAAGTGTTTAATTTAATATCTCCCTAATTTTTTTTTCCTGACTCTTCAAGACTGTTGTTTTTAATACTGGTTGGAAAGCAAAACAAGGCCTGTGTTTGTAAACAGCAATTACCCAGGCATGTTGAGCATGTTAAGTGCGTCTAATCAAATTCTGTTTGTTTACACAATGCAACTGAGGACTGATGAGACGGCCTTCCTGTTTATCTGTTGGTTGCTTTGCCTGATACTGTTAATAATATTCAAAGGTTATGATTCTCACCGATGCCTTGTGATGTGTGAAGGGATTAGTTAAAAACAGAAGGACAATATCGACAATACAAAGCCCAGGGGTTATTGTCTTTTAGAAAAGAAAAAAGGCAGTGAAAAAGAAATACCTCTGGAACGTCACAAAATCAAAAACAACAACATTAATGCTGTTCAACTACTTTCAGGAAATTTCTGCTGCAAGACCATATGTTTTGATTCTACCCACAGTTATTTTCTGAAAAAAAAACTCCCAAGCCTGAACTTTATTTCATTTTTTTCATTGTTTTCCTTCCATGTTGTTTTTTTTTTTTTTTTTTTTAGCATGTTGTTACCCCTGGTTCAGCACCCAGCTGAAAACACTGACTGATTTCTGACATTAAAAGGTGCTAGTACTACAATTTACTAGCTGTTTCTGTATTCAGTGTTTTGGGTCTAGGCACTCTAGGGTATCTTTTTCTTCCCACAAAATGTCAGTACTGCAGTGGTGTAATGGCTTGCTTTAAGAAAAGCATTGTAATACCTGTGTTAACCAGAACACATTTTCTTTTGTCAAAACAAGTAAAAGAGAGAGGCATCTTCAAGTAAGCAGCAACCTCTATTAAGTAGCAACAAATGTTCAATCTCTTTGGCGACCAATTTTTGGCACTATAAGTCCATTGTATTTAAAGGTGTGATAATGAAGGTGGCTGTTGTTGTATACATTTAAAAAATAAAATACAAAAATACTTCCAATACCACTGGAACAGGGCTTCTCAAACTCGGTCCTGGGCACCCCCTGTGTCTGCTGGTTTTCATTCCAACCAAGCTCTTAATTACTTAACTATACCATTAACTGAACTAATAATTTGCTTAATTAGACATTTTTACTTGTTTTCAGCTCTACACAGCTGCAGTTCAAGTTACTTCTAAAATGTTATAGCTAACTTGAATCATGCAACTGTTCAAGAGCTGAAAACAAGTAAAAAGTTCTAATTAAGCAAATTCAGTTCAATTAAGGGTCTAGTTAGTAATTGAGAGCTCAGTTGGAATGAAAACCAGCAGACACAGGGGGTCCCCAGGACTGAGTTTGAGAAGCCCTGCACTAGAACGTTATCATTGCCCCCTCCACCCTTTTCTGTTTTATGCGTTAATTTTGCACTGCATGTGCAATTATGTTGGAATTTGTTCTGGAGTGCAGTATGTGGAGACTGACTGGGAGTCTCTCCATCCTTTCTTGGTTAGGGCAGTATTGATATTATCAGATATTATCTGTGGATATACGGAGAAACATGGATGGAAATAAGAGTCCTATTGCATACCAGTTTACCCATTCCAGGTTTTAAAATTAGCCTGATTAGCCACAGAGTATAGGTGACAAGTTCAGGTGGGTCTTATTAAACTTGTATTAAACCAGGAATGGATCAAACTGCTATGCAATGGTCTTATTTTCAACCCTGAGACATGTGTCTGTCTGTATGACAAACTTACATTTTGAATGTGTGCATGCAGCGGATGTTCTACAGTCACGCTGGTCTAACTTTTCATGTTACTGTTCGATCTGCTCTAATTTGTTTTACATCTGCAGCAGAGGATTTTAAGAACTTTGGTCTGTGTGCGCTGTGGCTCAGTGTTATCTAATCTGAGATGCTTGTCTGCAAGGCACCAAAGGAAATGCCTGCATCGCTCAGGGAGGCGGCAACCAGACAAAATATACAGAATAAATGCACAGTTTTTTTTGTTTTTTTTTTAATTGAACTGCCGAGCTGCTTGTAGTTATCCAGCTACGGCTACTGCTTCATTGCGATTTTCAAGCCTGCTTGCAATCCAGACTGGTGAGTCTGCACTGATTTGGGATTTGGGGAAAAACGACAATGATTCACAAACACAAGGAATATGACAGAGAAAAGGGGCAGTGCGCTTTTCAGGTAACCTGGCTTTCACAATTTGACAGGCTGCAGTAAGTCTACGCCTTCAGAAAATAAGATGCACTGCAAGGTTTGTGTCCAGTATGACCTTTAATAGTCGATTTTAAAGCGCATGAAATATCAAGTAATCGTTATAACTGTGAAACTGCTGAAGGCAACGACTTCCAAACAAGGCACGTGAAAAGCGTAACAATTATTACACACCATAAACACCTCTGTGATTTTAAAGCTAAAAGTGCTTTTTAGAACAGCTCACGATCATGCAAAGCAGCAGGACCGTGTTCTGATTTTGAATGGATGTGAGACCTGGATGAGGCAAAAGAATTAAATGTGGGAAAACCTTTAGAAATTCTAAACAGGTACAGGAGTGTATACACGCTATTGCGAGGACCCAGCGTCCAGCCCAGTTAACCAGAATGGCAACTTCTAAATATTTGTTGGTTATCTCGGATGGTTCTACAGATAGTTCCGTTACTGAGGCAGTGATATGCTACGTGAAGTATTCTGTCAACGGTGTTGTATGCTGTCAACGGTGTTGTCCACACAGACTTTATTGGGGTTTGGAATGTGGGGGAAGGCAGATTTAATGTTTATTGTATTTGTTTGTTTTTTAGGAAAAGAAAATTGAAACCTAATATTTTAGGGACCTCAGAAACGTCACATAAGGACTAGTGAGTTTCAAAAGGTACTAGTCCTTAGGACTAGTATCATCATTTTGTTAGTTTCTAACCCTGCTGATGTGTACCGCTGTTTTGTACACCTGCCAACACTAGAGGGCTTTTAATCACTTCAGCATGGTCTGGAATTGGAAAGCAAAGCCAGAGGGGGAAAGGCCAGCACTTCAAGGCAGTCCTTTAATCCATTACAGCACCCCTATGCGCATGGGAGTGCAAACTAGACTGTCTGAGATAACATTGTATAAGACTTGCAGTAACAGGTCAAGAGACTGGGGTGGAGATGGAGGGGAGGGTTTGTTTTGGGCAAACCAAAACAAAGTCAACCCTGTGGGCTTAACCATAACAGTTCCCAGAGCACACAAGAAGGAATAGCAAGGATGTCTTGAAGGTGGGAGGAGGGGGAATAAGCACAAGGCTGCTGTTGACGGAAAAAGAAAAAACTTTGGCAGAGCTGATGTTGTGACTGTTCCTGCGGCTCACGATGGAATTTCCTACAGCCTGGACTAACCATTAAATGTCTCTACTTTCAGGACTTCAGGGGCTAGGCAGCCTTCACAGACACAGACGGGAGGATGTCAGGCACACTAATTGATCCCTGCCGGCTGGACAGGACAGGAAGCTTCTTCAAGGTATTGTGATTTTTTTTTTTTTTTTTTTTGGTCTGATTTTCTGTATTTCCCTAAACTGGCTGATAACTCTTTTCCTTTCTCTCACAGATACTCTTTCTCTCTTCTCACTTCCTAGCAAACAGTGCTTGTCAGAAACCAATTCTGTATAATGCCAGCTGCAGAGAAATTGCTGGGGTTCCAGCCAAAACAGAAAGACAAAAAAAAAAAAAACAGTATGCGATGGAAGTACTGAAAGGAAAGCATCCTTAATTTTAAGTTAAAGATGTTGTGTTTTTTTTTTTTTTTTATAGTAAAAGCGTGCTCACATTTGGTTTTTTTTCTAGACAGCGAAATGTTGAGCTTAGTAAATGTGCTGGTGGAAAAGACCTGAGGTATTGTGTTACAATTTCATGTAACTTTTTATTATTCTGATACAAGTGTTTACATTCCATGCATTTGTTTGTCTTTCAATATGTATGTTTTTTTTATTTGCCCAAAATAAAGCGTGCACAGGTTAGGTACTGGATATGTGGCTTGTCTTGTTTTGTTTAACACTATTGGCAGGACCGCAATAATGGGTGGAAAGGTAGTTATGCCAGTGCCTTAGTGTTTGTAAAGCAAGCACATGTGAAATTGAGAAAACAAAGGAAAACAAAAATAACGTCTAAAGTAATACTTACTGGGAGAACCACAACTGAACCAGATGCTCCACCACAGCTTCTAACTGTGAGAGACAAACTGATCTTATTAAAGCATGAAACCCTCTAGACCAGGGCTTCTCAGACTCGGTCCTGGGGACCCCCTGTGTTTTCATTCCAACCGAGTTCTCAATTACTTAACTAGACCCTTAATTGAACTGATAATTTGTTAATTAGACCTTTTTACTTGTTTTCAGCTCTTAAACAGTTGCCTGTTTCAAGTTAGCTATAACATTTGATAAGTAACTTGAACTGCAACTGTTTAAGAGCTGATAACAAGTAAAAATGTCTAATTAAGCAAATTATTAGTTCAATTAAGGGTCTAGTTAAGTAATTAAGAGCTTGGTTGGAATGAAAACCAGCAGACACTGGGGGTCCCCAGGACCGGGTTTGAGAAGCCCTGCTCTAGACCAGGCACTAACTTGTGGCTCTTTCAGTCCTTTCCAGTCCAGGATTTTGTTCCAGCCCGGTCTTTCATTGCTAATGAAAGCTCAGATTGTGTAATACTGCTCTCCACTTCAGCTGCTGTTGGTGGTGCGCAGGCTCTCCTAGTTGTTTTTGATTACTGCTGCTACTGTTGCCAATAACTAGATTTGCAGCTGCAAACAAAAAGACAAACTAGGGATCTTCGAGTTCATACTATTCTTTTGCTCCACCCCGTGCCCTTCTGAAATTAGAATTTTTACAAAGTAAATAACTAGAATATGAAGCTGGTATTAAAGTTCAGTTGACACCCTTTGACTAAGTTTCATGTCCCTTGGACTTAGAGACTGGGTTGAAACAAAAGTGTATACTGCAAACTTAGTGAGGCAGCTCTTTTTTTAAAACTACTTAATGTACAGCTGGTTTAGCTGTCCTGCAAAAAACAAACAAATATATATATATATATATATATATTATATATATTATTGAATTAACTTTAACAGCTGGACATAACTGAGAGGTTAAACATTGATCTATAGGTGTTAATACCAGATCCTGTGCCTTGTTTAAGTAGACTTCAGTTTGCCTGTTTTCACAATAATCGGTGGTATCACATATTGCATTGGGCTATACAGCTGGCTGTGCCAATCTTTTTTCCAACAGGTGCAATGGGATTGGTCCCAATGTGAGTGTTTGACTAAACTCCTGGCATGCCTGAGGGACCTTCTATTTGACATGCATACAGGCTTTGTCAACCCCATTTAGAGAAGCCCTGACCTCCAGATGCATGGGCTTCTATGCTAACGCCAGTATGTTTTGGTTCAATTTTTAGGATCTGAACCGTTAAAATCCCCCCGGTTGTCTGGAAGTATCTACTTTGCTTGAGCTTGCATAGCAGAACACTGAAGAGATTTCTGGCATGCTGTCCCATGTACATAACATCAGATTTTCCTTTTAAAAGACAAGGGGAGTCAAGGAGTCATTTTAAAATAAATAAGTGTTCTGCCATCTGCAGACTAAACCTGAATACCTTCTTTATACAAGTGTTAATTTCCTTTTTTTCTTTTATTATTATTAACAACATTTATTCAAACAGTGCTTCATTTGTTACACACATCATTGCATCATTTGCAAAGTTTTTTTTGTTTTGTTTCTCTGCCACAGTTTTAGTAAGCTGACTGGAATGTGCTTTACTTGGGGAAACAGGTTAGATGCCAGTTAACCCTTTTGTTTTAGAGACACGACTGGAGTTTTTGACTTCTTAGAATTGTAGGAGCATTAAATACTGTCCTACCATTTTCACAGTGTTCACTTTGGAGGGGTGGGGGAGACCCTCTGATTCTGTTCATGCACTGTGAAGGATGTATCTACACTTACAATTTTAGGTATATCCAGAGAATCAGTCGACAAATTGGGATGAAACTTGGCATGGACATTCATCATTATACCAAGACCTTGAGGGTATTACAGTCTAGCTCATGGTACTTAATGTAACTTATTATTCATGAGGCCTGGCTTGTGTTTGGGTAGATCACACCTTGGTGGGAAAGTGTTATTTATTTCTTATGTCTGTTTTAATGAGCTACAAACCAGTCACTCTAAATGCAGTACCTCGACTCTTTTAAAATTGCGAAACGCAATGAATAAACATTGAAGACAACTCTTATTTGTTCATTTCTTTCCTTCTGTTGCACTAAATCTTAAATGCATGTCCTTGCAACTACTGTAGTAAGATGCCATTTGCATAGCAGTAAAATGTATCAAAGGTGAACACATTGCACCACCATGGTTGTTTCATATCACTACATTGTTGGTGTTTGAGAATCTTCTGTGGAGAATGGAGATGGTGGATAAGCGGCTAGCCGTGATCTTCATAAAATCTGAACTTTAAGATCTACAGAAAATAAATAATCAAACAAACCAGAGGCTGCTTTATATTTGAGATAGCTGTCTTACCTGTCAGATGGAGGGAGATTATTTTAATAAGCTCCCAGGGCAGACGTCTATAGCCACATGACTGTTTCATTCAGAATATTTCCTGCAGATCTAAGTGGTTATTATAAGACAATGTTGCTTTGTAATCCTTGCTTAGCATCAACTTCCAAGGAGATAAATAGAGTTACAAAGCCAGTACAGTGTTATACTGTAGTTTGTAGGAAGTTATTTAACCCATACCTCTTTGTCAGACCATACTTTAAAATATATAGTTGAAGGTGCATTTTGAGACGGATAAGAAATAGTCACCACATAAACGCATACAAAAAGCTAACTTATTAAATAGTACAGTACAGGGCATGTCATGACTTTGAGATGTACACTGAAGACACTGTATACTGTTGTCTAAAAGCACTGCCTGGGTCTTGTTCAGGCAATTGGAATGCTGTGCTAACCTGATACATTTTTTAACTGGAAGTGGCATGCTCTTTTTTTTTCATGTAACAAAAAAGGTAAACGTGGTCTAATTTGATAGTGGCACCATATGTGTGAATTAATTCATGTTATAGTAGATCAAAAACGGTAATAAAAACATTTTGTAAAGAGGATTCTGTTCTGTTCCAATTGTAAAGGTGTTGTCTGGTGGGACATCATTTTTCTACCGGTATTGAAATAAAAAAATAAAAAAAATAATAATAATAATAATAAATCTGATTTCTACCTTGAAACGTTAAGAAGAAAAACATAAAACATGGCCATAAGACCAGCCAGCCCTTCCGCCCAGCGAGGCGACTCACTTCAGCTGCTCTGGTGTGCTTTCTAGGGCCTTTAAATATACTACATAAGGGTTATGACACAATATTACATGAATAACGAATATCCACCTTGCAGAAATGACTTCCAAAATATTTACCAAATGAAATGCAACCCAATTGTTTCATTGCTCTCCAGAATATACTGTAAGAAATACCACATTCCCCATTACTGAGAAAAAAAATTCTATACAGTACTGTGCAAAAGTTTGACAGGTGTGAAAAAATGCAGTAAAGTAAGAATGCTTTCAAAAATAGACATGTTAATAGTTTATATTTATCAATTAACAAAATGCAAAGTGAGTGAACAGAAGAAAAATCTACATCAAATCAATATTTGGTGTGACCACCCTTTGCCTTCAAAACAGCATCAATTATTCTAGGTACACTTGCACACAGTTTTTGAAGGAACTCGGCAGGTAGGTTGGCCCAAACATCTTGGAGAACTAACCACAGTTCTTCTGTGGATTTAGGCAGCCTCAGTTGCTTCTCTCTCTTCATGTAATCCCAGACAGACTTGATGATGTTGAGATCAGGGCTCTGTGGGGGTCATACCATCACTTCCAGGACTCCTTGTTCTTCTTTACGCTGAAGATAGTTCTTAATGACTTTCGCTGTATGTCTGGGGTCGTTGTCATGCTGCAGAATAAATTTGGGGCCAATCAGATGCCTCCCTGATGGTATTGCATGATGGATAAGTATCTGCCTGTACTTCTCAGCATTGAGGAGACCATTAATTCTGACCAAATCCCCAACTCCATTTGCAGAAATGCAGCCCCAAACTTGCAAGGAACCTCCACCATGCTTCACAGTTGCCTGCAGACACTCATTCGTGTACCGCTCTCCAGCCCTTCGGCGAACAAACTGCCTTCTGCTACAGCCAAATATTTCACATTTTGACTCATCAGTCCAGAACACCTGCTGCCATTTTTCTGCACCCCAGTTCCTGTGTTTTTGTGCATAGTTGAGTCGCTTGGCCTTGTTTCCACGTCGGAGGTATGGCTTTTTGGCCGCAAGTCTTCCATGAAGGCCACTTCTGACCAGACTTCTCCAGACAGTAGATGGTTGTACCAGGGTCCCACTGTTTTCTGCCAATTCTGAGCTGATGGCACTGCTGGACATCTTCCGATTGCGAAGGGAAGTAAGCATGATGTGTCTTTCATCTGCTGCAGTAAGTTTCCATGGCCGACCACTGCGTCTACGGTCCTCAACGTTGCCCGTTTCTTTGTGCTTTCTTCAAAAGAGCTTGGACAGCACATCTGGAAACCCCTGTCTGCCTTGAAATTTCTGCCTGGGAGAGACCTTCCTGATGCAGTATAAATACCTTGTGTCCTGTTTCTGTGCTCAGTCTTGCCATGGTGTATGACTTTTGACAGTAAACTGTCCGGCAACCTCACCTTGTTAGCTGAGTTTGGCTGTTCCTCACCCAGTTTTATTCCTCCTTCACAGCTGTTTCTGTTTCAGTTAATGATTGTGTTTCAACCTACATATTGAATTAATGATCATTAGCACCTGTTTGGTATAATTAAAAAAAAAAATTATAAAATCCCTGATTTTGTGCAAGTGTACCTAGATGCTGTTTTGAAGGCAAAGGGTGGTCACACCAAATATGGATTTGATTTAGATTTTTCTTCTGTTCACGCACTTTGCATTTAGTTAATTGATAAATAGAATCTATTAACATGTCTATTTTTGAAAGCATTCTTACTTTACAGCATTTTTTCACACCTGCCTAAAACTTTTGCACAGTACTGTATATATATATATATATATATATATATATATATATATATATATATATATATATATATATATAATATATATATATATATATATATATATATTATATATATATATATATATAAATGTGTGTGTATATAATTGTTTATTTGGCAGACACCTTTATCCAAGGCGACTTACAGAGACTAGGGTGTGTGAACTATGCATCAGCTGCAGAGTCATTTACAACTACGTATCACCCGAAAGACGGAGCACAAGGAGGTTAAGTGACTTGCTCAGGGTCACACAATGAGTCAGTGGCTGAAGCGGGGACCTCCTGGTTACAAGCCCTTTTCTTTAACCACTAGACCACACAGCCTCATTCATATATATATATCTGGCTCTTTGAGCTAACATATATATATAATGCTCAAACAGCGAGCTGCCCAATGTTTCAATATGTTGTACATAGCTTTCTCAAAAACATTGGAGGTATTTTGGTAGGATAAGTTTTTGCTCAAAGAGCCAACTTCCCAGCGTTTCGGTATGTTTAACATATTAAGTAAGTAACCAAATGTATTTATACCTTATTTTGGCTCTCTTTTATTCATTTATTTGTATTTGAATGGTTTAATCTAGGTAATCATAAAGGATGCCAGTCATACCATAAACACCACACCATACCTGCACACTGCACTGATACAGATGAGAAAACCAGCCCAGAGGAATTCTATGTGACCACAATGTCATTTTTTGGCTTGTTGTAATATGAGATCTTGAGGTGATGTCACTACTCCCTCCACGCTTTAACTACCTCGTCCACGTATTTCATAAAAACAGGGTAGTAGCTGCAAAGGTTTGAAAAATATCGACAATATGATTGCAGAAATAACCGATATCCTAATCAGCACTTCACCATATTAGATCACACGGAACTGCTGCCCTCTGGTTCCTGGAAATGTCAAGTTTTATTCAGTTCTTTTCAGTGCCAGATTACAGTAATTGCCTGATAGTGTAATCCATTTAAAGCCCTTACCGGTAACCACCCTTATTGTATCTACATTGATATCTGGTGACATATCCTGATAGAAAATACCTGTGTGCGTACGTGTTATGACTCCAGCTTAGCTTACAAACTGGTGATAACAGGAATTAGATTTTATAACCTTTTTAGGCAGTCGCATGCTTAGGCAGAGGCCGCTTGTGAATAGTACTGTATCAGACTGAAGTCCTTCATCTAACTACAGGTCATGGAGCCACAGACAGAAGATATTCCATTGTGACTGTTCAGATATAACCATGTACAGCATTGGGATGTAGCACACATACCAAAATGCTTGGGTGGTCTTTCCCATAAATGTACTGGGTACAATGTGAATCATGTTTTAAAATATCATTATTATTATTATTATTATTATTATTATTATTATTATTATTATTATTATTATTATTAATAGTGACAACGTAATATGATGGTTAAAAAAAGAACCATAAGAAATGTTCTTGTTACATTTTGCTATGTGTTTACTATGGGAAACTTTCATAAGGATTAGCTGTGGAGTTCTCTTCGCTAAACAGCTTCTCCCCAAAATGACAGATAACCGCTGCCATCTACTGTGCCTTGCCAGTACTACAACAACATTTTAAAACAATTGGAGAGTAGCCAGATAACAGGAAGATAGCAGCAAATAAAACAAAATCATTTTGAAGGCTGCTTGAATACAGTTGTTAGAATGGGTATAGTCATGTAATGAAACTGCCTTACAATGACAAGTAATCTTTAACAGTACATGTGTGAGGATCACAAGCTGAAATATGACCTCATCGATTCAGAGCTGGTTTACTAAGTATAAATACAGAATTTATACCTGTCGAATAATGTTACTTTAACATAGGGAATTACATACTGCTTTGTAATATAAAATTGAACATTTAGACAAATCTAACATGAATACTTACAGACTATTATGGCTTCTGGTAGACTTTTGCGATATAATTTTGTAATGTCTTTGTTTACATGATGCTAAATAAAAGATCTAAATTATGTTCATATAGTTTTGTTTTATTTTATTTTATTTTATTTTCTCAATCCTAAAATTATTGTCCATAGCTGTATATGCATAAATATCTTGAGTGTCTGAGTTGTATGAAGTCTAGTTTTTTGTGGGTGTAATGACCTTATCTCAACAATGGATAGAGACTTGGAAGCATTGGTGCTTACTGACTAACAACTAACATTAATAATCCAGATTCATATTTGAAAATACACAAAGGACAGATAGATTTACCAATTACAGTATGCTGAACCTACAGAAGTTTATTTTCTGGCATTAGTGTAGTAAATCCAGTGCTAAAGTGTTGTCCTCCTTTCTATATCAGTTCAGTGTTCTGTGGGGTATGCGGTGGTGATGTTCACGGAGGTTTAATGGCTCCAATACTTTGTTTAAATGCTTGTTTTGGGGTTTTTTTAGGGCATTTCCAAAGTTCTCATTCTTTTTGGCAATGGCATCTGCTTCTATAACCAGAGCTTTTTGTCAAGGAAGTGTTTAACAGTAAATTCATTACAAAAATAAAATAAACAGAAAACAGCTTTCTGTTTGGACAGATTCAGAACCACAGCTGGAAAGCTTTATGACTTTTCTGGCATAACGTTGTGCATCAGTTACAGTTGTCAAGAGGGTGGCTTCTAGGTGTAATTTATGTACATTAACATTTACCGCACATTTAGAATCACACATACATCCTGTTTCTCAAATTTGTATGTAAATTAATAAATATTAATGTTAAGGTTATATTCAAGTGGTATGGATACATTTTAGTTAAGGAACTTTGCTTGACGCGTGTTATTGGAAGTGTTTTGTGTTTCTTGACTATTATTTAGAGGGGTTAACCAGTGTTTACAAAGTCTGTATATAGTGGGAGGTAAAAGCCTGACTGGATTGTAACAGCACTTTTATACTGGGGTTTAAATTGGAGCCCTGGTCCTTGCAGTGCTTTTGACTTTTTTTTTTTTTTCTTTTTTTTTAAACAAACGGGAAGTCCTTGCGGACGACAATCTCAGGATGTTGGCAATCGCCACGTTCCTAGGAAAGTGACTAACAGCGTCCAGGCTTTTGATTCCTATACACCGTCCCTCATAACATTGCTGTGTGTTTTGTGTTCTTCAAGCAGCTGATCAACACCTTTGCCTCGGAGATTGGAGAGCTGAAGCAGGAGATGGTACAGACGGGCCTTGTAGCCGACAGAGACCCTGAAACTCCAGACATGCAGAGGTAAGTCACTTCTTCCATCTTCTCTCTCTGCAGGCAAACAGCAAGACACCTAAGCCTCACCGTGCCAGCTTCCCAGCCGCATGGGAAACAGTATGATTGGCTGTGGGGAGCGGAGCATGTTATTTATGTGAGGAAGATTTGTACATACTAACAAGTTGGTTCCCGTGGTTTTATTGACTAGAGCTTTGCAGTATCTACAAGTCTAATGCAGTTCTTTTTAATGCAGGCAGGAGTGTTAGCTGCTGTAAGCTGGTTATGCCCACCGGATATTCAGTATGGATCTGTTTTTAGGCATGTACCAAAAATGCGTCAATATTGAACTTCAGCTTATTAAATCTGGCCTGCTTTTTCTTAAAATAAAATAATTATAAATATGGAATATTTATTTTAATGATCTGTCTGAGGTATTGGATATTTATTGTAATTATCTATCTGAGGTATTCATTATCAAACAGTTCTCTAGTTCATGCTTGCTTATAGTGGTTTGCATTAAATTTAAACTGAGACCTGAATTCATCTAAGTCCCGATTACACTGTGGATAAACTGGAAGCTGCATGGGCGATGTGCTTAGTAAAAGAAAAGGTTATTTTTTTTTTCCTATCTGGATCAGTTTATAACACGGTTTACCTGTGTACTTGATGTTTTTGATAAGTGCTAAATCTGACGCTTCCAGACCTTGCTCTTTCCCCTCACCAGCAGTTGCCAAAAGGGTTTTCCTTTTGCTTCGTAATTAAACAGCAGGAAATACTATGAGAAACGGTTCATTAGTAGAACTGTGAGAATGAAGTGCTATTGCCCCTTCAGTATGGCATAAATAAACAAGATCAGGGCAGAAGGTTTTACTATGAAGGCGTGAGTGTCCTGCTTACATGAAATCCATCACTATCCACCACGTTAATTAAATAAATATGTATACAGGATAAAACCAGTACTTGGGATTTCTCTGGCTTGAATAGACCTATACTTAATTAACTTACATTGTGCACTTCCTAAGTTGGTCCATAATTGTGAATGGGCCAGGTCCTGAACTGTTATTAAAATAAATGAAAAATAATGTAATTGTATGTAAAAATAATGTGATATATTTGTAACTATTGTAAGTCACCCTGGATAAGGGCGTCTGCTAAAAAATAAAAAAATAAAATTCATTAATAAATAAATAAATTATTAGCTGACATTTTATGCTGATATTTTGTGATCATGAATATCAATGTTTAATTACAGTTTCTCATCAGTCTAATTGGTGGTTTGCAAACATCTATTGTTGATCTAATAAGAAAGAAAAGTGGATTCAACAGAATAAATGACAGTGAATAAAGTATTTTGAATAAGCAGCAATCTACTTCTATCGACTAGGTCAATTGAAGCCTGAATGTCTTTATGTTGAAATGTTGAGAAGTAATCATTGTCAACCACAATTAGGTTCTGGTTATGTAAAAATGATGTTATAAGTACACTGAGTGCTGTAGATACTTATTTCCTTAAATTTACACGATTATGTTGTTAAAGGAACTACTACATGCTGAGGCGACCACAATTAGGTTTCAGTTATGTAAAAATGATGTCACAAGTACACTGATTGAGTGCTCTAGATCCGTATTTCTTTAAATTTAGATGATTATGTTGTTAAAGGAACTACTACATGCTGAGGTGTGCATTTCTTGACCTCAACATATTCCTTTACTTGGAAACTGCATGAATTAAGGAAAAGGAAACCTTTGTGGCTGCCACTGGGCAGACTTCAGCAGAAATGGACTCTTGTACGTCATCTAACACTCACACGAGACAGACATTATGTCATGTAGGCATTAACCTGTTTTTTTAGGAATTAGCCTGTTTTCCAAATATGAAACCAGTTACTAAATAAAATATAAATGCTGTACTGGATAGAAAGGTGGTTGTAATCTTTAAATATGTCATATTCCTGAGATACTGCTTATGTCTACCATTTATAAAAAATAAAAAAAAAACTTGAGGTACAAATTACAAAGTGTGTAGACCTCAGTTACACCATGGGCTTTTTATATGCACTATTGAGGAGGCTGCAGAGTTGAAATGTATTTTTTTTCTTCATTTCGTTGCTGTTCTTATTCCCATATGTACCATTGCAAAGTTACTGAAAATGTGCACTTGATCAAACGCCCAAAATAGCATTTCTTTAATAACAGCAAAATATTTGCTAAGTAGAAGTAATCACATTACTTTGAAAAAAAAAAAAAAGATATTTATATATATATTATGAAATCCTGTGATCTTGCGCAAGCAACCCCCAACCCAAACAGGAGGCGAGTAGGAGATGAAAGAGGAAACTGAAAGGAGATTATGTTCTTGGCGACATCAAGCCTGTTTCTGTACTCTGAACAGTATTTAGAAAACCCTGCCATAACACTGTCAGTGAGTGCATTGTGGAAAACATTGACTCACCCCAGTGGTGTTTTGTCCTTTCCTACTTGCCCTTGATTGATTTGGGACCATTCCTCAATTTAGCAGTGTCTGCACCTACCAGCCAGGTGCTGTCAGTTCTCTCTTATTTATTGTGACTGAATATTTCTTTGAACAGGGAGATGCAGCTTTGCAGCTACAGTATGAGTATATATACATTTACAGTAAATGGTCCTGTGTTTATAGGATAGGACTAATATCATAGGTTCAGTTCAGCAGGTCTTTATGTTTAATACAGAAGAGTAGCAAATTAAGTCCTAGTTTGTCTTTGCAAAGTAGATTGCAATGGGATTAACAAGACTAATCTGGCTGCAGTGGAGATAAGGGCATTTTTGGCTTCTTTTAAAGTTAAATAATCCCATAATCCTCCCTTGGCATTGCCCGCAGACTGTGGAATGTGTTGCCTGTTTCATCTGTGGGAATCCGTAGACTTGCAGTATGTTATAGCTATTACAGGCTTCCCGTGAGGTCACAGCTGATATTTCATTGCCTGTTATGACTCTAATGCCTTGCTGGTTATCATTTAAGGATTTGTTTTTGTGTTTTATGTGCAACTTTAGATCACATTTCACAATACATTTCTTTATCTAAGTGTTTACTCCATTTCACATGTACATGGTTTTATGTTTGGCTGACATGCTACGCATCTGCTTTGATCTTGGGGAATGCTAACAGCCTGCCAGCATAAAGAGGTTCTTCCCTGTTCTTGTCTGGGAGCATTGCTTATCAAGGCATCCCAGGACTCCAGACAATGTACCTTTCTGGAAGCATGCAGACATATACTAGTAGCACTTCAGTGTTTTATCAGACAGGGGAAAGGCCTGCATTGGCACCTTCTACAGTGTTTCAGACAGTGCCAAAATAAAGGCGAAGATAAAGGCATCATGCCAAGTTCGAATAGGGAAAAGATGTAAATTACATTTTGCATGAACACTAGGAACAAGAAGTCATTCCCTGGGCAGTTTAAGTTGTTGACGGTGAGAAAAAGAGACGGTACAAAGCTGCTCGTCAAACCCATCCCGTTGCCCACCATGTGATGTTAATATGAAAAAGGTAACGGGATCTTGTCCAATGACACTGTTGATGGTGCTTTTACTGTACTCTCAAATCAGTGGTAATAGCATACATGTGGGATAGAATTGCACACCATAGTTTTGAAATAAAACATTACTTTAAAGGTTATCGTAATCTCACTGACTGGTGAAAATTCCCTTTTCTCCCACTCATCAATATGCTGTATTCCAGAGAAGTTGTGATTCAGAGCACAGAGTATTAGGTAGAGAAAGTGTAGATTAGATACCTGTGGACTTGAGCGATGACTACAATATACCTTTAGAGAAGTCAGTGAATCACTAGCATGCATGCCATACAATGTTATCTGAATCACATCTTTTAGATTGGAAATGACATGCTTCAGTTCTTCAAACACTAAACCACTGAAGGAACGTAACTTACTGTTGACTTGACTGTAGGTTAAACATAAATAATGAATGGGGAGGGGGGGGGGGGGGTATTATGAACTATAAACTTTGCAGACACAGTTGGGTGCATAATAATACACTTTGTATCATTAAACATTAAAACAATAACTTGTTCCACCTGAAAAACAAAACAAAAAAACTCTAAATGTTTAGTCAGAAGAAGGTTAATCTGTGACATACAGCTTTCAGTTAAATGTGAATAATAAAAGTATTGCCAAGGTATGTTATTCTCTTTTCGTACCCGTTCCCAAACACTATTTAACATGTTTGACATTACAGGTTATTAATAAGAATTACTGATGTTGTTCCTCTTGGTTTCACATTCCATAGTTAATTTGAAGAGCAGCATAAATGTGGTTTAAGATTTCTTCAGTTCATTACATGGCAGGTTTTTATTACTATTATTATTATTTATTTCTTAGCAGACGCCCTTATCCAGGGCGACTTACAATTGTTACAAGATAACACATTATTTTTACATACAATTATCAATTTATACAGTTGGGTTTTTTACTGGAGCAATCTAGGTAAAGTACCTTGCTCAAGGGTACAACAGCAGTGTCCTCGACCGGGGATTGAACCCATGACCCTCCGGTCAAGAGTCCAGAGCCCTAACCACTATTCCACACTGCTGCCCTCTTGAAATATCGCATTTTGATTTATATATTTATGTATGTATTGTTTGTTTTTTAAAAGAAAGCTGTAATAAACAAACTTAAAGGAAGATACGTCAGTACAGCCATTTCTGCATATGCTTTCCACTTACACACACAAACACACAGAATCATTTTGAGATTGACTTCCCCCCCAAGAGGAAGGATTTGGATTTGGAACTGTGCTGGAGTTTTTCTTTAACTTGTGCAACAAAAAAAAAATGTTTCCATGTCCTTTTTAATACAGAATATTGCATCATGTATTTGTACAGCAAGAGAAAACCAAAAAACACAATGGTTGTTTTTGATCAACAGAGAGACAGCTATAAAACACAGTCTTTTACAGGAAATACCTGAGGGGGGAGACATTCTCTCTAAAGTGTTTGCTATTGGCATTCAGACTGGCATAACCATGGCTAAGGATTGAGTAAAAATGCTAAAATCATTGGAGCCCGGGGGCAACCAGGACGAAGGACTTATTTTATTAATGTTGTATTAAAAAAAGAAATAACACGTGTGTACAGAAGTGCTTGACTTCTTTAAATTATGGCACTAACCGTTTACCTCCTTTTCCACTACTTTGCCAAAAGTTTAGAGTTTTATATAGGTTGTGTTCCACTGAATCCTAAATGGACTGTTTTGTTTTTGTCTAGTTAAGTACAGACAACAATGTAGTTTCATTGCATCTTGAAATATCGCATTTTGATTTATATATTTATGTATGTATTGTTTGTTTCATTATTCAAAGGTGAAAAGAAAATAATATAGCATGTTTATTGATAAAGCTGACTAAAGTTTATGAATCTATGCAGCTCTTGCCTTTTCTAATAGGCAGCCCTGATTATAATAAGCTCTGCTTGATCTCTCGTAGCAGCAGCTTAGAGGAAGATGTCAGCAGTCTGTACCTGCAGGAGAAGGATACAAAGAGCAGTGCCCGAGACTCAGGCTACGACTCTCTGAAGAGGAAACTCAGCATCCTGGATCGGCTCATCCTGGCCCATCCGGTGTGGCTGCTGCTCACTTTGAGTGACGACGAGACACACCGAATCCTGCAGCAACAGCAGCCTGGGGTGAGAGCCATATTTAAAACACTTCACAGGGATGGAAAGAAGACTCCCATGTTAAAACCTGGAACGGGTGAAACAGCTGTGCAATTATTTCCATCCCTGCTTCACACACCAGTGAGATTGGGGTTAACTCCACGGATGATGGTTTTTAAGTTTTTCTTTGAATTTGGTCTTGAAAATATTTCTATTATCCTTTTAAATTGTTTATATTGTTTACTGTTTTTTTTTGGCCCACAATATGCCATTTTAATTCAATTGGAAGACCATTATTGTTGCACTGAGATGCTCCTAAGTGAAATCTGCTGTATCCTGGCAAACCCTTTGAGTAAAAGTTTAGGTGATTTTTGACCCATGATGTGTGACTTAAAATATACAAAAGCAATTAGTGTTAGGTTTACATATATATCACAGCCACAGGGGACAACACAAGCTACAGCAAATTAATATGAACTGTACAGGGTGATCAAACATACAGGTCTCTAACATTAGTAAAAAAAAAAAAAAAAAAAACATGCCACGTATAAAACAAATGCATACCATGTATTATAGTCAAGTAAGTGAAGTACTACAAGTCTGATCCTTTATTACAGTATATGTTTGTAACTCACATACTACCAACTATGGCTAGAGTATGTGTGCTTGACTTCTCTCATTGTCAGTTTCAGTCTTTTGTCTTTTAAGGGAATGTCCTATTTTTTTAGACACAGTGGGGATTTATTAAGCAGTATCATCACTCCACCCCTACTCATGTCATCAAACATCCTGTTCTTGCCTCTGGCACAAGAAATGAAAAACCTGCACCTGCAATAGAAAGGAACAATTATGCATTCCTCTCACAGAGAGACAGATCATATCATCTGTAGCTTTAGGTAAAAAGTAATTGAAGTAAATATTCCTAAAGTGGGCCTCCTTGTAGACTATTTCTGTTCTGTATACCTTCTGAAGTAATTAACAGAGAACAGAAAAATGTGGAATTTAGTTCTGGGCTTAGAAACCCACAGTACCTGTCAGCTAGTACGAGTAGCCTTAAGTGGCGGGAAATCTTAAATTGAGGTATAGCATAACCTGCACAAGCTTCTGCTTAACAAGTGGGCAGACGGTAGCTTTGAAGGACCTACCCTACCTGTAGCAGTTCTGTCTAGCCCCTGCAGGAGTTGTTTGCACCACATTCCAGTGAGCTCACTGTCTTTCCCCTCTTAGATCTTCCTGGTGAGGAAATCAGCTAAGCTACAAAAGAAGGTTATATCCTTGCGCCTTGGCACTGAGTTCGGACCCTCCATCAGAGACTTCCCAATAAAGGAGAGCCAGTACAGTGAGTACCCCCTCTAGTAAATTAGCTACAGTTATTTATGCTGTGTTTATTGATAGCTCTTTTAAATATTATTATTAGTGGTGTTGTATTCAATTGGAACTGTTACAATTGTTTTAAAGAGGTTGCCTTTAGGAATTCAAAGTGTATATATGATACTGTGGCGGGGGAGAGTTGTGCTGAGTATCGGGTGCTTTCATGATTCTGGGGGGGGGGGCAGGCATGGCGTTGATGTTGACACATTGAGGTTTAGCGAGAGTGTGTTGCTCAGACCTCTTTGATTGGTTTATTTAGCAGATTTAGCAGATGCCTTTATCCAAGGTGACTTACAGAGACTAGGGTGTGTGAACTATGAATCAGCTGCAGAGTCACTTACAACTACGTCTCACCCGAAAGACGGAGCACAAGGAAGTTAAGTGACTTGAGTCAGTGGCTGAGGTGGGATTTGAACCGGGGACCTCCTGGTTACAAGCCCTTTTCTTTAACCACTGGACCACACAGCCTCCTATGAGTCTTGGGGAGACAATCGACCTTGAGTTGCCCGTGGCAGGGATACCATCCAGCGGAAGCTCTGGCCGGAGAGCTCAATTTAACACAGACAGCGAAAGTCTACGGACCAGAAAAAAAATAGAAAGAAAGAAAACAACATCCGGTGCCTGATAAAGCAGCAGGCGGCAGCAGAGACTACATAAAGGCAGAGGAAGACAGTCGCTCGATTTTGAGTTTGTTTACATTCCCATACTGGTAAAAATACAGTCCCTGGGACGTTATCTATTTGAGCTCAGGGGGACCTGGGCAACGCCATAAAAGTGAACTGAGGGAACAGAACAGTGTCCTGGCAGGCTAGCGGAGGCTGCAGACCCTGCTTAAAACAGCACTTTTCTTTGTAGTTTTATTTACAGTGTTTGTTTTCCCTTTCTATTTCTCCTTTTGATTATGAACTATTGTTTCTACACATACAGTACCTCGGGGCGATACCATTGCTGGTAGCAACTCTAAGAGTGTCAAATAGTTCCACACCTTGTGAATAATAAATCCTGTGCACCTGTGTGGTGTCTCACCCACACCCTCTCACAGATACCAAGAGATTGTAGGTTAAACCGTATAATCAGTTTTTAGATACCATTTAACATTTAAAATACTGTAATCCAATCTGTATATTACCCACAACCGAACACGTACTGTATACAACTCTACATATGCAACAATCCAGACCTGAACTGATTTGTACCTATACCAACACCTTTACAGTATTTTAATATCATACAGCTGGTGAACCAAGACAGGTGGGTCTAGTCTACTGTGGTCAAACTTTCTTTGAATTCCTTACAAAAAACCATTCTGAACTGCATAGTCTTATTTCACCAAAAGGAAACTAGCAACTGAAAAATGATGTTCTGTCATAAATAATATTCTTCTAAAATAAAAAATACCAATGGTTAACAAAATGTCGGATTTGTAAAACTTAACCCTGCTTCTTATGATATAGGGATAAACTGTTTTATGTACCAGTAATATAAGAGACTAGGAGGTCAAGTGTAGATGATAACAGATATGTTTTATTCTCTCCCCCTGTCTGGAGAGAGTTACTGAACCAAGGGTCAGCCAGGTTATTTTCATTATACCAGAAACTACTGTGTAGTAAATCACATTTCTAAAAATAAATAAACTAGTATGTTAGACACACACACCAGACATCTGTACACTGTGTTATGTCTTATAACCAGCACCATACATTTTAATTGCAAAACAACCCCACTGGTTTCATAAATAAATATATGCTGCTGTGGGAAACACTTGATTACAAAGAATGTTCAAGTTTTAGGACATGTCAATTATCAAATGTCCTTTATATGGAACATCTATGGACCTCATATCCTGAATAGCAAAGTCTATAGTGTATTACTCTTTTTGCTAGGGTGAAGCAACAATTATTGTGTTCTTGGTTACAGAACTGGGTGCAGATTTAAGAACAAAAATCATGATTAAGAGAGTTTTCCATTCAGGTGACGCTTGAAGCATGTTCGTGGTGAAGTGTGTGGGCAATTACATTGCCTACTCTACAGATCAACTGAAAGGACTAAGCTAAAACATCCAGTATCTATTTACAGCCTACGTGATCTTAGCAGAATCAAGGCTTGTTGCCAGAACTAAATGCACTGGTCACCTCAAGGTTATTTGCTGTTTTAAGTCAGGAATACATTTATTTTTTAGTGTGCCGAGCAGTGTTCTATTGGTGGGTGTGGGTTAATGTTTCACTAAAGTTGTTAGCTAATACAGATTTACAGGGTTGTATTCTTTAAAACTTTTCTTTTAATTCAGCAAGCAGGCATTACTAACAGATTACCAATTCTTCTACCAGTGCTATTTTTGCTCTCAGCAGGCAGTCTGCACAAATGTTTTTCATTATGAGGGAGCCTTTTGCTTCTCCTGTGTCAAAACAAGCTTTTCATTTGAACTGAAACATGTTGGTTCCATTTCAAAAAAAGCTCAGTTGGACTTGTGCAATATTTATGTTGACTTCACTTTTGTTTTTATTTTCTTTCTGTAGCCTTTTCTCTGGAAGGATCTGGTATCAGTTTTGCGGATTTGTTTAGACTCATTGCTTTCTACTGCATCAGCAGGTAAGGCAGAAAAACAATGTTATTGATGCACATTTTAAACATAAATGCACAATTGTGATATGCATGGACCTTAAACATTAACATTAGAACTGGAATAAATATTGTTCAGTAAAACAGGCCAACAAAACTATGTGACTGTGTCTATGTTACCTTGCACTAGAGGCACTTTTGTGTCTGTTGTAGTTTGCTTTAATGTTCTTTTCTTGTATTATGTTAATGTTCTTTTTTGTATTATATAGTTGTAGGGAAAAGTGTGGTTGGTGGATATCATGGTAGCAACTAGTTAATGTAATTGGATGTGTTTTTTTATGATTTATATTTTTTATATTGATTTCTGTAACCTCCGATGTAATCGGTTAATAAGCACAGGGTATTCAGTAGTAACTGAGAGCTACTTTGCAGTCCAACTTTTTTTTCAGCAGTGTGTTCTAGTAGTGGTACAGTAAAGTAAGCATTAATAATCAGTAAGGATACGATTTTGGCCCGTTGATTTTTTTGTACATTTGACGGGCGAGTTGCGGAAAAAAAACAAGAATTCACGGAAAGGTCGCTAAATAATGTAGGTTTAGCTACATCAACATACACAAGAGCTTTTAAATAGTACACCAAAACCAATAATATAAAGACTATTGCTTTTGATTGCTGGCAAGTTTAAATGTTACTTTAGAGTACAGAACTTAGTTAAAAGTCTTTCACACCAGCGTATTTCTTTTTTTAAGAATAAGATGAAGGTTTTCACACTGGCCGCGTAGCGAAACATACGGTGTCTGAAATAAACTATTTATCTGTCCGGCGTAAATTGTTTTAACATAAAGTCTTTCTAAATTCCAAGATTGAAATAAAGGAACACCAGCTCTTTCAGTTTGTCTTCTGAAAAAGAACGCTTCTGATATGACAGGACAAGATTATACAGCGAGTTGCTGCCCTTAGCATCAGCTGTATATGTTACTGCATTTATGTATCTGAAAGCTAATGTTTTCAAATTACGAAGACGGTCAGCGTATCGATGACTTGAACAAGTCGATGTCAATTTCCCCAGGTGGTAGAGCGCTCTGGATCGCATCGGGTGCGACCTTCACAGTGTACAAAGCAAACCAAAGAAAATCTTTTACTGTCTTTTTTGCTGATATATTTGCAACGTGGGACCATTGTCGTGGCATTTTCTGTCAAAATCGATCAATGTTCCCTTTATCCTCAGTGTGATCCAACATTTTATGTCTGTCCTCTGTTAACGGCGATTTTCATTTAATATTACGCGCCTATGCATGGTGACGTTTTATGCGCGTAATTGACCGGTTTATTATTATTATTATTATTATTATTATTATTATTATTATTATTATTATTATTATTATTATTATTATAACAATAATAATAATAATAATAATAATAATAATAATAATAATAATAATAATAATAATAATAATAATAATAAGCTTTTATTTTTATTGTTTAAAATATTGAAAAATACGGACACGAGTTTGAAAGAAACACACACACAGACACACACACTCGGCAATTACCTCGTTTTCTTTAAAAAAATGGAATAAAGGCAGCTCTACTTGAAAGCAGGCATGACATTTTTTCTTTCTCGCTATTGTTCGTATGCAGAACAAAGAACTGCTCGAAGTAGTGCTCTGAGTGATCTTTAAAAACGTGGAAGTGGGACGAGCATCAGCGTACCTCTTTGATTCCAGAACGCGTGTTAAATTAGAAAGTGTTTATTTATTTATTTATTTATTTATTAACTAAGACTTTAGTCGTTTTTTCTAATGAGTTTAGCTCCAAATACAATACTTTTGAACTAAAATGTATTGGAGCTGCACTGGCATCGAAAAAGCAAGGCTAAAATGGAAAGAAACGTCACCGCTTATAATTAAACGTCTGTCACAGGGCGGAACTCAGTTAGACTCGTGTTACAAATACTGTTTTGTATCGTACTGTTTGAAACACGTCTTGAACGGGGTAATGAAACCTCCCAGGGGGTCTCGGATATTCAGTTAATTCCCCTTCTGAAAAACAACGCCCCAGCCACCCCTATTCCCTTGCCATAGAAGACAGCATTCTCAGTGCAATATGTCCAAACCTTCTTGTTATCTTTTGCGTTCAGTAAAAACTGTAAATGTCAGTTATATTGCTTGAGGGGGAAAGTACGTTTCTTTTTATTTTGACTAAGTTGTCAAAACGAAAAATGACGGTTTTGTCTATAACTTTTTTTTATTTGTTTTTACACACACACCATAAAAAAAAAAAAAATCATTTCCTAGACATTGATCTTCAGAAAGCAGTCAAAAGCAAACAACCCTCAAGTTTAAAAGCCCTACCATAAGCAGTTTTTTTTTCAGCTGTAACTTCCTCCCCAAGTAAACAGCCTTCACTGCCAGGCAATGTTTAACTCTGTTCCCTTTCTGAGACGCCCATACTAACTGCCTCTCCTTCTCTTGGAAGGGATGTCCTGCCATTTACCTTGAGGTTACCAGAGACGATCGCAGCAGCGAAAACACAGGCAGACCTTGAAGAGGTTGCTCAGCTGGGGGTTGGTAAGTACACCTTTCTTGCTTTACTGTGGAACAGAAAATTGGTTTAAAACCTTTCAAGATCTGTACATCAAATGAATCTGTTTGTTACAGTTGTACTGTTTTCGAAGTACTGCTATGGCCAAAAGTTTTGTGTCCCCTAGAATTTTAGGATTGAGCCTAAAAATATATATATATATATATATATATATATATATGAACATAATTTAGATCTTTTATTTAACATTGTGTAATCAAAGAAACTACAAAATGATATCGCAAAAGTCTATCGGAAGCCATAATACTAGTATACAGTACTTCATGTTAGATTTATAAATGTCACATTTTTCAATTGTTGTCAGTTTATGGAAAACTACAAAGCAGTATGTAATTCAATATGTTAACATAACATTATTCAGCAGGTTTCATTCAATTTTATGAAGCAACATTAGTTAATTATATAGGGTGATGCAAAACTTTTGGCCATAGCCGTACAGTATGTTCGTTTTAAAGTTTGTTTGTTGTAGATAACTGCTCAGCCAGTTGTAATGGAATTTACTAAGGCCATTCTTTAACTTTAACTTAGTAAGAGTATCAGAATATGGGGGTACCAGTGTACTGTATGTAGGTATATAGCAATCTTCCTTGTGGATGCAGGTAATGGTGATTTATTTCTATGTGATTCAGTCAGGTTAATTAGCAGTTCTCTGTAAAAAGGGTTAATGAAGAGTTTAGTGACTCACTAAGAGGAGCTGCACTTTCCTTTGTAGTTGATTAGAGAGCAGTGAGGGATCTCATAAATCATTTCTTAATTGCACACCTGGGATGTAGCCAAAGTTGACATGCTGACATCAACAGAAATGAACTCATTGGTGCATTTTGCTGGATTAGAACACCACTGAATCCTGAAACAAGTCCTGTCAGTTTAAGTGCTTTGGGTGGGTGTGTAACCACGCGATACATTCAAATCAGTGAAATCAGATTGCAAGATTTGAAGCCAAAAAACATAATGTTCCTTTTGTATAGGTACAGCTGCTCGCATAGCAGCTGGACAACAAAAAAAAAAGTACAGTACTGTGAAAAATCAAACAGTAAAATCTGATTTGAAGTAATACTGATAGAAACGTATATAATTCTATTACAAACATTATGACAAGAAATCTTTCTTATGTTTTTGAGAAATACTTCAAGTTAAAACGTTCATCATAGACTATTGGTAGACCACCATAGCTGTGGATGAAACTTCTATTTGATATGTATCTGTTACGGCCAAAGTCTTGGATCTCTGACAACAGTGCCCGGTCAATGACGTCATAGGCACTAATTCTGGACAATGTCGTTTTCTTAACATAAATGTAGAGTACTTCAGACATTAGCCGGCCATTGTCAACAATTCCCAGTGAATCTCGGGCAATGGTGTGTGTAACTATGCCAATTTGTAGCAAATGCCTCATAACTTGGGACAATAAGAGTTTCCACCTGCTGTCTCTTATTTTCAGCAGTAAGCCTGGCCAGGCAAAACTATTTTTTAAGAAAAGGGTACACAGAAAGAAAAAAAGAGCAGATTTTACTGTTTCTCTCTGGCCCATTGTTTGGTTTTCTATGAGGAGTGTATCCATTTAAAAAAGACTTCCTGGGTCATGTGTGCGCACTTTTTGAAATGATATATATTTTCCGGGAATGGAGTTGCTTGTAAATTTTGTAATCCCAATTGGGATTAAAAATATATTCTTGGGCAACTGGATATTTATTTTGGGATGTTTTAAACAAATACTGTGTACAGCATTTTGATTTTGTGGACTTCTTTGTTTTTGTTCAATCTGACAACAGTGCCTGGTCATTGACGTCATTGGCCGACTTAACATATCCATAGACTGCCTAATATTTCGAATAAACCATGTTTATACAATTGGATCATATCAATAATAAATAATGCAGTAGTAAGTACTAACTACTAAATCACCTGCAGATAACTAAAAGTCGGCTTATTAATGGGAACCCATTGACCTTTCATTAGATAAGAGATTATTACATCCGCTGATGTAACCCCATTGAAACTCAGAATATCACCCAACACAAAAATGTAAACATATGTGGCAACTCTAAATACATACCGGTGTCCATGCTTTGCATACTGAAATGAAGAACTTTGAATGTTGATCATTTTAAAGGCTAACTTCATTGTTGGGATAGTTCACAACTGAAACATTTGTTCATTTCTCTTTCATATCTTACACTTCATGTAACGTTGCGTCATACATCTTTCCTGCTGATAGCTGCGTACATTCCTGTTACCAATGAAAGCTTGGAGACTGAAAAGGGCTGCTCGAAAGGAATCATTTTCTTCTCACTTTTCCACCTGTTTTGCAATGTGGTTTTTGTGACATTTTAATCACCACACTTACAGTAAGAAGAGGTGTCAGGCAGGCAAATGTGCTACAAGTGAGAATTTGTTTTTCAGATTGAGTAGGAACAGCTATTTCTATTTATAACTGAATTGACTCAGACATTTGGAAAACTTTTTTTTTTTCCTATACGAGGTTCTGATTAACAAAAAATCTGATATTACATGAATAATTGGAGGCAGTGACCCAACTGGCATGTACAGACATGACACCAAACATGGTTTTGCTTGTTTTAAGATAACCAGATTTATTTATTTTTATTTACAGTTTGGTATCATTTGTTCTGTATATTTATGTATCTATGTTATGTATTTATTTATCTTCTGTCTATTACCATCTTTACAGATTTTTTTTTTCTCAAAGTTTCAATATACAGTATTTACTGGAAGGCCTTAGTGTTTGTCATATAGTTCCATACTTTCCTCAAATGAAAGAGGACCCTTATTGGTGTTGGGCCACTGCATATGAATCCTATCATAGAAGACTCCCTCTTGTCAATGCACACTGGGTCATACATTAGATTGTAGTCATTAGGTTAGTGTTGGGCTCTGACAAAGGGGTGATTGTAATTACGAATGTGATAAATACATGTTGTTTAGGGGAGGTGGGCTACAGGAATATAGGCTTTTAACAAAAGTGGATCTGATTTTTCTGCCACGGTTTAGATATTGGTGTATGAACTACAGGTATACATTGTGCAGGTTCTGCTATTCATATTGTGCAGGACAATATTGCTGAAATTTTTATAAGACACACTTCATATGACTATTAAATTGCTGATGATGTTATCTGACGGAAATATGTTTATGATCAGACATTACAATTTATGTCAGATAAAATAGCATAAAGGAGGTTGTGTCCTGACCAGGTTTTGGGGATTCAGTATACAGTATATATGCCAGTGCATTTATCCCATTGTGCCCAACAATAATTGATTGATTTACATGGGTCTGCACTGTAGGGTGGTGACCAATCCCACAGACCTGGACATCTTGATGCACTCTGCTGTGCATAAAGACAATGAGTGTCAAATTATGATATTTTTCCAACCAGATATGCAGCCATAGTGCTTAGCAACAAAGTAAAATAGAGTGATTTGCATGACTTCTTTTACTGAGTGATCCTGAGGAGACAGATAAAGACCAGCTGCGGCACTTTAAGTGTTGACTGTACAAGTCAATTTTGCAAGGTCAGATTTCATGACTCCAGCACGAGTTTCACAGCCCATACAATTTATTTGGTAGAGAAAATGCATCTTTAAACAGAAAATGGATGTATCCAGACATCAAGGACATCTGCATACAGTGATACACTGTTCTGTTTCCCATATCCTGCCAGTAGTAGTTTGGTTTTAATTATATAGGCCCTTCTTTCATGTCAGGGCTATATAATGCTTACTGTAGTGTTATTTATGTAGTGTGCAAACCCAATATTTGGCCCCAGTGACTTCTTGCTCCCAGAATAATACAGATATTTTTCTGGAAGCCCAGTTATCTCCGAAATGCAGTTTCCAAGCTATAATAACGCATACATTTCTGATTGCACGGTATCTGAGTTCCTGTTCTGTTTTCTTTCTAGATCAGAATTACACAGCAGGATAACATTTTTTATTTACATTTTGCAGTGAATGTTTTTGTACTGTTTTTTGTGGAAAGATCTAACCTAGCCCACATACAGACCTAATGTATACATGATTATCAATATGACTAAAATCATTAAAAAAAAAAAAAAAAAAGTTTTTAGAACAAAGCATGGTAAGAACTGTCCAAAACATTATGCAGTTTTCCCCGCTTCTACATAACAGGAAAATGCTAAAGAGACAGAGAGAGAAAAAAACACACATTTGTGGTGCGCCCACTCCAGTATCTAACCTGAGTCACACAAAGTATGGGTGTGAGCTGCACTTGTGCTTTAGATTATTACAGAGACTCCAGAGCTGAGCTGCTTGTCTTATTCAGACAGCCTGTTGAGCATGTGCACTTGTCAGGAGCTGGGACAGTTTATACAACTTGATTTAACTTTTTTGTTTTTCTCTTCTGCCTTTCCTTTTCTGTTACAGAATTCTGGAACTCTCCTCTTTACAACAAACAGCAGAGCCCCCCTGTTCGTCCCGCTCGCCCCCTGCCTTCAGACAGTGTGTGCAGGCTACAGAGGCAGCAGCAGGTCTTCCCTACCAAGGGCTTGCATTCCCTAAGGACACGCACTCCTTCAGAGCTGGAATGCAGTCAGACCAAGGGGGCTTTGTGCTTCGTTAACCCGTTGTTCCTGGAAGTGCACCGTCAGGGCGCAGGCAACAGCAGTGGCAGCTCGCTTAAGCGCCCCAAGAACCGAGACCCCATTTCTCCAGAACGGTCCCGCTCGCCTCCACCTAGACCCCCACCGCCTAGGAAAGCACCACCCCTCGGTGTACATGGCAAGCAGGTTAGCATGCCAGAAACCGTCAGCTGGATCAAGCAGCAACAAATAGAGGTGGACAATATGGGTGCTGGTCCCACCAAAAAGGCCGCCCCAATCCCTCCGCCCCGTTTTAAGAAATACATGAGCTTCTCGGAGGTCGAGGGCAGCAGAAAATCCCAAATGGGAGACTCCAGTATCTCATCTCAGAAACTCCAGACTGTGGTAGCCAGGAACCTTGGCAGTGCTCCTGGTGTGGAGCCCGTTGTGGTGAACGCGAACGTGAACTGTCCGCCCCCCTGCTTGCAGGAGATGGTGCAGCAGAACAGAGGTGGGCGGCAGAGACTGAGCGACATGAGCATTTCAACGTCCTCCTCGGACTCGCTGGATTACGAGCGCAGCTATGCTGTGCCCGGTGGCCAGGGGGGGGACAGCAGCCTGGAGGAGGATTATGAGGTCGATAGCGACCATGAGAGCATGGCACCGCCGATCAAGCCCAAGAAGAAGCGCAGCGGCTCCTTCGTCCTGCCTCGAATCGTAAAGACCCAGTTCCGGAAAGTCAGCGGGGTTTTCAACTCCTTCATGACCCCAGAGAAGAGGATGGTGAAGAGGATAGCCGAGGTCTCGCAGGACAAGCGCACCTACTTCGGCTGCCTGGTGCAGGACTACATCAGCTTTCTGCAGGAGAACAAGGGCTGTCACGTCTCTGGAGCCGATATGCTGCAGACCATCCGCCAGTTCATGACGCAGGTGAAGAACTACCTGGCACAGAGCTCGGAGCTGGACCCGCCCATTGAGTCTCTCATCCCAGAAGAAGAAATCGGTAAGCCAGTTATTTAATCAATAGCTTAGCAGTATTTGTATTTGTGTGGGCAAAATAATTTCTAAATGTACTGAAAACTTAATAGTGGGCAATGTTTTTTATGTTTGTTGTAAATGTCTTGCCCTCCTTGCTGGATCTGTGTTCAATTGTTCCAAATTCCCATTATAATTTCTTTAAAATTTACTAGATTTCCTCTGGAACCAGTTACTGTAATACAGTGGGGGAAAAAAAGAAATGAAAGATTGACTATGTGGATAGTGTATAAAGGCAGTTTATAAAATGGCAAAAGCGTGCCATAAGTACAGCTTTCAAAACATTTCAATAGAATCTGATACCAGAGTTCTCTATTAACCATCAAGCAGGTGCAGTGCCCAAACTGGATTTCCACACTGCACCCTGCCAGTTGACACAGCACTGCCATGGAGGGGCCACCTAACCTGGTCTTCATGACCTTGCAGCCCCTGGCTTCTTTAGTGAGTACCAGTCCTGTAAATGTGTTGATTTTTTTTTTTTTTTTCACTAACCAGGACTTTTATATGGTTGAATTTTTTTTTTGTTTTTGTTGCTTTGTGACCTTCAGCCTCCCTTGCTGCTAACACAGTTTTGTGACATGTTTATACTGTTGGTGTATGGGAGATTCATGTACGAAAGTATGAAGTCATTGTTTTGCAGCTCTTACTGCAGCTTTTACAGAATATTTCATGTTGAGCACTGGAAGTTGTGAAACAGTTCAAAGAGGGGGTGTTATTTGTTTTTTAGTGTTTTGAAATTGTGATAAATATTGTTGATGGATCCATAATGTGGGAGACTGTTTTAGACTCTGAAGGACGCTCAACATTTTAGTGTTTTTTCTGAAGTAGGTGAAATTAGATTATATACTTTGACAGGTCGCTGTTAAATCAAAATTCATAATTTAAAGTAATGCTCTGAGGTCTTTTTTTAGCTTACATGTATACTGTACCTGACAGTTTTACATTGTACAGTTTAATCTCAATTTTTTTTTTTGTAAATTAAATATTGAATTTCATCTTGGTTATTCATACTGTAACACTAGAGTGGCAAAGCCTCCATTAGCCCTGGACTGAACTTGTATCATATATCATATCATCATATCATATCATATCATATCATACATAAACTTTCATTTCATATAGAAGCCAAAAAATAAAGTACACAGTATTCAATTGGAATATAAATGATGGGCCTTGCTAATTAACATCTGTTACAACAGTTTAAACAATGCTTCATGAATGCAAATCTTATATTAACAGACTTACAAAAATGAAACCGTTTTTGAATAATTCTTATTCTCTTATGTTGGCAGCACTATCTTCTGGATGAGAAATTAAAAACTCAGAGTGTACTTTTCTTTTCAGAAGCGTGATCCTGCGTGATTTTTTCAAGGCTTATGAAAAAAAAAAAAAACATGCTTGCTTCACTGAATAAATAACAAAGAATATTATTTTACTTTAAGTTTTACTGAAAATCTTTGGTCAAGGAAATGAATTATGTATGCCGAGTTCAGCACAATAATACATTATTCTTCCACGACCAACAAGTTAAAGAGTGTTGTAGAAGAGCAAAGCCATATTCGTTGTGTAGTGCACTGTGGTAAATCAGCATTGTGTGTGACCCTCCGCTTCCAAACCCCAACAATATTGGCCTTTTTGTAATCCCAGACAAAAGAATATTTCGTCATGTCGGTTTAATTGAGAGAACTATGTGGCAGACCTAGACATTTTAAACAAGACTATAGATCATCTAGACAGCTGGAATACTATCGAATGCTTTCACTAGTAAAACCTAATGGTACTCTATCAGCTTTTTCATTACTGGGTTTTGGTAAGGTTTACATTATATTTATCCTTACGTTTGTAATTTGTCTCCAGACTTCCCTGATAATGAGACCTTGTACATTGTAAGCACAGTACTGTATAATCATGGAAACTGGTCTACATACAGTACATGCAGTTTTCAGTGAACTACACATACTACTCTAGTGTCTCATATGTTATTGGTCAATGTATACTGTACAATACTGCAAGTGCACTGCACTGCTTTGCAGTTACAGTGGCTCTCAAAAGTATTCACCCCCCTTGGACTTTTCCACATTTTATTGTGTTACAACATGGAATCAAAATGGATTTAATTAGGAGTTTTTGCCACTGCTCAACACAAAAAAGTCCATAATGTCAAAGTGAAAAATAAAATCTACAAATTGTTCTAAATTACAAATACAAAACAGAAAATAATTGATTGCATAAGTATTCACCCCCTTGAGTCAATATTTGGTAGAGGCACCTTTGGCAGCAATTACAGCCATGAGTCTATTTGGATAAGTCTCTACCAGCTTTGCACATCTGGACTGCAATTTTTGCCCATTCTTCTTTGCAAAATTGCTCAAGCTCTGTCAAGTTGGATGGGGACCGTTGGTGAACAGCAATTTTCAACTCTTTCCACATATTCTCAATTGGATTGAGGTCCGGGCTTTTACTGGGCCACTCCAGGACATTGACCTTTTTGTTTTTAAGCCACTCCAGTGTGGCTTTAGCTGTATGTTTGGGGTCATTGTCCTGCTGGAAGATGAATCTTCTCCCAAGTCCCAGGTCTCTTGCAGACTTCAGCAGGTTTTCATCCAGGATTTCTGTGTACTTTGCTGCATCCATTTTGCTCTCTGTCTTCACAAGCTTTCCAGGCCCTGATGCAGAGAAGCATCCCCATAGCATGATCCTGCCATCGCCATGATTCACGGTAGGGATGGTGTTCTCAGGATGATGTGCGGTGTTAGGCTTGCGCCAAACATAGCGCTTAGCGTTGAGGCCAAAAAGCTCTATTTTGGTCTCATCAGACCATAGAATCTTCTTCCACTTAGTCTCCTGAGTCTCCCACATGCCTTCTGGCAAACTGTAGCCGAGATTTGATGTGAGTTTTTTTCAACAATGGCTTTCTTTTTGCCACTCTCCCATAAAGGCCAGTTTTGTGAAGCACTCGGGCTATTGTTGCTGTATGCACAGTGTCTCCCAGATCAGCCGTGGAAGACTGTAACTCCTTTAGAGTTGCCATAGGCCTCTTGGTGGCCTCCCTGACTAGTGCCCTTCTCGCCCGGATACTCCGTTTTTGAGGACGGCCTGTTCTAGACAGATTCACAGTTGTGCCATATTCTCTCCATTTCTTAATAATGGACTTTACTGTGCTCCGGGGGATATTCATTGCCTTGGAAATGTTCTTATATCCTACCCCTGATTGGTGCTTTTGAAGAACCTTATTCTGGATTTGCTTTGAATGTTCCTTTGTCTTCATGATGTAGTTTTTGTTAGGAAATGTACTAACCAACTGTGGGACCTCCCAGAGACAGGTGTATTTAACCAGAAATCATGTGAAACACCTTAATTGCACACAGGTGGACTCCATTCAACTAATTATGTGACTTCTAAAGACAATTGGTTGCACCAGAGTTTATTTAGGTGTGTCATAGCAAAGGGGTTGAATACTTATGCAATCATTTAGTTTCTGTTTATTATTTTATAATTAATTTAGAACAATTTGTAGATTTTATTTTTCACTTTGACATTATGGACTTTTTTTGTGTTGATCAGTGGCAAAAATTCCTAATTAAATCCATTTTCATTCCATGTTGTAACATAATAAAATGTGGAAAAGTCCAAGGGGGGGTGAATACTTTTGAGAGCCACTGTAGCTCCCCCTTTGGCGGAGAATGAGTGCAAGTACAACACATAGCAAAGACGTTTGCAGCTCTACACACTTTTAAAGAGTTGTAGGTGGATTTTTAAAAGGTTTTTACTTCTGTCTCTTCAACTCTCTATTAAAATAGCCACCAACCCCCTTGCTTGTAAACTGAATCATTAAATAAAAAAACTTTGGATCACGACTGACTTTAGACTGGTTCATATCACATTGACACTACTTAGTCACCCAACTTCCTTTATACTTAGATTTGAATATTTATATACATACATACTATGTGTGTGTGTGTGTGTGTGTGTGTGTGTGTATATATATATATATATATATATATATATATATATATATATATATATATATATATATATATATATATATATATATATACACAGTACTGTGCAAAAGTTTTAGGCAGGTGTGAAAAAATGCTGTAAAGAAAGAATGCTTTCAAAAATAGACATGTTAATAGTTTATATTTATCAATTAACTAAATGCAAAGTGAGTGAACAGAAGAAAAATCTTAATCAAATCCATATTTGGTGTGACCACCCTTTGCCTTCAAAACAGCATCAATTCTTCTAGGTACACTTGCACACAGTTTTTGAAGGAACTCGGCAGGTAGGTTGGCCCAAACATCTTGGAGAACTAACCACAGTTCTTCTGTGGATTTAGGCAGCCTCAGTTGCTTCTCCTCTCTTCATGTAATCCCAGACAGACTTGATGATGTTGAGATCAGGGCTCTGTGGGGGCCATACCATCACTTCCAGGACTCCTTGTTCTTCTTTACGCTGAAGATAGTTCTTAATGACTTTCGCTGTATGTTTGGGGTCGTTGTCATGCTGCAGAATAAATTTGGGGCCAATCAGATGCCTCCCTGATGGTATTGCATGATGGATAAGTATCTGCCTGTACTTCTCAGCATTGAGGAGACCATTAATTCTGACCAAATCCCCAACTCCATTTGCAGAAATGCAGCCCCAAACTTGCAAGGAACCTCCACCATGCTTCACTGTTGCCTGCAGACACTCATTCGTGTGCCGCTCTCCAGCCCTTCGGCGAACGAACTGCCTTCTGCTACAGCCAAATATTTCAAATTTTGACTCAGCTAAGGTCAGTGTTCATGACTCCACCATCAGAAAGACACTGGGCAAAAATGGGATTCATGGCAGAGTAGCAAGGCGGAAACCATTGCTCACTAAGAAGAACATGAATGGTCATCTCAAGTTTGCCAAAAAACACCTGGATGATCCTCAAGAGTTCTGGAACAATGTTCTATGGACAGATGAGTCAAAAGTGGAACTTTTTTGCCGACATGGGCCCCTTTATGTCTGGCGAAAACCAAACACTGCATTCCACAGTAAGGACCTCATACCAACGATCAAGCATGGTGGTGGTATTGTCATGGTTTGGGGATTCTTTGCTGCATCAGGACCTGGACGCCTTGCCATCATTGAAGGAACCATGAATTCTGCTCTGTATCAGATAATTTTACAGGAGAATGTGAGGCCATTTGTCCGTGAGCTGAAGCTGAAGCGCAGCTGGGTCATGCAGCAAGACAATGATCCAAAACACACAAGCAAGTCGAAAACCCACAAATGTCAGTTGAAGCAGTTCTGCATGGAGGAGTGGGCCAAAATTCCTCCACGGTGCTGTGAGAGACTAATCAATGACTACAGGAAGTGTTTGGTTGCAGTTATTGCTGCTAAAGGTGGCGTAACCAGTTATTGAGTCTAAGGGAGCGATTACTTTTTCACACAGGGGCAATGGGTGTTGCATAACTTTCTTTAATAAACAAATGAAATATGTATCAAATTTGTGTGTTATTTGTTCACTCAGGGTCCCTTTTGTCTAATATTAGGTTTTGGGTGAAGATCTGATAACATTTACTGTCAAAAATATGCAAAAATGCAGAAAATCAGACGGGGCAAATACTTTTTCACAGCACTGTATGTATATATATATGTATATATATATATATATATATATATATATATATATATATATATATAATATATATATATATAATATATATATATATATATTGATGTTGTCCATGTCCTCCTTTGTAAAAACCTGTGAGAAGTAATCATTTAATATATTTGCTTTTTTTTTTTCTTCATCTATGATTTTGCCATTTGTGTCTCTTAAGACATTTAATCTCCTCTTTGAATGTTCTCTTGCTGTTATAATATTGGAAAAATATTTTGGAATTGGTTTTAGCCCCCTTAGCAATATTGATTTCTATCTCTCTCTTGGCCTTTCTAACTTCCTTTTTGACTTGTGTTTTCCAGGTACTTTTTCTGAGTACTTTGTTTTTGGTCCCTTTTAAATGCTCTGTAAAGTGCCTTTTTTCGCTGAATATTTTTTTAATTGATCTATTAAACCATTTTGGCCATTTTGTTTTAGATTTAGATTTGTCTACTTTTGGGATGTAATTGTTTTGAGCCTCTAGTACTACATTTTTAAAAAACAGCCATCCTTTTTCTGTGGATGTTTTCTCTATTTTACTCCAATCTACTTCTGTTAGTCTCTGTTTCATACCTTCATAGTTTGCTTTTCTAAAATTGTAAACCTTAGCTTTAGTCATTACTTTTGGGGTTTTAAAAAATATTTCAAATGAGACCATGTTGTGGTCTGAGTTTGCCAATGGTTCTCTGACCTCTGTTTTAGTTATTCTGTCTTTGTTATTTGAAAAGACTAAATCAAGGCATGCCTCCCCTCTAGTCGGTTCCTTTACAAATTGTGTTAGGAAGCAGTCATTTGTCATTTCCACCATTTCAATTTCGTCCGTCATGCCCCCCATCGGGTTTTCCCATTTTATATGGGGAAGTTAAAATCCCCCATTAGTATGGCTTCTCCTTTTCTATACGCATTTCGAATGTCATTGTATAACAGATTATTTTGCTCAGCGTCTGAATTTGGCGGTCTATAGCATGCTTCTATTATTATGCCCTTTGAATTTGTGTCCATTATTCTGACCCATATTGATTCTGCATTGTTCTCTTTGTCCAGATTTAACACCTGGGCGTCAAGACTATTTCTTATGTGTAGCGCTACCCCTCCGCCTCTTCTGTCCATCACTCTCAAACAACCAAGTTTCTGTAACACCTATCACATCGTAGTTACTTGTTAGTGCAGTAGCTTCAAGTTCTAACATTTTGTTTCTGAGACTTCTAGCATTAAGATAAATACATCTAATAGTTGTCTTACCTGAGTTGTTGCCCTTGTTTTGATGTGGTCTCCCTTCTGTTTTTTTGTTTTTTCCCCCCTTCCTTTCTAATAAAATAATGCTGATCGCAGCAGCACATGCACCATGTGGCACACACATTGGCTGCTTTGACTTCAACAAACTTTTAAGAAAAATAAAAACAGATCTTACATGTTTACTACTAGTTCAATGCTTTAGACTTGCCCATTCAGCTGGAAATAAGCCAGGAAGGGTGAGAAGGGGTGCCAGGAAGAACGAAAACACTTTATTTATCAAGGTCTTAAGACCAAACACAGTTTGCACAACTGTATGTGTAAGACAAATAAAACTGCTAATGCTGCAAAACTAGTAAGTAACAAGCAAAAATGTGCCTGTGTTACTGATTTGCAACAGTGTATTTTCCTCTCACAAAAAATGCTGCAGATGGCCCTTTGGTGTGAAGACCTTGACAGTTATGGCCTTGCTGTTAAGAAATCTACCATCAGCATTTGAAATGGCTATTGTGGATTATATATGTGACAAATTATATTTTGTTTACAATCTCCGTTCCCCCAAAAAATTGCAGCACTTCTCTTCTTAAATGCTGTTTAATCGAAATACCAGAAGGTTCAATTTACGTCCACGGCACAGCAGTACGGCAGTAAAAATGTCAGCTCCTTGGATTAGAGGAAAATTAACTTCCAGTCGGCTTTTAAATCTCTAAGGCAGTGTTTCCCATCTCTGTTCCTGGCGGCACACCATGTCTGCTGGTTTTTGTTCCAATGCAATTGAACTAACAAAGTGACTAACTGGACATTTTCCTGTTAGTTTCAAGCTCTTCGTTTGTTGATACGGTTCAATTAAGCAGTTGAGCGCTGCGTTGGAACTAAACCAGCAGACACGGTGTGCCGCCTGGAACAGGGTTGGGAAACACTGCACTAAGGCCCAAATTTATAAAGAGGAAAAACCGACCGCAAAAAGCCACGTAATGTGCATGTTCAGTACGGCCGCACTCAGCGTCAAAATAACGACCTATTTTATAAGACTAATTAGGTGAAGGAGGAGATTCTGCAATCAAACAATTTAAATAGCCCTCACTGCAATTAGTGGTGGAGAATTACACACCTCTCACAATAAATATCGGGTTTGGGTCAACCCTGCGTGTGTAGGCTACACATTCCAAAAGAAAATCAATGGCACACAAAGACCTCAGCCTGGTACTAGCCATGGTGATGAAGATGCTCGGAAGTTAAACTGAAATTTACCAATAAGATGAGATTTTGGTACAAGCAGTACTTGTAACAGATGAAGATGTGTTACAAGCTCAAAATACATCACCAGGACAAAGGAATAAAATATGGAATGTGCGTTGGCTTCTTAATAAACAAATGTACCACTTCAGTGTTTGTAGTCTAGGTTGCTTATACATTACGACGCATCATCCAGTTACTGTGCTGTGCATATTAGTTCAACTTCTTATTTCGTATAGAATAATTCCAGGTTTGTAGACTTTTCAAACTTCAGAAACAATACTTTTTATTTACTTACATCCACGGCAGTCAAACAGGTGGAAAATCCTTCCATTGTACAGCAATATGTTCAACAACAATAACTCCAAACAGCTTCATACGAACAGTCTTCAGTTTAACTACGACTTATATCTTCTTAAATTCTTATGCAGTTACTACTCTCCAATTTCTTATGTATGTCTGTATTTCTGGCTCTGTATGATTTTAAAGCATATCTGTATGGTCTATAATATAGCTACATTATTCAGATGTGCCTACAACCAGCTGCACTGTATTTGCTCTAGCTACAAACTAACTGAGTCATCTGCCCCCTGGCCTTTTTTTTTTTTTACCGTTTTCTTTCAAAATCAAATTTAACACTACTGCCTGAACCAGTATTGTTAAATACCAGAATGCCATATTACAAAACATAAATTCTGTAGGCATTACTAAAATAATGATGGAGGATGAGCCCTCACTGTATTACATGTATATGAGACTTTTTCTTTCGTGAGCCTCGGAATATCGTTCCATCATTTCTTAATCTCCTCCACCGTTCTTATAATAATGCCTACACTCTAGAGTTGTTAACTCTTGGAGTTTGCAAAACAATACGGTATTATAAACCGCTCCTGCTTTTCAGAGTTCTTAAAATAATCAAGCAAATACGAGGCCCGCAATTACCGGCAGCTTTAATAAATTAGACGGTATATTTAATAGACCTAATTTGCAAAATCCCTTCCCAATTTTAGCAGTTTCGTTCAGAAACGCCCCAGAATTACATATGCATCAAAGGATAAAGCGCACAAAGACATTGCCCCCGCAAATCATGTCTTAATTGTGTTTTTATGCCATTGCGTGTGTTTTATAAATCCCATCCAAGAATTCAGAACCCTCAGCGCCCGTTTTACAGTCGTAAAACATGCGCAGTCCTTTTGTAAATCTGGGCCCAAGTGCAGGAGTTAGTTGCCATTGATTGGTACTCAATTGTAAAGGCAAGGGAAGGACAGCTTTTCTTGTTTTTAATTCAACACATTCATTAGTGGATTTATTTAATCAATTTAAAGCAAGTCAGAGTATCAGTACACCCCTAATAGAAACACATTAGGGTTATGACAATACTGGAGACAAATGCCTTTGTTTCCTTCTGCCACTGGGATCGGGCTGAAGAACTCAATCTCAACTCGACCCTGGTACTGTATGTCGCTTCCTCCACAGAGTGCTGCACATGCTGTTGGCATCACATTTCAAATCTCGTTGCTATCACTCTACTGCCGATATAAACAAATGTGATTGATTTTAAAATCGATTTCAACTTAAATCCCAGTGGCTACATATTTATATAGCATACTAGTTGCATTTAAAGCAATGGCCGTTTTGAACATTTTGATGCTGAAAGCTGTGGTCTGGACAGGACCTTGTTCTGTGTGTGGATGTGACAGCTGGCATTCTTTCTTCTTCACTCTGCAAAATTTTGTTATGAGGAACCGGTCAGCATAACATGAGCATGTCTGAGATGATGAAGTGAGACACACACATCCTCAGGAAGCAGTGACTCGCAGCTCCTAGACCATTTCAGCCCACAGACTGGTATTTATATCCACTGAGGAACTCACTCACACATCCACATATTTCCTCACACACAGTACTATTTTGTGTGCAAAAACACATTTACTTTGAGCTCTACCAGCTTTCAATGTGAGAATAATTAGACATACCTGAGTTTAACTGGACACAGCATGCTCATTTTATACAGGTAACTTACAATTAGGCTCTCAAGTAGACCTAGAATGGCTCAGACTTACTACCCTTTTATATTTGCTGCCCACCTAAGTTCCAGCTAACTACATTTTGTATTGAATCATACATACAGTGTATTACGTACAGTATACATATACAGAATTTCATTTCAAAATTATATTGTAAAAATTACAAAAACCCATAATACATTTAGGTACCCAAAATAAACAATACATAACAAGGCTATACGTACGGTGATTGTTCATTATAAATGTGTTTCTGTAAGCACTGATGTATGTTGCCTAGTTTTGCTGCCAACCTGACCTGGCGTCTATGAACTTTTAGTTAAATTCATTAGAAAATAACGATAATATCTTTAAAACTGGCACTGCTCAAGAGAATCCAGTCCATTACCTCTCTCAAGTCATAACATGTCAGCAAAAAGTTGTTGTTATTATTATTATTATTATTATTATTAGTAGTAGTAGTAGTAGTAGTAGTAGTAGTAGTAGTAGTAGTATTTCTATTTCAAAACAAACTTTCATTCTTGCAGTCAGTAATTTCCACCACCTCTATTGTGTGTTAGGACGAGTTTTTAAAATGGGAGTCTCCTTGAAAAAACATTGGAATTTACCTTTGTGAGGAAAAGTAGATTATGTGTGTAACTGATGCAGATTCCAGGGGGAAAAAATGAGAACAGTAACTGTGTGAGTGAACTATAAGGGATTAGACATAAGGAATCTTTTATTATATCAGACTGTGTACCTGCTTCTGTATTTACAGACATTTTACTGCCTTAGATTGTTTACAGCAGGTAGCAAGTAAAGATAATGAAACCAGAGCCCTAAATCCCCTTTAAAAGTAACAACAAGTTTTATTTTCTGTCATCAGGAACAATTACAAATTGGACATACATAAGTTTTTATATTAAGACAATTCTCACCATATAATATAAAAGTTTAGCATGGTAAATTTGCCGTGTAATGTTCCAGATTTCCCATTCTGCTTATACTGATCATATAGCACGGTTTACCAGTGTATTTATCATGCTTTACCAAATATAACTTGAACACACTAACCGATTATTCACCATGCTTTCATGCTGTTAAATATCAACTCATTTCCCCAATGTTTAATTTCTGTTTGATAGACACTAATGTGTGTTATGTGTGATCCTCTATTTGCTGCTTTAGATCATTAGTTTCCCTGCCTACTTTTCTAGCAAAAAGTGCTTCTAAAAAGACTCTGATCATCTAATAATTTTGCATCTAAAGAATATTATTCCATGATGTTTGTACAGCAATTCAAAATCTTTCTGTAGAATGTAGTTTGTGGTTCCAGTGGTCTCGTGCTATTTTGGTCTCTGGAGGTGTGCTGTATGACGGTGTGCCCTGTTTCCTCTTGTAAAACAAACCACAAATGATGTTGTGTGTAATATGATACACTAATTCAGAAGATTATTAATATGCTTAAAAGGCTAATTGAGTATTGATGAGGATGATCTAAAACCATGGGGGCACCTTTAGCATTTCTGCTGAAGATGTTTTAACACAGTTTCCATTCAGAAATATTTCACACTTGACAAATCTGACAAAATAAATGCCACATTGAAAGAACCTTGATCATATATTCAATCATGGTTCAGTCCTGGTACTGGGGATATGGTCAGCATTCAGTGTATAAAATGTCCTTGTGATCTTTTATAAGCCATGCAGTGCCAGCTTATTAGCCTTTAGCCAGCTGCTGACATGCAGCCAGCAGGGAGGGGGTTACAGTATTCTACAGTGGAGTAGCACTTAAATCTGACTACTTTTTCATGGCATGACCGTTGACTTTTGAGTTGTGTTTTACCAATTCAGTTTTATTTGGTTGTAACATGGGCACTGCTGTTGGATGGCGCCTTTAATGCAAGTTTACTCAAAAATAATATAATCAGACAGCCTCCTGTTTTTTATTGAAGTAGTTATACATTTTATAACAGCAGTCTGGTTTGACTTTTAAAGTCGAATCGGGCGTGGTTTTTGTATGTTTTTACGGCATGCAATAAACTAATTGAGTTTCGTTTTGAATGACTGGTGATTTATTCTAACTGTAGCATTACTGGAGCTCCTTTTAAATATGGATGTGATATAAAACTATATAGAATTACTTTGAAAAAATAGTTACTTCTCAGGCAGAGATGATATGAAATGCACGTTTATGTGACTTGTAATGTTTGACTTGCACTGTTGAATCGCTTTCTATATAATCAGGAATCACTAATTTCTATATAATGCATTAGCCTTAGCCCTTTTTTTAAATGAAATGAAAAGTAACTACGTTATTTTTTCACATTAAAATGTAATCCTTTACCACATTTTGTTACCTGTCTGAAACAGGAACCATTACAGTTACAAGTTACTGAAAAATGTAATCAGATTACAGTAAAGCATTACATGGAATTTGTTACTTCTCAACACTGACTTGTTAATATATAATGGTTGGTGCCAGTCTCTGCTCAGTTTTTTTTTGTTATTTTTTGGTCGGACTTTCAAACTTCAGCAGTCTACCATGAATTATTAATAATAGTGATAACCCAGAAAATGCCTGGTCCTTTGAAAGTAGAAGCTCATTCCATGTCCATCTCCTCTCTTTACAGACGTGGTCCTGGAGAAGGCCATGCACAAGTGCATCCTGAAGCCCCTCAAGAGCCACATTGAAGCCAGTCTGAAGGACTTCCAAATAGCCAGTGGCTCCTGGAAGCAGCTGAAGGAGAACCTGCTGCTGGCCAAGCAGAAGAAGCCCCAGGAACTTGGGGTGGACGCGACAGCTCCGGACTCGGTCACCATCGAGAAGATCCGCCACAAGTTTGTCACCATGCAGAAGATGTACTCGCCTGAGAAAAAGGTGACGCTGTTCCTGCGGGTCTGCAAGCTCATCTACACTGTCATGGAGAACAACTCAGGTAGGAGCTGCTGCTTCCTTTATGCATGAAGGGGCTCTACATGGGGTTAAACACACTCTGCTAGTAATGGAAACACAGTGGGAGACCAATCGGTATCGCAGTTTTAGTCTTACAGTATAGAAGGTTGTGGGACAACTGGGCAAACACATTGGTTTGTCACTCATGGAACTGCAGACTCTGTACTTTGACCAACTCGGCTGTAAAATTAAGTTAAAGTCAACCACTGAGATGTTGCATCTGACATTACAGCATAATGCATTTTAAATAATTAAAACGCACAACATCATTAGCTGTAAAGATGGCCATTTCAGATGGTGTTTTTTCAATGTTTCTCAGAAAAAGGGCGTCATGCAAGCAGATTTGGGATGGGGCCATTGATTGTGTTTGTGTTCACAGGGAGAATGTACGGAGCTGACGACTTCCTTCCCATGTTGACTTATGTGCTGGCTCAGTGTGACATGCCTGAGCTGGACACTGAGATTGAGTACATGATGGAACTCCTTGACCCCTCACTGCTGCATGGGGAAGGTATGGGAAAGAATTTCACTGAAAGTTTTGAGTGTGTTAATCTTTCAAGACGGGGACAAACTTTCTTTGTTCTGGTTAAAAGATCCATTAATTTTTAAAAGTCAGCTATACTAAACACACGGTTATTAGTTGCTATGCAAGAAGTATTTCCTTCTTTGTTTAAAAGTAAGAATATTTCACAAAAAGTGAGTCAGATAAACAAAAGGAACCATGATAAACTTTTTGTTTGTTTGTTTGTTTGTTTGTTTTAAAGTCATGTCAGTTTGAACAATGGCAGAACTTCCATTTTGTAAGGCACCCCAGTAGTTACAAAGTGATGTGGTTTCATGTAATTTGTTATTACCAATCCCACAACTCATTGTAATTAGTGGAAGTAGGATCAGCAGGGATATGGTTAAGCTGAATTATTATTATTATTATTATTATTAATTTCTTAGCAGACACCCTTATCCAGGGCGACTTACAATTATTACAAGATATCACATTATTTTTACATACAATTACCCATTTATACAGTTGGGTTTTTACTGGAGCAATCTAGGTAAAGTACCTTGCTCAAGAGTACAGCAGCAGTGTCTTCCACTAGGGATTGAACCCACAACCCTCTGGTCAAGAGTCCAAAGCCCTAACCACTGCTCCACACTGCTGCCTCGAATTACATCATGCAACTTGCAATGAAATAACAAGTGTTGCTCCTTGTGTTATTCAGTGGCAGGCAACCAAACTACAACGGAAATTACTTTGTTTTTTTTTTCCATGGGAAGGCCGACATATTTTAATGATCTGGGAGTCTGTTCAGACAGAACTGAAGTTATTACATCCTGTCAATGTTTGGAACTTAAAAGATTTGTTTAAGCATAATTTAAACCCCTTACCTTCCTGGGCTTTATCTCACATTTATCAAGGCGTTCCTTGAGGAGCATGATGTACTGCACTTGGAACGTGGAAACAATAGAATCCCCCGCAGCAAGAGCCAAGATAACTTGATGTGTATCACAGCTCAGGCTTAATATCAAGTCACTTTAGTCCCATGTCAATTTTCCCATCATATTACTCATTGGACCTTGAAAAATGGCATAGTGGCGTCAAGTGTATGGCTTGACTTCTTGAGACCCTGTGAAATATTTGCCTCTTTGCTGCTGGGAGATGTTCCACTGAGCGTAAGCAAAACACTCCCTGGGTTACAGGAAGCTGACTTCTCTGTAGAAGTACCATAGTTGTCAATCTCTAATAATAGCAGCCACTGGTATTTGACACTCATGTGTATCCAATACAAATCAATGTATCTCACTGTGCACTATTTAAATTGACTCAGTAGATTGTATTGCATTTCAGAGGTTGCCTAGCCGTGGCCTCTAGAGTTTAATAGATATTTAGTTAGCTGATTTTTCACGGAGTAGACCATGAGAGCAGTGCCACAAAAACAGACCGGTGCTGTTGTACTTGCATGCTCAGTATCCACTGTCCTCCGAGTTTTCTCTGATTCTGAAGCAGAAATAGATGAAAGAGCTATATTAAAACCAGAATCCAAACACTTTGTCTGTGCCTGATGAGGAGTAAGCCAAAGGGTGCTGATAGAAGACGATGAAGGAAAGATGTGGGATGGTGACCTTAGTATTAGATATAGTGATTTTAAACAGGTTTTTGTTTTCCCCTGGCGCAGCACCGTGAAAACAATAAATAGATTGCTGTACATTTTTTAATAGTTTAGCTCCATTTAAATCCAATATTGCCTTGTGTTTAGCTGCAACAGCATTCCAAACAAGTTGCACAATGCAAAGTGGTAATGCAGCAAATAAATAAAGTAACAATACCAGGCCAAACATTGGAATTATGAAGAACAATTTGCTGTCCTAAATAGAGGCAGAGCAGAACAACGATCATAAATTTAAAATAGTGTGCAGAACAACATGTTACCTTCTGTTTATCATTTGCAACCAACATGTGTCCTATTCACAAAAACCTTTACCCTCAGTTTCTCCTCAATTTGTCCCCTGCTTATACTTGAAAAATGTATGTGAAAGTGAGTTTTCAGCTCACGCTGTCTAGCCAATTGACAGATTTCACTTGGTAAACTGGAAAGTGGATGTTGCCAATCTTCTGAACCCTGGAGTAGAGGTCTTCATGGGTCTACCCGAACCCGAAGACCCAAGACCGTACCGAACAAGTTTTCGGGTGCAAAATTGGGTCAGGTCTGATTTTGTTTACTCAGTAATACACAAACTGTCGATTACGAGTAAAGAGGCTCTCTTTGGTCCTAAAAATCATTGTTTAGAATTCCTGTTGCATGGATTGGCTTCCCCTATTAGCACATGACATGGCTTGCAGAGCGCAGCAGCAGACACGTGACCCATATCGAAGGTGTTTCTTTTAGATCATTCTTAAAAGTCGGAGTAATGGATTTGTTTATGAAGGATGTGAATGAAAAACTTAAGAAAAACACAAATTTTACATCTCAATTCTATTTGCTCTTGTGTTAAGCTTGTAATAAAATCACACATTTATGAGATGGCACTTCAGTTCATTTGATTTTCAGATATAATGTATTTATCTTTGTGTCTTTTACACAAACATATATTTCATTTTACAGTCCTCTGTGTAGGTTCATGATAGGATAAACCAGGGGTGCCCAATCCTGGTCCTGGAGGGCTGGTGTCCTCCTGGCTTTTTTTCCAGCTGCCCCCTAAATTACTTAATTGGACCAATCAAGCTCTTATTAGAAGTGTACAGTTTAGTGTACAGTTGGAACAAAAACCAGGAGGGACACCGGCCCTCCAGGACCAGGATTGGGCACCCCTGGGATAAACACTGTCTGTAGTTCAGCCAGATTTCCAGGTTGACTGGAATAAAACACTGCTTTAATACTGTATCTAGTCAGTGTATATACTAAGCTGGGGAAAGGAAAAGCATTCCACTTTTTTTTCGGGCCGGGTCAGATCTGGGTCTAATAACAAGGATTTTACATCGGGTTGGGTCGGGTTGATTAATTTGGACCCCTGAAGACCTCTACCCAGGAGGCAAGAGTTCTATTTGAATGGTCTCCTTTAGGCCAGTAGGAGTCGCTGTGGCCCAAGCCTGTAGCACAACATTTTTTCTTGTGTTTTAAAATTCTCATGACTCCGTTCCAAGATTTATATAGTACCAAAACAGTATGTGCTATGAAATTAGACAGATGTTTCAGCGAGAAGTCTTTGTCAGTGTATTTTGTCTGAACACTAAACCTAAGGGTGAGTTCAAGTTTTATTAATCAATCCCAGGCTGTAATCATATTAGCTATGAAATCTATTGAATTTGCATGTGGCTGTTACAAATTCTAAAGGATATACTGTATACCCATCAATTGTGATTTCTCTTCCAGGTGGGTATTACCTGACCAGTGCCTATGGAGCCATGTCTCTGATCAAGAACTTCCAGGAGGAGCAGGCAGCCAGGCTACTGAGCTCCGAGACCAGGAACACCCTGCACCAGTGGCACCGCCGGAGGACCACCAACCGGACCATCCCTACTGTGGACGACTTTCAGGTATCTCCCTGATTTCCATCACGAAGGTTTCATTTTTAAGCAGTCAGCTTTGCATGTTGTATTGATCTGCATATCGTCCAGTTCCTAGTGGGGAGTGGATATGCAAAACATTAAGGATACAGTTATTCTTATCTAATGTTTGTTTTTTTATATTCCCTTTTGTTTTTTCTTAAGAAGCTGTATTGTTTTATATGGCTCAATGAATCTAGATTCTTGGGTTCTGAGATCTCACCATGTGCAGTACAATGATGTTGACTGTTCTGCTCTGCTTACACACATTTTTCTTTTCTCTCTCCACAGAACTACTTGCGGGTGGCCTTCCAAGAAGTAAACAGTGGCTGTACAGCCAAGACCCTGGTGGTGAAACCGTACGCAACCACTGAGGAGCTGTGCGAGGTGTGTGCCGACAAGTTCAAAGTTCAGGACCCCAGTACCTACGCCCTGTTCCTCATCACGGAGGAGACGAGCCAGCAGCTAGCTCCGGACACCTACCCACAGAAAATCAAAGCAGAGATACACAGCAGACCCCAACCACTTCCCTTCCATTTTGTCTACAAACGTCCCACAAACCTTCAGATATGCATTCCCCCTGATGAAGAGAACGGAAACACTTTCCTCTAACAAGCACCCAAACTGTTCAAACAGCTACATCTTTTGTTACGTAATTTAAAAAAGCTCCATAAAGAAGTTTTTCTATTTTCTGCAGGCAGGGGAAATGGCTTGGTATCTGGGTAAGCAAGATAATACCTTGGGGCTGTTTTTTTAAATTCTGGTAATTAATTCAGGAATTGATTATTGGCACTGGGTGGCACCTAGAGAACTTTTCTGTTAACGAACAATTCTGGTTCTTGGATGGGAAAGCCTGAGCTGCTACAAAGTGTCAAGATCTCAAACCATGAACCTTCAAGCATGACTCAAGGTGTTGTCAAGAGGTGGACTGAACCTGTGCCCTCATTTGCTTCTTACCTAAATGTTTGTGCAACTTGCTGGCGGGATACAGACATTGGATTTGGTGAAGCGTTCTGTATCAGGACACCAATGCATTGCTTTCATTTCTCTTTCTTGAACAAGAACCCTCAATGTTAGGGTTTAGTTACACTGTTCTGATGCAGGGGGGAGACAGGATTGCGTATCTTAAGAGAAGAACAATAATAGCACTGTTCAAGCTCCTGAAACATTATCCCTTTATACTGCTGTTATTTGATATCCTGATATTTTTTTGGTAGCCCACATTCTCCAAAAGTGGAAGGAATTCCTGATGCAGTGCATCAGGCCATTTGCATTTCCGGATGGGTTTCATCCTTCAAGACTGTTAACATGAGGACATCATTTTTTTTTTTTATAGGAAAACGTCAGCTATGTCAACTGAATATTGTAAATTTGTTAGAAACAATTGCAGTTGCTGGTAAACTGTCTTGGTAATTTGTAACATTTCTAAAATCTGTAACCCCTTAAAGACCAGGTATTTTTGACCTAGTGCTGACACCACAAACACAATTGGTATTCAATTTTAATGCTCTTAAATGTCTTTTATAATATGAAATATTATATACTGTATTTTGATTGTTGAGCATTGGGATTCTTTTTTAAAATTAAATAAACAACGGTTTATATCCGGACAGAAATAGAAGTCATAGATGAGTGCAAACTGCAGATTAATGTTTACTACAGATCACAAATCACAATTTTATTATTCTTATTGGTCTCTCATTGTTTCTGAAACGTGCAGTGGAAACAGTATTTTGAAAAATCTAATACAGTGAATATTGTAACAAAAATAGCATAAGCAAGTACACAAGTATGCCCTGCAGAGAATGTAAAGCTCATCCCCAGTTTAACGCATATACGACTCATAACCAATAATCACGTAGTGTAGTCATACCATGAGTGTAGTCTTAAGAAAACTCAAGCCTGGTTTTTAAAGGGTTAAGCAGAAATCTCTTGCTGGTCTTAGAGCATACACATATAATGTTGTACGCCTCAATGCATGGATGTATTGAGACTGAGGTTTTTCAGGAACAGGGTTCTTGAATGAACTGTATCTTTGCTATACAGACCTATATAGCCTCTTGTGTAAGACACTGGCCTGACACTGATTAACTTCTGAACCTTTCAGTATGACCATTTGCCTGAGCAGGGAATTTACATGTAAAACATTGGGGTGTCTGAGTGGAAGTCAAGGAAAGTAGTGGAGTACACGTGAAGGGGAGATTTAAAAACAAACAAAATACAGCAACAAAATCGCTTCTGATACTAGTAAAATATAAACGCAGAAGTTTGATTTAATGAATAAGAAGTGTCTGGGTTGTTACTAGTTTTAACTGTTTGAAAGTCATTTATCAAAGAATCCTAGAAATTGCATTATGGTAAAGACTTTGAGAAATCTGGCACCATATGTTTTCAAGGCAAGCACGGATGAAATTAAAAAAAAAAACTCGACACAAAAAAATTTAAACTTAGCAATAGAAAGACACCGGCAATAATGACATTGAAATGACTGGCTGACTGTAAACATCACAAAAAGTTAGGGACAAAAGAAACACACACAACGACATTCCCTGTCATTATGACGCAAATCCGTGTCACCTTGGAGTCATTCATCTAGTCTGCTTGGAATTAGTAATTCACAGCTTCCTGTATTGACTTAAGCAAAGAATACTCCTAATAAACAAAAGAAAAACATACAGTAAAGCTAAAAAGTGCATAATAGTAATGTTTTCTCTAAATAACATTCCAATGAAAACAATTGCATTCTAAAAATAATGTTTTCTTTATTCACAACAAAATATGCTTTTTGTTGTTGTTTGAGTGTGGCTTGTATCAGGTGAAGCAGAAGTGGTAGAAAGTAAAGAGAATGAGACTTGCATGTGAAGACTGCTGTTGAGGGTGCAGGGGGTGTAAGAAACAGACTAAGGAAAATGGATCAGCTGAAACCATGATTAAAAACACTAAGCTTGTAATTGCATTTACAATTAAAACTTATAGGACAACCTATTAGATGTTTAATAGAAATGTAAGATGAATAGTTTTAGCACATTGTGTATGATAGGAGTTAGTATTAAATGAGGCGTTTTGTTTATAATTGAGTTTTGTTATATAATTCTTATCTGTGCAGGATTTTTCACAGACCTTTGTAACTTGTTTTTATACACATTAAAACATGGGGTTGTTTTTAATATTTGTACTAAAATGTAATTTCATTGAGAAGTCCCTGATCACTTTGAATCAGGGTCTGTTTCTTTCTTACATCAGAAATGTGTGGTTTTAAAACATGTGGAATTATCTGAGTTGTTCTACTTGACTCGCTGTGTACAATTGTAACAAATTGGGCATTTGTATCACGAAAAGCTTGCCTGAAAACCCTCCTTAGTAATATGTGTATTGTGGTAAACTTCAAAGATTTGAATTTTGCACATACTGTAATAAATTGTTGTATAACAAATGTGTGAAGTCGTATATACTGATGCACAAAAGAAACGCAACACTCAGGTCTAATGGATTTAATCAAATATTTTAAACATAGATATCAAACAAAGTCACAAAAAATGTGAACAAAAATACAGATCAAAGAATCATTATATGTTTTCAGAATGAAACGTGACACACTGTCAAAATGAAAACATTACAAAGTTAGTATCGGGTATGACCTCCCTGAGCATTAACACAATCCTGGCAGCGTTGGCGCATAGACCTGATCAGCCTCTGGATAGACTGCTGTGGGATGTTCCGCCACTCTTCCTGTGCAGCTGCAGCCAGCTGGCGAAGGTTGGCTGGTCGTGGTTGTCTCCTGTGGATGGCACTGGCTATTTGGTCCCACAGATGTTCTGTTGGACTCCAGGTCAGGAGAAAAAGCTGGCAACAGCAAGACCTCAACATTGTTTTCTTGAAGTCGTGCAATTGTAATCCTAGAACTGTGTGGTCTTGCATTGTCCTGCTGGAAAATCGACACTTCCGGATTGGCTTGCAGGAACGGAAAAACTGCCTCAAGGACAGTTGGCAACAGTCGGTATAACGCTCACCACGACGTGGTGGGTCAGTGTGGTGACCCTTTGCCATCCAGGACATGGCCTGTTCCTCACAGAGCCGGTTTCCTGGTTTCTCTGACTAGTCTGCTGATTGTGAAGCAGAACATCTCATTCTCCAGGCAACTTCTCTCACAGACTGGCCACATTCAGTCATGCCAATAGAAACCAGGTGATCTTCTTTACTGCATTTAGGAACCTGGCAGCCTTCTGGGAAATTATTGAACACACTGCATAGAGCTGCACGATTTCTTCAAAAAAGGTCTTCAATGAAAAAGACGCCAGCTGCATAAAAGATCGGAAATACTTCTGCTAAAGATCACTTTGTCCAGTACAAGAAGGGGACAATTCATGTGTTTATTGTTATTTATTGATGTTTTTATTTTGTTTGATAATTCACTGATGGAGAAAATAGAATGTCTTTAAATGTGGACATAAAAAAAATGAAATATTCTACGAATTAGCGCTTACTGTTTTCCAGGTAAGCATTTATGTATTTAGGAACATTTGTTGTATAATAACTAAAAATAAATATCAATTTTAAATGTGATTGCTATTTTCTCTGCTTTAATAAATATTATGTTTAATGGTAAAATATCTTGAAATACCTATTTTTAGAAGGTGAAATGCCATGAAAAAATACAGCCCTACTTATAACAATAAGAGATGCCCTACACGTAACATATTAACTTACAAAGGTTAACTTCATCTGAGAATCTGGTGAGAATTCAAGTTTGCAGTACAGGAAATACGGTTTTAAAGCTTCAGTGCCTTTGTCCAGCCTCTTTCTCTGAAGGCTACAACATACATTCTTGCGGTTGCTGTTTTAAAGCCAACAGTGTAAAGCCGACAATGCTGGCATGATAACAGGATGCACACATATTCCAAGGTGCATTTCGGTTTCACCTGAATGACGAATCGCTGCCCTGAAATCCGAGAAGACTTGCAGCTTCCTTTGATCTACAAAAAACTGTCTCATTCATGGCAAAAATGCCTTTTTGTTTTCCTCAAAAAGAGCTTATATTTCCTCTTGGGGGAAGGAAACTATTATTGGGACAACGTAAAGAGTCCAACCCAGATCATATAATTTACCAACTTTATTTTATCATTATATATATCTTGTTATCAGTAATGAATACATTTTACTTAAAAGAGCTACAGTACAATGTGTGTTTGTCTTGCATGTGTGTGCGTGTCTGAGTATGTTTGGCTTGCGTGTCTGGCAGGAGCCAATCTTTCCGTTTACAGCAAGCTGATACCACAGTAACATACATAGATACCATTCCCTCAGTAATATTTTACTACCACTCCACTGATGCAGTTACTGTATAGGATACCATCTACTTAACCCTTGGGTCCCAGGCTATTGAGGGAAATTCCAGTCACCACCAGCACTGGTGTGCTCTGGTCTGTCTGGGTCTGGAGAGTTTAGGAACTGCTTAAGCTGATCTAAAAACCAAAACTCCATAATAAATCATGTTATTGTAAAGTTCTAAAGTCAACTGTTCTCCTAACACCAAACTTTAGCTATTTGCTGTAAACCTTGCCTGGGATTTGATATACCTTCTGTGTGCCCATTAAAAAGCCAATGAATTGTTCCAGTCACCACCTCATTGCTGATTATCAGCAGGGTCCATAATCCATTGCTTGAAACACTCAATCACATTCTGAGGTATCAGAGATGAAGCCATTAGCCATAAGTTCCTTGTGGTTTTGCTTCAGCATTTGAACACAGCGGCAATGACAGGGTAGTTATAGTTCAGTAGGCCTAATTACTATTATTAAAGCAGCAGTCCTACATTACAAAGTATCTTTCAGCCCAGCTCTGACAAAATAGCTTATTTCCAAAGTCATTCTCCATCTTTGGAAGGACAAGTTTCTTGGCTTTGATGGTGGATGACACCTTGACAACAACCCAAAAAACTCCCTTTCTTTGGTCACCATTTTAACAAATGTACATGCTTTTGCATGGGCATTCCAAATCTGTTCATCACTACATTCAAAAGGTGGATTATAATTAAACCAAGAAAGCATGGCTTAGAGGAAGAGATTTTGAGTGAAAACATGTTTTTGTTATTCCCATATCTATGCTTGTAAGTCATAAAGCTAAATTAAATTACACAAGATAAACTGACCATTTCAATTGCTATTCATTGTTTATGCGCTAATACTACCACAACGGTACACCACAGTTTTTATGACTTTTACCATAATTTTTATTGCTATCCTTTACTTAAATCAATCTTGTTGTGTGCGGTTGGGTGTTGCACTCCTGTTATGGGCCATGCTGCCTCCTGCTGGTAAGAAAAGGTAATAAGATATACAGTAAGAGCTGTTAATAGCTACCAGAGAAAACTACTCTGACCCCTTTGTAGGTAGTTATAAGATACTGCAATACATGGTTGCGGATCTTGAGGTTCCCACCTAGATTTTGATATGGTCAGATAAGTTTAAGGGGAATATTCCTGTTGCTACAACATTCCAGAAAATGAGCAAACGGTCCACATTAGATATCATTAAAAATATGTTTTCATGGGATCAGGAGTCATGTTTAGTTAGTGCAGCCTGGTGAAGTCATCTCAGCCATCAACAAAGAAGGTGTTTCAAAGGCATTAGCAACCATGGCAGGGGTCCAGTACTATGGTGTGTTTTTCCAATAAGTTTGTGGTGCTGATTTCCTTGTTCCCACAATCTATTTTTACTTTCTGTGAACGGGTTTATACAGAGCTGTCTAAGGCAGTGTTCACACACAGTTTATAACAACATAGCAGAACATGTTATTGATTTACTTTAGAAATACAATATATTACTACCCCATAGTTCCCATGCTCAACAGGTAGTTATTATTTGCATTGTTATAGAAAGACTCAAACTAGACATCAAAAGCAGAGAATCCGGTTAGTTACTACATACTATTTGCTTAAAGCCCTAATATTTCAAAGGCAACCACAAAGTGATAAAATAGTGGCAGAATGTACAATTTTAATAAGGGGTGTTTTGTAAAATACAGCAAGTGTCAATCAATATTTTCAAAACAATGTTAAACCCCCCTAGACCATTAGCTATTGTCTTTTTTCCAGCTGATCATCTATTTTGATCAAGCTTTGATCAAAATGATTTAAGTGTTTGTCCAGTATTAGGCTGGGGCTAATTTTGTCAGTGGAATCAGTTTTGTGAGTAAGGGGTGCCATTTGTGCCAAAACTATTCATCAATGAATCTGTCAATTCATCAATTAATTTGTCAATTAATTCATCAATTCATGCACAAATTCATAGATTAATTCGTCCGTCATTCAGAAATTAATTTGACAATTCGTCCATCAATTCATAAATTAATTTGTCAATTCATCAATTCGTGCAGCAATTCATAAATCAATTAGTCAATTCATCCATACGAAAGGCTTGATGGGCTTCTGGGTGAATCTATTGCTCCACGATTGACCTACGAATGAATGAATTGAAAGATGAATTGCCAACTGTCAATCCCAAAAAGGCAACCAATGAGAATCTAGTCTCAAGCAAAACAGCTTCAGCCAATAACCTTATATTTTAATAGAAAAGGTGTTTCAATCACCTCAGCCACCAGCAAAAAAATAAATAAAAATGTTTTAACTCGATGGTGTATGAAGCCCTGAACTCCAGATGTAAAAAAAGAAAAACCAAAAAACACAAAATCCATCTTGTACGCAAACAGAACAGCTGCAACTACTGCCTTAACCACAGA